>NC_061116.1:57490113-58117929 GCF_002878395.1 Capsicum annuum | reverse complement strand
ACAAATATCAGAAATAAAAATAGAAAATACAAAATATATGCAGATATATTATATAAATTATGAATTAGAAAGTGAAGATAATATATATATATATATATATATATATATATATATATATATATATATATATATGAAATTTTGGAGAATGAAATAGATAATAAAATAGATAGTGAATTAGATGAATCAAATGACTGAAGAAGATATAAAAATGAACCAAATAACTGAAGAAGATATAAATATAATAACAAAGGAAGAATATTTAAATGAAGAAGGAATAGATCAAAAAATAATATTTGACAGTAATATATTTGACGAAATAAAAGAAAAAGAATTAGACTTAAGTGTAGAAAAAATATTTAAAATACCAACAATAAAAAATATATTTAGTAGAAAAAAGGAAGAATACTACGTAGTAAGCCAAAAAGAACATGTAATAGACTAAGATATGCAAAAGGAAGAGCTAGTATACCACTAGTAACAAAAAGAATAATTAATAAAGAAATAAACGATATAAAAAATAAAGACCCAATAGAATATGTACACCTTGGAGGAACAGAGATATTAATAAAAGCATGTTTTAGAGAAGGAATAGATACACCAATAGAATTATATTTAGCAGATGATAGAATTATAAAACCTATAGAAAAAAGTATAATAACAGCCATAAAAGAAAATTTAATATACGAAAAATTTAAATTTATAATAAGTGCGAATTATTCAGTAGCAATAACAGATAAAAATATAGATAAATCATTAGTATTATATTGGAAAATATCAGAACTAGTACTAACCCCAGCAAGCAAAATATTTACAGCAAGTTGTAAAATCAATATGTATTAACAACAAAACATAAAATAACGGGAAAAATAAAATTAATAAAATAAAAATAGAAAGTCCATTCGAACAATTTGTAAAAAAAATTAATAATAATGATTATAGTTACAAAGATATAGATATAGAAGAAGATTTAGAAATAATAAATGATAGAATAAGTGCAACAAAAAGAATAGCTCATGAAAAACCAAAATCATCAAGCTCATAAAAAAGAACAAGTTATGAAACAACTTCAACAGTTAATTTAAATCAATATTATATAGCAGGAACAATAAATGAGAAAGAATATTTAATACTCTTAAACACAGGACAAGAAGAAAATTATATAGCAAAATATCTAGTAAAAAGTAAAGAAATAAAATCTAATAGTAATATATGCCTAGATCTACCAAGGAGTCTAATAAACATTAAAGATACGATAGAAAAAATAATAATAATAGGAGTCAGAATAAAAATAGAATTTGAAATAAAGGAAGAATGCAAAAAACAGACATAATATTAGGAATAAAATGGTTAGAACAAGTAAAACCATACAATATAGAACATACACAATTATCTATAACATATAATAAAGAAAAATTATTCATAAAAAGAGCTTTAACATGATATGAAAATATATGTACTTGTAAAAATAATAGTAGAAGGATATTATAATAGGTATTATACACCTATGATAGATACAGGGGCAAAAGCAAACTTATGTAGATACCACTGTTTACCAGAAAGTAAATGGGATAAATTAAAAACACCAATAGTAGTCAAAGGATTTAATAATGAAGGAAGCTTAATTACATATAAAGCTAAAAATGTAAAAATACAGATATGGGATAAAATAATAGCAATAGAAGAAATCTATAATTATGAACTAACATCAAAAGATATGCTTTTAGGAATGCTATTTTTAGATAAATTATATCCACATATAATAACTAAAACAGATTGGTGGTTTACAACACCATGTAAACAAAAAGTAAGAGCAAAAAGAGTTATTAATAAAATAAAAAAGAAAACTGATTGGATAGAAGGAAGTGAAAAAATTACACAAAAGTTAAAAAATATAAAAAATACAGAAGACACAATAGAACTAGTTGTATTTTCGATAAATAAAAAAGAAATAACTATATTTTCAATAGACAAGGTAGAAATAATAAAGAAAAAATTAAGACTATTATATAGTGAAGATCCATTAAAAGGATGGAAAAAACATAAAACTACTATAAAAATTGAATTAATAGATAAAAATAGCATAATAACTCAAAAATCATTAACATATAATTTTGACGATTTAAAAGAATTTAAAATGTATATAGATGAATTATTAGAAAAACAGTATCTACAAAATAACAATAATAAACACAATAGTTCAGCATTTATAGTAAATAAACATAGTGAACAAAAAGAGAAAAAAGTAGAATGGTTATTGATTATAGAAACCTAAATGCAAAAATTATGATATATAATTATCTAATACCAAATAAGATATTAAAAATAAGACAAATACAAAGATATAATTATTTTAGTAAATTTGATTGTAAATTAGGATTTTACCACTTAAAGTTAGATGAAAATTCTAAGGAATTAACTGAATTTACGGTACCACAAGGATTTTATGAATGAAACGTATTACCATTTGGATATAAAAATGCACCAGGTAGATATCAACATTTTATGAATAGTTATTTTAAACAATTACCTAATTGTATAGTATACATAGATGATATACTACTATATACAAAAATTAAAGAGGAACATTTAAAATTATTAGAACAATTTACAGATATAATAGAAAAATTGAGAATAAGTTTAAGTGAAAAGAAAGCCGAAATTATGAAAAAACAGATAGAGTTTTTAGGAATACAAATAGATAAAAGTGGAGTAAAACTGTAACAACATATAGTACAAAAAATAATAAATTCAAAAGAAGAATTAGATAAAAAAAAGAAATTACAATCATTTTTAGGATTAGTAAACCAAGTAAGAGAATATATACCAAAATTAGCAGAAAACCTAAAACCTTTACAGAAAAAATTTAAAAAGGATATAGAATATAATTACAACGAAGAAGATAAAAAACGAGTCCAGAAAATAAAAATACTTTGTAAAGAATTACCAAAATTACAATTTCCAGACGAAAATAAAAAATTTATATTTATAGTAGAAGCAAATGCTAGTGAATATAGTTATGGAGGAGTACTTAAATATAGATATGAAGAAGAAAAATTAGAACATCATTGTAGATACTACTCAGGTACGTTTAATGAAACAGAAATAAAATTGGAAATAAATAGAAAAGAATTATGTTCATTATATAAATGTTTATTAGCATTTGAGCTGTATATTGTATATAACAAATTTATTGTACGGAAAGATAATACACAGGTATGTTGGTGGTTAACAAGGAAAATACAAAATTCAGTTACAACAAAAGAAATTCGAAGACTATTAAATATATTAAATTTTACATTTACAATTGAAGTAATTAGTACTAACAAAAATGTTGTTGCAGATTACATATCAAGAAAAAGCTACACAGACTGATATAGTAGAAGATGATGCTTTAGAAAAAATACTCAAAGCCCTAACTACGCTTTCAATGAAAGTGGACAGTATGGGTAATGGAATAGAAAAACTAAAGACTAATGAAGTTAAACTGAAGTCTAAAGCTATGAATCAGCTAACTCAGTAATGTACAGAGCTATGTCGATCGGAAGACATTAAAATTTCAGAGCTAAAAGGAGACGTTGGGACACTCCATAAAACCCATAACGCTTATCAGTCTACAATTGCAGGTACAAGCAAAGGAGTTAGTGGACAAAGATACCAGAACATGAACATGAATAAGATATTTGAAAAACCATTTATACCAAAAGCACAAAAGACCCCTTGTACATACCCCCATAAATTACCACATATCGAGATAGTTTGAACCAAGATAAAAAAGCTTAACCGTATAGCCTGAGGATATATAGAAAATATCTATAAAGTACAAACTTTTCTAAACCTTAACCCAGAGCTACAAATATCCAAGAACCAAACACAAACTATATAACCCAAAAATTGCAAGGTTACAACAAGCTAATCGCATTACCAAAAACCAACCCAAGCTTAATAAAAACTTGTTTCGACTATGGATTACTAAATACCGTATATACCCAAGATGGAGAAGAACTAACAACTATAGAAGAATTACATAAAGTATTCACCACCTATAAAAGAGTAACCAAAGGAAATCTATTTTATATAAAGTTTTATACTGCATCAGCAGAGATATTATACGACGAGATCAAACCAGTTATACAAGTTGTAAAAATAGGATTAACCAGAGATATGATTATACCGAAAGATATTGTGCAGCAGCCAGAGATACCCAAAATCGAGATACCTGATTTTTACGCAAATAAACGACTTATTGGAATAGCTACAATTATTCAAGAATTAGTAAATAATTATATCAATGAAAACCCAATATGGAGCTATTATTCAAGAGATCATCAAATGATTTACTCAAATTCAAGAGAACTACGACAAACATATATGGAAGATGTTAGACAATGGATAATGACGTTACTTAACCTAGAAAAACAATCTACTGCAAGAGCAATTAGGAAAGAATTTATTTCAGACGGATTATTAACAAGATATTAAAAGATAATTGAACACAAATATCCAGACCATCAATGTTCGAGATGTAATAGAGGAGATAATATTATCCCAGAAGTCCAGTTAGAATAAAAAAAATCAACCAAGAAGATAAGGACGCCAGCTAGAAGATAAAAATCAACGGAGCAATAATAGAAGAAGACAAAGCATTGAAGATAAGAAAATGACATATAGAGAAAAAACTAAACTTCCTACGTAAATTATTGTAAAGCTTTATTAGCCTTTTTGACTTTTCTTTTCATTTAATAGGTTTTTTGACTTTTTGAACAAAAGACTATTATTAGGTTTTGTTTTTTAGTTAACTTTAAGTCTTTTCCTTTCAGAATGTAAAGACTTTTTGTAAATTAGATAGGATACATGTAAAGTAGGAACAACATAGAGATAGAATACACGTTTTCTTTATCTTTCTTAGGATTATAAATAGAGAGCAATTTGCTCAGCTAAAAGGTAAGACTTTCATGTGTTGAAAGCAAGCCTCCTCCTTTGTAAACAAAAAACTTTTGAATATTTAATAAAAAACAGATATATTTCTAAGGAAAAGCTATGGATGAACAAAGCCCAGAATTATCAAACCTACCAGAACAGGTATTTTTATTTATGATTATGAATAGCTAAATTCATAAATTCCTGACAATCATGATATGATAAAATAAGTTCATGTTGATTACTTTATAGTAGAATTATTCGAAAAATAGCATGTTAAGAAGTTTATTAGCAAAGTGGAAAAGGAGAAAAATCCCTAAGAACTATGCCATACTAAAGGTGAAATCGGTGAGGCAAGAAAGCCGTAATAGGGGAGTAGCTAGAATAGAGGCGCTGTTTAAGGAAAAAGTATCCAGATTACCATGCTAATAGTGACCGAAGAACATGTTATTTAAGAATAATCTAGTATATAGTAATCTAAAATGATCGAATTTTGTTATATGTGTGATTGAAGGGAATATTTTGAAAAAGCATCATATGAAAAATGAATACTTATTTATCTAACGAAATGGTAGATAAATTTAAAATACTTGTTTTGTATGTACTTAAGGATATAAAAATTGCAGATATAAGAAAAATCATATTGGAAAAAATATTTGATAAATATTTTATGACTAGAATAAATTATATACCACACTTACCTAACTACTCTTACAAATACCTACATACCAAACCTACACATCAACCATGATAAATTACGTATATTTGAAATATTGGAATATGGATATGAAAAATATACAATTAATAGAAAAACTAATGAAAACAAATTTAGAAAAATATATAGAAGCTAAAGATATAAAATATATAGAATTCCTTAATGAAAATATAGAGGAATTATTAAGATTAAAACAAACAACTAATAAATACTATGATAAAACATTTAATTACTAGAATTCAATTCCAAGTTATTTGTAAAAACCTTAGCATAATATCAATAATATAAGAAGATATATATCTAATGAAACTAAGATACTTGTTTTATATATCATAAAAGACTTAGAATTAGAAGACATAAAGAAAATATTATGGGAAAAAATATTTAATTATGAAGATGACTTACTAAGTACTAATTGGATAGAAGATGAATTAGAAAATATAGATTTCTTTGGTAGAAATAATTTAGATAATTATTATTCAGATGAATATTATACAGATTAAGAATGCTAGAATATATTCAAAGAGTTAGAGAAAAACAAAGTTGGCTATACGAAGAAATTAATTATAGAAATCAGCTTAGAAGAGGAAGAGAACAACTAAAAGAAAGATTAATCTGGCTAGATAAAACTATAAAACAACTAGAATTAAAAGACAATTTAGAATATAATTTAGACATGGAATTATTCATAGACAAAAAAGATAGGATAATTAAAGAAATAGATAACCTAGAATTTAATATCAGATATAGTACAATTAGAATAAATTATTACAAAGAAATTTGCAGTATCACAACTACTTTAGGATAAAATGATAGACTATGAGTATTTAAAATATTGGAGAAAAGATAGGGAAGAAATAAGTTTAACAGAAATACATATGAAAGAGAATTTAATTGAATATTTTAGAGCAAAAGATATAGAATATTTAGAATACCTCCAAAATAATATACAAGAATTACAAAGGCTAAGAGAAAAAACTAAAGAATACTACAGTAAAGCATTTAATCAAATACCATCCGATCACCCCCCAAGATATGAACATTAATAAAATTAAAATAAATAAATTAAAAATAAAAATGATTGTAGAAGTTAAGAAATATCCACGCACAAACAAAAATAGATCCATTAGAGCTATAATAGATCTATTTAAGTTACCCAAGTTATCCACACCCCTACAATTTTTAAAAAAGAATAACCTAATTTGAGTTGGCACGGAGTATAAAAATAAAGAAACTTTTGAATCTTGTGGTCTTAAATTCTAGATATGTCAAATGTACCAAAATGCCCTTCAATCTTGTGATCTTAAACATGCCATATGGAAAGTAAAAATTTAAAAGTTGCTTAAAAAGGAAAAGGGTCATTCTTTTTTAAACTGACTAAAAAGAAAAGTAGATCATATTTTTTAAACAGAGGAAGTAATTTTTTTTTGTTGCAGGAAAGTGATAAAAAGAAGAGAAATAACATATCATTACTGCAACAAATTTTATATCGTGAAAGTTATTTAAAGATAATTTCACGACGTAAATTAAAATTATATGCATTACAATTAGTAAACACACAACATGAACAGACACAAATAAAATTACTCATTCTATAAAGTGATAATAGATGTTTTACCATGTCATCGATCTGTTTCTCTATCCTTCACTCTTTTGCTTGTTTCTGCAACATAGGAATGACAATAAGTGAATCTTTCTTAAACATTGTGATATCCAATAACTCATCCATGTTAATATTAGCCAGATCCATTTCATTTGGTAGAATCCAATCAAACTTATGGATAAAAAAAGCAACAGCTAAGGAAATAAACCTGGTCGCTAGGGGTTTTCCAGCACATATTCTTCTTCCTGAATCAAAAAGGATATACTCAAAATTTTGCCCTTTGTGATTTATTTTTGAATTGATGAATCTTTCAGGTTTGAAGATCGAATGATAGTCCCAAATCTTAGTATCTGTTGCTATTGCCCACATATTGACCAACACTTGTGTATCTTCGGAAATTCTATAACCTATGACTTCAAAAGTTTGCACTGCATGATAAGAAAGCAAAATCATTTCAGAGGGAGGAAACCTTAGTGTCTCCTTAAAACAAGCGTCCAAGTATGGTAAGCTTGGCAAATCTGATTCCTTTATGACATCCATACTTCCTACTACTTTTGGAATTTCATCATCAGACTTTTTGCATGGCTTGTAGATTTCTAAGGAGCTCTACAAGCATCCATTCACTTGTAGTAGTTGTAGATTCTTTTCTAGCTCCAAATATTTCCCGAAAGATCCAAGGAGTAGAAATTTTTGGGTTCAATGTGTGTGAATGAAAAATGGAGGAAAAAATAGTGAAGGGAAATAGAGTAACTAAAATGGAAAGTGTACTATTTTAATGGAAAGTTCACTAATTCTCCCACATTGGTGAGAGAAGGGAACTTTCAAGTATTTTTAATACTCCACTTGGATAGTAAAGCAAGGACAAGGTGGTGCCTCGAGTCGTGATCGTCATCGCTTGGCATCAACTTTGGATTTTGGAATTGAAAAATAATCGATCGATGAGATCTATATTTTTAGACAAATATTTTTTGAAACATGTTTTACAAGTGAAATTTTAAACCAAAAATCTGATAGAATTATTTTTTTCCAAGTGCGGGTGCATTTTGGACACCATGCAAACGCATACGCAATGCATCACGCTGTAGGGAAATCTGCACACGCACTTCAATAACCTGTAGGAGTAGGTACTTACTGGAATTTGGATAGTGTCACCTACGGCCATAGATCAGTCTTAGGCCCAGCTCAGACTGGACACAGGTCATGGGACTGTACTAAATAGGTGCCTTTTTGATGAACCAATGCATCCTTTCCAAAAGGACACTATAAAGGATATAAATACCTGATATATACCTCAGGTATAGACATGATTTTTGACAGAAAAACACTCTTCATATGTTTAAAAACTTCTTGTGATCATTAGCTGTTGAGTGAGTTCGACGAATCTAATAATTTGAGGTACCGCTATTGTTGGATTAAAAGTCATTTTATCCCGGGATAAAAATTCCATAAACTTGGGTACAATGAGAGGAATTATTCCTTAAGGACACTCTGGGAAGTCGGGGGACTTGGCTTTACATTTTTGTTTTATCTTATTTCTGAAAAATAACTCACTTCTTGAATAAATTATCTTTAATCTTGTGTTTAAGGTGTTAAGGATCTTCATTGGTGTTCTTGTTTTGAGACTTGAACTTGTGTTGAAGTTGTTGTACCAATATTTAGATTCTTGAACTCGAAAACATAGAGAATAACATTCTTAAGGAATAAACTTTCGGAATCTGTATTGCTTGATTTCTGGAGATTAAAGCTTTAAGCTTTCTACTCTGTTTGAACTTAACTAGTGGTTTGAAGAAATAAAATCTTCATCACAAGTTAAATATCACTCGGTTAATGATTGGAAGTCATAAAAACTTTATTGTTGAACTAGAAAGAAGAGATGTCTAAAGTTGCTACAACTTTATTAATAGTATTTTGATATACTAAAGTTACTGTCTTATTGTGACAGGAAAATAACTACCGATAGTCAAGTGCATGATATTGGCATGACTATGGAAATAACTTGTATTGCCACGATAAGTTTTACTAATTATTTGAAAGCTATGACACCAGTGGAGAAACCTGGAAAATTCGTGGGTATTAACTTCAAAAGATGGCAGCAGAAAATGTTCTTCTACCTCACAACTCTGTCATCAAATGTTCACATTTGAGGAAGCTCTAGATATGCTTGAGCGAACCTATGACCAAGAGCGATTTATTATTGTGGAGGCTTGGAAACACTCCAATTTCCTTTGCAGGAACTATATTTTGAGTGGTCTCCAAGATGACCTTTACAATGTGTATAGTGGAATAAAAACAACAAAAAAGTTATAGGGAGCGCTAGAATGGAAGTACATGACTGAGGATGCCAAAACTAAAAAGTTATTCATTGAAAGATTCCTGAAATACAAAATAATTGACAACAAGTCTATTGTTTCTCAAGTACAGGAACTGCAAGTGATCATCCATTATCTCCTTGTGGATGGTTTGATCGTTAATGAAGTATTTCAAGTAGCAGCAATAATAGAGAAGATACCACCTATGTAGAAGGAATTCAAGAACTATTTGAAACACAAACGTAAGGAGATGTTAGTCGAAGATCTATTTGTACAACTTCGTATTGAAGAAGAAAATAAGGCTGCAGAAAGAAGGTCAAGAGAAAATTCTATAATGAATGGAGTAAACATTCTAGAAGATGACCAAACCAACTCTAAAAATAGAAAGAAACTTGGTGGGAAATCCTCGCGAATGATGGATAGATTCCGATGCCACCCATCATGTTTGTGCTAAAAAGGAGTTGTTTGCAATATTCGCTTTGGATCAAGGAGAATAAAAGATCTACATGGAAAACTCCACTACTGCAAAAGTAGAAGGAACACAAAAAGTGTGCTTAAAAATGTCTTCAAGCAAAGTGTTGACACTCAATAATGTCCTGTATGTACTAGCGTTATGGAAGAACTAGATTTCTATATCACTTCTAGAAAAAAATGGAGTCAAATATGTATTTATTTCCAAAAAAATTATACTTAGTAAAGGAGAAGTGTATATAGTAAAAGGCTGCCACAATGAGGGCCTATTCAAAATGAATGCAATGAATGTTGAAATCAATAAAAGTTTAATTTCTTCTTACTTTCTTGAGTCTTACGATTTATGTCATGAATGATTAGGCCATGTTAATTATATAACTTTGTGAAAACTGATTAACTTAGAAGTTTTGCCAAACTTTGAGTGCAATAAATTAAAGTGTCAAACGTGTGTAGAATCAAAGCATGCTAAACATCTTTATAAGTCCGTTGAAAGGAATTTCAATTCCTTAGACTTAATACACACTAACATTTGAGATATGAACTCAACACTATCACGTGGTGGAAAAAAGTATTTCATCACTTTTATTGACGATTGCACTAGATATTGTTATGTCTACTTGCTAAATAGTAAGGATGAAACAATATATGAGTTTCGACAATACAAAACTGAAGTTTAAAGTTAGTTAGAGAGAAGGATCAAAACTATGATAGGGGTAGAGAATATGTATCTCCGTTCGCCGAAATATGTGTAGAGAATGAAATTTTCCATCAAACTAGGCCCCGTATTCACCTCAATCTAATGAAATTGTGGAAAGGGAAAACCAAAATTTGAAGGAAATAATGAACGCCTTACTTACAAGTTCAGATTTTCTGCAAAGCTTATGGGGGAAGGATATCCTTACACCTAACCGAATACTCAATAAAGCTCTCCCTATAGTAAGACATACTCAATTCCTAATTAAAAATGGAAAGGAAGGAAACCCAACTTGAAATATTTCAAAGCGTGGGGGCGTCTAGTGAAAGTCAAGTTGCTATGCCTAAAAAGGTTAAGATAGGACCTAAGATGGTGAATTGCATGTTCGTAGAATATGCTAAAAGTATTAAAGCATGTCAATTTTTAGTTCATAAATTTGAACATCCGAATATTAATAAAAATATAGTAATTGAATCAGATAATGCTGAATTCTTTGAAAATATTTATCCATATAAAACTAGACATGAATAGTATTGTGAGGGTTCTAAATGACCTCGAGATTAACTAAGTGAGGATGCACATAATGAAGAGAATCCAAGACATAGTACACGTCAAATAACATCAACTTCGTTTGGATTAGATTTTGTAATGCTTCTCTTAGAAAATGAGCCTTAAACTTTTAAAGAAGCGATGCCGTCGTCAGGCACATCTTTTTAGAAAGAGACAGTCAAAAGTAAGATTAATTCAATATTAAGCAACCATACGTGGGAGTTGGTTGATCTTTCTCCAGGAAATAAACCTTTAGGTTCTAAATGGATCTTCAAAAGAAAAATAAAATCGGATGGTACTATTGACAAATACAAAGCAAGACTTGTAGTAAAAGGCTTCAAACAGAAAGAAGGTGTTGATTAATTTAATACATACTCGCCAGTAATAAGGAACCATCAATTTGAATGTTAATTGTTACGGCGGCGATATATGGTCTTAAAATCCATCAAATAGATGTGAAAACAACATTCCTAAATGGAGAATTAGAGGAAGAAATTTACATGGAACAACTTGAGGGTTTTATGGTTCTAGGAAAAGACAATAAGGTGTGTAAACTTATTAAGTCGTTGTATGGTCTAAAGCAAGCACCTAAATAATGACATGCGAAGTTTGACCAAACCATGTTGGCAAACGGGTTCAAGATAAATGAATGTAATAAATATGTTTACATTAAAGACACTCCAAATCATCAAGTCATTATTTGTTTGTATATGGATTATATGTTGATCATCAGTAGAGACATTTTTGATATAAATGCTACAAAATGAATGCTTGAGAGGAAGTTTGATATGACAGACCTTGGAGTTGTGGATGTGATCTTAAGAATAAGAATCCATAAAACTCCACAAGGGTTGGCATTGTCATAGTCTCACTATATTGAAAAGGTACTAGATAAATTCAAGTATATGAAATTTAGTATTGACAAGACTCCCTTGGACGTGAGCTTTACACTTCAAAAGAATATTGGTGAAAGTGACTCACAATTAGAGCATGCAAGAGTATTAGGATGTTTAATGTATATAATGAATTGTACATGACCAGAGACAACATGTTCTATCAGTATGTAGAGTCGGTACAAAAGTAATCCCCATAAAACTTATTGGATGGTAATGAAAAGAGTTTTGGGGTATCTTAAATACACTCAAGACTATGCTTTGCATTATAGTAAATATCCCATGGTACTTGAAGGATATAGTGATGCAAATTTGATCACTGGATCGAATATAGTAAATTCGATAAGTGGATATGTAGTTACTATCGGTGGAGAAGCGGTCTCTTAGAAATCATCCAAACAGACATGCACTGCTCGCTCTACAATGGAATCTAAATTTATTGGATTGGATAAAGCCGGTCCAGAAGCAAAATGGCTCCTAAATTTCTGTAAAGATATTCCTTATTGGACCAAACCAGTGACGCTAATATGTATATACTGTGATAGCCAAACGAAAATAGGTAGGGTGGGAGCATAATGTACAATGGTAAGTATCGTTAGATAAGACGGAGACATAATACCGTTAGAGAACTTCTCTCTAGTGGGATTATCATTGTTGACTATGTAAAGTCAAAAGATAATATGTTAGATCCACATGCAAAAGGCCTATCTAGAGAAAGAGTGGAAAGGACATACAAGGGAATGGGTTAAAAGCCTTGGACAAGTCAGCATGGCGGTAACTCTACCTAGAAGTATAGAGATCCCAAGATCTAGGTTCAAGGAGATCAGACAAAGTTATGTCTGATAGATTCAACATTGTTAATATACCCAACCCATTCTGGTGATATAGACTGTAACGCCCCGATTCCCAAGAATCGGAACACCACATGGTGCTTATGATCCCGAAGGATCACAAGCTAACCCTTTTTCTGATATCTGTACCTGTTCACTGCATAGTATAATAAAATACGTGCGAAAACTGGCTAACACTTGCCAGAAGGTTCAAACATCTAGAAATATACAATAACTTAAACCACACACTAATACATCTATCTAAAAAGCCTCTACACTGCCTGAACTATGGAGTTGAAGGGACAATTCCCCCAACTAACTCCGTCTACTAGAATCAAAGACTGTAATAACAACATTCTCAAATGATGAGGTCTCACTGCTGCACCCACTGCTGCTATACAAGTGACTTCTAAGATGCTCCAAGTTTCACTTCTCTGAACCTATGGTGCCCCAAAATAAAAGAACACCATAGCGCGAATGCGTCAGTACTAAGATGTACTGAGTATGCAAGTAGGGAAGGGTAAATGCAAGGGCTTATGGATGAACATTTAATCAACAGAGTAATCATGAGAATAACGAACGAGTAAACATATATGAATGCACAGTTCACAACCACTATAACAATTATAACGAATCTAGATACCACAGCTTGGATACCACTTTACTGTCCTCGGAACTCACTACTGTACTGGGGTACTGCATTACTGAATCACAGGATACCAACACTGATCAATCGAATACACTCACACTCCTGACTCCTGAAGATTTATACTGACACAGAAACCGTGGGAAGTAGTTACATTACTCACCATGACTCCTCATAAGCAACTGAATATGTGGGGGTGCACGCAATAATTTAAATAATATCTTTGATTTCGTAAAACATGCATACGGAAAATAAAGACTCACATGGATTGAATTTCATTATCCATACTTCTCATAATATTATAGAGAGGAAAACATAAGTAAAATCCCATAAATCATCATAAAATCATCAATATTCATCATAAATTCTCATGACTCATCATAGAAAACCAAACTCATCAACTCAAGACTCGGAGTGACTCGATAGTTCAAGAAACATACTCTTATGGACAGGGGAGTTTTCTATACCTGACAACCCCACGTGAGCCACATAGAATACCAACGTTTGCCCTCCTATGGAGAGCACTCCCATTGGTGGGAGTGTTGTACTCTTGCCAGGGAGTACAACCTTAAAGCTTTCATAATCACAATTCGGCTCTCTGGCCAACAATATCATCATCAACAACCCTACGGTGGCATATAGGTTTGGGGAAATACCATATTTCCCTCTCGGTTCTAAGTAATACTCCTCGACTAGCTCAATACACGTTAGGAAATTTACCACAACATCACAAGGTCTATCATAAAGACCAAATCAAATCTCTTTAGAAATCCACCACAACATCACAAGGGTTTTTCATAAAGACCAAATCAAATCTCTTTCTCATTTATCAAATCATATCAATTTGTGGATTCCTAACTCAACATATTTTAGCTCAAAATATTTTAATTTTCCTCAACATCAACATGGTATCAATAATAAAACATTTCGTCTCTGCAAGCTTAAAATCAATAGAAATCATCCCGACTATGCGGATACAAATCAATATTCTCAAATGATCATTCTTTCATTCCAATATTCAAATCATGACAATAGCTTTTGAAAAGCATTTAAGATCTTCAAATCATAGTAAGATTTTGTATGTCGTAATGTAACTCAAATCATGGCTTTTATATCAAGAATCCTCAAAAAAATAATTTCATAGTAGTGGTATGCAATTTATGGCATAAAATCTCGATTCAAGAAAACAAGATAATAAGGTTATTATGTATACCAATATTGGAAGATTCAAAGTTTCATAAATCATATCTTGAAAACACTTGAAATATCAACTCATGGTAGAAATATGAAATTCACCATATTAAATCATAACTTGGGAATAATAAAGTAATCATGTACATCAAAGCTTAAACAATTTATATTTTTCATAACCTCATAATTCGTCATTAAAACATCTTGGGTATTTACCCACTTTAAAAAATCATGAAATTCCAATGATAAAATCAATTCTTTGTGCACAAGAATGAAAAGATATTCTTGTTCAAAACCCCACATACTAAGTTCTCACGGAATTCATGTTAAGTTCTCAAATCATAAAAAATTCATCGATCATAGCACGACTAAGATTATGCAGAACTGAATCAGCTGTAGACCAGCAGACTATTTCGGGCATACGTATCCCCAACAATCAATAACATAAGTAATACATACTATACAACAACGCATACTCACATGCCCACAGGCCATTATGCATCATGCATTCATTAACACCTCACACCAATCATTTGAAGATCATATTCATATACAAGTATTGGGACCTCATGCCATTACATCGTAGATCATTCAACAAGGATGCATATGGTTAAGGAAGAATACAACATAACATAGTTCATCCAATCGGGATAAACACAAATAACATACATTCAACACATCATGGTTCACTTCTCAAGGTTCTTTCCTTTAAGATCTTGATATATGCAATTCGACCCATAATTAGACATTTCATACTTAGCGTGGCCTAATGGCCTTACCATTTCCCTCAAGCATCATAGTAAACACTGTATCATGCAAGTATGGTACGAACTCATCACTTCGATCACAAGGGGTCATACAATCCATTCTTCTTCAACTAGCCATTTCTACAATTACCTTGTATACACCATTTAGGCATAGGTCAGTATGAACAATTACATATGATACAACAACATCACTCATCTTAATTCCACTAACTAAATCCCTCGTTCGCACTTACAACCATATCATAAGCCTTCCACATAACATCCCCAATTTTAGATAATAACATGGAGTTCATGTTGAATGTATACATAGAAAGTAGTCTATTTATTTAGAACTTATTATATCCTAAGAAAGTAAATTTATAGCCTCTTAGACAATTCCACAAACACCTTACATGCACTTTTAGGCATTGGTGAATTCGTCAAATTCTCATGTTTTCCGCCACCCCATATATCTCATCCAACACACATAATTATCACATGCATGTATCAACCAACATACACCATCACCACACACATATATATCAACCAACATGCATAATCATCATATATATATATATATCAATTAACATACATAATCCTTATATATATATCAACCATCAAATATCAATCAACATATATATATATATATACATCATCAAAGTCTAGAAAATATATATATATATATATATATATATATATATACATAACTTGAACTTTCAAAAAGGGATTCGTGGACTCTATGGACGAAAGGAGTCCATAGATAAACACTTGTATACCTTTGATTTCGTGGCCAGAAGAGATTGACGGAAGGAATTCTTTAATCAAAGCCTCCAATTAATTTCCCCTAATTCAAAATCCTAACCCTAACTTGATGTATATATATATATATATACACATAAAAGAGAAATGAGAGAAAAATAATACAAGTTCTCAGCTGAATGGGGTATTTATAGAGGTTTAAAAGAGTATTGAAAGACCAAAATGCCCCTAAGAAACAAATAAAATCCGAATCAGTCCTTCAGTGATCTATCCGATAGGCTAAAGTAAATTGACCATAACATTTTACTCCGATGTCCAAATTGGATGAAACCAATTTTATTGGAAAAAAGACTCTCAGGGATTCCTTTGATATATGTACAAGGAGTTATGATCATTTGAAGTTGACCAAAAAAATCGCCTGGCTGCAGTATTTTTTTTCCTGCATATTTTACTGTTCACAGTTCGATTGGAATGGTCGTAGTTTGATCGGAATAGTCGTAACTCATCGCTCGAGTGTCCATTTTGGGTGATCCACATATCGTTGGAAAGCTTATTCGATGCTCTACTAAATGGTGGGTCGAAATCTAAGAAATGAAAAACAGAAAAATTATAAATCATTCTCGAAGATAGGATCCAATACATTTACGCACAAAATTTTGACAAAAAATTTTTCGGGGTATTACATAGACAATGTTTAGTAAACAAGGATAAGACTTAAAGTGAAAAGTTTTTTGATGATTATCTAAATTTGGAAGATTTGACCAAATAGTTTAATCTACAGGATTGAACATTTAGAAATCACCCGTGTCAGGGCTAAGTGGAGGCCACTTTAAGGAGAATGTTAGTAAAGGCCTATTCTCCAAGCTCTTTAGAAATCGGGACGTGTTCATGGTTGAAAAGAACAAAACCATGAGGACCATAAAAAGTGAAAGACTGGTTGTGTGACACGTGTTGTCTAGGTATAAATTAAAAGTCGTCTATTCAAGGATATCAAATCTACCGATTGACCAAGTGCATCCGATGCATGTTTACTACGGAAAGTTCAAAGGGAAACCCACTTATCCAGTTGCAATAAGTCTTTTATAAATGATCACATACTTTTCCATAAATTCTTTAAAAGATAGCCATTCCCCATTCATGTGGGTGATTTTTGGGTTCAATGTGTGTGTGTGAATGGAAAATAGAGGGAAATAGAGTCCCAAAAATGGAAAGTGTACGCTTTTAATGGAAAGTTAACTAATTATCCAACATTGGTGGGAGAAGAGAACTTTCAAGTGTATTTAATAAGGAATACTTACTCAACTTGGATAGTGAGGCAAGAACAAGGTGGTTCCTCGTGCCGTCGTTGTCACTCGCTAGATCGACTTCAGCTTTGACTTTGGATTTCTCAAATGATCGATCGATGAGATCTATATTTTTAGATGAATTTTGTTTGAATCTTGTTTTACAAGTGAAATTTTAATCCAAAAATCTGATAGAATTATTTTTTCTCAAATTCGGGCGCATTTCAAACGCCATGTAAATGCATACGCAACACATCTCAAAGGGATGCGACCCTTTGAGGTATAAGGCACACTGTTTCATGTTGTAGGGTGATTTGCATGCGTACTTTGATAACCTACGAGCACAGGTTCTTATTGGAATTCAAATAGTGTCACCTGCAGCCGCAAATCAGGAGCAGGTCCAATACAGACTAGGCGCAGATGATGCAACTATACTGAATAGGTACTTTTTTGATGAACCAATGCATCCTTTCCAAAAGGACACATTAAAGGCTATAAATACCTGATATATTCCTCAGGTATAGACATGATTTTTGATAGAAAAAAAATCTTCATATCTTTAAAAAATCATTGTGGTCATTAGCTATTGAGTGAGCTCGACGAATCCAACATTTTGAGGTACCGCTATTGTTGGATTGAAATCCATTTTATCATGGGAAGAAAATTACATAACCTCGGGTACAATGAGGGGTATTATTCCTTATGGACACTCTGTGAAGTCGAGGGACTTGCCTTTACATTTCTGTTTTATCTTATTTCTTAAAAATAAAACACTTTTTGGATAAATTATCTTTAATATTGTGTTGAAGATGTTAAGGATCTTCACGGGTGTTCTAGTTTTGAGATTTGAACTTGTGTTGAAATTGTTGTGCCTATATACATATTCTTGAACCTGAAAACATAGAAAATAACATTCTTAAGAAATAAACTTTTGAAATGCTTGATTTTTGGAGATTAAAGCTTTAAGATTTCTACTCCATCTGAACTTAACTATTGGTTTGAAGAAGAAAAATCTTAATCACAAGTTAAAGATCACTTGGTTGACGGTTTGAGCCATAAAAACATCATCGTTGATCTAGAAAAAAGAGGTGTTTAAAGTTGCTACAACTTTATTAATAGTATTTTTAGATATACTAAAGTTACTATCTTGTTGTGATAGGAAAATGAATGTTGATAGTCAAGTGCATGATGCTGGAACTACTGTGACGACAACTAGTATTGGCACGATAAGTCGTGCTAATGCTCTGCAAGCTATGGCACCAGTAGAGAAACCCAAAAAATTCATGGGTATTGACTTCAAAAGATGGACGCAGAAAATGTTCTTCTACCTCACAACTTTTTGTCTTCAAAGGTTCATATTTTAGGAAGCTTAGAGATGCCTGAGGGAACTTTTGACCAAGAGCAATTTGTTATTGTGGAGGATTGGAAATACTCTGATTTTCTTTGTAGGAACTACATTTTGAGTTATCTCTAAGATGATCTTTACAATATGTATAGTGGAACAAAGACAACAGAAGAATTATAGGGAGCACTAGAACGGAAGTACAAGATTGAGGATGCCAGAACTAAAAAGTTCTTTGTTGCAAGAATCCTGGAATATAAAATGATAGGCAACAAGTCTGTTGTTTCTCAAGTGCAGGAACTGCAAATGATCATCCATGATCTTCTTGTGGAAGGTTTGATCATGAAAGAAGCATTTCAAGTAGAAACTATAATAGAGAAACTACCACCTATGTTGAAGGACTTCAAGAACTATTTGAAACACAAACGTAAGGAGATATCAGTCGAAGATAGAATTATACGGCTGCACATCAAAGAAGATAATAAGGGTGTGGAAAGAAGGTCAAGACAAAATTCTGCAATAAATGGAGGAAACATTGTAGAAGATGACCAAAACAACTTTAAAAAGAGAAAAAAAATTAGTGGGAAATCCTCGTTAATGATGGATGGATTCAGGTGCCACCTGACATGTTTGTGCTAATAAGGAGTTGTTTGCAATGTTTCCTCTGGCTCAAGGAGAAAAAAAGATCTACATGGAAAACTTCTCTACTGTAAAAGTAGAAGAAACAGGAAAACTGTGCTTGAAAATGACTTCAGGAAAAGTGTTGACACTCAACAATGTCCTGTATATACCGGAGTTATGGAATAACTTGATTTTTGTATCACTTCTAGAAAAAAAAAGATTCAAATATGTATTTTTTTTGAAAAAATTGTACTTAGTAAAGGAGAAGTGTATGTAGGAAAAAGCTACCTCAACGAGGGTCTATTCAAAATGAATGTAATGAATGTTTAAACCAATAAAAGTTCAATTTCTTCTTACTTTCTTGAGTCTTAGGATTTATGGCATGAATGATTAGGCTATGTTAATTATAAAACTTTTCGAAAACTGATTAACTTAGAAGTTTTGCGAAACTTTGAGTGCAATAAATCAAAGTGTCAAATATGTGTGGAATAAAAATATGCTAAGCATCTGTATACGTCCGTTGAAAGGAATTCCTATCTCTTAGACTTAATACACATTGACACTTGTGATATGAAGTCAGCACCATCACGTGATGGAAAAAAGTATTTCTTAACTTTTATTGATGATTACACTAGATATTGTTATGTCTACTTGCTAAATAGTAAGGATAAAGTAATTGATGCAATTAGGTAATACAAAACTAAAGTTGAAAATCAGTTAGAGAAAAAGATCAAACTATAAGAAATGATAGGGGTAGAGAATATGAATATCCCTTCACCGAAATAAGTATTGAGAATGGAATTGTCCATCAAACTACAACCCCGTATTCACCCCAATCTAATGGAATTGTGGAAAGGAAAAATCAAAATTTGAAGGAAATGATGAATGCCTTACTTATAAGTTTAGATTTTCCATAAAGTTTATGGGGGAAGATTATCCTTACAGCAAACCGAATACTCAATAGAGTTTCCCATAGTAAGACATACCTAATACCTAATGAAAAATGGAAATGCAAGAAACCCAACTTGAAATATTTCAAAGTATGGTGGTGTCTAGCAAAGATCCAAGTTCCTATGCCTAAAAGGGTTAAGATAGGACCTAAGACAGTGGACTGCTTGTTCATAGTATATGCTAAAAGTAGTAAAGCATGTTGATTTTTTGTTCATAAATTCGAACATTTGGATATTAATAAAAATATGGTAATTAAATCAGATATTGCTAAATTCTTTGTAAACATTTATCTGTATAAAACTAGACATGAACAGTCTAGTGAGGGGTCTAAATATCCTCAATATGAACCAGGTGAGAATATACATAATGATGAGAATCTAAGACATAGTACACGTCAAAGAATGTCAACTTTGTTTGGATTAAATTTTGTAATGTTTCTCTTAAAAAATGAGCCCCAAACTTTTAATGAAGCGATGTCGTCGTCAGACACATCTTTTTGGAAAGAAGAAGTCAATAGTGAGATTGATTCAATCTTAAGAAAGAATACTTGGGAGTGGGTTGATCTTTATCCAGGAAACAAACCTTTAGGTTCTAAATGGATCTTCAAAAGGAAAATGAAAGCGGATGGTACTATAGACAAATACAAGGCAAGACATGTAGTAAAATACTTCAAACAAAAATAAGGCCTTGATTACTTTGATACATACTTGCCAGTAACAAGGATAACGTTGATTTGATTATTTATTACCTTGGCTGTGATATATGATCTTGAAATCCATCAAATGGATGTGAAAATAGCATTCCTAAATGAGAATTTGAGGAATACATTTACATGGAATAGCCTGAGGGTTTTGTCATTCCAAGAAAATACAATAAGGTGTGTAAACTTATTAAGTTGCTGTATGGACTAAAACAAGCACCTAAACAATGGCATGCAAAGTTTGACCAAACCATTTTGGCAAATGGGTTTAAAATAAATATATGTGATAGATGTGTATACCTTAAAGACACTCCAAATCCCCAAGTCATTATTTTTTTGTAAGTGGATGATAAGTTGATCATTAGTAGAGACATTTCTGATATAAATGCTATAAAATGAATGCTTGAGAGCAAGTTTGATATGAAAAACCTTGGAGTTGCAGATGTAATCTTAGGAATAAGAATCTAATACACTCCACAAAGGTTGACATTGTTACAGTCTCATTATATCAAAAAGGCACTTGACAAATTCAAGTATATGAAATTCGGTATTGCCAAGACTCCTTTGGATGTGAGCTTTGCACATTAAAAGAATGAAGGTGAAAGTGACTCACAATTGGATAACACAAAAGTATTGGGATGTTTTATGTATATAATGAATTATACACGACCAGACATAGCATGCGCTATTAGTAAGTATAGTCGGTACAAGAGTAATCCCAATAAAACACATTGGATGGAAATGAAAAGAGTTTTGGGGTATCTTAAATACACTCAAGACTATGCTTTGCATTATAATAAATATCACATGGTACTTGAAGGATATAGTGATGCAAATAGGATCACCAGATTGAAAGAAGTGAAATCTATGAATGGATATGTATTTACTATCGGTGGAGGAGTGGTCTCTTGGAAATCATCTAAACAGACATGTCTTGCTCTCTCTACAATGGAATCTGAATTTATCGCATTAGATAAAGCCTGTGTAAAAGCAGAATGGCTCTGGAATTTCCTAGAAGATATTCCTTATTGGCCCAAACTAGTGGCACCAGTATGTATACATTATGATAAACAAACGACAATAGGTACAATAGGGAGCATAATGTACAATGGTAATTCTCGTCAAATAAGATGGAGACATAATACCATTAGAGAACTTCTCTCTAATAGAATTATCACTATTGCCTATGTAAAATCAAAAGATAATATCTTGGATCTACTTGCAAAAGGCCTATTTAGAGAAGGAGTGGAAAGGACATCCAAGGGAATGAGTTTAAGGCCTTGGACAATTAAGCATAGCAGTAACTCTACCAGGCATACTGGAGATCCCAAGAGCAAGGTTCAAAGAGATCAAACAAAGTTGCGTCTGACAGGTCCAACATTGTCAATAATGTTTAGTAAACAAGGATAGACTTAAAGGTGTAAAGTCTTTTAATGATTATCTAAATTTGGCAGATTTGACCAAATAGTTTAATATATAGGATTGAATATCTAGAATTCACCTATGTAAGGGAAAAGTGGAAGCCACTTCAAGGAGAATATTAGTAAAGGTCTATTCTCTAAGCTCTCAGGAAATCGAGACGTGTTCATGGATGAAAATAACAAAACTGTGGGAACTATAAAAAGTAAAAGTATGGTTGAGTGACATGTATTGTCTAGGCGTACATTAAAGCTTGAAGGTTCAAAGATACCAAATCTACCAATTGACCAAGTGCATCTGATACATGTTCACTATGAAAAGTTCAAAGGAAAACCCACTTATCTAGAAGCAATCAGTCATTGCTAAATAATCACATGCTTGTCTATAAATTCTTTAAAAGATAGCCATTCCCCAATCATGTGGGGGATTGTTGGGTTCAGTGTGTGTGTGTGAATGGAAATTGGAGAGAAAAATAGTGGAGGAAAATAGGGTCACTAAAATGGGAAGTGAAATATTTTATTGGAAAGTTCTCTAATTCTCCCACATTGGTGGAAGATGGGAATTTTCAAGTGTGGTTAATAAGGACCACTTACTCCACTCGGATAGTGAGGCAAGAACAAGGTGGTGCCTCACACCGTCATCGTCGTTACTCACTTGGGTCGGTTTCAGCTTTAGAGTTGGATTTGGATTTTGATTTGTAAAATGATTGATCGATGAGATCTATCTCTTTAGATGAATTTTGTTTGAAACTTGTTTTACAAGTGAAATTCTAATCCAAAAATCTGATTGAATTAATTTTTCTCCAAGTGCGGGCGCATTTTGGATCCATAAAAATGTATACGCAATGCATCTTGAAGGGATGCGATCCTTTGAGGTAAAAGGAATACTATTTCGCACTGTAAGATCATCTGTGTGCGCACTTTGATAACCTACGGGAGTTGGAACTTGCTGGAATTTGGATAGTATTACCTGTAGCTTCAAATCAAGTACAGGTCCAGCACAGACTGGGCGCAGGTGACTCGACTTTACTTAATGGGTGCCTTTTTTATTAACCAATGCATACTTTCCGAAATGACACATTAAAGGGGACAAATACCTGATATATTCCTTAGGTATAGACATGATTTTTGACAACAAAACACTTTTCATATCTTCAAAAACTCCTAGTGATCATTAGCTGTTGAGAGAGTTCGACAAATCCAATAATTTGAGGTACCGCTATTGTTGGAATGAAAGCTATTTTATCACAGGAGAAAAATTCCATAACCTCGAGTACAGTGAGGGGAATTATTCCTTAAGGACACTCCATGAGGTCGGGGGACTAGGATTTACATTTCTGTTTCATCTTATTTTTGAAAAATAACACACTTCTTGGATAGATTATCTTTAATCTTGTATTGAAGGTGTTAAGGATCTTCATAGGTGTTCTAGTTTTGAGACTTGAACTTGTGTTGAAGTTGTTATGATTATATATAGATTCTTGTACCCAAAAACATAGAAAATAACATTCTTAAGAAATAAACTTTTTGAATCTGTATTACTTTATTTTTTGAGATTAAAGCTTTAAGATTTCTACTCTTTTTGAACTTAACTAGTGGTTTAAAGAAATAAAATCTTCATCACAAGTTAAAGATCACTCGTTTGACGATTGGAAGTCATAAAAATTTCATCGTTGAACTAGAAACAAGAGGTGTTTAAAGTTGCTGCAACTTTATTAATGGTATTTTGACATACTAAAGTTACTATCTTGTTGTGACAGGAAAATGACTATCGATAGTCAAGTGCATAATGCTGGAATGACTATGGCGGCAACTAGTATTTCCACGACGAGTCATACTAATGCTCCGTAAGGTATGGTACCAATGGAGAAACCCAAAAAATTTGCGGGTATTGACTTTAAAATATGGCAGAAGAAAATGTTCTTCTACCACACAATTCTTTGTCTTCAAAGGTTCATATTTGAGGAAGCTCCAGAGGTGCCCGAGGGAACCTCTGATCAAGAGTGATTTGTTATTGTAGAGGCTTGGAAATACTCTGATTTCCTTTATAGGAACTACTAATTGAGTGGTCTCCAAGTTGACCTATACAATGTGTATAGTGGAACAAAGACAACAAAAGAGTTATAGGGAGCGCTAGAACGGAAGTACAAGACTGAGGATACCAGAACTAAAATGTTCTTCATTGTAAGATTCCTGGAATATAAAATGATAGACAATAAGTCTGTTGTTTTCTAAGTGCAGGAACTACAAGTGATCATCCATGATGAACTTCAAGAACTATTTGAAACACAAATATAAGGAGATATCAGTCAAAGATCTAACTATATGACTGTACATTGAAGAAAATAATAAGATTGTGGAAAGAAGGTCAAGAGGAAATTCTGTACTGAATGGAGCAAACATTGTAGAAGATGACCAAAAATACTTTAAAAAGCAAAAGAAAGCTGGAAGTGAAAGAAATCAACCCAAGATGATATTCAAGGGAAAGTTCTTCACTGTGGCAAGATTAGCCAAAAATGAACAAATTGTCGGACCCTTAAGAAAGGCATGAAAAATGACCAAGAAAATGTGTCTGAGTTCAAGAATGAAACGTATGATTTGTGTGCCATGATTTACGAATACAACTTAGTGGGAAATCCTTGTGAACGGTGGATGGATTTTGGTGCCACCCACCATGTTTGTGCTAATAAGGAGTTGTTAGCAACGTTTGCTCCTGCTCAAGAAAAAAGAAAAGATCTACATGGCAAACTCTGCTATTGTAAAAGTATCTGGAATAGGAAAAGTGTGATTGAAAATAACTTCAGGCAAAGTGTTGACACTCAACAATGTCCTGTATGTACCGGTGTTATGGAAGAACTTGATTTATATATCACTTCTAGAAAAAATAGAGTCAAATGTGTATTTGTTTTTGAAAAAATTATACTTAGTAAATAAGAAGTGTATTTAGGAAAAGGCTACCTCAATGAGAGCCTATTCAAAATAAATGTAATGAATGTTGAAATTAATTAAATTTCAATTTCTTCTTACTTGCTTGAGTCTTACGATTTATGACATGAATGATTAAGCCATGTTAATTAAAAAACTTTGTGATAACTAATTAACATAGAAGTTTTGCCAAACTTTAAGTGCAATAAATCAAAGTGTCAAACGTGTGTGGAATCAAAGTATGCTAAGCATCCGTATAAGTTTGTTGAAAAGAATTCCAATCCCTTAGACTTAATAAACACTGATATTTGTGATATAAAGTCAACACTATCATGTTGTGAAAAAAGTATTTCATAACTTTAATTGATCAATGCACTAGATATTGTTATGTTTACTTGCTAAATAGTAAAGATGAAGCAATAGATACGTTTAGGCAATACAAAACTGAAGTTAAAAATCAGTTAGAGAAAAAGATCAAACTATAAGAAGTGATAGGGGTGGAGAATATGAATCTCCCTTCGCCGAAATATGTGTATAGAATGGGATTCTCCATCAAACTACGACCCCGTATTCACCTTAATCTAATTGAATTGTGGAAAAACTAAATTGAAATTTGAAGAAACTAATGAATTCCATACTAAAGTTCAGGTTTTCCCCAAAGATTATAGGAAAGGCTATCCTTACATCCAACCAAATACTCAACAGAGGTCTCCATAGTAAGACACACTCAATTTCTAATGAAAATGGAAAGAAAGGAAACCCAACTTGAAATATTTCAAAGTGTGGGGGTGTCTAGCGAAGGTCAAAGTTTCTATGCCTAAAAGGGTTAAGATAGGACCTAAGATGGTGGACTGCTTATTCATAGGATATGCTAAAAGTAGTAAAGCATGTCAGTTTTGGGTTCATAAAGCCAAACATACGAATATGAAAATACGGTAATTAAATCAGATAATGCTAAATTTTTTGAAAATATTTATCCATATAAAACTAGACATACACAGTCTAGTTGGGGGTCTAAATAACCTCGAGATAAACCAAGTGAGAATGTACATAATGATGAGAATCCAAGACGTATTACATGTCAAAGAACGTCAACTTCATTTTGATAAGATTTTGTATTATTTCTCTTAGAAAATAAGCCTCAAACTTTTAAAGAAGCAATGTCATCGTCAGACATATCTTTTTGGAAAGAGGCAGTTAATAGTGAGTTTGATTCAATCTTAGGCAACCATATGTGGGAGGTGGTTGATCTTCCTTTAGGAAATAAACCTTTATGTTGTAAATGGATATTGAAAAGGAAAATAAAAGCAGATGGTACTATTGAAAAATACACGGCAAGACTTGTAGTAAAAGGCTTCAAACAGAAAGAAGGCCTTAATTACTTTAATACATACTTGCCAGTAATAAGGATAACCTCGATTGGAATGTTAATTGCCTTGGCGGCGATATATGGTCATGAAAACCATCAATTGGATGTGAAAAAAACATTCATAAATGAAGAATTGGAGGAATAAATTTACATGGAATAACCTGAGGGTTTTATGGTTCCAGGAAAATACAATAAGGTGTGTAAACTTATTAAGTCGTTGTATAGACAAAAGCAAGCAACTAAATAATGGCATGCGAAGTTTGACCAAATCATGTAGACAAATGGATTTAGATAAATAAATGTGATAAATGTGTTTACATTAAAGACACTCCAAATCATCAAGTCATTTTTTTCTATGTGGATGATATACTGATCATCAGTAGAGACATTTCTGACATAAAGGCTACAAAATGAATACTTTAGAGCAAGTTTGATATGTAAGACCTTAGAGTTGCGGATGTGATCTTAGGAATAATAATCCATAGAAATCCACAAGGGTTGGCATTATCACAGTCTCATTATATCAAAAAGTAACTTGACAAATTTAAGTATATGAATTTTGGTATTGCCAAGACTCCTTTGGATGTGAGCTTTGCACTTCGAAAGAATGTTTGCAAAAGTGACTCATAATAAGAGTACACAAGAGTATTGGGATTTTTAATGTATATAATGAATTGTAAATGACCATACATAGCATGCAATATTATTAAGTAGAGTTGGTACAAGATTAATCCCAATAAAACTCATTGGATGGCAATGAAAAGAGTTTTGGGGTATCTTAAATACACTTTAGACTATGCTTTGCATTATAATAAATATCCCGCGGTACTTGAAGGATATAGTGATGCAAATTGGATCACCGTATCAAATGAAGTAAAATCCATAAGTGGATATATATTTACTATCGGTGGAGGAGCTGTCTTTTGGAAATTATCTAAACAGACATATATTACTTGCTCTACAATAGAATCTGAATTTATTGCATTGGATAAAGCCGGTGCATAAGTGGTTTATTACTGGAATTTCTTGGAAGATATTCCTTATTGGCCCAAACCAGTGGCACCAGTATGTATACACTGTGATAGCCAAGTGACAATAAGTAGGGAGGGAGCATGATATGCAATGGTTAGTCTCATCACATAAGACGGAGATATAATATTGTTAGAGAACTTCTCTCTAGTAGAATTATCACTGTTGAAAATGTAAAGTCAAAGGATAATGTGTCAGATCTACTTACAAAATACCTATCTAGAGAAGGAGTGGAAAGAACATCCAAGAGAATGGGTTTAAGGACTAGGACAAGTCATCAGGATATTAACTCTACCTAGCCGACTGGAGAACCCTAGATCTAGGTTCAAGGAGATCAAACAAAGTTGTTTCTGACAGGTTCAACATTGTTAATATACCCAACCCATTCTCATGATGTAGACAATGTTTAGTCAAGCTTAAGACTTAAGGTGAAAAGTTCTTTAATAATTAACTAAATTTTGCAGATTCGATCAAATAGTTTAATCTATAGGATTGAACGTTTAGGAATCACCTATGTTAGGGTGAAGTGGAAGCCGCTTCAAGGAAAATATTAGTAAAGGCCTATTCTCTAAGCTCTCATGAACCCGGGATGTGTTCATGCCTAAAAAGAACAAAATCGTTAGAACCATAAAAATTAAAAGGCTGGTTATCTGACATTCTTTGTCTAGGTGTACATTAAAGCTTGAACGTTCAAAGATATCAAATCTATCAATTGTACAGTGCATCCGATGTATATTTACTACGGAAAGTTCAAAGGGAAACTCACTAATCCTGATGCAATCAGTCTTTGCTAAATGATCACATGCTTGTCCATAAATTCTTGAAAAGATAGCCATTCCCCATTCATGTAGGGGATTATTGGGTTCAATGTGTGTGTGGATAGAAAATGGAGGGAAAAATAATAGAGGAAAATAGAGTCAAAAATGGAAAATGTACTCTTTTAATGGAAAGTTCACTAATTCTAACATATTAGTGGGAGAAGGGAACTTTTAAGTGTTTTTAATAAGAAACACTTTCTCGTACCGTTGTCGTCGTCGCTTGCTCGGCTTGGATTCAGATTAGGATTTGGATTTGAAAAATGATTGATTGATGAGATCTCTCTCTTTAATCAAATTTTAAATGAAACATGTTTCACAAGTGAAATTTTAATCCAAAAATTTGATATCTCTAAGTGCGGGCGCATTTTGGATGCTATGAAAATGCATACGCAATTTATCTCAAAGGGATGTGACCCTTTGAGGTAAAAGGCACACTATTTTTTACTATAGGGTGATCTGCATGCACTTCGATAACTTGCAAAAGTAGGTGCTTACTAGAATTTGAACAGTGTCACCTGAGGTCACAGATAAGGCACAGGTCCAGCACAGACTGGGTATAGGTGACACGAATGTACTAATAGGTGCCTTTTTGATGAACCAATGCATCCATTCCAAAAATACACATTAAAGGCAATAAATTCCTGATATATTCCTTAGATATAAACATGATTTTTGACAGCAAAACACTCTTCATATTTTTTAAAACTCCTTGTGATCATTAGTTGTTGAGTGAGTTCGACGAATCCAACATTTTGAGGTACCACTATTGTTATATTGAAAGCCATTTTATCACGGGATGAAAATTTCATAACCTAGGGTACAGTGAGGGGAATTATTCCTTAATAACTCTCCATGAAGTTAGGGGACTTGGCTTTACATTTCTGTTTCATCTGATTTTTGAAAAATAACACACTTCTTGGATAGATTATCTTTAATCTTGTGTTGAAGGTGTTAAGGATCTTCATGGTGTTCTTGTTTTAAGACTTGAACTTGTATTGAAGTTGTTGTGCCTATATATGGATTCTTATGCCCTAAAACATAAAAAATACCATTCTTATTGATTAAACTTTCAGAATCAGTATTGCTTTTATTTTTTGAGATTAAAGCTTTAAGCTTTCTACTCCGTTTGAACTTAACTAGTGTTTGAAGAAATAAAATCTTCATCACAAGTTAAAGATCACTCTGTTGATGATTGAAATTCATAAAAACTTCATCGTTGAACTAGAAATAAGAGGTGTTTAAAGTTGCTGTAATTTTATTAATAGTATTTTGATATACAAAAGTTACTATCTTATTATGAAAGGAAAATAACTACCAATAGTCAAATGCATGATGCTGGAACGACTATGGTGGAAACTAGTATTGCCACGATGACTCGTACTAATGCTCCACAAGCTATGGCACTAGTAGAGAAACCCAAAAAATTTGCGGATATTGACTTTAATAGATGGCAGTAGAAATTGTTCTTCTACCTCACAACTCTTTGTCTTCAAAGGTTCATATTTGAGGAAGCTCCATGGGTGCCCGAGGGAACCTCTGACCAAGTGCGATTTGTTATTACGGAGGCTTGGAAACACTCTGATTTCATTTGCAGGAACTATATTTCGAGTGGTCGCCAAGATGATCTTTACAATGTGTATAGTGGAACAAAGACAATAAAAGAGTTATGGGGAGCGCTAGAATGGAAGTAAAATACTGAGGATACCCGAACTAAAACGTTCTTCATTGTAAGATTCTTAGAATATAAAATGATAGACAACAAGTCTATTTTTTTCCAAGTGCAGGAACTACAAGTGATCATCCATGATCTCCTTGCGGAATGTTTGATCATGAATGAAGCATTTTAAGTAGAAGCAATAATGGAGAAGCTACCACCTATGTTGAAGGACTTCAAGAACTATTTGAAACACAAATGTAAGCAGATGTCAGTCGAAGATCTAATTGTACGACTGCATATATAAGAAGATAATAAGGCAGCAGAAAGAAGGTCAAGAGGAAATTTTGCAAGAAAAGGAGAAAATATTTTAGAAGATGACCAAATATACTCAAAAAAGTGATAGAAAGTAGGAAATGAAAGCAATCAACCCAAGAAGAAATTCAAGGGAAAATTCTTCAACAGTGGAAAGAATGGCCATAAATAAACAGATTGTCGGGACCCTGAGAAAGAAAAGAAAAATGACAAAGTAAATGTGGCCGAGTCCAAGAATAAAACATATGATTTGTGTGCTATGCTTTTCGAATGCAACTTGGTGAAAAATCCTCTCGAATGGTGAATGGATTCAAATACCACCCACCATGTTTGTCCTAATAAGGAGTTGTTTGCAATGTTCACTCCAAGTCAAGGAGAAGACAATATCTATATGGCAAACTCCACTACTGCAAAAGTAGAAGGAACAAGAAAATATGCTTAAAAAAGACTTCAGGAAAAGTGTTAACACTCAAAAAAGTCCTATATGTACCGGAGTTACGGAAGAACTTGATTTCTATATTACTTCTAGAAAAAAAATGGATTCAAGTGTGTATTTGTTTTTGAAAAATTTTACTTAGTAAATGAGAAGTGTATGTAGGAAAAGGCTACCTCAATGAGGGCCTATTCAAAATAAATGTTATCAATGTTGAAATCAATCAAAGTTCAATTTCTTCTTACTTGCTTGAGTCTTATTATTTATGGAATGAAAGATTAGGCCATGTTAATTATAAAACTTTCCAATAACTGATTAACTTAGAAGTTTTGCCAAACTTTGAGTGCTATAAATCAAAGTTCAAACATATGTAGAATCAAAGTATGCTAAGCATCCATATAAGTTCGTTGAATGGAATTCCATTCCCTTAGACTTAATACAAACTGATATTTGTGATATGAAATCAACACCATCACATGGTGGAAAAAAGTATTTCATAAGTTTAATTGATGATTGCACTAGATATTGTTATGTCTACTTGATAAATAGTAAGGATAAAGTAATATATGCATTTAGGCAATACAATACTGAATTTGAAAATCAGTTAGAGAAAAAGATCAAAACTATAAGAAATGATAGGGACGAAGAATAAGAATTTCCCTTTGCCAAAATATGTGTAGAGAATGGAATTGTCCATCAAACTACGACCCCATATTCACATCAATCTAATGGAATTGCAGAAAGAAAAAAAATGAAATTTGAAGTAAATGATGAATGCCTTACTTATAAGTTCAGATTTTCCGTAAAGCTTGTGGGGGAAGGCTTTCCTTATAGCCAACTGAATACTCAATAGAGTTCCCCATAGTAAGACACACTTAATTCCATGAAAAATTGAAAGGAAAGAAATCCAAGTTGAAATATTTCAAAGTGTGGGGGTGTCTAGTTAAGATCCAAGTTTCAACCCCTAAAAGGGTTAAGATAGGACCTAAGATGGTGGACTGTGTGTTCATAGGATATGATAAAAGTAATAAAACATATCGGTTTTTGGTTCATAAATCCGAACATCTGAATATTAATGAAAATACGATAATTGAATCAGATAATGATAAATTCTTTGAAAATATTTATTCGTATAAAACTACACATGAACAGTCTAGAGAGGAGTCTAAATGACCTCGAGATGAACTAAGTGAGAATGTACATAAGGATAAAAATCCAAGATGTAGTACACGTCTACGAATGTTAACTTCATTTAGATCAGTTTTTATAATGTTTATCTTAGAAAATGAGCCTTAAACTTTTAAAAAGTGATGCCATTGTGCGCAAGAAACACGGTTCTCTTAGGATACGTGTAGACCACCGTCAACTCAATAAGGTCACGGTCAAGAACAAGTATCCTTTTCCCAGAATCGATGACTTATTTGACCAACTTTAGGGTGCTAGTTATTTATCTAAGATAGACCTTAGATCCGACTATCATTAGCTTAGAGTCAGAGAATGTGACATTTTGAAAATAACTTTCCATACTCGGTATGTTCACTTTAAATTCCTAGTCATGTCATTTGGTCTTACCAATGCTCCAGTTGCTTTCATGGACATGATGAACCGTGTGTTCAAGCAGTACTTAGAAATGTTCGTCATAGTCTTTATAGATGATATTCTGGTCTATTCTCGCAGTGAGCATGATCATGCAGACCATCTCAGAACAATACTTTATACTCTCAAAGTTCATCAGCTATTCGCCAAATTCGGTAAGTGCAAATTTTGGCTATGGTCAGTAGCTTTCCTTGGTCATATCATTTTTGGTGATGGCATTAGAGTGGATCCTTAAAGGAATGAAGTAGTAATAAATTGGCCTCGCCCTATCTCTCCATTAGATATCAGGACTTTCTTAGGTTTGGCCAGCTATTACAGACGGTTTATTGAGGGATTTTTTCTATTGCATCGCCTATGTCTAGATTGACTCAGAATAAAGTCAAGTTTCAGTGGTCAGATCCTTGTGACAAGAGTTTTCAGGAGTTGAAGACTTGACTCACCTCAGCTCCAGTCTTAGCTCTCCCAGATGGTTCAGATGGGTTCGTAGTGTATAATGATGCATCCAGAGTAGGTCTGGTTGTGTCCTCATGTAGCATGGTAAGGTCATAGCCTACGCCTCCAGATAGATTTCCCCATAAGAGGATTTGTCCTACTCATGATCTTGAGTTAGTAGCCATAGTCTTTGCCTTAAAGATTTGGAGGCATTATCTATACGGTATTCAAGTAGATGTGTTCACTGATCATAAAAGTCTTTAGTATATCTTTTCCCAAAAAGATCTCAATCTTCATCAGAAAAGGTTGTTAGAGCTCTTAAAAGATTATGACATGAGTTTCCTTTATTATCTGGGCAAGGCCAACGTAGTGGCTGACGCCCTCAGTAGACTATCCATGGGTAGTATTTCTCATATTGAGGACAGCAACAAGATGTTAGCTTTGGAAGTACATTAGCTTGCCAGACTAGGTGTTCACTTAGTCAATACAGATGAGGGTGATATATGGGTTCAGAGTAGTTTAGTATTATCTCTAGTTTTTGAGATGAAAGAAAATGAAGATAGAGATCCCATCCTTGTTAAGTTGAAAGAGTCAGTTCAGTATCAGAAAGTAGAGGTTTTCTCCCAAGAGGGAGATGGTGTTTTACATTGTCAGGGTTGTCTCTATGTTCCAGGTGTAGATGACTTAAGGCAGCGAATTCTTGCAGAAGCGCAAGGTGTGTGCTACTCTATTCATATAGGGGCCACAAAGATGTACCGCAAATTGAAGAAAGTCTATTGGTAGAGTGGAATGAAGAAAGATATTGTTGAGTTTGTGTCGAAGTGCTCTACATGTTATCAGGTTAAGATAGAGCATCAGAAGCCTAGTGGTCCTTTGAAGTAGTTCATTATTCCTACTTGGAAGTGGGAAGAAGTGAACATAGATTTCGTGATGATTTGCCTCGAACTCATTATCAACATGATTCAGCCTAGGTCATTGTAGATAGAATGAATAAATTAACTCATTTCCTTCAAGTTCATACCTCTTATTCAACCAAGGATTATGCGAAACTCGACATTAAGGAGTTGGTTAAATTGCACGGTGTTCCGTTATCTATTATCCCAGACAGAGGTACCCAGTTCACCTCTTATTTCTTGAAAGTATTCCAAAGGGGTCTTGGTACCCAAGTTCATCTCGATATAACCTTCCATCCTCAAATAGATGGTCAACCCAAAAGGACCATTTAGACATTAGAAGATATGCTAAGGGCGTATGGAATCAGTTTCAAGGGAAGTTGGGATGACCACTTACCTTTGATTGAGTTTGAATACAATAACAGTTATCATTCTAGTATTGAGATAGCTCCATTCGAAGCTCTTTATGTTAGGAGATGCAGATCTCTAATTGGTTGGTTTGAAGTTAGTGAGGCCTCAGTTATAGATCCTGATTTAGTAGTCGACGCCTTAGAAAAAGTCCAGTTGATTAGAGAAAGACTCCAAGCTGCTTAGAGCCGATAGAAGTCTTATGCAGATGTTTGTAGAAAAGATCTTAAGTTCGAGATTGGTGACAATGTCTATCTAAAGATCTCTCCCATAAAGAGATTGAAGCGGTTCGGTAAGAAAGGGAAACTCTGTCCCCGATATGTCGGTCCCTTCAAGATACTAAATCGATTTGGAAAGGTAGCTTATGAGCTTGAATTACCTTTAGATCTAGCCTCAGTTCATCAAGTCTTTCATGTCTCTTTGCTCAAGAAGTGCATAGGTGATCCATTAGTTATATTCCCTATTTAGAGCATTGATGTTCAGAACACTCTCTCTTATGAAGAGATTCCAGTTGAAATCTTAGACTATCAAACTCATAGATTGAGGAACAAAGAAGTCCCTCTAGTCAAGGTTTTTTGGCGAAATCAGTCCGTTGAGGGAGCTACTTGGGAAGCAGAGGCAGACATGCTTACCAAGTATCCTCACCTCTTCTTCACTAACTCAGATCAAGCATAAGGTAACAGTTCTCCATAAGCTTACTCAGTTTCTTGTTTTGTGTTCATCACAAACTTGGTATGCAGCTTCATGCTCATGTTCCCATTAGAAACTTGGTATCTAGTACCATTGCATATTCAGTCATGCACTCATGTATCAGTTTAGTCATATAATTATGCATCAGACATGCATTCTCATTGTGAGAAACTTAGTTCTTTCGAACACTCAGTCATGCATTCATGAATTAGTTACACATGCATCAGATATGTATGTTCAGCATTATATGTTCAGTTTGCCAGTCATGTCAGTCATAAGATTATGTTCTATTTATTCATGTTTAGCATATACGTTAGTTGTCTTTTCTCCCCTCTCAGTCAGTCTCATTAGAGGATGAATGTTATCAAAGGGGAGGTATTGTAATACCCCGTACTTTTTCCTAGCTAATTTCATCCCAAGATTGCCTAGTATTAGCTTTTAAATTGAATGATGACTATTCTATGAGGAATTTTCAAGATTTTCACCTTTTATTATATGGGAAATTTAATAAGCTTTCCATCGCTATAAGATTCAGCCAAATCCAATAATCGGGTCAGAAGTTATGACTATTTTAAGTTCCCATCATAAAACAGAGCCATATTAGTTAGTGACGTACCGCGCCATTAGAGGAAATGACATTTGGCCAATTCTAGTAGGGGTCCGTGATTATGGCGCGTCCGCCAAAGTTCCAGGTCACAAAAGAAGGGGCAACATGATGACTCCGCATCACGCCATCCCTCAATTTCCCAATTGTCAAAATCCAGTGACACGACGCGATAGCTCCGTATCGCTCCAAGGGTCCTATTTGGTAAATTTTACTGAAATTAAATGATGCATCCAAAGTTAAAAGGGTCAACTTCCCACCCCCATTTAAGCCTTTTAACACGTGATTCATCTACTTTTCACCCAAAATACACTCTCTTCTCTCAAAAATATCTCAAGAACAAGCTAGGGTTTTCATAGAAGATTCAATTCCAAAAAAGTTTCTCCATCAATCTTCTCGAAATCAAGAACTAAGGTATGCGTAGTGTTCATTCATGGACTCCTTTTGTTAATGAAGCCCAAGAATATCTTTTCTAAGTTTAGGTTTATGGATTTATTTATGAATTTCATGTTGGGTTAGTTTTGTGTATGTTGAGAATGATCAATTGAATTCAAATCCATGTTGGGTGATGAATTTTATGTTGAATTGATTTGTATAGATGTATATTCATGTGAAACTATGAATAAACCCTAGGATGATGAAATTAGAGATGAATCATGATGATTAATTGTTGTATAATATTGTCTAAATGTGCTATGCCTACCATGTGTTTGATTAATTTCCTAGATGAAGGAACAATGCCCAAATAGTATGATATCATGAAATCCCCATGCAGGTACAAGTTATGCCTATTACATGTTTTGATGGAATGCTTTTGTAAATGTATTATGGATTATAATTTTAGTTATATGTTCAAGTAAGTTATGCTTAGTCTGTTTTCCTTTCATCGAGTTCTAGGGGTACTTGTACTTGAAATGTTAGCTGTGTGACTAGCTATGAATCCTTAGACTTCAGATAGTCTTATGACTTAGGAAATCTCCATGATCTCATGAACTCAGTCAGTTGACAGATATCAGTAATATTTTATCAGTCAACGGAATTCAGTAACTCCGTCCATGTTCAGTTCAGTAAATTATGTTCAGTATCTATTCGAATGGGAATAGAAATTAGCATCGAGTGAACCCAAGAAGGGGAATTCACCTGTTATATGAGGGTGTGATTCTTAGAAGCAATCCTTGCAGTCCAGAACAATGTATCCAGAATAGGTTGAGACATCATAGCCTACTATATAAGGGTAGATGAGGTGGATTTGCCTTCTATATGAGGTTTCCCATCGGTCTCACTAGTGTTACCTATTATATTTGGGTCACTCACACGTTGTTCTTACTAGTGACCCAGTATTGATACCCTTCAATCAGGGCATAGATTGGACCCCAATTCAGCTATAATTCGTTATTTGGGGTATTTTGGTTAGATGACTACCTCCCATATTCTTAGTATCAATCTCTGTAAAAGAAATCAGATAGTTCATTAGAATTTAGGACTGTAGCTCCATCAGATTTAGGACTGTCAGATACAGTGACATATGTTATCAGTTATATTCAAATTTAGTAAACATGTTATTTTAGTATTAGTGTCAGTTGTTGTGTTTAATGTATGTATTCTCATGCTCATGATAGTTAGTCAGTTATAATTATTTTTCATACATATGAACCCCATACATTCAGCCTACCTCACATGCATACCAGTACATTCAAAGTATTGACGCATTTGCGCTATGGTGTCTTATACCATAGGTTTAGAGACATGAGCCCCAGAGCAACAGTAGATTCTAGATATCCGCAAACAGAATTAGAAGTGAGTCCTCATCTTTCGAGGATATGATTATTCCCTATTATCTCATTAATTAGATTATTAGTTGGAGTTAGTTGGGGATATATCCCATCAGCTCCTTACTCAGACAGTTCAGTCAGTTAGAGGATTTCTAGACTATCATGTTTCAAACTTTAGTATTTTCAATTTTGTTTTGGGTATTCCATTACCCCACACAGATGTTATATCATTTAGATCAGGTTTAGTATTGAGCCTTATGGCCTTTCAATGCTTGTTTCTGCATTATTCAGTATATTATGAAGTATACTGGTACAGATATCAGTCATGGGTTAGCTTGTGGTCCTTCGGGGTCATGAGCACCATGTAGCATTCTGGGTACCAGATTCGGGGCGTTACAAACTTGGTATTAGAGCCTAAGGTTCAATAGAGTCCTAGGATGTCTGAAAGCTGTATCTAGTAGATTCTTGTACATGGCTGTGTTGCGCGCCATATTTATGTCCAGGAGGCTATAAGATATTTTAGGAATAGTTCCCCCTCTTTCAGTAGTCATGTCATACTAGTGAGTATAATCTCAAGTTAATCTCTCAGTATGATCTGTTTCCCTCTTTCTTGTATGGAATATGCCTCCTAAAAGCTGAAATGGAAACCAATCAGCCCCTCAGCCCAAAGATCCTTTGGGCGATCATGTTTTTTATGTAGAGTTCCGAGCTGCATTCACTAATCTTGCTAACTCAATTGCTGCTCAGAATGAATGACCAGATGTTGTTCTGGCCAACCCAGTGGTTAATTTAGCCGCAGCTAGGATTTGGGACTTTACCCGAATGAATCCTTGATCCTTTCTCGAGTCTAAGATAGATGAGAACCCTCAGTTATTACTAGATCAGGTGCAGAATGTGACAGACATAATGGGGGTTATGTCTAGTGAGAGTGCTGAGATAGATGCATATCAGTTGCAGGATGTTGCTTATATTTAGTTCAAGAAGTGGAAGTCAGAGTGGGCAGGCGATGCAGGGTCAGTTGAGTGGGATGAGTTTTCTTCAGCATTCCTTGATAGATTCTTTCCCCTAGAGCTTAGAGAAGCTAAGGTTCTAGAATTTATCAACCTCAGGAAGGGCAATATGACAGTGAAAGATTATTCTCTTATGTTTACTCAATTAGCCAGACATGCCCTTCATGTGGTTGCATATAGCAGGGCAAGGATGAGTAAGTTTTTTTTAGGGGTGAATGATAGGATGGTTAATGAGTGTAGATTTTCCATGTTGAATAGTGACATGACTTTAGCCAGGCTCATGACTCATGCTCAGCAGGTAGAAGAGCAGAAGATTAAGATGAGGGAGAAGCAGAATAAGAGAGCAAAGATAGGTAGTTTCAAATTTGATCAGCCTAAGTCAGAAGGAGGAAACTGTTCTCAGTTTTATCCTAAGTCATCAGTTCTAGATCCTTTTTCAGCTAGTGCTCTAGTTCCTAAGTTCAGAGAGGGTAACAAAGACAGAGCGCAGGCTCTAAGTCCCAGGGCAGTGTTAGCATTACCCGCACTTATCCTATTTTCCATACTTGTGCCAAGCACCATCAAGGTATTTGTAGAGCTGACAGTGTTATTTGCTTTGGATGTAGTAAACTAGGCCACAAAGTCAGAGATTATCCTCAGCCAGGTCCTCAGGATCAACATAATCGCTCCTCAGTTAAGTTTGGTCGCCCAAATCAGCAGTGTGCCACCTTATGTGCTACTAGTGGGAAACGTCCAAATCATCTATATGCTCTCGAGTCCTAGCAAGATTAGGAAAATTCTCTTGATGTTGTTACTGGTATGTTACAGATCTTTCATGTGTATGTTTACGCTTTGCTAGATCCAAGAGATTCTTTGTCTTGTCACTCCTTATATAGTAGGCGAATTTAAAATCAATCCTGAAATCCTAGCAGAACCCTTTTCAGTCTTTACCCAGTGGGAAAAACCATCATAGCCTGATGGGTATACAAGAACTGCCCGGTTATGATATTTCAAAAAGTCACTTTAGTAGATTTAGTTGAATTAGAGATGAATAATTTTGATGTCATTCTCAGCATTGATTAGCATTATTCCTGCTATTCCATATTTAACTACAGAAACAAAATAGTCCTTGAGTGGAAGGGTAGAGTAACGACTTTCAGGGGTCAGCTTGTTTCCTACCTTCAGGCAAGGAAAATGATATCTAAAGAATGTGTTATCATCCTGTTCGAGTTAAGAACACTAGTTTTGAAACTTCCAACCTTGCATCAATTCCAGTTATGGGTGACTATTCAGATGTCTTTCTTGAAGATCTTCCAAGAATTCCTCCCGAAAGGGAAATAGACTTCGGTATTGATCTTCTTCTAGATACTCATCCTATCTCTATTCCACCATATAGAATGGCCCAGTAGAACTCAAGGAACTAAAAGAAAAATTGAAGGATCTCTCAGATAAGGGATTCATCAGGACCATCATTTCCCCATGGGGGCACTCCAGTATTATTCGTGCGTAAGAAAGACGGTTCTCTTAGGATACGTGTAGACTACCGTCAACTCAATAAAGTCTCAGTCAAGAACAATTATCCTCTTCCCAAAATAGATGACTTATTTGGCCAACTTTAGGGTGCCAGTTATTTGTCTAAGATAGACCTCAGATCTGACTATCATCAGCTCAGAGTCAGAGAATATGACATTCTAAAAACAACTTTCCATACTCGGTATGTTCACTTTAAATTCCTAGTCATGTCATTTGGTTTTACCAACAACCCATCCACTTTCATGGACTTGATGAACTGTGTGTTCAAGTAGTACTTGGACATGTTCATCATAGTCTTCATAGATGATATTCTGGTCTATTCTGATAGTGAGTATGATCAAATAGACCATCTCAAAATAGCACTTCAAACTCTCAGAGATCATCATCTATTCGCTAAATTCAGTAATTGCAAATTTTGGCTAAGGTCAGTAGCATTCCTTGGTCATATCGTTTTTGGTGATGGCATTAGAGTGGATCCTCAAAAGACTGAAGCAGTACACAACTGGCCTCGCCTTGTCTCTCCATCAGATATCAGAACTTTCTTGGGTTTGGCCGGCTATTACAAATGGTTTATTAAGGGATTTTTTTCTACTGCATCCCCTATGTATAGATTGACTCAGAAGAAAGTCAAGTTTTAGTAGTTAGATCCTTGCGAGAAGAGTTTTTAGGAGTTGAAGACTCGACTCACCTTAGCTCCAGTTTTAGCTCTCCCAGATTGTTCAGATGGGTTCATAGTGTATGGTGATGCATCCAGAGTAGGTTTGGGTTGTGTCCTCATGCAGCATGGTAAGGTCATAGCCTACGCCTCCAGACAGCTTAAGCCTCATGAGAGGATTTATCCTACTCATGATCTTGAGTTAGCAACCGTAGTCTTTGCTTTAAAGATTTGGAGGCATTATCTATATGATGTTCATGTAGATGTGTTCACTGATCATAAAAGTCTTCAGTATGTATTTTCTCAAAAAGATCTCAATTTTTGTCAGAGAAGGTGGTTAGAGCTCTTGAAAGATTATGACATAAGTGTCCTTTATCATCCGAGCAAGGCCAACGTAGTGGCTGAAGCTCCCAGTAGACTATCTATGTGTAGTGTTTATCATGTTAAGGACAGTAAAAAAAAGTTAGCTCAGGATGTACATTAGCTTGCTAGACTAGGCGTTCACTTAGTTGATACAGATGAGGGTGATATATGGGTTCAAAGTAGTTCAGTATCATCTCTAGTTTTTGAGGTGAAAGACAATCAAGATAGAGATCCCAACCTTGTCAAGTTGAAAGAGTCAGTTCAGGATCAGAACATAGAGGTTTTCTCCTAAGGGGGAGATAGTGTTTTGCGTTGTCAGGGCCGTCTCTGTGTTCCAGGTGTAGATGACTTAAGGCAGCGAATTCTTGCAGAGGCGCATGGTGCGCACTACTCTATTCATCTAGGGGCCATAAATATGTACCGCGACTTACGGGAATTCTATTGATGGAGTGGGATAAAGAGAGATGTTGCAGAGTTTGTCTTTAAGTGTTCTACATGTCAACAAGTTAAGATAGAGCATCAGAATCCTAGTGGTCCTATGCAGAAGTTTATTATTCCTACTTGGAAGTGGGAAACAGTAAACATGGACTTTGTGATAGGTTGCCTTGAACTCGTCAGCAACATGATTTAGTCTGGGTCATTATATATAGAATAAACAAATCAACTCATTTCCTTCCAGTTCATACCTCTTATTCACTCGAGGATTATGCCAAACTCGACATCAAGGAGTTGGTCAGGTTGCACAGTGTTTTTCTATCTATTATCCCATATAGAGGTACCAAGTTCACCTCTCATTTCTGCAAAAGGGTCTTGGTACCCAAGTTCATTTCAGTACAACCTTTTATCCTCAGACAGATGGTCAAGCCAAAAGGACCATTCAGATGTTAGAAGTTATGCTAAGGGCGTGTGGAATCAATTTCAAGGGAAGTTGGGATGACTACTTAGTATTGATTGAGTTTGAATAAAACAACAACTATTATTCTAGTATTCAGATGGCACCATTCAAAGCTCTGTACGGTAGGAGATGTAGATATCCAATTGGTTGGTTCAAATTTATTGAGGCCTCAGTTATAGGGCCTAACTTAGTATTCAACGCCTTAGAAAAAGTCCAGTTGATTATAGAAAGTCTCCGAGCTGTTCAGAGCCGACAGAAATCTTATATAGTTATTCGTAGAAAAGATCTTGAGTTCAAGATTAATGACTATATCTATCAAATGATCTCTCTCGTGAAGAGAGTTAAGTGGGTCGGCAAGAAAGGGAAATTCAGTCCCCAATATGTCGGTCCCTTCAGGATTCTCAGTCGATTTGGCAAGGTAGCTTATGAGCTCGAATTACCTTTAGATCTAGCCTCAGTTCATCAAGTCTTTCATGTCTCTTTGCTCAAGAAGTGCATAGGTGAACCATTAGTTGTAGTCTCTATTCAGAGCATTGATGTTCAAAACACTCTCTCTTATGAAGAGATTCCAGTCAAAATCTTAGACTATTAGACTCATAGATTGAGGAACAAAGAAGTCCCTCTAGTTAAGGTTCTTTAGAAAAATTAGTCCATCGAGGGAGCTACTTGGGAAGTAGAGGAAGACATGCTTACCAAGTATCCTCACCTCCTCTTCACTAGCTCAGATCAAGCTCAAGGTAACAGTTCTCCATAAGCTTACCCAGTTTTATTTTTTTTGTTCATCATAAACTTGGTATGCAGCTTCATGTTTATGTTTCCATTAGAAACTTGGTATCAAGTACCATTGCATATTCAGTCATGCACTCATGTAGCAGTTCAGTCATATAATTATGCATCAAACATGCATTCTCATTGTGAGAAACTTAGTTCTTCAGCACACTCAGTCACACGTTCATGAATCAGTTTCACATGCATCAGATATGTATGTTTAGTATTATATGTTTGGCTTGTAAGTCATGTCAGTCATGAGATCATATTCCAGTTATTCATGTTCAGCATATACGTAAGTTGTCTTTTATCCCCTCTTAGTCAATCTCATTTGAGGACAAATGTTCTCTAAGGGGAGATATTGTAATACCTTGTACTTTTTCCTAGCTAATTTCATCCCAAGAATTCCATGTATTAGCTTCTAAATTGACTGATGACTATTCTATGAGGAAGTTTTCAAGATTTTCATCTTTTGTTATGTGGGAAATTCAATAAACTTTCCATCGATATAAGATTCGCCCAAATATGATAAATGGGTCAGAAGTTACGACTATTTTATTTTCTCGCTGAAAAATAGCACCATATTAGTCAGTGGCGCACATCGCCACAAGAGGAAATGACATTTGGCCAATTCTATTAGGGGTTCGCGATTATGGTGCGTCACGCCAGGGCCCAAATTTAGAATTGTCCTTTTCCAGTATCTTAGGGTGATTTCCTCCACGTCGCAACAAAGTTCCAGGTCGCAAAAGAAGGGGAAAATGATTGATACACATCGCGCCATCTCTCAATTTTCCAATTTTCAAAATCCAGTGACACGGCGCGATAGTTCCGCATCGCCCCAACGGTCTACTTTGGGAAATTTTACTAAAATTAAATGACCATCCAAGGTTAAAAAGGTCAAATTACCACTCCTATTTAAGACCTTTAACACGTGATTCATCCACTTTTCACCCAAACTACACTCTCTTCGTTCAAAAACCTTTCAAGAACAAGCTAGGGTTTTCATAGAAGATCTAATTCCAAGAAAGTTTCTCCGTCAATCTTTATGAAATCATGAACTAAGGTATGCGTAGTGTTCATTCATGGACTCCTTTCATCAATGAAGCCCAAGAATCTCTTTAATAATTTCATGTTGGGTTTGTTTTGTGTATGTTGAGAATGATAAATTGAATTCAAATTCATGTTGGTTGATCAATTTTATGTGGAACTGATTTGTATAGATGTATATTCATGTGAACCTATGATTAAACTCTAGGATGATGAAATTAGAGATGAATCATGATGATTAATTGTTGTATAATGTTGTCTATATGTGCTATTCCTACTATATGTTTGATTAAATGCTTAGATGAGGGAAGAATGCCCAAATAGTATGATATCATGAAACCCCATGTAGGTTTATGTTATGCCTATCACATTTTTTGATGGAATACTTCTATAAATGTATTATGGATTATGATGTTAGTTATATGTTCAAGTAAGTTATGCTTAGTCAGTTTTTCTTCCATCGAGTCCTGGGGGTACTTGTACCCAAAATATTAGCTATGCCTAGAGCCATGTCATGTTTTCACGATACTCTTAGTCAAGCTATGAATCCTTAGACTTCAGACAGTCTTATGACTCATCAAATCTCCATGATCTCATGAACTCAGTAAGTTGACAAATACCAGAATTCAGTAACTCAATCCATACTCGGTATGTTCACTTCGAATTCCTAGTCATGTCATTTGGTCTGACCAACGCCCCAGCCTCTTTCATGGACTTGATGAATCGTGTGTTCAAGCAGTACTTGGATATGTTCCTCATAGTCTTCATAGATGATATTCTAGTCTATTCCCGCAGTGAGCGTGATCATGCAGACCATCTTAAAATAGTGCTTCTGACTCTCAGAGATCATCACCTATTCTCCAAATTTAGTAAGTGTGAATTTTGGCTAAGGTTAGTAGCATTTTTTGGTCATATCATTTCTGGTGATGGCATTAGAGTGGATTCTCAAAAGACCAAAGTAGTAAGAAACTGTCCTCGCCCTGTCTCTCTATCAGATATCAAAAATTTCTTGGGTTTGGCCGGCTATTACAAACAGTTTGTTGAGGGAATTTCTTCTATTGCATCCCCTATGTACAGATTGGCTCAGAAGAAAGTCAAGTTTCAGTGGTCAGATCCTTGTGAGAAAAGTTTTAAGGAGTTAAAGACTCTACTCACCTCAGCTCCAGTCTTAGCTTTCCCAGATGGTTTAGATTGGTTCGTAGTGTATTGTGATGCATCTAGAGTAGGTTTGGGTTGTGTCCTTATACAGCATGGTAAGGTCATAGACTACGTCTCCAGACAGCTTAAGCCCTATGAGAGAAATTATCCTACTCATGATCTTGAGTTAGCAGCCATATTCTTTGCCTTAAATATTTGGAGGCATTATCAATACGGTGTTTATGTAGTTGTGTTCAATGATCATAAAAGTCTTCAGTATGTCTTTTCTCAGAAAGATCTCAATCTTCATCAGAGAAGGTGGTTAGAGCTCTTGAAAGATTATTACATGAGTGTCCTTTATCATCTGGGAAAGGCTAACGTAGTGGCCGATGCTCTCAGTAGACTATTCATGGGTAGTGTTTCTCATGTTGAGGACAGTGAGAAGAAGTTAGCTCAGGAAGTACATTAGCTTGCCAGACTAGGCATTTGCTTAGTCAATACAAATAAGGGTGATATATGGGTTCAGAGTAGTTCAGAATCATCTCTAGATTCTGAGGTTAAAAAAAAGCAAGATAGAGATCCCAGCCTTGTCAAGTTGAAAAAGTTAGTTCAGGATCAGAAAGTAAAGGTTTTCTCCCTAGGGGAGATGGTGTTTTGCATTGTCAGGGTCATCTCTGTGTTCTAGGTGTAGATGGCTTAAGTCAGCGAATTCTTCCAGAAGCGCATGGTGTGGACTACTCTATTCATCCGGGGCCACAAAGATGTACTGTAACTTTTGGGAAGTCTATTGGTGGAGTAGGTTGAAGAGGGATATTGCAGAGTTTGTGGCTAAGTTCTCTACATGTCAGCATGTTAAGATAGACCATCAAATGCCTAGTGGTCTTATGCAGGAGTTCTTTATTCCTACTTGGAAGTGGGAAGAAGTGAACATGGACTTTGTGATGGGTTGCCTCGAACTCGTCATCACCATGATTCAGTCTGGGTCATTGTAGATAGAATGAACAAATCAACACATTTCCTTCTAGTTCATACCTCTTATTCAGCCGAGGATTATACCAAACTCGACATCAAAGAGTTTGTTAGATTGTACGGCGTTTCGCTATCTATTATCCCAGACAGAGGTACCCAGTTCACCTTTTATTTTTGGAAAGTATTCTAAAAGGGTCTTGGTACTCAAGTTCATCTCAGTACAGCCTTCTATCCTCAAATAGATGGTCAAGAAGAAAGGACCATTCAGACATTAGAAGATATGTTAAGGCCATGTGCAAATGATTTCAAGGAAAGTTGGGATGACAACTTACCTTTGATTGAGTTTGAATACATCAACAACTATCATTCTGGTATTTAGATGTCTCCATTCAAAGCTTTCTACTATACGATATGTAGATCTCTAATTGGTTGGTTCAAAGTTAGTGAGGCCTCAGTTATAGGGCCTGACTTAGTATTCGACGCCTTAGAAAAAGTCCAGTTGATTATAGAAAGACTTGGGCTGCTCAGAGCTGATAGAAGTCTTATGCAGATGTTCGAAGAAAAGATCGCGAGTTCAAGATTGGTGACTATGTCTATCTAAATATCTCTCCTATGAAGAGAGTGAAGTGGTTCAGCAAGAAATAGAAACTCAGTCCCTGATATATTGGTCCCTTCCAGATTCTCAGTAGATTCCGCTAGGTAGCTTATGAGATTGAATTGCCTTCAGATCTAGCCTCAATTCATCGATTCTTTCATGTCTATTTGCTCAAGAAGTGCATAGGTGACCCATCAGTTATAGTCCCTATTTAGAGCATTGATGTTCAGAACACTCTCTCTTATAAAGAGAGTCCAGTTGAAATCTTACACTATCAGACTAGTAGATTGAGGAACAAAGAAGTCCCTCTAGTTAAGGTTCTTTGGCAAAATTAGTCCGTCGAGGGAGCTAATTGGGAAGCAGAGGCAGATATGCGTACCAAGTATCCTCATTTCGTCTTCGCTAACTCAGATCAAGCTCAAGGTAATAGTTCTTTATAACCTTAATTAGTTTTATGTTTGGTATTCATCACAAACTTTGTATTCTCATTGTGAGAAACTTAGTTCTTCAGAAAACTCAGTCATGGATTCATGAATCAGTTACACATGCATCAGATATATATGTTCTGCTTGTCAGTCATGTCAGCTATGAGATCATGTTTCAGTTATTCATGTTCAGCATATACGTTATTTGTCTTTTCTCACCTCTCAGTCAGTCTCATTCATGGATGAATGTTCTCAAGGGGGAGATATTATAATACCCCATACATTTTCCTAGTTCATTTTGTCCCAAAAATTCCTAGTATTTGATTCTAAATTGAATGATGACTATTCTATGAGAAATTTTCAAGATTTTCACTTTTTGTCATATGGAAAATTCAATAAACTTTCCATCGATATAAGATTCGCCCAAATCCGATAACCGGGTTAGAAGTTATGACTATTTTAGGTTCCCATCATAAACAGTGCCATATTAGATAGTGGCGCACTGAGCCACAACAGGAAATGATATTTGGCCAACTTTAGTAGGGGTTCGCGATTATGGCGTGTCGCGCCAGGGTCCAAATTCAGAATTGTCGTTTTCCAGTGTCTTAAAGTGATTTCCTCCACTTCGCACCAAATTTCTAGGTCGCAAAAGAAGGGGCAACGTGATGGATCTGCATCGCGCCATCCATCAATTTCCCAATTCTCAAAATCCATTGACACAGCATGATAGCACCACAATGCGCCAACGGTCCAATTAGGGAAATTTTACTGAAATTAAATGACACATCCAGGGTTAAAAGGGTCAACTTTCCACTCCTATTTAAGCCTTTTAACACGTGATTCAGCCACTTTTCACCCAAAATACACTCTCTTCTCTCAAAAACCTCTCAAGAACAAGCTAGGGTTTTCATAGAAGATCCAATTCTAAGAAAGTTTCTCCGTCAATCTTTACGAAATCACGAACTAAGGTATGCATAGTGTTCATTCATGGACTCGTTTCATCCATAAAGCCCAAGAATCTCTTTTCTAAGTTTAAGTTTATAGATTTCTTTATGAATTTCATGCTGAGTTTGTTTTGTGTGTGTTGAGTATGATCAATTGAATTCAAATCCATGTTGGGTGATTAATTTTATGTGGAATTGATTTGTATAGATGTATAGTCATGTAAACCTATGAATAAACCCTAGGATGATGAAATTTGAGATGAATCATGATGATTAATTATTGTATAATGTTGCTTACATGTGCTATACCTACCTTGTGTTTGATTGAATGCCAAGATGAAGGAACAATGCCGAACTAGTACGATATCATGAAATCCCCATGTAGGTACAAGTTATGCCTATCACATGTTTTGATGGAATGCTTCTATAAATGTATTATTGATTATGATGTTAGTTATATGTTTAATTAAGTTATTCTTGGTCAGTTTTCCTTCCATCGAGTCCTGGGGTTACTTGTACCCGAAATGTTAGTTGTGTGCCTAGAGCCATTCATGTTTTCACGATACTCTTAGTCAAGCTATGTATCCTTAGACTTCAGATAGTCTTATGACTTAGGAAATATCCATGATCTCTTGAACTCAGTTAGTTGACAGATATCAGTAATATTCCATCAGTCAACAAAATTTAGTAACTCAGTCCATGTTCAGTTGAGTAAACTATGTTCAGTATCTATTCAGATAGGAGTAGAAATTAGCACCGAGTAAACCCAAGGATGGGAACTCACCTGTTATATGAGGGTGTGATTCTTAGAAGCAATCTTTGCATTCCATAATTATGTAGCCAGCATAGGTTGAGACATCATAGCCTACTATATGAGGGTAGATGAGGTGGATTAGCCTACTATATGAGGGTTCCCACTGTTCTTACTAAAGTTACCTGTTATATTAGGGTCACTCACATGTTGTCCTTACCAGTGGCGCATTATTGGCACCCTTCTAACCAGGGCATAGATTGGACCCTAATTCAGCTATAATACATTATTTGGGGCATGTCGGTTAGTTGACTACCTCCCACAGTCTCAGTCTCAGTAAAAAAATTCAGATAGTTCTTCAGAATTCAGGACTGTCAGATATAATCAGCTCAAACACAATACAGAACTTAGATAGTTCCATCAGATTCAGGATTGTCAGATACTGTCACTCATGTTATCAGTTTTATTCAGATTCAGTAATCATGTTATCACAGTATTAGTGTCAGTTGTTATGTCTCATACATGTATTCTCACGCTCATAATAGTTAGTTAGTTATTACTATTATTATTCATGCATATGAACCCCATGCATTTAGCCTACCTCACATACATACTAGTACATTCAAAGTACTGATGCATTTGCGTTATGGTGTCTTATACCATAGGTCAAAGACACGAGCCCCAGAGCAACAGTAGATTCCAGATATCCACAATAGAGTTAGAAGTAAGTCCTCATTTTTCGAGGACATGATTATTCCCTATTATCTCAGTAATTAGTTTATTAGTTGGTGTTAGTTGGGGACATGTCCCATCAGCTCCTTACTCAGACAGTTCAGTCAGTTAGAGGATTTCTAGAGTATCATGTTTTGGACTTCAGTATTTTTAGTTTTGTTTTGGATTTTCCATTACCTCACACAGATGTAATGAATATAAATATGATTGGGTATTCCAATCAAGAAGAAATTCAAAGGAAAGTGCTTCAACTGTGGCAAGATTTGCCACAAATTGATAGATCGTCGGGTCCCTAAGAAAGGAAAGAAAAAGGACCAAGCACATGTGGTTGAGTCCAAGAAAGAAATGGTGATCTGTGTGCCATGCTCTCCGAATGCAACTTGATCAGAAATCCTCGTGAATGGTGGATGGATTTCAGTGCCACCCGCCATGTTTGTGATAATAAGGAGTTATTTGCAATGTTCGCTCTGGCTCAAGGAGAAGAAAAAATCTACATGGTAAACTCCGTTACTACTAATGTAGAAGAAACAGGAAAAGTGTGCTTGGAAATGACTTTAGGCAAAGTGTTGACACTCAATAATGTCCTATATGTACCGGAGTTATTAAAGAACTTGATTTTTGTATCACTTCTAGAAAAAAATAGATTCATATGTGTATTTGTTTTTGAAAAAATTGTACTTAGTAAAGGAGAAGTGTATGTAGAAAAAGGCTACCTCAATTAGGGCCTATTCAAAATGAATTTAATGAATGTTGAAATCAATAAAAGTTCAATTTCTTCTTACTTGCTTGACTCTTACGATTTATGGCATGAACGATTAGGACATGTTAATTTAAAAACTTTGTGATAATAGATTAACTTAGAAGTTTTGCCAAACTTTGAGTACAATAAATCAAAGTGTCAAACGTGTGTGGAGTCAAAGTATGCTAAGCATCCGTATAAGTCTGTTGAAAGGAATACCAATCAATAAGACTTAATACACACTGAAATTTATGATATGAAGTCACCACCATCACGTGGTGAAAAAAGTATTTAATAACTTTAATTTTTGATTGCACTAGATATTATTATGTCTACTTGCTAAATAGTAAGGATGAAGCAATAAATGCATTTACGCACTACAAAACTAAAGTTGAAAATCAGTTAGAAGTGTTAGGGGCGAGAATATGAATCTTCCTTCTCCAAAAAAAGTGTAGAGAATGGAATCGTCCATAAAACTACAACCCTGTATTCACCTCAACATAACGGAATTGTAGAAAGTAAAAACCAAACTTTAAAGGAAATGATGAATGTCTTACTTATAAGTTTCGGTTTACCGCAAAGCTTGTGGGGGAAGGCTATCCTTACAGCCAACCAAATACTCAATAGAGATCCCCATAGTAAGACTCAATCAATTTCTTAAGAAAAATGGAAAGCAAGGAAACCCAACTTGAAATATTTCAAAGCATGGGGGTTTCTAGCGAAGGTCCAAATTCCTATGCCTAAAAGGGTTAAGATAGGACCTAACACGGTGGACTGTGTGCTCATAGGATATGCTAAAAGTAGTAAAGCATGACGGGTTTTGGTTAATAAATACAAACATCCAGATATTAATAAAAATACGATAATTGAATCAGATAATACTGAATTCTTTGAAAATATTTATCCGTATAAAACTAGTCATGAACATTTTAGTGGGGGTCTAAACGCCCTCGAGATGAAACAAGTGAGTACATAATGATGTGAATCCAAGATGTAGTACACGTCAAAGAATGTCAACTTCATTTGGATCAAATTTTGTAACGTTTCTCTTAGAAAATGAGCCATAAACTTTTCAAGGAGCGATGTCATCATCAGACATATCTTTTTTGAAAGACACAATTGTGAGATTGATTCAATCTTAAGCAACCACATGTGGTAGTTGGTTAATCTTCCTCCAGGAAATAAACCTTTATGTTCTAAATAAATTTTCAAAATAAAAATAAAAATGGATAGTACTATTGACAAACACAAGACAAGACTTTTAGTAAAAGGACATCAAAAGGAATGGGTTTAAGGCCTAGGACAAGTCAGCATGGCGGTAACTCTACTTAGCATACTAGAGATCCAAAGAACTAGGTTCAAGGAGATCAAACAATTTTGTGTCTAACAAGTTCAACATTGTCAATATACCTAACCCTTTTTCATGATGTAGCCAATGTTTAGTAATCAAGGATAAGGCTTATGGTGAATTTTTTTTATGATTATATAAATTTGACAGATTTGACCAAATAGTTGAATCTAAAGGATTGAACATTTAGAAATCACCTATGTAAGGGAGAAGTGAAAGCGCCTTCAATTAGAATGTTAGTAAAGGCCTATTTTTGGAGATCTCATGAAACCAAGACGTGTTCATGGCTGAAAAGAACAAATCCGTGAGAACCATAAAAATTAAAAGGCTGGTTATGTGACATGTATTTTCTAGGTGTATGCTAAAGCTCGATGGTTCAAAGATATCAAATCTACCAATTGATCGAGTGCATCCAATGCATGTTCACTACGGAAAATTCAAAGGGAAACCCACTAATCTAGATGCAATCATTCTTTGCTAAATGATCACATGCTTGTCCATAAATTCTTCAAAAGATAGCCGTTCCCCATTCATGTGGGGGATTGTTGGGTTCAATGTATGTGTGAATGGAAAATAAAGGGAATAATAGTGGAGGGAAATAGAGTCACTAAAATGACAAGTGTACTCTTTTATGGAAAGTTCACTAATTCTCCCACATTGGTGAAAGTAGGGAACTTTTAAGTGTTTTTAATAAGGAAAACTTACTCTACTTGGATAGTGAGGCAAGAATAAAGTGGTTCCTCGCGTCGTCGTTGTCGTTGCTCGCTCGACTCGTCTTCGGCTTCGTCTTCAAATTTGGGTTAGGATTTGGATTTGTCAAATGATCGATCAATGAGATCTATCTTTTTAGACAAATTTTGATTGAAACTTGTTTTACAAGTGAAATTTTATTCCAAAAATCTGATACAATTATTTTTCTGTAAGTGAAGGCGCATTTCAGATGCCATGCAAATGCATATGCAATGCATCTCAAAGGAAAAAGACCCTTTGAGGTAAAAGGCATACTGATTAGCACTATAGGGAAATCTGCGTGCAAACTTTGATAACCTGTGGGCGCAGGTGCTTACTGAAATTCAGACAGTTTCACTTGTGGCCACAGATTAGGTGCAGGTCCAACACAGACTGGGCACAGGTAACACGACTGTACTGAATAAGTACCTTTTTGATGAACCAATTCATCCTTTCCAAAAGGACACGTTAAAGTCTATAAATACCTGATATATTCCTCAAGTATAGACATGATTTTTGATTGCAAAACACTCTTCATATCATCAAAAACTCCTTGTGATCATTAGCTATTGAGTGAGTTCGACGAATCTAACAATTTGAGGTACCGCTATTGTTGGATTTTAAGCCATTTTATCCCAGGAGAAAAATTCCATAACCTTGGGTATAGTGAGGGGAATTATTCATTAAGGATGTTCTCTAAAGTCGGGGGACTTGGATTTATATTTTTGTTTCATCTTATTTCTAAAAAATAACAAACTTCTTGAATAGATTATCTTTAATCTTGTGTTGAAGGTGTTAAGGATCTTGATAGGTATTCTTGTTTTGAGACGTAAACTTATATTGAATTTGTTGTTCCTATATACAGATTCTTGTACCTAAAAACATAGAAAATAACATTCTTAAGAAATAAACTTTCAGAACCTGTATTGCTTGATTTCTGGAGATAAAAGCTTTAAGCTAGTTGAACTTAACTAGTTGTTTAAAGATATAAAATCTTCATCACAGGTTAAAGATCACTCGGTTTACGATTGGAAGTCATTAAAACTTTATCATTGAACTAGAAACAGGAGGTATTTAAAGTTGCAGTAACTTTATTAATAGTATTTTGATGTACTAAAGTTACTATCTCATTGTGGAAAGAAGAAGACTACCGATAGTAAAGTGCATGATGCTGGAACGACTATGGTGGAAACTAGTATTGCCATGATGAGTCGTAATAAATGATATGCAAGCTATGGCACCAGCAGAGAAACCCAAAAAATTCGCGGGTATTGAATTCAAAAGATGGCAACAGAAAATGTTCTTTTACCTCACAACTCTAGGTCTTCAAATGTTCACATTTGAGGAAGCTCCAGAGGTTCCCAAGGAAACCTCAAGCCTAGAGCGATTTGTTATTGTGGTGGCTTGGAAACACTCTAATTTTCTTTGCAGGAACTACATTTTGAGTGGTCTCCAAGATGGCCATTACAATGTATATAGTGGAACAAAGACAACAAAAGAGTTATGAGGAGGGCTGGAATGGAAGTACAAGACTGAGGATGCCGGAACTAAAAATTTCTTTGTTGCAAGATTCCTGGAATGTGAAATGATAGACAACAAGTTTGTTGTTTTCCAAGGGCAGGAACTGCAAGTGATCATCCATGATCTCTTTGCGGAAGGTTTGATCGTGAATGAAAAGTTTCAAGTAGCAATAGTAATAGAGAAGCTACCACCTATATGGAAGGACTTCAAGAACTATTTGAAATAAAAACATAAGGAGATATCAGTTGAAGATCTAATTGTAAGACTGCGCATTAAAAAAAATAATAAGGCCGTAGAAAGAAAAACAAGAGGAAATTCTGTAATGAATGGAGCAAACATTGTAGAAGATAACAAAAACAACTCTAAAAAGAGAAAGTAGCTGGAAATGAAAGCAATCAACCCAAGAAGAAATTTAAAGGAAAGTGTTTCAACTGTGGCAAGATTTGCGACAAATTGGCAGATTGTCGGACCCCTAAGAAAAGAAAAGAAAAAGGACCAAGAAAATGTAGCTGAGTCCAAGGAAGAAATGGTTGATTTGTGTGCCATGCTCTCCGAATGTAACTTGGTCGAAAATCCTCACTAATTGTGGATGGATTCCAACGCAACCCATATAGATTCATATATGTATTTGTTTCTGGAAAAATTATACTTAGTAAAGAAGATGTATCTAGGAAAAGGCTACCTCAATGGGGACTTATTCAAAATAAATGTGTTAATATTGAAATCAATAAAAATTCAATTTATTCTTACTTGCTTGAGACTTAAGATTTATGGCATAAATGATTAGGCCATGTTAATTATAAAACTTTGTGATAACTGATTAACTTAGAAGTTTTGCCAAAGTTTGAGTGCGATAAATCAAAGTGTCAAACATGTATGGAATCAAAGTATGATAAGAATCCATATAAGTCTATTGAAAGGAATTCTAATTCATTAGACTTAATACATACTGAAATTTGTGATATGAAGTTAACACCATCACGTGGAGGAAAAAAGTATTTCAAAACTTTAATTGATGATTGCACTAGATATTGTTATGTCTTCTTGCTAAATAGCAAGGATGAAACAATAAATACATATAGGTAATGCAAAACTGAATTTGAAAATCCGTTAGAGTAAAAGACCAAAACTATAATAAATGATAGGGGCAGAGAATATGAATCTCCCATCGCTGAAATATATGTATAGAACGAAATTGTCCATTAGACTATGGACTCGCATTCAACTCAATCTAATGGAATAACGGGAAGGAAAAACAAAACTTTGAAGGAAATGATGAATGCCATACTTATAAGTTTAGGTTTACCACAAATCTTGTGGAGGGATACTATCGTTACAGCCAATTGAATACTCAATAGAGTTCCCCATAGTAAGACACAATCAATTCCTTTTGAAAAATGGAAAGGAAAGAAACCCAACTTCAAGTATTTCAAAGCGTGGGGATGTCAAGTGAAGGTCCAAGTTAATATTCCTAAAAGGGTTAAGATAGGATCTAAGACAGTCGACTGCGTGTTCATAGGATATGCTAAAAGAAGTAAAGTATGACGATTTTTTGTTCATAAATCTGAACATCCATATATTAATAAAAATACGGCAATTGAATCAGATAATACTAAATTCTTTGAAAACATTTATCTTGCTAAAACTAGACATAAACAGTTTAGTGGGGGGTCTAAATTGACCTCATGATGAACCAAGTGATAATGTACATAATGATGAGAATCCAAGACGTTGTTCACATCAAAGAACATCTACTTCATTTGGATCGGATTTTGTAATGTTTCTTTTAGAAAATAAGCCTCAAACTTGAAAAGAAGTGATGTCATTATCAGACATATTTTTTTGGAAAGAGGCAGTCAATAGTGATATTGATTCAATCTTAAGAAGCCATACGTGGGAGTTGGTTAATCTTCCTCCAGAAAATAAACCTTTATGTTCTAAATAGATCTTCAAAAGAAAAATAAAAGAGGATGGTACTACTAATAAGTACAAGGCAAGACTTGTAGTAAAAGGCTTCAAACAGATAAAAGACCTTGATTATTTTGATACATACTCACCAGTAACAAGGATAACATCGACTCGAATATTAATTGCCTTGGCGTCGATATATAGTCTTAAAATCCATCAAATGGATTTGAAAACAACATTCCTAAATGTAGAATTGGAGGAAGAAATTTACAGGGAATAGCCTGAGTGTTTTCTGATTCCAAGAAAAGACAATAAGGAGTGTAAACTTAATAAGTCACTGTATGGACTAAATCAAACACCTAAACAATGGCATGCGATGTTTGACCAAACCATGTTGGCAAACGGGTTCAAGATAAATGAATATTATAAATGTGTTTCTATTAAAGACACTCCAAATCACCCAGTCATTATTTGTTTGTATGTGGACTATATGTTGATCATTAGTAGAGACATTTCTGACATAAATGCTACAAATGAATTCTTGAGAACAATTTTGATATTAAAGACCTTGGAGTTATGGATGTGATCTTAGGTATAAGAATCGATAGAACTCTACAATGGTTGGCATTGTCACAGTCTCATTATATCAAAAAGGTACTTGACAAACTCAAGTATATAAAATTCAGTATTGCGAAGACTCCTTTGGATGTGAGCTTCACACTTTGAAAGAATAAAGGTAAAAGTGACTCTCAATTGGAGTACATAATAGTATTGGGACATTTAATGTATATAATTAATTGTACATGACCAGAGATAGCATGCACTATTAGTAAGTAGAGTTGGTAGACAATTAATCCCCATAAAACTCATTGGATGGCAAAGAAAAGAGTTTTAGGGTATCTTAAATACAGTTAAGACTATGCTTTGCATTATAATAAATATCTCGTGGTACTTGAATGATATAGTTATGCAAATTAGATCACCGAATTGAACAAAATAAAATTCACAAGTGGATATGTATTTACTATCGAAGGAGGAACGGTCTCTTGGAAATCATTTAAACAGATATATATTGGTCGCTCTACTAGAGAATCTAAATTGATTGCATTGGATAAAGCTGCTAGAGAAGTAGAATGTCTCTAAAATTTCTTGAAAGATAATCCTATTGGCCCAAACCAGTGGAACCAGTATGTATACACTGTGATAGCCAAGCAGCAATAGGTAGGGCAGGAAGCATGATATACAACGGTAAGTCTCATTATATAAGATAGAGACATAATACTGTTAGAGAAATTCTCTCTAGTAGAATTATCAGTATTGACTATATAAAGTCAAAGGATAATATGTTGGATCCACTTAGAAAAGGGATTTCTAGAGAAGGAGTGGAAAGGACATTCAAGGGAATGGGTTTAAGAACTAGGACAAGTTAGCTTGGCAACAACTCATCCTAGCAGACTGTAGATCCCAAGAAATAGGTTCAAGGATATCAAACAAATTTGTGTCTGATAGGTTCAACACTGTCAATATACCTAACCCATTCTCATGATGTATACAATATTTAGTAAACAAAGATAAGACTTAAGGTGAAAAGTTTTTTAATAGTTATCTAAATTTGGTAAATTTGACCAAATAGTTTAATCTAAAGGATTGAACATTTAAAAATCACCTATGTAAGTATGAAGTTGAAACCACTTCATGGAGAATGTTAGTAAAGGGCTATTCTCTGAGCTCTTATGAAACTGGAACAAGTTCATAGATAAAAAGAACAAAACCATGAGAACCATAAAAAGTAAAAGGCTGGTTGTGTGACATGTGTTTTCTAGGTGTATATTAAAGATCGACGGTTTAAAAATATCAAAATCTACTGATTGACCAAGTGAATCCGATGCTTGTTCACTACAAAATTTCATAGGAAAACCCACTTATCTTGATGCAATTAGTGTTTGCTAAATGTAACATGCTTGTCCATAAATTCTTCAAAAGATAGCCACTCCCCATTCATGGGGAAAATTGTTGGGTTTAATGTGTGTGTGTGAATAGAAAACTGAGGGGAAAATAGTGGAAGAAAATAGAGTCACTAAAATGGAAAGTGTATTATTTTAATGGAAAGTTCACTAATTCTACCACATTGGTGGGAGAAGGGAACTTTTAAGTGTTTTTAATTAGGAACACTTACTCCACTTGGTTAGTGAGAAAAGAACAAGGGATGCCTCGCGCCATCATCATAGTCGCTCGCTAGGCTCATCTTCGGCTTTAGATTTGGATTTGTCAGATGATCTATTGATGAGATCTATCCTTTTAGATGAATTATATTTGAAATTTGTTTTACAAGTGAAGTTTTAATCGAAAAATCAGATAGAATTATTTTTCTCTAAGTACGAGCGCATTTCGGATGCCATGCAAATGCATATGTAACCCATCTCGAAAGGAAGAAACCTTTCGAGGTAAAAAGTATACTAATTCACACTATAGGGCGATCTGCATGCACACTTCAATAACCTGCGGGCACAGGTACAACGCAGGTGCTTACAGGAATTTGGACTGTGTCATTTGTGGTCGCAGATCAGGTGCAGATCCAGCATAAACTAGGTGTAGGTGACATGACCGTACTTAATAGGTGCCTTTTTGATGAACCAATGCATCCTTTTTAAAAGGATACATTAAAGGCTATAAATACCTGATATATTGATCAGGTATAAACATGATTTTTTATATCAAAACACTCTTTGTATCTTCAAAAAGTCCTTGTGATCATTTATTGTTGAGTGAGTTCAACGAATCCAACAATTTGAGGTACAACTATTGTTGGATTGAAAGCCATCTTATCCTGAGAGGAAAATTCCATAACCTCGGGAAAAGAGAAGGGAAATATTCCTTACTCCGTGAAGTCGGGGGACTTGGCTTTACATTTCTGTTTCGTCTTATTTTTGAAAAATAACACACTTCTTGAATAGATTATCTTTAATCTCGTGTTGAAGGTGTTAAGAAACTTCATAGGTGTTCTTTTTTTGAGACTTGAACTTGTGTTGAAGTTGTTGTGCCTATATATAGATTCTTGTACCCAAAAACATAGAAAATAGCATTCTTAAGGAATAAACTTTCGGAATCTGTATTTCTTGATTTTTGGAGATTAAAGATTTAAGATTTCTACTCCATTTGAACTTAACTAGTGGTTTAAAGAAATAAAATCTTCATAATAAGTTAAAGATCACTCGATTGATGATTGGAAGTCATAAAATCTTCATTGTTGAACTAGTAACAAGAGGTGTTTAAAGTTGATGCAACATTATTAATAGTATTTTGATATTCTAATGTTACTGTCTTGTTGTGACGAGAAAATGACTATTGATAGTCAATTGCATGATGCTGGAACAACTATGGCGAAAACTAGTATTGCCACGAAGAGTCGTACTAATGCTCCACAAGCTATGGCACCAGTGGAAAAGCCCAAAAAATTTGTAGGTATTAACTTCAAAAGATGCTAGCAGAAAATGTTCTTCTACCTCACAACTCTTTGTCTTCAAAGGTTCACATTTGAGAAAGCTCCAGAGGTCCCGAGGGAACTTCTGACCAAGAGCGATTTGTTATTATGGAGGCTTGGAAACACTCCAGTTTATTTTGCAGGAACTACATTTTGAGTGGTCAACAAAATAACCTTTATAATGTGTAAAATGGAATAAAGACAACAAAAGAGTTATGGGGAGTGCTAGAATGAAAATACAAGACTGAGGATGTCGGAACTAAAAAGTTCCTCATTGAAAGATTCCTGGAATATAAAATGATAGACAACATGTCTGTTGTTTCCCAATTGTAGGAATTGCAAGTGATCATCTATGATCTTCTTGGGAAAGGTTTGATCAAGAATGAAGCATTTCAAATAGCTGCAATAATAAGAAGTTACCACCTATATGGAAGGATTTCAAGAACTATTTGAAACACAAATGTAAGGAGATGTTAATTGAAGATCTAATTGTACGACTGCACATTGAAGAAGATAATAAGGCTGCAGAATAAAGGTCAAGAGGAAATTCTACATTGAATGGAGCAAACATTGTAGAAGAAGACCAAAATAACTCCAAAAATTGAAAAAAGATGGAAATGGAAAAAATCAACCCAAGGAAAAGTGCTTCAACTGTGGCAAGATTGGCCACAAATTAATAGATTGTCGAGCCCTAAGAAAGGCAAGAAAAAGGAGCAAGAAAATGTGGCTGAGTCCAAGAAAGAAATGGAGATTTTGTGTGTCATGCTTTCAGAATAAAACTTGGTGGGAATTCCTCGTGAATGTGGATGGATTCCGGTGCCACCCGCGATGATTGTGTTAATAAAAAGTTGTTTGCAACATTCACTCCGGCTCAAGAAGAAGAAAAGATCTACAAGGCAAACTTCGCTACTGCAAAAGTAGAAGGAACAAGGAAAGTGTTCTTGATAATGACTTCAGGAAAAGTGAAGACACTTAATAATGTCGTGTACGTATCGTAGTTATGGAAGAACTTGATTTCTACATCATTTCTAGAAAAAAATTGATTCAAATGTGTATTTGTTTTCAGAAGAATTGTACTTAGTAAAGGATAAGTGTATGTTGGAAAAGACTACCTTAATGGGGGACTCTTCAAAATGAATGTAATGAATGTTGAAATCAAGGAAAGTTCAATTTCTTCTTACTTTCTTGAGCCTTATGATTTACGTCATGAACGTTTGGGCCATGTTAATTATAAAACTCGGCGAAAACTGATTAACTAAGAAGTTTTGCAAAACTTTGAGTGCAATAAATCAAAGTGTCAAATATGTGTGGAATCAAAGTATGCTAAGCATCTGTATAAGTTCGTTGAAAGGAATTCCAATCCCTTAGACTTAATACACACTGATATTTGTGATATGAAGTCAACACCATCATGTGGTGGGAAAAAGTATTTCAAAACTTTTATTTATGATTGAACAATTTATTGTTACGTCTAATTGCTAAATATTAAGGATAAAGCAATAGATGCGTTTAGGCAATACAAAACTGAAGTTGAAAATCAGTTAGAGAAAAAGTTCAAAACAATAAGAAGTGATAGGGGCAGAGATTATAAATCTCCTTTTTCTGAAATATGTGTAGAGAATGGAATTTTACATCAAAGTACAGACCTATATTCATATCAATCTAATGGAATTGCAAAAAGAAAATACCAAACTTTGAAGGAAATGATGAATGCCTTACTTATAAGTTCAGGTTTACCACAAAGCTTATGGGGGGAGACTATCCTTACAGCCAACCTAATACTCAATAGAGAGCCCCATAGTAAGACAAAATCAATTCCATTTGAAAAATAGAAAGAAAGGAAATCTAACTTGAAATATTTCAATGTATGGGGTGGTCTAGAGAAGGTCCAAGTTTCTATGCCTAAAAGGGTTACGATAGGACCTAGGACAGTGAAATTTATGTTCATAGGATATACTAAAAGTAGTAAAGCATGTTGGTTTTTGATTCATAAATCCAAACATTCGGATATGAATGAAAATACAATAATTGAATTAGATAATGCTGAATTATTTCAAAACAATTATCCGTATAAAACTAGACATGAACAGTATAGTGGTGGGTTTAAACAACCTCGAGATGAACCAAGTGAGAATATACATAATGATGAGAATACAAGATGTATTACACATCAAAGAACGTCATTTCATTTGGATCAAATTTTGTAACATTGTCTTCGAAAATAAGCCTCAAACTTTTAAAAATGCGATGTCGTCCTCAGACATATCTTTTTCAGAAGAGGCAGTCAATAATAAGATTGATTCAATTATAAGCAACCATATAAGGGAGTTGGTTGATCTTTTTCCAGAAATAAACCATTAGGTTCTTAATGGATCTTCAAAAGGAAAATGAAAGAGGATGGTACTACTGACAAATACAAGGCAAGACTTGTAGTAAAAGGCTTCATATAGAAAGAAGGACTTGATTACTTTGATACATACTTGCCAGTAACAAGGATAAAGTCGATTGGAATGTTAATAGCCTTGTCAGTGACATATGGTCTTGAAATCCATCAAATAGATGTGAAAACAATATTCCAAAATATAGAATTGAAGAAAGAAATTTACATGGAACAACCTGAGGGTTTTGTGGTTCCAAGAAAAGACAATAAGGTGTGTAGACTTATTAAGTTAGTGTATGGACTAAAGAAAGAATCTAAAAAATGGCATGTAAAGTTTGACAAAACCATGTTAGTAAAAGGGTTAAAGATAAATAAATGTGATAAATGTGTTTACATTAAAGGCACTCCAAATCACCAAGTCATTGTTTGTTTATATGTGGATGATATGTTGATCATCAGTAAAGACATTTCTGACATAAATGCTACATAATGAATTCCTGAGAACAAGTTTAATATGAAAGACCTTGGCGTTACGGATATGATCTTAGGAATAAGGATATATAGAACTCTACAAGGGTTGGAATATTCACTGTCTCATTATATCAAAAAGGCACTTGCTAAATTCAAGTATATGAAATTTGGTATTTCCAAGACCCCTTTGGATGTGAGCTTCGCACTTCAAAAGAATGAAGGTAAAAGTGACTCATAATTGGAGTACGCAAGAGTACTATGTTGTTTAATATATATAATGAAATGTACACTACCAGACAAAGCATGCGCTATTAGTAAGTAGATTTGGTACACGAGTAATCCCAACAAATCTCATAGGATGGCAATGAAAAGAGTTTTGGGGTATCTTTAATACACTTAAGACTATGCTTTGTATTATAATAAATATCTCGCTGTATTTAAATGATATAGTCATGAAAATTGGATCATTGGATTGAATGAAGTAAAATGCACAAGTGGATATGTATTTACTATCGGTGGAGGAGGGTCTCTTGGAAATAATCCAAAAAAATATGTATTGCTCGCTCTTCAATGGAATTTGAATTTATCACATTGGATAAAGCCATTGCAGAAGCATAATGGCTCCAAAATTTCTTGGAAGATATTCCTTATGACCCAAATTAGTGGCACAAGTATGTATACACTATGATTGCTAAGCGGCAAAAGGTAGGGAAGGGAGCATGATGTACGATGGAAAGTCTCATCTCATAAGACAGAGACTTAATACTGTTAGAGAAATTCTCTCTAGTGGAATTATCACTGTTGACTATGTAAAGTCAATGGATAATATGTCGGATCCACTTACAAAAGGCCTATCTAGAGAAGGAGTGGAAAGAATATCCAAGGGAATGGGTTTAAGGCCTAGGATAAGTCAGCATGACAATAACTCTACCTAGCAGACTAGAGATCCCAAGACCTAGGTTCAAGGAGATCAAACAAACTTGTGTATCACAGGTTCAACATTGTCAATATACCCATCCTATTCTCATGATGTAGACAATGATTAGTAAATAAGGATAAGACTTAAGGTAAGATGTTTTTTTAATAATTATCTAAATTTGGCAGATTTGACCAAATAGTTTAATCTACAGGATTGAATGTTTTGAAATCACCTATGTAAGGGCGATGTGGAAGCCACTTAAAGGAAACTGTTAGTAAAGGTTTATTCTCTAAGCTCTCATGAAATCGAGACTTGTTCATGGCTGAAAAGAACAAAATTGTGAGAACCATAAAAAGTAAAAGGATGGCTGTGTGACACGTATTGTCTAGATGTATATTAAAGTTTGACGGTTGAAAGATATCAAATCTACCATTTACCGAGAGCATCCAATGCATGTTAACTACGAAAATTTCTAAGGGACACCCAATTATCCATATGCAATCAGTCTTTTCTAATTGATCACATGCTTGTCTGTAAATCATTCAAAAGATAGCCATCCCCCATTCATTTGGGGGGTTGTTGGGTTTAATGTGTATGTGTGAATGGAACATGAAGGGGAAAATAGTGGAGGGAAATACAGTCCCTAAAATAGAAAGTGTATTCTTTTAATGGAAAGTTCACTAATTCTCCCAACATTGGTGGGAGAAGGGAACTTTTAATTATTTTTAATAAGGAGTACATACTACACTTAGATGGTGAGGCAAGAACAAGGTGGTGCCTTGTTCCATAGTCGTATCTTGCTCCCTCGGCTCGGCTTCGACTTCGGCTTCAGATTTGGATTTGGATTTGTCAAATGATCGATTGATAAGATCTATCTTTTTTGATGAATTTTGTTTTAAACTTGTTTTACAAGTGAAATTTTAATCCAAAAATCTGATTGAATAATTTTTCTCCAAGTGCGAGCGCATTTTTGACTCGACCATTAGAGGTAAAAGGCATACTGTTTGGTGCTGAAAGGCGATCTGCGCACACTTAGATAACCTGCGGCTGCAGGTGTAGTGCAAGTGCTTTCTAGAATTCTAATAGTGTCCTCTGTGGACACAGATCAGGCCCAGGTCCAAAACAGACTGGTCATAGGTGACACAACTATACTGAATAAATACCTTTTTGATGAACCAATGCATCCTTTCCAAAAGGACACAATAAAAGCTATGAATACTTGATATATTCATCAGGTATAAAGAAGATTTTTGACAGCAAAACACTATTCATATTTTACAAAACTCCTTGTGATCATTAGTTTTGAGTTAGGTCGATGAATCCAATAATTTAAGGTACCATTATTGTTAGATTTAAATGCATTTTATCCAAAGTGGAAAATTCCATAACCTCGGGTACAGTGAGGGGAATTATTCATTAAGGACACTCCGTGAAATCGGGGGGACTTGGATTTACATTTCTCTTTCATCTTATTTCTGAAAATAACACACTTCTTGAATAGATTATCATTAATCTTATGTTGAAGGTGTTAAGAATCTTCATAGGTGTTCTTAATTGAGACTTGAACTTGTGTTGAATTTGTTGTGCCTATATATAGATTCTTGTACCTGAAAACATAGAAAATAACATTCTTTAGGAATAAACTTTCTGAATCTGTATTGATTGATTTCTGGAGATGAAAGCTTTAAGTTTTCTACTCCATTTGAACTGAACTAGTGGTTTGATGAAATGAAATCTTCATCAAAAGTTAAAGATCACTCTATAGATGATTGAAAGTCATAAAAACTTTATCGTTGAACTAGAAATAAGATTTGTTTAAAATTTTTGCAACTTTATTAATAGTATTTTGATATACTAAAGTTACTGGCTTGTTGTGACAGGAAAATGACTATCGATAGTCAAGTGCTTGATGCTGGAACGACTATGGAAGAAACTATTATTGCTATGACGAGTCATACTAATGCTCCATAAGCTATGAAACTAGCAGAGAAACTCAAAAAATTTGTGGGTATTGACATCAAAAGATGGCCGTAGAAAATGTTCTTCAACCTCACAACTCTTTGTCTTCAAATGTTCATATTTGAGAAAGCTCCCAAGGTTCCTGAGGGAACCTATGACCAAGACCAATTTGTTATTGTGGAGTCTCGGAAACACTCTGATTTCCTTTACAGGGAATACATTTTGAGTGATCTCCAAGATGACCTTTACAATGTGTATAGTGGAACAAAGACAATAAAAGAGTTATGGGGAGCGCTAGAATGGAAGTACAACGCTGGGGATTCCAAAACAAAAAAGTTCTTTGTTGCAAGATTCCTGGAATGTAGAATGATAGATAACAAGTTTGTTGTTTCCTAATTGCAGGAACTATAAGTGATCATCCATGATCTCCTTGCGGAAGGTTTGAATGTGACTGAAGTGTTTCAAGTTGCAGCAATAACAGAAAAGCTACCACCTATATATAAGGACTTTAAGAACTATTTGAAACACAAATGTAAGAAGATTTCAGTCGAAGATATAATTGTATGAATGTGCATTGAAGAAGATAATAAGGCTGCAGAATGATGGTGAAGAGGAAATTCTACAATGAATAGAGCAAACATTTTAGAAGATGGCCAAAACAACTCTCAAAAGCAAAAGAAAGATGGAAATGAAAGCAACTAACCAAAGACATTCAAGGGAAAGTTCTTCAACAGTGGCAAGATTATCCACAAATCAATAGATTGTCAGACCCCTAAATAAGGAAAGAAAAAGGACCAACCAAATATGGATGAGTCCAAGAAGGAAATGGATGATCTGTCTACCATGCTTTCTGAATAAAACTTGGTGGGAAATCCTCATGAATATTGGATGAATTTTGGTGGAACCCACCATGTTTGTGGTAATAAGGAGATGTTTGCAATGTTTCCTCCTACTCGAGGAAAATAAAAGATCTATATGGGAAACCCCGCTATTGCAAAAGTAGAAAGAACAAGAAAAGTGTGCCAGAAAATAACTTCAGGCAAAGTGTTGACACTCAACAATGTCCTCTATGTACTGGAGTTATGGAAGAAATTGATTTTTATATCTCTTTTAAAAAAAATAGATTCAAATATGTATTTGTTTCTAGAAAAATTGTACTAAATAATGGAGAAGTGTATGTAGAAAAAGGCTACGTCAATAGGGGCCTATTCAAAATGAATATACTGAATGTTGAAATCAATAAAACTTCAATTTTTTTTTACTTGATTGACTCTTACGATTTATGGCAAGAACGATTATGCCATGTTAATTATAAAACTTTGCAAAAACTGATTAACTTTGAAGTTTTGCAAAAACTTGAGTGTTATAAATTAATGTGTCAAACATCTGTGGAATCAAAGTATCTTAATCATCCATATAAGTACGTTGAAAGGAATTCCAGTCCCCTAGATTTAATACACACTGGCATTTGTGATATGAAGTTAACACCATCACGTGGTAGGAAAAAGTATTTCATAACTTTTATAGACGATTGCACTAGATATTTTTATGACTACTTGCAAAATATTAAGGATGAAGCAATAAATATGTTTAGGCAATACAAAACTAAAGTTGAAAATCAGTTAAAGAAAAAGATCAAAACTAAAAGAAGTTATAGGTGCAGAGAATATGAATCTCCCTTTGCTAAAATATGTGTAGAGAATGGAATTGTCCATCAAACTACGACCCCGTATTTACCTCAAGCTTATAGAATTGAAGAAAGGAAAAAGCTAAACTTTGAAGGAAATGATGAATGCGTTACTTATAAGTTTAGGTTTACCACAAATCTTGTTGGGGGGGGGGGGAGGCTATTCTTACAGCCAATCGAATACTCTATAGTGTTCCCTATAGTAAGACACAATCAATTTCTTATGAAAAATGAAAAAAAGGAAACCCAACTTGAAATATTTCAAAGTGTGGGGGTGTCGTCCAAGTTCCTATGCCGAAAAGGGTTAAGATCGGACCTAGGATGATGGACTACATATTCATAGGATATGATAAATGTTGTAAAGAATGTCGGTTTTTGGATCATAAATCAAAACATTTGGATATTAATGAAAGTACAGTAATTGAATCAGATAATTCTCAATTCTATGAAAACATTTATCCGTAAAAAACTAAACATGAACAGTCTAGTGGGGGGTTTAAATGACCTCGAGATGAATGAAGTGAGAATGTAAATAATTACAAGAATCCAAGATGTAGTACACGTCAAATAACGTCAACTTTGTTTGGATAAGATTTTGTAATGTTTCTCTTAGAAAATGAACCTCAAACTTTTAAAGAAGCAATGTTATTGTCAAACACATCTTTTTGGAAAGAGGTAGTTAATAGTGAGATTGATTCAAACTTAAGCAACCATACGTGGGAGTTGGTGGATCTTCCTCCAACAAATAAATCTTTAGGTTCTAAATGGATCTTTAAAAGAAAAATGAAAACGGATGGTACTATTGAAAAATACAAGGCAAGCCATCTAGTAAAAGGCTTTAAACAGAAAGAAGGCCTTGATTACTTTGATACATACTTTCCAGTTATAATGATAATATCGATTTAAATGTTAATTTCCTTGCAGCGATATATGGTCTTGAAATCCATCAAATGTATGTGAAAACAACATTCCTAAATGGAGATTTGGAGGAAGAAATTTACATTGATCAATGGGTTTTGTGTTTCTATGAAAAGAAAATAAGGTGTTTAAACATATTAAGTCAGTGTATGGACTAAAGCAAGCACCTAAACAATGGCATGCAAAGTTTGACCAAACCATGCTGGCAAATGGTTCAATATAAATGAGTATGATAAATGTGTTTACATTAAAGACAATCAAAATCATGAAGTCATTGTTTGTTTGTATGTGGATGATATGTTGATCCTCATTAGAGACATTTCTAACATAAATGCTACAAAACGAATGCTTGAGAGCAAGTTTGATATGAAAAACCTTGGAGTTCAAGATGTGAACTTAGGATTAAGGATACATAGAACTTCACAAGGGTTGGCAATGTCACATTCACATTATATCAAAAAGGCACTTAAAAAATTCAAGTATATGAAATTCGGTATTTTCAAGGCTTCTTTTGATGTGAGCTTTGCACTTGGAAAGAATGGAGGTGAATGTGAATCACAATTGAAGTACGCAAGAGTGTTATGATGTTTAATGTATATAATGAATTGTACACGACCATACATAGCATGCGATATTAGTAAGTAGAGTCGGTACACGAGTAATCCCAATAAAGCTCATTGGGTTGGAATGAAAAGAGTTTTGGAGTATCTTAAATACACTGAAGGCTATGCTTGCATTATAATAAATATCCCACGGTATTTGACGGATATAGTGATGAAAATTTAATCACCGGATCGAATGAATTTAAATCCACAAGTGGATATGTATTTACTATTGGTGGAGGAGGGTCTCTTGGAAATAATCCAAATAGATATATATTGCTTGCTCTATAATGGAATTTGAATTTATCGCATTGGATAAAGACAGTGCAAAAGTATAATGGCTCCAGAATTTCTTGGTAGATATTCCTTATTTTTCTAAACCTGTGGCACAAGTATGTATACACTGTGATAGCCAAGCGACAAAAGCTAAGGAAGTGAGCATGATGTACAATTGTATGTTTTGTCACATAAGACGGAGACATAATATTGTTAGAGAACTTCTCTCTAGTTGAATTATCATTGTTAACTATATAAATTCAAAGGGTAATGTGTCGGATCCACTTACAAAAGGCCTATCTTAAGAGGGAGTTGAAAGGACATCCAAGGGAATGGGTTTATGGCCTAGGACAAGTTAGCATGGTAGTAACTAAACCTAGCAGACTAGAGATCCCAAGACCTAGGTTTGAGGAGATAAAACAAAGTTGTGTCTGACGGGTTCAACATTGTCAAAATACCCATCCCATTCTCATGATGTAGATAATGTTTAGTAAATAAGGATAAGACTTAAGGTGAAAAGTCTTTTAATGATTATCTAAATTTTGCAGATTTGAAAAAATAGTTAAATATACAGGATTGAGCATTTTTAAATCACCTATGTAAGGGAGAAGTGGAATCCACTTCAAGGAGAATGTTAGTAAAGGCCTATTCTATAAGCTCTCATGAAACCAGGACGTGTTCATGGCTGAAAAAAATAAAACTGTGAGAACCATAAAAAGTAAATGGCTGGGTGTATTACATATGTTATCTAGGTGTACATTAAAGATTGATGGTTAAAATATAACAAATCTACTAATTGACCGAGTGCATCCAATACATGTTTACTTCAAAAAGTTTAAAGGAAAACCCACTTATCCAGATAGAATCAGTCTTTGATAAATGATCACATGCTTGTCCATAAATTCTTCAAAAGATAGCCATTCCCTATTCATGTGGGGGATTGTTGGGTTCAATATGTATGTGTGAATGGAAAATAGATGGAGAAATAGTGGAGGGAAATAGAGTCACTAAAATGAAAAGAGTACTCTTTTAATGAAAAGTTCACTAAATCTCCAACACTGGTGGGAGAAGAGAACTTTTAAGTGTTTTTTATAAGGAACACATACTCTAATTAGATATTGAGGGAAGAAAAAGGTGGTGCCTCGCACTGTCATTATCGTTGCTCGCTCGGCTCGACTTCAAATTTGGATTTGGATTTGGATTTAGATTTGGATTTGTATTTGTCAAATGATCGATCGATAAGATCAATATTTTTACACAAATTTAGAATGAAACTTGTTTTACAAGTGAAATTTTAATTGAAAAATTTGATAGAATTACGTTTATCCAAGTGCGGGCACTATACAAATGCATACGCAATACATATCGAAGGGATACGATCCTTCGAGGTAAAAGGCACACTTTTTTGCACTGTACGGCGATTTGCACGTGCACTTTGATAACATGGTAGTACTGGTGTAGTGCATGTGCTTACTGGAATTTTGATAGTGTCACCTACAACTACTGATCAGGTGCAGGTCCATCACAGACTTGGCGCAGGTGATGGGACAATACTGAATAAGTGCCTTTTTTATGAACCAATGCATCCTTTCCAAAAGGACACATTAAAGGCTATAAATAAATAATATATTGCTCAGGTATAAACATGATTTTGGATAGCAAAACACTCTTCATATCTTCAAAAACTCCTTGTAATCATTAACGGTTGAGTGAGTCTGATGAATCCAATAATTTGAGGTACACTATTGTTGGATTGAAAGACATTCCATCCCGGGAGGAAAATTCCATAACCTCAGATATAGTGAGGGAAATTATTCCTTAAGGAAACTCAATGAAGTCGAGGTACTTGGCTTTACATTTCTCTTTCATCTTATTTCTTAAAAATAACACATTACTTGGATAGATTATCTTTAATCTTGTGTTGAAGGTGTTAAGTATCTTCATAGGTGTTATTGTTTTGAGACTTGAAATTTTATTGAAGTTGTTGTGCCTCTATATAGATTCTTGTACCTAAAAACATAGAAAATAACATTCTTAAGGAATAAAATTTTGAAATCTGTATTGCTTGACTTCTACAGATTAAAACTTTAAGCTTTCTACTCTGTTTGAACTTAACCAATGGTTTGAAGAAATAAATTCTTCATCACAAGTTAAAGATCACTAGATTGGCAATTGAAAGTCATAAAAACTTCATCGGTTAATAAAAAAGCATTTATGTGGAAGGACTTCAAGAACTATTTAAAACACCATTGGAAGTCATAAAAACTTCACTAGTTAATCGTGAATGAAGCATTTCAAGTAGCAGCAATAATAAAGAAGCTACCATCTATGTGGAAGGACTTAAAGAACTATTTAAAACACAAATTTAAGAAGATGTCAGTCAAAGATTTAATTGCATGACAGTGCATTAAAAAAGATAATAAAGCTACAGAAAAAAGGTCAAGAGGAAATTCTATATTGAATGGAGCAAACATTGTAGAAGATGACCAAAATAACTCTAAAAAGTGAAAGAAAGCTGAAAATGAAAGCAATCAAAATTCAAGGGAAAGTACTTCAACTATGGCAATATTGGCCACAAATCAACAGATTGTCGGGCTCATAAGAAAGGTAAGAAAAAGGACCAAGAAAATGTGGCTGAGTTTAAGAAATAAATGGATGATCAGTGTGACATTCTTTTCGAATGCAACATGGTGGGAAATCCTCGTGAATGGTGGATGGATTCCCATGCCACCCGCCATGTTTGTGCTAATAAGGAGTTGTTTGTAACATTCGCTCTGGCTCAAGGAGAAGAAAATATTTTCATGGCAAACTCCCCTTCCGTAAAAGAAAAAGGAATAGGAAAAGTGTGCCTGAAAATGACTTCAGGCAAAGTGTTGACACTCAACAATAGCCTGTATGTACCAGAGTTATGGAAGAACTTGATTTCTATATCACTTATAGAAAAAAACAGATTCAAATATGCATTTGTTTGTGGAAAAATTATACTTAGTAAAGAAGAAGTGTATGTAGGAAAAGGCTACCTCAATGAGGGCCTATTAAAAATGAATGTAATCAATGTTGAAATCAATAAAAGTTTAATTTCTACTTACTTGATTTAGTCTTATGATTTAATTATAAAACTTTGCTAAAATTGATAAACTTAAATGTTTCGCAAAACTTTGAGTGCAATAAATCAAAGTGTCAAATGTGTGTTGAATCAAAGTATGCTAAGCATCCGTATAAGTTTATTGAAAGCAATTCCGATCCCTTATACTTAATACACATTGACATTTGTGATATAAGTCAACATCATCACGTTGTGGGAAAAAATATTTCCTAACTTTTATTGATGATTGCACTAGATATTGTTATGTCTACTTGGTAAATAGTAAGGATGACGCAATAAATGCGTTTGGGCAATACAAAACTAAAGTTGAGAATCTGTTTGAGAAAAAAGATAAAAAATATAAGAAGATATAGGAAGAAATTTACAAAGAACAGCCTGAGGATTTTTTGGTTCCAGGAAAAAAAGATAATAAGGTGTGTAAACTTATTAAGTCACTGTATGGACTAGAGCCAACACCTAAACATTAGTATCCAAAGTTTGACCAAACCATCTTGGCAATCGGGTTCAAGATAAATGAATGTGATAAATGTGTTTACATTAAATACACTCCAAATCACCAAGTCATTGTTTGTTTGTATGTGGATGATATGTTGATCATCAGTAGAGATATTTATGACATAAATGCTACAAAATAAATGCTTGAGAGCAAGTTTCATATGAAAAACCTTTGCTTTATGGATGCGATCTGAGGAATAAGAATCCATTGAACACCTCTAGGGTTGGAATTGTCATAGTCTCATTATAGAAAAAGATACTTGACAAATTTAAGTATATGAAATTCGGTATTGCCAAGACTCCTTTGGATGTAAACTTCACACTTCAAAAGAATGAAGGTGAAAGTGACTCACAATTGGAGTACGCAAAAGTATTGGGATATTTAATGTACATAATAAATTGGATATGACTAGACATAGCATGCACTATTAGTAAGTAGAGTCGGCACAGGAGTAATCCCAATAAAATTAATTAGATGGCAATGAAAAGAGTTTTGGGGTATCTTAAATACACTCAAGACTATGCTATACATTATAATAAATATCCCACGGTACTTGAAGGATATAGTGATGAAAATTGGATCACCGGTTCGAATGAAGTAAAATCCATAAGTGGATATGTATTTACTATCGGTGGAGGAGCGGTCTCTTGGAAATCATCTAAATAGACATGTATTTCTTGCTCTACAATGGAATCTGAATTTATCACATAAGATAAAGTTGGTGCAGAAAGCAAAATGACTCTGAAATTACTAGGAAGATATTCCTTATTGGCCCAAACCAGTGACACTAGTATGTAAACACTATGATAGCCAAGCAGCAATAGGTAGGGTAGGGAGCATGATGTACAATCATATGTCTTATCACAAAAGACGAAGACATAATGCCATTAGAGAACTTCTCTGTAGTGGAATTATTACCGATGACTATGTAATGTAAAAGGATAATGTATTGGATCTACTTACTAAATGCCTATTTTGAGAAGGAGTGGAAAATACATCCAAGGGAATGTGTTTAAGGCCTAGGACAAGTTAGCATGGTGGTAACTCTACCTATCAGACTGGAGATCCCAAGACCTAGGTTCACAAGGATAAAACAAAGTTGAGTCTGATAGGTTCAACATTGTTAATATACCCAACCCATTCTCATGATGTAGATAATGTTTAGTATATAAGGATAAGACTTAAGGTGAAAAGTTTTTTAATGATTATCTAAATTTGGCAGATTTGACCAAATAATATAATCTACAGGATTGAATGTTTTGAAATCGCCTATGTAAGGGAGAAGTGGAAGCCGCTTCAAGGAGAATGTTAGTAAAGGCCTATTCTCTAAGCTCTTATGAAATCAGAACGTGTTCAATAAAAAAAAAGAACAAAACCATAAGTACCATAAAAAGTAAAAGGCTGATTGTGTTACATGTCTTGTCTAGGTGTACATAAAAGCTCGACGGTTCAAAAATAATAAAGCTACTGATTGATCAAGTGCATCCAATGCATGTTCACTATGGAAAGTTCAAAAGAAAACCCACCTATCCAGATGCAATCAATCTTTGCTAAATTATCACATGCTTGTCTTTAAATTCTTCAAAAGATAGTCATTCCCCATTCCTGTGGGGGATTGTCGGGTTCAATATGTGTGTGTGAATGGAAAATTAAGGGAAAATAGTGGAGGGAAATAGAGTCACTAAAATGGAAAGTGTTCTCTTTTAATGGAAAGTTCACTAATTCTCCCACATTAGGGAAGAAGGGAAATTTTAAGTGTTTTTAATAAGGAAAACTTACTCTACTTGTATAGTGAGGCAGGAACAAGGTGGTTCCTCATGCCGTCATCATTGTTACTCACTCAGCTTGGCTTCAGCTTCGAATTTGGATTTGGATTCGAATTTGTATTTGAATTTGTCAAATGATCGATCGATGAGATCTATCTTTTTAGATAAATTTTGTTTGAAAATTGTTTTACAAGTGAAATTTTAATCCAAAAATCTAATAGGATTATTTTTTCCTAGTGCGAGCATATTTCGGATACCATGCAAACACATATGCAACACATCTTGAAGTAATGCGACCCTTTGAGGTAAAAGGCATATTGTTTAACATTGTATGGCGATCTGCATGTGCACTTTGATAACTTGCAGGCATAGGTGCAACGTAGGTGATTATTGGAATTTGGACAGTGTCACCTACGGCCACAAATTAGGTGCAGGTCTAGCACAGACTTGGCGCAGGTGATGGGACTATACTGAATAAGTGCGTTTTTAATGAACCAATGCATCCTTTCCAAAAGGACACATTGAAGGCTATAAATACCTAATCTATTGCTCAGGTATAGACATGATTTTTGACAACAAAACACTCTTCATATCTTCAAAAACTCCTTGTGATTATTAGCTGTTGAGTGAGTTCGATGAATCCAACAATTTGAGAAACAACTATTCTTAGATTGAAAGACATTTTATCCCGGGAGGAAAATTCCATAACCTCAGGTACAGTGAGGAAAATTATTCATTAAGGACACTCCATAAAGTTGGGGGACTTGGCTTTACATTTCTCTTTTCTCTTATTTTTGAAAAATAACACACTTCTTGATAGATTATCTTTAATATTGTGTTGAAGGTGTTAAGGATCTTCATAGGTGTTCTTTTTTTGAGACTTGAAATTGTGTCAAAGTTGTTGTGCCTATATGTAGATTCTTGTACCCGAAAACATAGAAAATAACATTCTTAAGGAATAAACTTTTGGAAACTGTATTGCTTGATTTCTGGAGATTAAAGCTTTAAGATTTGTACTCCGTTTGAACTGAACTAGTGGTTTGAATAAATTAAATCTTAATCACAAGTTATGGATCACTCGGTTGACAATTAGAAGTCATAAAAATTTCATCGTTGAACTAAAAACAAAAGGTGTTTAAAGTTGCTGCAACTTTATTCGTAGTATTTTGATATACTAAAGTTATTGTCTTGTTGTGACAATAAAATGACTATAGATAGTCAAGTGCATGATGCTGGAATAACTATGGCGGCAACTAGTATTGCCATGATGAGTCGTACTAATGCTCAGCAAGATAGGGCACCAGCGGAGAAACCCAAAAAATTCGCAGGTATTGACTTCAAAAGATGGCAGAAGAAAATGTTTTTCTACCTTCCAACTCTTTTTCATCAAAGGTTCACATTTGAGAAAGCTCCAGAGGTGCCTGAGGGAACCTTCGACCAAGAGCGATTTGTTATTGTGGAGGCTTGGAAACACTCTGATTTCCTTTGCAGGAACTACATTTTGAGTGGTCTCCAAGATGACTTTTGCAATGTGTATAATGAAACAAAGACAACAAAAGAGTTATGGGGAGCGCTAGAATGGAAGTATAAGACTAAGGATGCTAGAACGAAAAAGTTCTTGGTTGCAAGATTCCTGAAATATAAAATGATAGACAATAAGTTTGTTGTTTCCCTAGTGTAGGAACTGAAAGTGATCATCTATGATCTCCTTGCAGAAGGTTTGATCATGAATGAAGCATTTCAATTTGTAGGAAGGACTTCAAGAACTAATTGAAACACAAATGTAAGAAGATGTAAGTCGAAGATATAATTGTATGACTGCGCATTGAAGAATATACACGTGTAATAGGCTCTATATTACTTCTATAAAAAATAGATTCAAACGTGTATTTGTTTCCCAAAAATTTTTTACTTAGTAAAGGAGAAGTGTATGTTGGAAAAGGTTACCTCGATGAGAGCCTTTTTAAAATGAATGATATGAATATTGAAATCAATAAAAGTTCAATTTCAAATGAATGATATGAATATTGAAATCAATAAAATTTCAATTTCTTCTTACTTGATTGAGTCTTACGATTTATGGCATGAACGATTAGGCCATGTTAATTATAAATCTTTGCGAAAGCTAATTAACTTAGAAGTTTTGCAAGACTATGAGTGCAATAAATCAAAGTGTCAAATGCGTGTGGAATCAAAGTCTGCTAAGCATCCATATAAGTCCGTTGAGAGGAATTCCAATCCCTTAGAATTGATACACACTTACATTTGTGATATTAAGTAAACACCATCATGCAGTGGGAAAAAGTATTTCATAACTTTTATTGATGATTGCACTAGATATTATTATGTCTACTTGCTAAATAGTAAGGATGACCCAATAAATGCATTTAGGCAATACAAAACTAAAGTTGAAAATCAGTTAGAGAAAAAGATCAAAACTACAAGATGTGATAGGGGCAGAGAATATGAATCTCCCTTCACTAAAATATATGTAGCGAATGGAATTGTCAATCAAACTACAACCCCGTTTTCACCTCAATCTATTGGAATTGAGGAAAGAAAAAATCGAACTTTGAAGGAAATGTTCAATGCCTTACTTATAAGTTTAGGTTTACCGCAAAGCTTGTGGGGGGTGGCTATCCTTACAATCAACCGAATATTCTTTAGAGTTCCCTATAGTAAAACACAATCAATTCCTTATGAAAAATGAAAAGAAAGGAAACCCAACTTGAAATATTTAAAAGTGTGAGGGTGTCTCTCGAAGGTCTAAGTACCTATACCTACAAGGGTTAAGATAGGACCTAAGATAGTGGAATGCGTGTTCATAGGATATGCTAAAAGTAGTAAAGCATGTCGGTTTTTGATTCATAATTCCAAACATCCGGATATTAATGAAAATATGGTAATTGAATTAGATAATGCTGAATTCTTTGAAAAAATTTATTCATATAAAACTCGACATGAATAATCTAGTGGGGGGTGTAAATGACCTCGAGATGAATTAAGTGAGAATGTACATAACGATAAGAATCCAAGATGTAGTACACATCAAAGAATACCAACTTCGTTTGGATTAGATTTTCTAATGTTTCTCTTAGAAAATGAGCCTCAAACTTCTATATCACTTCTAGAAAAAAATAGATTCAAATATGTATTTTTTTTGGAAAAATTGCACTTAGTAAAGGAGAAATGTATGTAGGAAAAGGCTACCTCAATGAGGGCCTATTCAAAATGAATGTAATCAATGTTGAAATCAATAAAATTTCAATTTCTACTTACTTGATTCAGTATTATGATTTAATTATAAAACTTTGCTAAAACTGATTAACTTAAATGTTTTGCAAAACTTTGAGTGCAATAAATCAAAGTGTCAAATGTGTGTGGAAATAAAGTATGCTAAGCATCCGTATAAGTTTGTTGAAAGCAATTCCAATCCCTTAGACTTAATACACATTGACATTTGTGATATAAGTCAACACCATCACGTTGTGGAAAAAATATTTCATAAATTTTATTGATGATTGTACTAGATATTGTTATCTCTACTTGGTAAATAGTAAGGATGACACAATAAATGTGTTTAGGCAATACAAAACTAAAGTTGAAAATTGTTTTGAGAAAAAAGATCAAAAATATAAGAAGAGATAGGGGCAGAGAATATGAATCTCCCTTCGCCAAAATATGTGTAGCAAATGGAATTGTCCATCAAAGTACAGTCCCGTATTCGCCTCAATCTAATGGAATTGTGGAAAGAAAAAACAAAACATTGAAGGAAATGATGAATGCCTTATTTATAAGTTCAAGTTTACCGCAAAGCTTATGGGGGAGGTTACCCCTGAAACCAACCGAATACTCTATAGAGTTCCCCATAGTAAGAAACAATCAATTCCTTATGAAAAATGAAAAAAAAGAAAACCAACTTGAAATATTTCAAAGTGTGGGGGTGTCTAGCGAAGGTCCAAGTTCCTATGCCTAAAATGGTTAAGATAGGACCTAAGACAGTGGACTACACGTTTATAGGATATTCTAAAAGTAGTAAAGCATGTCGGTTTTTGGTTCATAAAATGAAACATCCGGATATTAAAGAAAATACAGTAATTGAATCAGATAATGCTAAATTTTTTGAAAATATTTATCCATATAAAACTAGATATGAACAGTATAGTGGGGGGTGTAAATGAACTTGAGATGAAAGAAGTGAGAATGTACATAATGAACAGAATCCAAGACGTAGTACATGTCAAAGAATGTCAACTTTGTTTGTATTAGATTTTGTAATATTTCTCTTAGAAAATGAGCCTCAAACTTCTACTGAAGCGATGTCATCGTCAGACACATCTTTTTGGAAAGAGGCAGTCAATAGTGAGATTGATTCAATCTTAAGCAACCATACGAGGGAGTTAGTTGATCTTCCTCCAGGGAATAAACCTTAAAGTTCTTAATGGATCTTCAAAAAGAAAATGAAAGCAAATGGTACTATTGAGAAATACAAGGCAAGACTTTTAGTAAATGGCTTCAAATATAAAGAAGGCCTTAATTACTTTGATACATACTCACTAGTTACAAAGACAACATCGATTCAAATGTTAATTGCCTTGGCAGTGATATATGGTCTTGAAATCCATCAAACAGATGTGAAAACAACATTCCTAAATGGACAATTAGAGGAAGAAATTTACATAGAACAACCTGAGGGTTTTTTGGTTCCAGGAAAAAAAAACAATAAGGTGTGTAAATTTATTAAGTCGCTGTATGGACTAGAGCCAACACCTAAACATCTGTATCAAAACTTTGACCAAACCATGTTGGCAATCAGACTTAAGATAAATGAATGTGATAAATATGTTTACATTAAATACACTTCAAATAACCAAGTCATTGTTTGTTTGTATGTGGATGATATGTTGATCATCAGTAGAGATATTTCTGACATAAATGCTACAAAATGAATGCTTGAGATCAAGTTTCATATAAAAGACCTTGGAGTTATGGATGCGATCTTAGGAATAAGAATCCATTGAACACCACAAGGGTTGGAACTATCATAGTCTCATTATATCAAAAAGATAATTGATAAATTTAAGTGTATGAAATTCGGTATTGCCAAGATTCCTTTGGATGTGAGCTTCACACTTCAAAAGAATGAAGGTGAAATTGAATCACAATTGGAGTGCGCAAAAGTATTGGGATGTTTAATGTATATAATATATTGTACATGACTAGACATAGCATGCACTATTAGTAAGTAAAGTCGGCACACGAGTAATCCCAACAAAACTAATTGGATGGCAATGAAAAGAGTTTTGAGATATCTTAAATACACTCAAGACTATGCTTTACATTATAATAAATATCCCACGGTACTTGAAGGATATAGTGATGAAAATTAAATCACCAGTTTGAATGAAGTAAAATCCATAAGTGGATATGTATTTACTATCGGTGGAGGAGCGGTCTCTTAGAAATCATCCTAACAGACATGTATTGCTTGCTCTACAATGGAATCTGAATTTACCGTATGGGATAAAGCTGGTGCAGAAGAAGAATAACTCTAAAATTTCTAGGAAGATATTCCTTATTGGCCCAAACCAGTGGCACTAGTATGTATAAACTATGATAGCCAAACGACAATAGGTAGGGTAGGGAGCATAATGTACACTGGTATGTCTCATCATAAAAGACGAAGTCCTAATCCCATTAGAGAACTTCTCTGTAGTGGAATTATCACTGATGACTATGTAAAGTAAAAGGATAATGTATCGGATCCACTTACTAAATGCCTATTTTGAGAAGGAGTGGAGAGGACATCCAAAGGAATGGGTTTAAGGCCTAGGACAATTCAGCATGGTGGTAACTCTACCTATCAGACTGGAGATCACAAAACAAAGGTTTACGGAGATCAAGCAAATTTGTGTCTGACAGGTTCAACATTGTTAATATACCCAACCCATTCTCGTGATATAGATAATGTTTAGTAAACAAGGACAAGACTTAAGGTGAAAAGTTTTTTAATGATTATCTAAATTTGGCAGATTTGACCAAATAGTTTAATCTACAGGATTAAATGTTTTGAAATCACCTATGTAAGGGAGAAGTGGAAGCCTCTTCAAGGAGGATGTTAGTAAAGGCCTATTATCTAAGCTCTCATGAAATCAGAACGTGTTCAAGAAAGAAAAGAACAAAACCGTGAGAACCATAAAAATAAAAGGCCGGTTGTGTTACATGTGTTGTCTAGGAGTACATGAAAGCTCGACGGTTCAAAAATAACAAATCTACTGATTGATTAAGTGCATCCAATGCATGTTCACTATGGAAAGTTCAAAGAGAAACCCACTTATCCAGATGCAATCAATCTTTGCTAAATTATCACTTGCTTGTCCTTAAATTCTTCAAAAGATAATCATTCCCCATTCGTGTGGGGGATTGTCAGGTTCAATATGTGTGTGCGAATGGAAAATTGAGGGAAAATAGTGGAGGGAAATAGAGTCACTAAAATGGAAAGTGTTCTCTTTTAATAGAAAGTTCACTAATTCTTCCACGTTAGGGAAGAAGGGAAATTTTAAGTGTTTTTAATAAGGAAAACTTACTCTACTTGTATAGTGAGGCATGAACAAGGTGGTGCCTCACATAGTTATCATCGTCACTCGCTCAGCTTGGCTTCAGCTTTAAATTTGGATTTGGATTCGAATTTGTATTTGAATTTGTCAAATGATCGATCGATGAGACCTATATTTTTAGATAAATTTTGTTTGAAACTTATTTTACAAGTGAAATTTTAATCCAAAAATCTAATAGGATTATTTTTTTCCTAGTACGGTCACATTTCGGATACCATGCAAACACATATGCAATGCATCTTGAAATGATGCGACCCTTTGAGGTAAAAGGCACATTGTTTAATGTTGTATGGTGATCTGTGTGTGCACTTTGATAACCTACAGGTAAAAGTGCAGTGCAGGTGATTATTGGAATTTGGACAGTGTCACCTATGACCATAGATCAGGCGCAGGTCCAGCACAAACTTGGCGCAGGTGACGGGACTATACTAAATAAGTGCCTTTTTGATGAACCAATGCATATTTTCTAAAAGGACACATTGAAGGCTATAAATACCTGATCTATTGCTCAGTTATAGACATGATTTTTGACAACAAAACAATCTTCATATCTTCAAAAACTCCTTGTGATTATTAGCTGTTGAGTGAGTTCGACAAATCCAACAATTTGAGGAAAAACTATTCTTAGATTAAAAGCCATTTTATCCCGAGAGGAAATTTCTAAAACCTCAGTGAGGTGAATTGTTCATTAAGGACACTCCGTGAAGTTGGGGGACTTGGCTTTACATTTCTCTTTTATCTTATTTCTGAAAATAACACACTTCTTGATAGATTATCTTAAATCTTGTGTTGAAGTTGTTAAGGATATTCATAGGAGTTATTTTTTTGAGAGTTGAATTTGTGTTAAAGTTGTTGTGCCTATATATAGATTCTTGAACCTGAAAACATAGAAAATAACATTCTTAAGGAATAAACTTTTGGAAACTGTATTGCTTGATTTTTGGAGATTAAAGCTTTAAGATTTCTACTCCATTTGAATTGAACTAGTGGTTTGAATAAATTAAATCTTAATCACAAGTTAACAATCACTCGGTTGATGATTAGATGTCCTAAAAATTTCATCGTTAAACTAAAAACAAAAAGTGTTTAAAGTTGCTGTAACTTTATTAATAGTATTTTGATATACTAGTGTTATTGTCTTGTTGTGACAATAAAATGACTATGGATAGTCAAGTCCAGGATACTAGAATGACTATGGCGGCAACTAGTATTGCCATGATGAGTCGTAATAATGCTTCGCAAGATAGGGAACCAGTGGAGAAACCTAGAAAATTCACAGGTATTGACTTCAAAAGATGGCAGCAGAAAATTTTCTTCTACCTTCCAACTCTTTTTCATCAAAGGTTCACATTTGGGAAAGCTCCAGAGGTTCCTGAGGGAACCTTCGACCAAGAGCGATTTGTTATTGTGGAGGCTTGGAAACACTCTGACTTCCTTTGTAGGAACTACATTTTGAGTGGTCTCCAAGATGACCTTTGTAATGTGTATAGTGAAACAAAGATAACAAAAGAGTTATGGGGAGCTCTAGAACGGAAGTACAAGACTAAGGATGCCATAACTAAAAAGTTCTTGGTTGCAAGATTCCTGGAATATAAAATGATGGACAACAAGTTTGTTGTTTCCCTAGTGTAGGAACTGCAAGTGATCATCTATGATCTCCTTGCGGAAGGTATGATCATGTATGAAGCATTTTAAGTTGCAGGAAAGACTTAAAGAACTAATTGAAACACAAACATAAAAAGATGTAAGTCGAAGATATAATTGTATGACTACGCATTGAAGAAGATACATGAGTAATCCCAATAAAACTCATTGGATGGCAATGAAAAGAGTTTTGGGGTATCTTAAATACACTCAAGACAATACTTTGCATTATAATAAATTTCCCATGGTACTTGAAGGATATAGTGATGTAAATTGGATTTGCGGATCAAATGAAGTAAAATCCACAAGTGGATATGTATTTACTATCGGTGGAGAAGCGGTCTCTTGGAAATCATCCAGACAGACATGTATTACTAGCTCTACAACGAAATCTGAATTTATTGCATTGGATAAAAATGGTGTAGAAGCAGAATGGATCCAAAATTTCTTTGAAGATATTCCTTATTAGTCCAAACCAGTCGCACCAGTATGTATGCATTGTGATAGACAAACGACAATAGATAGGGCAGGGAACATGATGTACAATGGTAAGTCTTATCAAATAACACAGAGTCATAATACCATTAGAGAAATTCTCTCTAATGGAATTATCACTAATGACTATGTAAAATCAAAGGATAATGTGTCGGATCCACTTACAAAAGGCCTATCTAGAGAAGGAGTAGAAAGGACATCCAAAGGAATGCGTTTAAAGCCTAGTACAAGTCAGCATGATGATAACTCTATCTAGAAGACTGGAGATACCTAGACCTAGGTTCAAGGAAATCAAACAAAGCTATGTCCGATAGGGTCAACATTGTCAATATACCCAACTGATTCTCATGAAGTAGATAATGTTTAGTAAACAAAGATAAGACTCAAGGTGGAAAGTTCTTTAATGATTATCTAAATTTGGAAGGTTTGACCAAATAGTTTAATCTACTAGATTGAACATTTTGAAATTACCAATATAAGGGAAAAGTGGAAACCGCTTCAAGGAGAATGCTAGTAAAGGCCTATTCTCTAAGCTCTCATGAAATCGGGACGTGTTCATGGTTGAATAGAACAAAACTCTAAGAATCATAAAAAGTAAAAGGTTGGTTGTGTTATATGTGTTTTCTAGGTGTATATTAAAGCTTGACGGTTCAAAGATAACAAATCTATTGATTGAACAAGTGCATCCGATGCATGTTCACTATGGGAAGTTCAAAGGGAAACCCACTTATCCAAATGCAATCAGTCTTTGCTAAATGATTACATGCTTATCCATAAATTCTTCAAAAGATAGCCATTCCCCATTCATGTGAGGGATTATTGGGTTCAATATGTGTGTGTGAATGGATAATGAAGGGAAAAATATTGGAGGGAAACAGAGTCACTAAAATGGAAATTGTACTCTTTTAAAGAAATGTTCACTAAGAGAAGGGAACTTTTAAGTATTTTTAATAAGGAACACTTACTCTACTTGGATAGTGAAACAAGCACAAGGTTGTTCCTCGTGCCTTCATTTTCGTCTCTTGTTCCACTCAAATCTCGCTTTAGATTTAAATTTGGATTTGGATTTGGATTTATCAGATGATCGATCGATGAGATCTATCTTTTTAGATGAATTTTGTTTCAAACTTTTTTTATAAGTCAAATTTTAATCCAAAAATCTAATAGAATTATTTTTTCCAAGTTCGGGGGTATTTTAGATGCCATGCAAATGCATACACAATGCATCTCGAAGGGATGCGACCCTTCGAGGTAAAAAACACACTGTTTTGTGTTGTAGAGAGATTTGCGCATATACTTTGATAACCTAAGACAACAGGTGTAGCAAAGATGCTTACTGGTATTTGGAAAGTGTCACCTATGGCTGAAAATCAGGCGCAGGTCCAGTACAGACTTGGTGCAGGTGACGGGACTATACTTAATATGTGCCTTTTTTATGAACCAATGCATCCTTTCCAAAAGGACACCTTAAAGGCTATAAATACCTGATATATTGTTCAGGTATAGATATGATTTTTGACAAAAAAACACTCTTTATATCTTCAAAAACTCCTTGTGATCATTAGCTGTTGAGTGATTTCGACGAATCCAATAATTTGAGGTACCACTATTGTTTGATAGAAAGCTATTTTATCCTTAGAGGAAAGTTCCATAACCTCAGGTACAGTGATGGAAATTTTTCCTTAAGGACACTTTGTGAAGTTGGGGGACTTGTCTTTATGTTTTTGTTTCATGTTATTTCTTAAAAATAACAGTCTTCTTGGATGGATTATCTTTAATCTTTTATTGAAGGTTTTAAGGATCTTCATAGGTGTTCTTGTTTTAAAACTTGAACTTGTGTTGAATTGTTGTGATGATAAATAGATTCTTGTACCTGAAAATGTAGAAAAAAATTGAAAATAATTACTCCTTGATTATTGACCCTAGCTTAGTACTAAGTAAAGTTAGTATACCTAGGGATTATGGTTTTTAAGCACATTATTAAAACTTTCTTTTTGATATTTTTATTTGTGAAACCATTTTTAAGCATACCATCTACAAGATCAACAAAATCCATAGAAGGTTTTGTTGGAAAATATGTTTCATGAACACATACAAAAATATACGAAAAAGAACACATATATGAAGGCTTAGTAAATTTAACAACAAACAAGAATAACGGGCTTGAAAACCGCACAAAATGATTTCTTAAAAATAATATTTGGTCCATATCCTCTGCGAGATTACTAGGGGATTTAACGCAAATAGTTTTAGTGGATATGATAATCCTTTGGGTTTCTTCACCAAGTAAATAGTGAAGATAATCCTATTAGGAAGAAAGAACTCTAATCTTGATCTTTCGTGGGGAAGAAAAAGTTAGTTGAAGAGAGTTGAGAGGAAGGAAAAAATATTTGTAAAAATATCATCATAAAAATATACAAAGTTGGATTTAAATAATATTACTAATGCACAAAGGATGAAAGGACACAAGCTTTCACTAAAGACACTTCTCCAAAAAAATCACAACCTTTTATCTAAGAGGCACCTCTTCATATAAAAGATACTTCTTCTCTAAAAAGGCATCTCTTTAGTAAAATACATATACTTATTAATTTAATTTAAATAAAATATCCAAAAATCTCCCACTTATTTAAATATAAATAAAGTCACAAATATCAAGTCATGTTCACGCATAGAGTAATGTATCTTTCGATTTGAACATTACCTTAGTGCAATGTCACAAAACGAAATCGAAATTTCACGTAGTATAATAGCTTTGAACGTGTTCTTCCTTGTGATAATATCGGTGACATTACACACTTAAACATTTCATTCATGCTTAGCACTTCGATCAAACGGAACACTTAAACATTTCATTCATATTTCATTATCGGTGGCCATGTGCTATCCAAGATTCATGAAAATTTATGAGAGCAACTCCAACTTTCAATCAAAGCGACACCACTTCTATGTTTATATAGGTGAAGTTCTTTCAGTATCTTTGTCATATTTAATTCACTTGTTGAACTAAATCTCATTAAGAGTATGAGAACTCAACCCTCCAAACTGTGACAACCATTACTAGTATATCTTTTACTTAAGTACTGAAATATCCATGTATCAATAACTTGTTGTTACCCTTTGAACCCATAACTATTTATTTCACAGTGCTGGGTAGGGTTGCCATTATCGGTGGACCTAATTAAGGAGTTTTAACATAATCGAACTTGAAGATTAATTCAACAACTTTTTTATTAAATAAATAGGTTAAATTCTTTTGACACCACCAATGTGATAGAATTTATTCTATCTTGAATTAAATTTATCCCACAATCGTGTCAATAAATTATTTGTTTTGACTTTTCATTATATAATCTTTATATGCTCGAGCTAGAGTGGCTTGACTATCAATAATTGAGCTCATATTTTTTAAAATCAATGGATTATTTTACTAATCCCTCAACTACAACTCCTTTTCTTTTCATGCTTCTACTAATGTAAGATTTTCTTGATTTCAAGAAATTGTACCTCCTCACATGGTAAGTATTCATCATGTGATAAATTTATTTTTCTCAATTTTCAGTACCAACTTGTATTGATATATCCTGATATGAAACTTAGAGTTTCTCAAATCTTTATTTCTCTAAAGAAAATCAAAACTCAACTAATAACCTTCCAATAGCACTTGCTTACACAAGTTAATTAGCCACGATTATTTGATCATCATAGATTTACTTAATTTAGGATCAAATAGGGTATTGACCACTTTTCTTTTTAAGTGACTAGATTTACTTAGCCCTTTTTTAATTCAATGATATTAACTCAACACATACCCCCATTATTTTATATAATCCTGATACCCAACATAGTGCCAATTTTTTTAAGATCCTTCAATTTAAATGTGTAAATAAAATATCTTATGAGTTTTGTTTCATTTGTTACTATTATCATATAAATAAAGTATCCACGATATCAAATATCCATCAAAGAGAAAGTTGGAGTCAAACTAAATGCTAAATCTACTATTGACTTCTTATCACAAGCCAAATACCCCCACACTTTAACATATTAAGTGCCTTTTCATTCATATATAGAGAAAACTGAATTCACTAAATCATTTTCTCTAGATCTCAGATTCACTTACAACAACTTTCAGGTATCGACACAATCATTTGTAATATTTCATGTCATTTTTATTAAACTCTACATATGATCTTTATGCGAGAATAATAATTCATAATGATCACACTAGAAAAATATTATTCTTAATTATCATGCATTTGAAGATCATCACAAAATATCATCTACCCTAATATTTATGAAAATAAATTCACAAATCACAAAGAGTAGAAATTCATAAATAAATAATATGTAGGGTTAAGAAAGTAGAAATCGAATTTTGTCACGTTCTCTGTGGTGCTACTTTGATGTTGTTTCCAAGTCTTGTTGAGACTTCTTCTGGTTTCATAGAAAGCATTACAATTATGTCATACAAATTGCACAAGTGGAAGCCACACAATTTATGCAATTTATAATTTTGTTTCTTCTTAAACAGAAGCTGTAAAGAAACCATTTCGTCAGTACCCATCATAGTAGCAAAGCTTTAGTCTTGCTTGGAAATAATCCATATCAGCATGGTTTCATGTTGTAGTTTTCTTTAGGTTTCTTATTTTAGTTCTGAATCATCAACTTTAGTAATTTCTAGAATACTACCTTAATAAAAATCTTAATACCCCACTATATGCTTATATGAAGTTGACCACAATTGATTTCTCAAGTAACAATGTAATGAATACCGTGTAACCATAATTGATGCACTTGATTTTCCAATATTTAATGCTGGATGTGAAAATGAATACCACAATTGATTCAATAATTGATGCACTTCTGATTTTCTAACATTTGATGCTGGATGTGAAATCTCTAAGACCTTTATTTCTCAAAATAGATATGTATCTTTTTGGATTAAAATTTTCTACTTTGAAATCTTCATCAAGATTCTTCCTGTTAGGGGTTTTGCCCTGATTTTCTTACAAAAATTAAGTTGTATCTTTCTTAAAATGAAAATAAAAGTAATATCATATTTACTTTTACTTTTCCTCAAAAATAACATATAGAACTTTTTCATTTTTGGCTAACCTCTTTTTTGGAGGAAAGGTTTTGGACATCTATAAATAGAAGAGCCCCTTCTCATATCATAACACAATAGCATCTAAAATTTAGTCTTTTAAGAGTCTTGTTTAGGGGGAGATTTCTCCCAATAGATTTTAATCTTTTTGATTTAGTTTTCAATATGTAGGCTTCTTGTCCAATCATATCAAATAATATGTATTTTTATTACAGTTTTATTTGTCATCTGAATTATCATCCTCTTAATTGGCAAAATATTAGCATCCACATGATACCATCTCAATATAACCCCAAAAAGTGATATCAAAGCCTACAATTCAAAGATCTAGCGATTTTGTAAAATAAGATTGAGGATAAGTTCAAGGTGATTCAAATGAATCTGATGATAATAAAGATTTTTTGTCCAACTATTTGTGGAGAAGAAGTTTTAAGTATATTTCAACATTCCTGTTGCTGCATCTTTAAGAATAAAAATAAAATATTTATTTTCAACCAAATTTTAACCATAAGATTTTAAATCTTATTTTTAACCATGGAAAGAAGCAGTGATGAAGACTATGTAAAGAACGACGATCTATGTGCCTTGCTTTCCAAATATAAGTAGGTCAAAAATCCTCGCGAATGGTGGATGGATTCCAGTGCCACCCGCCATGTTTGTGCTAATTAGGAGATGTTTGCAATATTTCTTCCTGCTCAAGGAGAAGAAAAGACCTACATAGCAATCTCCGCTACTGCAAAAGTAGAAGGAACAGGAAAAATGTGCTTGAAAATAACATCAAGCAAAGTGTTGAGACTCAACAATGTCCTGTACGTAGGAGAGTTATGGAACAACTTGATTTCTATATCACTTCTAGAAAAAAATAGATTCAAATATTTATTTATTTCTAAAAAAATTGTACTTAGTAAAGGAGAAGTGTATGTAGGAAAAGACTACCTCAATGAGGGCCTACTTTATTGAGTCTTACGATTTATGGCATGAATGATTAGGCCACGTTAATTATAGAACTTTGTAAAAACTGATTAACTTAGAAGTTTTGCAAAACTGTAAGTGCAATAAATTAAAGTGTCAAACGTGTGTGGAATCAAAGTATGCTAAGCATCCGTATAAGTCAGTTGAAAGGAATTCCAATCCCTTAGACTTAATACACACTAACATTTGTGATATGATTTTAACACCATCACATGGTGGGAAAAAGTATTTCATAACTTTTATTGATGATTGCACTAGATATTGGTATGTCTACTCGCTAAATAATAAGAATGAAGCAATAAATATGTTTAGGTAACACAAAACTAAAGTTGAAAATCAATTAATGAAAAAGATCAAAACTATAAGAAGTAATATGGGCAGAGAATATGAATATCCTATGGTATTTTGATAACAATTTGATCACCGGATCAAACAAAAAAAATCCACAAGTGGATAGGTATTTAATATTGGTAGAGGAGGGTCACTTTGAAATAATCCAAACAGATATATATTACTCGCTCTACAATGGAATCTGAATTTATCGCATTGGATAAAATAAGTGCAGAAGCAGAATGGCTCTAGAATTTCTTGAAAAATATTCCTTATTTGCCTAAACAAGTGGCACCAGTATGTATACACTGTGATAGCCATGTTGTAAAAGGTAGGGAAGGGAGCGTGATGTACAACGGTTAGTCTCGTTACATAAGACAAAGACATAATACCATTAGAGAACTTCTCTATAGTAGAATTATCATTGTTGACTATGTAAATTCAAAGGACAATATGTCGGATCCACTTACAAAAGGCCTATCTAGAGAAGGAGTAAAAAGGACATCCAAGGGAATAGGTTTAAGGCCTAGGACAAGTCAGCATGGCAGTAACTCTACCTAGCAGACAGGAGATCCCAAGACCTAGGTTTTAGGAGACAAAAAAAAGTTGTGTCTGACAGGTTCAACATAGTCAATATACCCAGCCCATTTTCATGATATAGATAATGTTTAGTAAACAAGGATAAGACTTAAGGTGAAAAGTCTTTTAATGATTATCTAAATTTGGCAGATTTAACCAAATAGTTTAATATACAGGATTGAACATTTAGAAATCACCTATATAAGGGCAAAGTGCAAGCTATTTAAAGGAGAATATTAGTAAAGGCCTATTCTTTAAGCTCTCATGAAATCGGGATGTGTTTATGGTGAAAGAGAACAAAACCATGAGAACCAGAAAAAATAAAAGGCTAGTTGTGTAACATATCTTGTCTAGGTGTACATTAAAGCTCGATGGTTCAAAGATAACAAATCTACTGATTGACAGAGTGCATCCAATGCATGTTCATTATAAAAAGTTTAAAGTAAAACCCACTAATCTGAATGCAATCAGTCTTTGATAAATGATCACATGCTTGTCCATAAATTTTTCAAAATATAGCCATTTCCCATTCATGTTGGGGATTGTTGAGTTCAATATATATGTGTGAATGGAAAATAGAGGGAAAAATAGTGGAGGGAAATAGAGTCACTAAAACGGATAGTGTGCTCTTTTAATGGAAAGATCACTAATTCCTCTACATTGGTGTGAGAAGGGAACTTTTAAGTGTTTTTATAAGGTACACTTACCCTACTTGGATAGTGAGGGAAGAAAAAGGTGGTGCCTCATGCTGTCATCATCGTCGCTCACTCGGATTGACTTCAGATTTGGATTTGGATTTAGATTTAAATTTGTCAAATGATCGATCGATAAGATCTATATTTTTAGATGAATTTCGAATGAAACTTATTTAACAAGTGAAATTTTAGTCAAAAAATATAATAGAATTACTTTTCTCCAAGTGTGGGGCACTCTTCGAATGCTATGCAAACATATACACAATGCATATCGAAGGAATGCGACCCTTTGAGGTAAAAGGCATATTGTTTCGCACTCCAGGGCGATTTGCGCGTGCACTTTGATAAGCTGCGGGCGTAGGTGCAACATAGGTGTTTATTGGAATTTGGTCAGTGTCACCTACAACCGCTGATCAGGTGCAGGTCCAACACAGACTTGGCGCAGGTGACGGGACTGTACTAAATAAGTGCCTTTTTGATGAATAAATACATCCTTTCCAAAAGTACACTTTAAAGGCTATAAATACCTAATATATTGCTCAGGTATAGACATGATTTTTGACAGAAAACCACTCTTCATATCTTGAAAAACTCCTTGTGATCATTAGCTGTTGAGAGAATCCGATGAATCCATTATTAAGGTACCACTATTGTTGCATTGAAAGCCATTTTATCTTAGGATAAAAATTCCATAACCTCAGGTATAGTGAGGGAAATTATTCCTTAAGGACACTCCGCGAAGTCGGGGGACTTGGATTTACATTTCTCTTTCATCTTATTTCTTAAAAATAACACATTTCTTAGATAGATTATCTTTAATCTTGTGTTGAAGGTGTTAAGGACCCTTATATGTGTTATTGTTTTGATACTTGAACTTGTGTTGAAGTTGTTGTGACTATATATAGATTATTGTACCTAAAAACATAGAAAATAACATTCTTAAGGAATAAACTTTTGAAATCAATATTGCTTGATTAGTGGAGATTAAAGCTTTAAGATTTCTACTTCGTTTGATCTTAACTAATGGTTTTAAGAAATAAAATCCTCATCACAAGTTAAATATCACTCGATTGGAGATTGGAAGTCATAAGAAATAATTGTTGAACTAGAAACAAGAGGTGATTAAATTTGCTCCAACTTTATTAATTGTATTTTCATATACTAAAGCTACTGTCTAGTTGTGATAGGAAAAGGACTATCGACAGTCATGTACATGATGCAGGAACGACTATGGCAGAAACTAGTAGTGCTACGATGAGTCGTAATAATGCTCCATAAGTTGTGGAACCTATGCAGAAACTCAAAAAATTCACGAGTATTGACTTCAAAAGATGGCTCTTCAAATATTCACATTTGAGAAAGCTCCAAAGGTTCTTAATGGAAGCTATGACCAAGAGTGATTTGTTATTGTGGAGGCTTGAAAACACTCTGATTTTCTTTTTAGGAACTACATTTTGAGTGGTCTCCAAGATGACCTTTACAATGTGTATAGTGGAACAAAAACCACAAAAGAGTAATGGGGAGCGCTAGAATGGAAGTACAAGACTGAGGATGCCGAAACTAAAAAGTTCTTCATGCAAGATTATTGGAATATAAAATGATAGACAACAAGTCTATTGTTTCCCAAGTGCAAGAACTGCAAGTGATCATCCATGATCTCTCTAAGACCCCACAAAGTTCCCTCGTAGTCCAAGCCTTAGAGTGTATCAAGTGAAGAGTAATTCTATCCCTAAAAGATTGAGAAGTGACTTCTTACGTGATTGGTATTTCAACCATATAGAGTTTTATCATTGAATTTTCTTTCCAATGAAACCAATTTCGTTTAAATCAGGCATCAGGGTAAGAAGTTATGGCCGTTTTACTGAGAGTTGTCAAAACCGCCTAGGTGCGACGGATGATCTGAAAAACTATCGCTTGGACGGTCGCAACCAAGGTAGTAACTCCCTTTACTGGCCCTAGTACAATGTCCAGGTTGATGGACCATCAAGGATGCGATGGTTCATCACTGAGACCGTCGCTACTGAGGAAGTGTGGTATGATCCTGGCCAACGTGCGACGGACGATCCGACGGACCATCAAGACTACAAAGGATTGTTTCTTAGACCGTCACACCAAGGTAGTGTATTTTTTTGATCGACGTGCAACATATGATCCGAAGTACTGTCAGAATAGCGACAGACCATCGCTCTAACCGTCGCAGCCCCCGATCAATAATTTAAGTCATTTTTTTAAAGGGACTTTTCAGTCTTTCCATTCTTTTATAAGCCAGATATATTCCAAATGAATTAAATGACTTCATTCATCATCCAAAACATAAGACAGCTAGGGTTTTTCCCTCAAGATAAAATCTAAAACCCTTCTCCAAGAAATCCAAGAACTCACCATAGATTCTACAAATTGAGTTGAAATTTAAATTCTCCAAGTTCAAAGGTTGCAAGAACCCTCTCTCAAGAGTAAGAAGAAGAGTCTGAAGTAAGATTGTCAAACAAATTTCATAATTAAAGGTATGTGGGGTTTGGACATGGGTAATCCTTTCACCCTTGTGCCTAAAGGCTTATTTAAACTATAATTTTCTGTAACATATGTGATTTTACATGAAATTGAATTAGGGTTTTTCACCCATTGTTATTGGTTGCAAGTTTTTGATGTTTCCCATGAATTGAGAGTCTAATGGCATGATTTTTACATGTTTTCTTGAGAAATTGAATCTGGGTTTATACCTCAAGATTTTAATCCTTGAGAAGTTAATATTTGTAATGTTTGAGATATTAAAGTATATGAGTATGTTGAGATTTTGAGATAAATTGCTGTAAATTCCATATTTCTACATGAATTATGAATCTATATGCTATCTATTATGCATTAGGATGAGTTTTAACTTGAGATTGAATTATATGGGTCATTATGCCCTATTTGAGACTTGCAATTTTATGAACTATTGTGCTATAAGCCCCCATGATTTTAGTGTTTTGCAATTCTTGAGAAATATTTTGACCTAATGGTCATAGAATTTTGAAATCCACTCTACCACATGAGATTATAGATTCGATTGTTGGGTTCTTATAAACTATGAGAATATTTTGATAGTGGATTTCCATGAGATGAGCGAGATAAACTAAAGAAAGTAGTATTTAGCACCGAGTTGGGTAAGTTACCACAGTTTCTTACCCTAAAACTACGCGCCACCATAGGTGTGAGATTTTGGGCCTGAGGCTGAGATAAGTTATCCCTGAGTTGAGGTTATTCTCCTTGGCAAGAGTATGATGCCTCTCCCTAACGGGAGATTTCTTCCTTAGGAGGACAATACATTGGACTCCATGTAGCTCACATGGTCTATGTTGTTTAAGAGAACCTCCCTAAACTAAAGTATTTTTCATTGAGATAGAATATTTTTCCCTAAAGCTTTGAGATGAGATATTTTATAAAGTGAACAAATTGCTTTTGAGTATTTTCCAAAGAAGGAAGTATTTTTCTCTACTAATATGAGTTGATCATCATTTTTTAAACCAAAGTTATATGATTTCGGGTTCCAAGTGTTTGAGTTCAAAAAAGTTATAAGTTCTTGAGCAATAAATAAGTTTGACTCTCCATGAGATATATGCATGAGTTGAAAGTATTGTTTAAAGCTTCCTTCATCCTATGAGTAATGAGAATAAGAAGAAAGCACAAATTTTAAAGTCAAAGTATAATGACTCATGAGATTTGTGTTACATGATTCATTTTACATTATTTATGAGCTTTATATTTTAGACTTATTCAAGCCATGTGAGTCATTCCTATTTGTATGCATGATTTGATTAAAGAGTATTGATATTGTTTTATGTAAATGCATACACCCCCATATACTTATTACATTCCTAAGTGTTGATACACATATACATCTATGTGCTACATTGTCTTATAATGTAGGTTCAGGTGCTCAGTCCCAGCCTCATCAGTGATTCCCGAGTACCTTTATCGATATTTCTACAGTTGTGAGTCCTCATGGTTCGAGGACCTATCTTCAGATATTTCAGTATTAGAGTGTTTATGTTGTTACTTTCAATTTAGTTTGAGTCAGTTAGGGACTGGTCCCTATGTCTCTCGAGTTCACGGAGTAGTAGAGGATTTATTAGACTAGTTATCATACTGTGGTTGTGTTAAGATTTCTAGTATTATGGCTGTTTGGACCGAGTATTACCTTCGTATTTATTTTCGTTTCATATGACAGTACCAGTGTTTTGTATATTTCTTCTTAAACGAGTTATTATGAGAAGTGATTAGTTTAAAGTATTAGCTTGGGGATACTTGTAGCCCTAAGCACCATGTGATGTCTGGGGAGGTGATTTTGGGTCATTACAATCTCCTTGCGGAAGGTTTGATCACGAATGAAGCATTTCAAGTAGCAGCAATAATAAAGAAGCTACCACCTATGTAAAAGGACTTCAAGAACTATTTGAAACACAAATTTAAGAAGATGTTAGTCGAAGATATAATTGAAAGACTGTGCATTGAAGAAGATAAAGAGGCTGCAGAAAGAAGGTCAAGTGGAAATTCTACAATGAATGGAGCAAACATTGCAGAAGATGACAAAAACTACTCTAAAAAACAAAAGAAAGCTGGAAATAAAAGCAATAAACCAAAGAAGAAATTCAAGGGAAAGTGCTTCAAATGTGGAAACATTGGCCATAAATCAACAGATTGTCGGGACCCTAAGAAAGGAAATAAAAAGGACCAAGAAAATGTGGGTGAGTTGAAGAAATAAATGGATGATCCGTGTGACAAGCTTTTCGAAAGCAACTTGGTGGGAAATCCTCGTAAATGGTGGATGGATTCCAATGCTACCCAGCAAATTTGTGCTAATAAGGAGTTGTTTGCAACATTTGCTTTGGCTCAAGGAGAAAAAAAGATCTACATGGCAAACTCTGCTACTACAAAAGTATAAAGAATAGGAAAACTGTGCTTGAAAATGACTTCAGGCAAAGTGTTGACACTAAACAATGTCCTATATGTACGAGAGTTACAGAAGAACTTGTTTTCTATATCACTTCTAGAAAAATTATATTCAAATATGAATTTGTTTTCGAAAAAATTATACTTAGTAAAGGGGAAGTGTATATAGGAAAAGGCTACCTCATGAGGGCTTATTCAAAATGAATGTATTGAATGTTGAAATCAATAAAAGTTCAATTTCTACTACTTGATTGAGTCTTACGATTTAATTATAAAATTTTGCAAAAACAGATTAACTTAAATGTTTTGGAAAATTTTGAGTGCAATAAATCAAAGTCTCAAACGTGTGTGCAATCAACGTATGCTAAGAATTCTTATAAGTGTGTTGAAAGGAATTCCAATCCCTCAGACAGAATACAATGACATTTGTAATATGAAGTCAAAACTATCACATAGTGGGAAAAATATTTCATAACTTTTATTGATGATTGCACTAGATATTGTTATGTCTACTTGCTAAATAGTAAGGATGACGCAATAAATTTGTTTAGGCAATACAAAACTAAAGTTGAAAATAAATTAGTGAAAAAGATCAAAACTATAAAAAGAGATAGGGGCTGAGAATATGAATCTCCCTTTGCCGAAATATGTGTAAAGAATGGAATTGTCCATCAAACTACGGCCATATATTCACCTCAATCTAATGGCATTGTGGAATGGAAAAATTGAACTATGAAGGAAATGATGACTGCCTTATTTATAAGTTTAGGTTTACCGCAAAGCTTGTGGTGGGAGGCTATCCCTACAGCCAACTGAATACTCTATGGAGTTACCCCTAGTAAGACACAATCGATTCCTTATGAAAAATAAAAAGGAAGAAAACCAAACTTGAAAACTTGAAATATTTTAAAGTGTGGGGATGTCTAGCGAAGGTCCAAGTTCCTATTCATAAAAGGGTTAAGATAAGACATAAGACAGTGGACTACGTGTTCATAAGATATGCTAAAAGTAGTAAAGAATGTAAGTTTTTAGTTCATAAATCCAAATATCTAGTTATTAATGAACATACAGTAATTAAATCAAATAATTCTAAATTCTTTGAAAACATTTATCCGTATAAAAGTATACATGAATAGTATAGTAGAGGGTCTAAACGACCTCGAGATGAAAAAAGTGAGAATGTACATAATGATAAGAATCCAAGACGTAGTACACGTCAAAGAACATCAACTTTGTATGGATCAGATTTTGTAACGTTTCTCTTAGAAAATGAGCCTCAAACTTTTAAAGAAGCGATGTCATCGTCAGACACATCTTTTTGGAAAGAGGCAGTCAATAGTGATATTGATTCAATCTTAAGCAACCATACGAGGGAGTTAGTTGATCTTCCTCCAGGGAATAAACCTTAAAGTTCTTAATGGATCTTCAAAAGGAAAATAAAAGCGGATGGTACTATTGAGAAATACAAGGCAAGACTTGTAGTAAAAGGCTTCAAATAGAAAGAAGGCCTTAATACTTTGATACATACCTTCCAGTAATAAAGATAACATTGATTTGAATGTAAAATTACCTTGCGGTGATATATGGTGTTTAAATCCATCAAATGGATGCAAAAACAATATTCCTAAATGGAGAATTGGAAGAATAAATTTACATGGAACAACCCGAGAGTTTTATAGTTCCAGGAAAAGACAATAAGCTATGTAAACTTATTAAGTTGTTGTACGGACTAAAGTAAGCACCTAAAAAATAGCATGCAAAGTTTGAACAAACCATTTTGGCAAACGGGTTCACGATAAATGAATGTGATAAATGTGTTTAAATTAAAGACACTCCAAATCACCAAGTCATTGTTTGTTTGTATTTGGATGATATGTTGATCACCAGTACAGACATTTCTGACATATATTCTACAAAACAAATGCTTGAGAGCATGTTTGATATGAAAGACCTTAGAGTTACGGATGTGATCTTAGGAATAAGGATACATAGAACTCCACAAAGGTTGGCATTGTCACAGTCTCATTCTATCGAAAAGGAAATTGAAAAATTCAAGTATATGAAATTCGGTATTTCCAAGACACCTTTGGATGTGAGCTTCATACTTTGAAAGAATAAAGGTGAAATTGACTCACAATTGGAGTACGAAAGAGTATTAGGATTTTTAATGTATGAAATAAATTGTACACGACCAGACATAGCACGTGCTATTTGTAAGTAGAGTCGGTACATAAGTAATCCCAATAAAGCTTATTGGATGGCAATGAAAAGATTTTTGGGGTATCTTAAATACACTCAAGACTATGCTTTATATTATATAAATATCCCATGGTTTTTCAAGGATATAGTGATGAAAATTTGATCACCAAATCGAACAAAATAAAATCCTCAAGTGGATATGTATTTACTATAGGTGGAGGAGGGTCTCTTTTAAATAATCTAAACGGATATGTATTTCTTGCTCTACAATGGAATCTGAATTTATCGAATGGGATAAAGCCAGTGCAGAAGCAGAATGGCTTCAGAATTTCTTGGAAGATGTTCCTTATTTGCTCAAACCAATGGCACCAGTATGTATACACTGCGATAGAAAAGTGGCAAAAGGTAGGGAAGGGAGCGTCATGTACAATGGTAAGTCTCGTTAGATAAGATGGAGCTATAATACCATTAGAGAACTTCTCTCTAGTGGAATTATCATTGTTGACTATGTAAATTCAAAGGATAATATGTTAGATCCACTTACAAAAGGCCTATATTGAGAATGAATGGAAATGACATACTAGGGAATGAGTATAAGGCCTAGGACAAGTCAGTATGACTATAACTCTACCTAGTAGACTGGAGATCCCAAGACCTAGGTTCAAGAAGATAAAACAAATTTGTGTCTGACAGGTTCAACATAGTCAATATACCCAGCCCATTTTCACGATGTAGATAATGTTTAGTAAACAAGGATAAGACTTAAGGTGAAAAGTCTTTTTATGATCTTCTAATTTTGGGAGATTTGACTAAATAGTTTAATATACAGGATTGAACATTTAGAAATCACCTATGTAAGGGAAAAGTAGAAGCCACTTAAAGGAGAATATTAGGAAAGACCTATTCTTTAAGCTCTCATGAAACCAAAACGTGTGTATGGCTAAAAACAACAAAACCATGAGAACCATGAAAAATAAAAGGCTGGTTGTGTAACATGTCTTGTCTAGGTGTACATTAAAGCTCGATGGTTTAGAGATAACAAATCTACTAATTGACAGAGTGCATCCAATGCATGTTCATTATGAAAAGTTTAATGTAAAACCTACTAATCCGAATGCAATCAGTCTTTGATAAATGATCACATGCCTGTCCATAAATTTTTAGAAAGATAGTGATTTCCCATTTATGTTAGGGGTTGTTGGGTTCAATATGTATGTGTGAATGGAAAACAGAGGGAAAAATAGTAAACGGAAATAGAGTCACTAAAATAGATAGTGTACTCTTTTAATGGAAAGTTCTATAATTCTCCCACAAGGGTGGGAGAAGGGAACTTTTAAGTGTTTTTTTAATAAGGAACACTTACTCTACTTAGATAGTGAGGTAAGATAAAGGTGGTTCCTGACGCCATCATCATCGTCGCTCGCTTGGCTCGGCTTCGGATTTGTATTTGTATTTGGATTTAGATTTGTCAAATGACCGATCGATGAGATCTATCTTTTTAGACGAGTTTAGAATGTAACTTGTTTTACAAGTCAAATTTTAATCTGAAAATATGATAGAATTACTTTTCTCCAAGTTTGGACAGTATTCGGACGCTATGCAAATACATACTTAATGCATATCGAAAGGATGGAACCCTTCGAGGTAAAAGGCACACTATTTTGCACTGTAGGACGATTTGTGTGTGCACTTTGATAACCTGTGACGCAGGTGCATTATTGGTTCTTACTGGAATTCGGACAGTGTTACCTAGAACCACTGATCAGATGCAGGTCCAGCACAGACTTAGCACAGGTGACGGGACTGTACTGAATAGGTGCCTTTTTGATGAACCAATGCATTCTTTCCAAATGGACATATTAAAAGATATAAATACCTGATATATTGCTCAGGTATAGACATGATTTTTGATAGAAAAACACTCTTCATACCTTCAAAAAATCCTTGTGATCATTAGCTGTTGAGAGAGTCCAATGAATCCAACAATTTGAGGTACCACTATTGTTAGATTGAAAGCAGTTTTATCTCGGGAGGAAAATTCCATAACCTCAGGTATAGTGAGGGGAATTATTTCTTAACGACACTCCATGAAGTCGGGGGACTTGGACTTATATTGCTCTTTCATCTTATTTCTTAAAAATAACACACTTCTTGGATAGATTATCTTTAATATCGTATTGAAGGTGTTAAGGATCTTCATAGGTGTTATTGTTTTTATACTTAAACTTGTGTTGAAGTTGTTTTGCCTATATATAGATTATTGTACCCGAAAACATAGAAAATAACATTCTTAAGGAATAAACTTTTGAAATCTGTATTTCTTGATTTCTGGAGGTTAATGCTTTAAGCTTTCTACTCTGTTTGAACTTAACTAATGGTTTGAAGAAATAAAATCTTCCTCACAATTTAAAGATCACTCGATTGGCAATTGGAAGTTATAAAAACTTCATTGGTGAACTAGAAACAAGAGGTAATTAAAGTTGCTGCAACTTTATTAATAGTATTTTGATATACTAAAGTTACTCTTTAGTTGTGATAGAAAAATGAATATCGATAATAAAGTGCATGATGTTGGAACGACTATGGAGGCAACCAGTATTGCTACAATGAGTCGTACTAAGGATCCACAAGATACGGAACTAGTGAAGAAACTCAAAATTTGCGGGTATTGACTTTAAAAGATGGCCGTAGAAAATGTTCTTCTACCTCACAACTCTTTATCTTCACATATTCACATTTGAGAAAGGTTTGGAGGTTTTTGAGGGAATCTATGACCAAGAGTGATTTGTTATTGTGGAGGCTTGAAAACACTCTGATTTTCTTTTTAGGAACTACATTTTGAGTGGTCTGTAAGATGACCTTTACAATGAGCATAGTGGAACAAAAACAACAAAAGTGTTATGGAGAGCGCTAGAATAGAAGTACAAGACTGAGGATGCCGGAACTAAAAAGTTCTTCAGTGCAAGATTCTTGGAATATAAAATGATAGACAGCAAGTCTGTTGTTTCCCAAGTGAAGGAATTGCAATTGATCATCCATGATCTCTGTAAGACCCCGCAAAGTTCCCTTGTAGTCCGAGCCTTAGAGTATGCCAAGTTAAGAGTAATTATGGCCCTAAAAGATTGAGAAGTGACTTCCCAAGTGATTGGTTTTTCAACCATTAGCTTTCCATTGATACAAATTTCACCCAAATTCGGCATCGAGGTGAGAAATTATGGCCGTTTTACTAAGAGTTGTTAGAACTTACTCGGGGCGATGGACGATCTGATGGACCATCGAGTCTGTGATGGATAGTCGGTTAGACCATCAAAACCAAGGCAGTAACTCCCTTTCCTGGCCCAAATACGATGGCCAGGACGGCAAACTGTCAAGGCTGCGATGGACCGTCGCTGAGACCATCGCCATTGAGGCAGTATGGTCTCATCCTAGTAAACGTGCAATGGATGATATGATAGACCATCAAAACTATGATGGACTGTCTCTTTGATAATCATACCAAAGTAGTGTGTTCTTTTTTTGATCGATGCGTGACGAACAATTCGACGGACCGTCAGAATAGAGATGGACCATCACTCTGACTATCGCAGCCCCTGATTAGTAATTTAAGTTATTTTTTGAAAGGGAATTTTCGGTCTTTTGACTCTTTTATCAACCAGATATATTCCAAACGAAGCAAATGACTTCATTCATCATCCAAAACACAAGAGAGCTAAGGTTTCTCCCTCAAGATCAAATCTAAAACCCTTCTCCAAGAAATCCAAGAACTAACCATTGATTCTACAAATGGAGTTGAGATGTAAGTTCCCCAAGTTCAAGGGTTCCAAGAACCCTCTCTCAAGAGTAAGAAGAAGAGTTTGAAGAAAGTTTGTTCATCTAATTTCATAATCTAAGGTTTGTGGGGTTTTGAACGTGGGTAATCCTTTCACCCTTGTGACCAAAGGCTTATTTAAACTACAATTTTCTGCAACTTATGAGATTTTACATGAAATTGAATTAGAGTTTTTCACCCATTGTTATTGGTTGTAAGTTCTTGATGTTTCCCATGAATTGAGAGTCTAATGGGATGATATTTATATGTTTTCTTGAGAAATTAAAGCTGGGTTTATACCTCATTATTTTAATCCTTGAGAAGTTAATAGTTGCAATGTTTGAGATATTGAAGTATATGAGTATGTTGAGATTTTGAGATAAATTGCTGTAAATTCCAGATTTCTACATGAATTATGAATCGATATGCTATCTATTATGCATTATGATAAGTTTTAACTTGATATTGAATTATGGGTCATTAATCCCTATTTGAGACTTGCAATTTTATGAACTATTGTTCTATAAGCACCCATGATTTGAGTATTTTGAGATTATTGAGAAATGTTTTGACCTAATGGTCATAGAGTTTTGAAATCCACTCTACCGCATGAGATTACAGATTTGATTATTGGGTTCTTAAGAACCATTAGATTATTTTAAAAGTGAATTTCCATGAGATGAGCGAGATAAGTTACCATAGTTTCTTACCCTAGAACTACACGCCATAGTAGGTTTGAGATTTTTGTCCTGAGGCTGAGATGATTAGGCCATAGGCCAAGATAAGTGATCAATGAGTTGAGGTTATACTCCTTTGCAAGAGTAAGATGCCTCCCCGCAACATGAGGTTTATTTTTGAGGGAGACAAGACGTTGGACTCCATGTAGCTTGCATGGTTTATGTCGGTTAAGAGAACCTCCCTAAACTAAAGTATTTTCTATTGAGATAGAATATTTTTCCCTAAATCTTTGAGATGAGATATTATCTAAAGTGAACGAATTGCTTTTGAGTATTTTCCAAAAAAGGAAGTAGTTTTCTCTACTAATAAGAGTTGATCATCAGTTTTTAAACCAAACTCATATGATTATGAGTTCCAAGTGTTTGAGTTCAAAAGAGTTATAACTTCTTGAGTAATAAAGAAGTTTTACTCTCCATGAGATATATGCATGATTTGAAAGTATTTTTTAAAGCTTCCTTCATCCTATGAGTAATGAGAATAAGAAGAGAGAACAGATTTTAAAGCCAAAGTATAATGACTCACGAGATTTTTTTTACATACTTCATTCTACACGATTTATGAGCTTTACATTTTAGACTTATTCAAGGCATGTGAGTCATTCCTATTTGCATGCATGATTTGATTAAAGAGTATTGATATTGTTTTATTAAATGCATACATCCCTATATACTTAGTACATTCCCAAGTGCTGATCAACATATACGTCTATGAGCTACATTATCTTATAATATATGTTCAAGTGCTCAGTCCCAGCTTCATCAGTGATTCCTGAGTACCTTCGTCTACATTTCTACAATTGTGAGTCCTCATGGTTTGAGGACCTATCTTCAGACATTTCAGTATTTGAGTGTTTATGTTATTCTTTCAGTTCAGTTTGAGTCAATTGGGGACTAGTCCGAATGTCTCTCGAGTTCATAGAGTAGTAGAGGCTTTGTTAGACTAGTTATCAGACTGTGGTTGTGTTGAGATTTCCAGTATTGTGGTTGTTTGGACCGTGTATTACCTTCGTATTTCCTTTCGTTTGATATGAGAGTGCTAGTTTTTTGTATATTCCTTCTTGAATAAGTTATTATGAGAAGTGATAGGCTCAAAGGGTTAGCTTGGGGATACTTGTAGCCCAAAGCATCGTGTGACATCCCGGGAGGTTATTTTGGGTTTTTACAATCTCCTTGCGGAAGGTTTGATGGTGAATGAAGCATTTCAAGTAGCAACAATAATACAGAAACTACCACCTATGTGGAAGGACTTCAAGAACTATTTGAAACACAAATTTAAGAAGATGTTAGTCGAAGATATAATTGCATGACTGTGCATTGAAGAAGATAATAAGGCTGCAGAAAGAAGTTCAAGAGGAAATTCTACAATAAATGGAGCAAACATTGTAGAAGATGACCAAAACAACTCTAAAATGCGAAAGAAAGCTAGAAATGAAAGCAATCAACCAAAGAAGAAATTTAAGAGAAAGTTCTTCAACTTTGGCAAGATTGGCCACAAATCAACTGATTGTCAGGCCCCTAACAAAGGTAAGAAAAAGGACCAAGAAATGTGGCCGAGTTTAAGAAATAAACAGATGATCTGTGTGACATGCTTTCCTAATGAACCTTGGTGGGAAATCCTCATAAATGATGGATGGATTCATATGCCACCCGCCATGTTTGTGCTAATAAGGATTTGTTTGTAACGTTTGATCCGACTCAAGTAGAAAAAAAGATCTACATAGGAAACTCCGCTACTATAAAAGTAGAAGGAATAGGAAAAGTGTGCTTAAAAATGACTTCAGGCAAAGTGTTGACACTCAACAATGTCCTGTATGTATCGTAGTTATGGAAGAACTTGATTTCTATATAACTTCTATAAAAAAATAGATTAAAATTTGTATTTATTTATGGAAAAATTATACTTAGTAAAGGAGAAGTGTTTGTAGGAAAAGGCTACCTCAATGAGGACCAATTTAAAATGAATGTAATGAATGTTGAAATCAATTAAAGTTCAATTTCTACTTACATGATTGAGTCTTACGATTTAATTATAAAATTTTGCAAAAACAGATTAACTTAAATGTTTTGCAAGACTTTGATTGCAATAAATCAAAGTGTCAAACGTGTGTGGATTCAGAGTATGCTAAGCATTCGTATAAGTTTGTTGAAAGGAATTTCAATCCCTTAGACTTAATACACATTGATATTTGTGATATTTAGTCAACACCATCATGTGGTGTGAAAAAATATTTCATAACTTTTATAGATGATTGCACTAGATATTATTATGAATACTTGCTAAATTGTAAGGATGACGCAATAAATGCGTGTAGGCAATACATAACTAAAGTTGAAAATCAGTTAGAGAAAAAGATCAAAGCTACAAAAAAAAGATAGGGGCAAAGAATATGAATCTCCCTTTGCCGAAATATGTGTAGAGAATTGAATTGTCCATCAAACTACGGCCATATATTCACCTTAATCTAATGGAATTGTGGAAAGAAAAAAAAGAACTTTGAAGGAAATGATGAATGCCTTATTCATTAGTTCAGGTTTACCACAAAGCTTATTGGGGGAGGCTATCCCTACAGCCAACCGAATACTCTATAGAGTTCCCCATAGTAAGACACAATCAATTTCTTATGAAAAATGAAAAAGAAGCAAACCAAACTTGAAATATTTCAAAGTGTGAGAGTGTCTAGAGAAGGTCAAAGTTTCCATGCCTAAAAGGGTTAAGATAGGACCTAAGACGGTGGACTATGTGTTCATAGGATATGGTAAAATTAGTAAAGCATGTTGGTTTTCTAGTTGATAAATCCAACCGTCAGCATATTAATGAAAATAAGGTAATTGAATCAGATAATTTTGAATTCTTTGAAAGCATTTATTTGTATAAAACTAGACATGAACAGTCTAGAGAGGGGTCTAAACGACCTCGAGATGGACAAAGTGAGAATGTACATAATGATAAGAATCTAAGATGTAGTACACGTCAAAGAACTTCAACTTTGCTTGGATCAGATTTTGTAATGTTTCTATTAGAAAATGAGCCTTAAACATTTAAAAAAGCAATGTCGTCGTCAGACACATCTTTTTGGAAAGAGGCAGTCAATAGTGAGATTGATTCAATCTTAAACAACCATACGTGGGAGTTAGTTGATCTTCCTCCGGGAAACAAACATTAATGTTCTTAATGGATCTTCAAAAGGAAAATAAAAGCAGATGGTACTTTTAAAAAAATACAAGGCAATACTTGTAGTAAAAGGCTTCAAACAGAAAGAAGGCCTTGATACTTTGATACATACTTGCCAGTAATAAAGATAACATCGATTTGAATGTTAGTTGCCTTGCAGTGATATATGGTGTTGAAATCCATCAAATGGATGCAAAATCAACATTCCTAAATGGAGAATTGGAGGAATAAATTTACATCTAACAACTCGAGGGTTTTGTGGTTCCAGGAAAAGACAATAAGGTGTGTAAACTTATTAAGTTGTTGTATGGACTAAAGCAAGCACCTAAAAAATGGCATGCAAAGTTTGACCGAACCATGTTGGGAAACGGGTTCAAGATAAATGAATGTGATAGATGTGTTTAAATTAAAGACACTCTAAATCACTAAGTCATTGTTTGTTTGTTTCTGGATGATATGTTGATCACCCGTAGAGACATTTCTGACATAAATTCTTCAAAATGAATGCTTGAAAGCAAGTTTGATATAAAAGACCTTAGAGTTGCGGATATGATCTTAGGAATAAGGATACATAGAACTGTACAAAGGTTGGCATTGTCACAGTCTTATTATATCAAAAAAGAACTTGACAAATTCAAGTATATGAAATTCGCAAGACTCCTTTGGATGTGATCTTCGCACTTTGAATGAATGAAGGTGAAAGTGACTCACAATTAGAGTACGCAAGAGTATTAGGATGTTTAATGTATGTAATAAATTGTACACGACCAGACATAGCATGTGCTATTATTAAGTAGAGTTTGTACATGAGTAATCCCAATAAAGCTTATTGGACGGCAATGAAAAGACTTTTGGGGTATTTTAAATACACTCAAGACTATGCTTTGCATTATAATAAATATCCCATGATATTTGAAGGATATAGTGATGAAAATTTGATCACCGGATCAAACAAAGTAAAATCCAGAAGTGGATATGTATTTACTATCGGTGGAGGAGGGTATCTTGGAAATAATCCAAACAGATATGTATTGCTCGCTCTACAATGTAATATGAATTTATCATATTTGATAAAGCCTGTAACAAAAGTAGTATGGCTCCAGAAGTTCTTGGAAGATATTACTTATTTGCCCAAACTAGTAGCACCTATATGTATACACTGTGATAGCCAAGTGGAAAAAGGTAGGGAAGGAAGCATGATGTACAACGGTAAGTCTCGTTACTTAAGACAGAGATATAATTCCATTAGAGAACTTCTCTCTAGTTGAATTATCATTGTTGACTATGTAAATTCAATGTATAATGTGTCGGATCCACTTATAAAAGGCCTATCTAGAGAAGGAGTGGAAAGGACATCCAAGGGAATAGGTTTAAGGCCTAGGTCAAGTCAGCATAGTAGTAACTCTACCTAGCAGACTGGAGATCCCAAGACCTAGGTTCAAGGAGATAAAATAAAGTTGTGTCTTACAGGTTCAACATAGTCAATATGCCCAGCCTATTTTCATGATATAGATAATGGTTGGTAAGCGAAGATAAGACTTAAGGTGAAAAGTCTTTTAATAATTATCTAAATTTGGCAGATTTGACCAAATAGTTTAATATACAGGATTGAACATTTATATATCACCTATGTAAGGTCGAAGTTGAAGCCACTACAAGGTGAAAGTTAGTAATGGACTACTCTCTAAGCCCTCAAGAAACCGGGATGTGTTCATGGCTAAAAAGAACAAAACCATGAGAACCATAAAAAATAAAAGGCTAGTTGCGTGATATGTGTTGTCTAGGTTTACATTAAAGATTGATGGTTCAAAGGTAACAAATCTACTGATTGACCAAGTGCATCCAATGCATGTACACTACGAAAAGTTTAATGGAAAACCCACTTATTCGGATGCAATCAGTCTTTGATAATTGATCACATGCTTGTCTATAAATTCTTGAAAAGATAGCCATTCCCTATTTATGTCGGGGATTGTTTGGTTCAATATGTGTGTGTGAATGGAAAATAGAGGAAAAAATAGTGGAGGGAAATAGAGTCACCAAAATGGAAAGTGTACTCTTTTAATGAAAAGTTCACTAATTCTCCCACAATGGTGGGAGAAGGGAAATTTTAAGTGTTTTTTATATGGAACACTTACTCTACTTAGATAGTAAGGTAAGAAAAAGTGGTACCTCATGCCATCGTTATCGTCGCTCGCTCGGCTCGGGTTTGGATTTTGATATGGATTTGGATTTGGATTTGTCAAATGATCGATCGTGAGATCTATAATTTTAGACGAATTTTGATTGAAACTTGTTTTACAAGTGAAATTTTAATAAAAAAATATGATAGAATAACTTTTCTCCAAGTGCAGGTGCTATTTGGACCTTATGCAAACGGATATGCAACGTATATAGAAAGGATATGACCCTTTGAGGTAAAAGGTATACTATTTTGCATTGTAGGGCTATTTACGCGTGCACTTTGATAACCTGTGGATGCAGGTGTAGCATAGGTGCTTACTGGAATTAGGAAAGTGTCACCTACAGTCGCTGATCAGGTGCAGGTCCAGCACAGACTTGGCACAGGTGAAAGGACTGTACTGAATAAATGCCTTTATGATGAACCAATGCATCCTTTCTAAAAGGACACATTAAAGGCTATAAATACATGATATATTGCTCAGGTATAGACATGATTTTTGATAGAAAAATACTTTTCATATATTCAAAAAATCCTTGTGATCATTAGCTATTGAGAGAGTCCGATGAATCCAATTATTTGAGGTACCGCTATTGTTGGATTGAAAGCCATTTTATCTCGGGAGGAAAATTCCATAACCTCGGGTATAGTGAGGGGAATTATTCCTTAAGGACACTCCGTGAAGTCGGGGGACTTGGATTTATATTTCTCTTTCATCTTATTTCTTAAAAATAACATACTTTTTGGATAAATTATCTTTAATCTTGTGTTGAAGGTATTAAGGATCTTCATAGGTGTTATTGTTTTGATACTTGAAATTGTGTTGAAGTTGTTGTTCCTATATATAGATTCTTGTACCAGAAAATATAGAAAATAAAATTCTTAAGGAATAAACTTTTGAAATCTGTATTTCTTGATTTTTGCAGATTAAAGCTTTAAGATTTCTACTCCGTTTGAACTTAACTAATAGTTTTAAGTAATAAAATCTTCATAACAAGTTAAACATCACTCGATTGGCGATTGGAAATCATGAAGACTTCATCGTTGAACTACAAACAAGAGATGATTAAAGTTGTTGCAACTTTATTAATAGTATTTTTATATGCTAAAGTTACTATCTAGATGTTATAGGAAAATGACTATCGATAGTCAAAGTGCATGATGCTGGAATGACTATGGCGGCAACTAGTATTGCTATGATGAGATGTACTAATGCTCCACAAGCTATGGAACCAGTGGAGAAACTCAAAAAATTCACAGGTATTGACTTCAAAAGATGGCCACGGAAAATGTTCTTCTACCTCACAACTCTTTGTCTTTAAATATTCACATTTGAGAAAGATCCAGAGGTTCTTAAGGGAATCTATGACCAAGAGTGATTTGTTATTGTGGAGGCTTGGAAACACTCTGATTTCCTTTTCAGAAACTATATTTTGAGTGGTCTCCAAGATGACCTTTACAATATGTATAGTGGAACAAAAATAGCAAAAGAGTTATGGGGAGCGGTAGAATGGAAGTACAAGACTGAGGATACCGAATCTTAAAAGATTTCATTGCAAGATTCTTGGAATATAAAATGATAGACAAAAATTTTGTTGTTTCCCAAGTGCAGGAACTGCGAGTGGTCCTCCATGATCTCTGTAAGACCCCACAAAGTTCCCTCGTCGTTCTAGCCTTAGAGCATGTCAAGTGAAGAGTAATTATGGCCCTAAAAGATTAAGAAGTGACTTCCAAAGTGATTGGTGTTTCAACCATTATCTTTCCAATGATACCAATTTCGTCCAGATCTAGCATTTATGACCATTTCACTGAGAGTTGTCGAAACTGCCCAGGTGCGACAGACAATCTGATGGACCGTCAATTCTACGATGGACCATCTCTCGGACCATTGTAACCAAGGTAGTAACTCCCTTTCCTAGCCCAAGTGCAATGGCCCGAACAACGGACCATCAAGGCTGCAATGGACTGTCGCCATTGAGGCAGTGCGGTCTTATCCTGGCCAACGTGCATTAGACGATCCGACGGACTGTCACACTAATAAAGTGTGTTCTTTTTTTGACTGAGATGCGGCAGATAATCTGACAGACCGTCAGAATAGCGACAGACCGTCACTCCAACCGTTGCAACCCCCGATCAGTAATTTAAGTTATTTTTTAAGGGAATTTTTGGTCTTTCCATTCTTTTATAAAACAAATGTATTCCAAACGAAGAAAATTACTTCATTCTTTATCTAAAACACAAGAGAGCTAGAGTTTCTCCGTCAATATCAAATTTAAAACCCTTCTCCAAAAAATCCAAGAACTCAACATAGATTCTAAAAATTGAGTTGAGATTTAAGTTTCCCAAGTTCAAGGGTTGCAAGAACCCTATATCAAGAGTAAGAAGAAGAGTTTGAAGCAAGCTTGTTCATCTAATTTCATAATATAAGGTACGTGGGGTTTTTAACATGGGTAATCCTTTCACTCTTGTGCCCAAAGTCTTATTTAAACTACAATTTTTGCAACTTATGAGATTTTACATGAAATTGAATTAGGGGTTTACACCCATTGTTTTTGGTTGCAAGTTTTTGATGTTTCCCATGAATTGAGAGTCTAATGACATGATTTTTACATGTTTTCTTGAGAAATCGAAGATACGTTTATACCTTATGATTTTAATCCTTGAGAAGTTAATAGTTGCATTGTTTTAGATATTGAAGTATATGAGTGTATTGAGATTTTGAGTTAAATTGCTGTAAATTCCAGATTTGTAAATGAATTATGAATCTATATGCTATCTATTATGCATTATGATGAGTTTTAACTTGAAATTTAATTATGGGTCATTAAGCCCTATTTGACACTTGCAATTTTATGAACTATTGTGCTATAAGCACCCATGATTTGAGTATTTTGAGATTATTGAGAAATGTTTTAACCTAATGGTCATAGAGTTTTGAAATCCACTCTACCACATGAGATTACAGATTTTATTATTGGGTTCTTATGAACCATGAGATTATTTTGAAATTGGATTTCCATGATATGAGCGAGATAAACTAAAGGGAGTAGTATTTAGCACCGAGTTGGGTAAGTTACAATGGTTTCTTACCCCAGAACTACGTGTCACTGTAGGTTTAAGATTTTAGGCCCGAGGCTGAGATGATTGGACCCGAGGCTGATATAATTGATCACTGAGTCGAGGTTATACTCCTAGGCAAGAGTATGACGTCTCTTCCTAACATGAGGTTTCTTCCTTAGGAGGACAAGATGTTGGACTCCATGTAGCTCGCATGGTTTATGTCGGTTGAGAGAACCTCCCTAAACTAAAGTATTTTTTGTTAAGGTAGAATATTTTTTGCTAAATCTTTGAGATGAGATATTTTCTTAAGTGAACAAATTTCATGTGAGTATTTTCCAAAGAAGGAAGTAGTTTTCTCTACTAATAAGAGTTGATCATCAATTTTTAAACCAAAGTCATATGATTCTGAGTTCTAAGTGTTTGAGTTCAAAAGAGTTATAAGTTCTTTAGCAATAAAGAAGATTTACTCTCCATAAGATATATGCATGAGTTGAAAGTATTATTAAAAGCTTTCTTCATTCGATGAGTAATGAGAATAGAAGGATAGCACATATACGTATTCAAGTGCTAATCCACCCCCATATACTCAGTACATTCCTAAGGGCTGATCCACATATACGTCTATGTGCTATATTGTCTTATAATATAGGTTCAGGTTCTCAGTTCAGCCTCGTCAGTGATTCCCGGGTACCTTCATATACATTTCTACATTTGTGAGTCTCATGGTTTGAGGACCTATATTAAATCATTTCAGTATTCGAGTAATTATTGTTATTACTTTCAATTTAGTTTGAGTCAATTGGGGGCCAGTCCCAATGGTTCTCGAATTCATGGAGTAGTAGAGGTTTTGTCAAACAAGTTATCAGACTGTGGTTGTATTGAGATTTCTAGTATTATGGTCGTTTGGACCGAGTATTACCTTTATATTTCCTTAGTGTTTTGTATATTTCTTCTTGAATAAGTTATTATGAGAAGTGATAGGCTTAAAGGGTTAGCTTGGAGCTACTTGTAGCCCTAAGAACCGTGTGACATCCGAGGAGGTGATTTTGGGTCATTACAATCTCCCTGCAGAAGGTTTGATCGTGAATGAAGCATTTCTAGTAGCAACAATAATAAAAAAGCTACCACCTATGTGAAAGGACTTCAAGAACTATTTGAAACACAAATGTAAGAAGATGTTAGTAGAAGATATAATTGCATGATTATGCATCGAAGAGGATAATAAGGCTGCAGAAAGAAGGTCAAGAGGAAATTCTAAAATGAATGGAGCAAACATTGTAGAAGATGATAAAAACAACTCTAAAAAGCGAAAGAAAGCTGGAAATGAAAACAATCACCCAAAGAAGAAATTCAAGGGAAAGTGCTTCAACTATGGCATGATTGGCCACAAATCAACAGATTGTCGGGCCCCTAAGAAAGGTAAGAAAATATGGCTGAGTTTAAGAACTAAACGAATGATCTGTGTGATATGCTTTCCGAATGCAACTTGGTGGGAAATCCTCGCAAATGGCAGATGGATTCCCATGCCACCCACCATGTTTGTGCTAGTAAGGAGTTTTTTGCAACGTTTACTCTGGCTAAAGGATCAAACGATCTACATGGAAAACTCCACTACTTCAAAAGTAAAAGGTATAGGAAAAGTGTTCTTGAAAATGACTTCAGGCAAAATGTTGACACTCAACAATGTCTTGTATGTACCGGAGTTATGGAAGAACTTGATTTCTATATCACTTCTAAAAAAAATATATTCAAATATGTATTTGTTTTCAGAAAAAGTATAATTTGTAAAGGAGAAGTGTATGTAGAAAAAGGCTACCTCAATGAAGGCCTATTCAAAATAAATGTAATGAATGTTGATATCAATAAAAGTTCAATGTCTACTTGATTGTGTCTTACATTTAATTATAAAATTTTGTAAAAACTGATTAACATAAATATTTTGCAAAACTTTGAGTGCAATAAATAAAAGTGTCAAACGTGTGTGGAATCAAAGTATGCTAAGAATTCGTATAAGTTTGTTGAAAGGAATTCCAATCCCTTAGAGTTAATACATACTGACACTTGTGATATGAATCAACACTATCACATGGTGGGAAAAATATTTGCTAACTTTTATTGATGATTGCAGTAGATATTGTTATGTCTACTTGCTAAATAGTAAGAATGTAACGCCCCGAAAATGGGTCCCGAGACGTCACATGGTGCTTAGGGTCACAAGTGACCCTAAGCTAACCCTTCTACTGGCATAACTCATAAGCAACTGAATAAGATAGATAAATCTAAACTAAGTAAGTGGACGCTACATCTTTTTTGAATCTGATCAATACAAAAGTGAATTCACATGATTACAACTTTACTTTTACAAAGAAACTAAAATAAAAAACATTGACTCCACTGACTGTCTATGATGCCTATACTAATACTGACTATAGATAGCAAGGACGCGACCCCAACTATCACTAATCAATATATCAGAATAATAAAGAAAGAAAATATATAAATGACATCTAACTTAAGTCCCCGAGGTAGGAGGACATATCATCTGCTGGCTAAAATCGGCGATTGTCTGAGTCTGTTGTGCATACTAAAACTTGTACCTATATTATGAGATAATGTAGCACACAAACGTATATGTGGATCAGTATTTTGAGGATGTACTAATCAATATATAAGAAAAATAAAGAAAGAAAATATATAAATAACATCTAACTTAAGTCCCCGAAGTAGGAGGACATATCATCTGCTGGCCAAAATCTGCAACTGTTTGAGTCTGTTGTGTATACTAAAACTTGTACCTACATTATGAGACAATGTAACACACAGACGTATATGTGGATCAGTATTTTGAGGATGTAATGAGTATATGGGGGTGCAATGCATATACAAAATAATATCTCAATATCATCACAGTTTATAAAATTATGAATGGTGACCTAAATGACTCACATAGCTTGAATAATATCTGAAATATAAATCTCATAAATCACGAATAATGAAACATTTAGTATAAATCTCGTGAGTCATTTCACTTGCTTCTAAAATTTGTATTCTTCACTTATTCTCAAAACTTGTAAGCTAGGTGAAATCTGAAACTTATTCTGTATAGTAAACTCTTTTTTTCAATACTTTAAATTGATAAAACTATTTCAAGAGTGGGGGACATCTTTGGGATTTTCTTCTAACCGACATAAACCATGTGAGCTACATGGAGTCCAATGTCTTTCCTACGTTGGGGAGAGCTGCTCTACCCTTGCCATCAGAATACAACCTTAACTTTAGTCATCACTATCTTGGCCCACCAAGGGGTAACTCAGGAACCTACAGTGGCACATAGTTCTAGAGTATAAGACCTTGGAATCATACTCAACTCAGAGCTAAATACTACTCCCATACTTATGATCAAAACTTTTAGGAAATCCACCTTAAAACAATACAAGGATCTATAATAAAGACTAATTATACTCATATTTGCTTTAAATCACAAAAAATGTGGATTCTTATCTTAGCTTGGAATCAAAAGATCAATCTTTGCTTTGAAAGGACTTATCAAACTTGCCAACAAGACATTGAGATCACAGTCTCCTTATAAACTCATTACTAATACTTAAGATTCAAAATAAATAGCTTTAATGCATCAATAATCATATTGAACTTCATGCTGAATAATAATCTTTAAAACCTTTCAACATTCTCAAAATAACAATCTTTAAATTGGGTTAATGACCCATATATCAAACTCATATTAAAACACTAAAAGATTCATGCTTGATAATGTAAATATTGATGAATCAACTCAAAATCTGGAAATTTCAGCAATAAGCATGAAAATATAAACATACTCATGTAATATCATAACAAAACATCATACTCAATATGATTCTTGAAAATACTTCAACAATGTCAAAATATAAAAATCAAGAATCACAATATAATGCTTAAACTCACTTGGAAAAATCTGGAAAATCACATTACTTGCATAAATATATGAAATTAGTCATGCAATTCAACTTCTAAATCATTGGAAAACTTATAAGCTTGTAATTAACAACAATGGGTATAAACCCCAACTTGAATTTCATGGAAAATAATAAAAAATTCAGTAATTTATAATTTAGAATAAGTTTTGGGCACAAGGACGAAAGGATTGTCCTTGTTGAAACCGCACATACCTTGGATTAGGAAATTGAATGAACTCTTGCTTTTTGGGATGCTATTCATAAAATTGATGGGTGCTTCTTGTTGCCCTAACAATGGGGATTCTGAATCTTTAAGAATTATTAAAAATCCACGGTGAAATCTTGAGATATATTGATCTTTGGGTTGAAACCCTAAGGTGTGTTCTTGATGAATTTGAGAGAAAATAATCATCTTTTGGTGTTTTGGGAGTTTAATCCCGTGTTATGGATTGAAAGGGGGTGGAAAATATACATTTTGCCCTTAATGAGGCGGAAACAAAACCTAAAAATTTGGTGCGTGCGACAGAGCATGTGTCGCATGCTTATCCCGCAATGCTACTGTCTCAGTCACGAAAATGGCTATAACTTTTCATTTGGGTGTCGGATTTTTGCGAAATTGGTATCATTGGAAAGATAATCCAATTATCTATAATTTTGTGGATCTTGATATGAAAAATTCCATGTATATAAAGAGTAATACACATTTGAAATAGTCCCTTGTAGAATCGAATATCAAATTTTGGATGAATTAATTGATCTTAGCTCAACTTTGTTCTAAGTCATTGCTATAAACATTTTTCACCTGTAAACCACCTCATAGACTATGATAATGATCATGAAACTTATATTCATAGTCAACTCATTTGGATTAGATCTTAGATGCGTAGGAACAACGGTTAGAATTCCAGCACAAAACACAGGGTATTATAAAGGATGACACAATAACTACATTTAGGCAATACAAAACTAAAGTTGAAAATCAGTTAGAGGAAAAGATGAAAACTATAAGAAGTGATAAGGACAGAGAATATGAATCTCCCTTTGCTAAAATATGTGTAGAGAAAGGAATTGTCCATCAAACTACGGCCCTGTATTCACCTTAATCTAATGGAATTATGGAAAGAAAAGCTGAACTTTGAAGGAAATGATGAATGCCCTATTTATAAGTTCATGTTTACAGTAAAGCTTATTGGGGGAGGCTATATACCTACAGCCAACCGAATACTCTATAGAGTTTCCTATAGTAAGACACAATAAATTCCTTATGAAAAATAAAAAAGAAGGAAACCCAACTTGCAATATTTCAAAGTGTGGGGGTATCTAGCGAAGGTCCAAGGTCCTATGACTAAAAGGGTTAAGATAGGGCCTAAGACAGTGGACGACGTGTTCATAGGATATCCTTAAAGTAGTAAAGCATTTCAGTTTTTGGTTCATAAATCCAAACATTTGGATATTGAAGAAAATAAGCTAATTGAATCAGATATTGCTGAATTCATTGAAAATATTTATCCATATAAAACTAGACATAAATAGTCTAGTGGAGGGTCTAAATGACCTTGAGATGAATATCGTGAGAATGTACATAATGAAAAGAATCGAAGATGTAGTACATGTCAAAGTACGTTAACTTCGTTTAAATTATATTTTGTAATGTTTCTCTTAGAAAATGAGCCTTAAACTTTTAAAGAAGGATGTCATCGTTAGACACATCTTTTTAGAAAGAGGCAGCCAATAGTAAGATTAATTCAATCTTAACCAACCATACATGGGAGTTGGTTGATCTTCCTCCTGGAAATAAACCTTTAGGTTCTAAATGGATCTTCAAAATAACAATGAAAGTGGATGGTACTATTGAGAAATACAAGGCAAGATTTGTAGTAAAAGGCTTCAAACAGAAAAAAGGCCTTGATTAATTTGATACATACTCACCAGTAACAAAGATAACATCGATTCTATTGTTAATTTCCTTGGTGGCGATATTTGGTCTTGAAATCCATCAAATGGATGTGAAAACAACATTCCTAATTAGAGAATTGGAGGAAGAAATTTACATGGAACAACCTGAGGGTTTTGTAGTTCCAGGAAAAGACAATAAGGTGTGTAAACTTATTAAGTCACTATATGGACTAAAGAAAGCACCTAAACAATGGTAAGCAAAGTTTTACCAAACCATGTTAGCAAACGGGTTCAAGTTAAATGAATGTGATAAATGTGTTTACATTGAATACACTCCAAATCACCAAGTCACTGTTTGTTTGTATATGGATGATATGTTAATCATCAATAGAGATATTTCTAACATAAATGCTTCAAAATGAATGCTTGAGAGCAAGTTTGATATAAAAGACCTTGGATTTGTGGATGAGATCTTAGGAATAAGAATCCATTGAACACCACAAGGGTTGGAATTGTCATAGTCTCTTTATTTCAAAAAAATACTTGACAAATTTAAGTATATGAAATTCGGTATTGCCAAGAATCCTTTGGATGTGATCTTCACACTTCGAAAGAATGAAGGTGAAAGTGACTCACAATTGGAGTACGCAAAAGTATTGGGATGTTTAATGCATATAATAAATTGTACATGACTAGACATAGTATGCACTATTAGTAAGTAGAGTCGGCACACGAGTAATCCCAATAAAACTAATTGGATGGCAATGAAAAGAGTTTTGGGGTATCTTAAATACACTCAAGACTATGCTTTACATTATAATAAATATCCCACGGTACTTAAAGGACATAGTGATGAAAATTGGATCACCGATTTGAATGAAGTAAAATCCATAAGTGGATATGTATTTACTATCGGTGGAGGAGCGGTCTCTTGGAAATTATCCAAACAGACATATATTGCTTGCTCTACAATGGCATCAGAATTTATCGCATAGGATAAAGCTGGTGTAGAAGCAAAATGAATCTAAAATTTCTAGGAAGATATTCCTTATTGGCCCAAACTAGTGGCACCAGTATATTTACACTATGATAGCCAAGCGGCAATAGGTAGGGCAGGGAGCTTAATGTACAATGGTATGTCTCATCACAAAAGACGAAGACATAATGCCATTAGAGAACTTCTCTGTAGTGGATTATCACTGATGACTATGTAAAGTCAAAGGATAATGTATTGAATCCACTTACTAAATGCCTATTTTGAGAAGGAGTGGAAAGAACATCCAAGGGAATGGGTTTAAGGCTTAGGACAAGTTAGCATAGTGGTAACTCTACCTATCAGACTGGAGATCCCATGACCTAGGTTCATGGAGATCAAAGAAAGTTGTGTCTGACAGGTTCAACATTGTTAATATACCCAATCCATTCTCATGATGTAGATAATGTTTAGTAAACAAGGATAAGACTTAAGGTAAAAAGTTTTTTAATGATTATCTAAATTTGGCAGATTTGACAAAATAGTTTAATCTATTGGATTGAATGTTTTGAAATCACCTATGTAAGGGAGAAGTCAAAGCCGCTTCAAGAATAATGTTAGTAAAGGCCTATTCTCTAATCTCTCATGAAATCAGGACGTGTTCAAGAAAGAAAAGAACAAAACCTTGAAAACCATAAAAAGTAAAAGGCTGGTTGTGTTACTTGTGTTGTCTAGGTGTACATGAAAGCTCGACGGTTTAAAAATAACAAATCTAATGATTGATCAAGGGCATCCAATGCATGTTTATTATGGAAAGTTCAAAGGAAAATCCACTTATTCAGATGCAATTAGTCTTCGCTAAATGATCACATACTTGTCCTTAAATTCTTCAAAATATAGTCATTCCCCATTCATGTGGGGGATTGTCGGGTTCAATATATGTGTGTGAATGGAAATTAGAGGGAAATAGAGTCACTAAAATGGAAAGTGTACTCTTTTAATGGAAAGTTCACTAATTCTCCCATATTGATGGGAGAAGGGAACTTTTAAGTATTTTTAATAAGGAAAACATACTCTACATGGATAGTGAGGCAGGAAAAAGATGGTGCCTCACGACTTCATCATCATCGCTCACTCATCTTGGCTTCATCTTTGAATTCGAATTTAGATCGGATTTGGATTCAGATTTGAATTTAGATTTGGATTTGTCAAATGATCGATCGATGAGATCTATTTTTTTAGATGAATTTTGTTTGAAACTTGTTTTACAAGTGAAATTTTAATCCAAAAATTTGATAGGATTATTTTTCTCCTAGTACGGGCGCATTTCGGATACTATGCAAATGCATATACAACGCATCTCGAAGGAATACGACCCTTCGAGGTAAAGGGAACATAGTTTCATGATGTATGGTGATCTGTATGAACACTATGATAACCTACAGGAACAGGTGCAGTGCAGGTGATTATTGGCATTCGGACAGTGTCACCTGCGATTGCAGATTAGGCATAAGTCCAGGACAGACTTAGCGCAGGTGACGGGACTGTACTGAATAAGTGCCTTTTTGATAAACCAATGCATCCTTTCCAAACGGACACATTAAATGCCATGAATACCTGATATATTGCTAAGTTATAGACTTGATATTTGACAGCAAAGAACTATTCATATCTTCAAAAACTACTTGTGATCATTAGTTGTTGACTGAGTTCGACGAATCCAACAATTTGAGGTACAACTATTCTTAGATTGAAAACAATTTTATCTCGGGAGAAAAATTCAATAACCTCGGGTACAGTGAAAGTAATTTTTCCTTTAGGACACTCCGTGAAGTTGGGGAACTTGGCTTTACATTTCTATTTTATCTTATTTCTAAAAAATAACACATTTCTTGATAGATTTTCTTTAATATTTTATTGAAGGTATTAAGGATCTTCATAGGTGTTCTTGTTTTGAGACTTGAATTTGTGTTGAAGTTTTTGTGCCTATATGTTGATTCTTGTACCCTAAAACATAGAAAATAACATTCTTACAGAATAAACTTTCAAAAACTGTATTGCTTGATTTCTGGAGATTAAAGCTTTAAGCTTTCTACTCTGTTTGAATTGAACTAGTGGTTTGAATAAATAAAATCTTTATCACAAGTTAAAGATCACTCGGTTGAAGATTAGAAGTCATAAAAACTTCATCATTGGACTAAAAACAAGAGGTTTTTAAAGTTGTTGCAACTTTATTAATAGTATTTTGATATACTAAAGTTACTGTCTTGTTGTGACAGGAAAATGACTACGATAGTCAAGTGCATGATGCTGGAACGACTATGACGGCAACTAATATTGCTATGATAAGTTGTACTAATTCTCTGTAAGCTAGGGCACCAGCGGAGAAACCCAAAAAATTCACAGGTATTGACTTCAAAAGATGGCAGCAGAAAATATTCTTCTACCTCACAACTCTTTGTCATCAAAGGTTCACATTTGAGAAAGCTCCAGAGGTGCCTGAGGGAACCTTTGACCAAGAGCGATTTGTTATTATGGAGGCTTGGAAACACTCTGATTTCCCTTGTAGGAACTACATTTTGAGTGGTCTCCAAGATCACCTTTAAAACGTGTATAGTGAAACAAAGGCAACAAAAGAGTTATGGGGAGCACTAGAACAAAAGTACAAGACTGAGGATGCCAAAACAAAAAAGTTCTTCGTTGCAAGATTCCTAGAATATAGAATGATAGACAAAAATTTTGTTGTTTCACAAATATAGTAACTGCAAGTGATCATGCTTGATCTCCTTGCGGAAGGTTTGATCATGAATGAAGCATTTCAAGTAGCAGCAATAGTAGAGAAGCTACAACCTATGTGGAAGGACTTGAAGAGCTATTTGAAACACAAACAAAATAAGATGTAAGTCAAAGATATAGTTGTATGACTGCGCATTGAAGAAGATAATAAGGATGCGGAAAGAAGGTCAAGAGGAAATTCTATAATAAATGAATCAAACATTGTAGAAGATGACCAAATAACCCTAAAAAGAGAAAGAAAGCTGGAAATAAAAGCAATCAACCAAAGAAGAAATTCAAGAAAAAGTGCTTCAACTGTGGCAAGATTGACGACAAATCAACAAATTGTTGGGACCCTAAGAAAGGCAGGAAAAAGGACGAAGCAAATATGGAAGATTCCAAGAAAGAAACAGATGATCTATGTGCCATGCTTTCCTAATGCAACTTGATGGGAAATCCTTGCGATTGGTGGATAGATTCTGGTACCACCTGCCATATTTGTGCTAACAAGGAGATATTTGTAACATTTTCTCTAGATCAAGGAGAAGAAAGATCTACATGGCAAACTCCGCTACTGCAAAAGTAGAAGGAATAGGAAAAGTGTGCTTGAAAATGACTTCAGGCAAAGTATTGACACTCAACTATGTCCTGTATGTACTGGAGTTTTAGAATAACTTGATTTCAATATCACTTCTAGAAAAAAATATATTCAAATATGTATTTGTTTCCAAAAAAATTATGCTTAGTAAAGGAAAAGTGTATGTAGAAAAAGGCTACCTCAATGAGGGCCTATTCAAAATGAATGTAAGGAATATTGAAATCAATAAAATTTCAATTTCTTCTTACTTGATTAAGTCTTATGATTTATGGCATGAACGATTACACTATGTTAATAATAAAACTTTGTAAAAACTGATTAACTTAGAAGTTTTACAAGTCTTTGAGTGCAATAAATCAAAGAGTCAAATGTATGTAGAATCAAAGTATGCTAAGCATCCGTATAAGTCCGTTGAAAGAAATTCCAATCCCTTAGACTTAATACACACTGACATTTGTGATATTAAGTCAACACCATCATGTGGTGGGAAAAACTCTTTCATAACCTTTATTGACGATTGCGCTAGATATTGTTATGTCTACTAGCTAAATAGTAAGGATGAAGCAATAAATGCGTTTAGGCAATACAAAACTAAAGTTGATAATCAGTGAGAGAAATAGATCAAAACTATAAGAAGTGATAGGGGCAGAGTATATGAATCTCCCTTCGCTAAAATATCTATAGAGAATGGAATTGTCCATCAAACTACGGCCCCGTATTCACCTCAATCTAATGGAATTACGGAAAGGGAAAACCAAACTGTAAAGGAAATGATGAATTCCTTACTTATAAGTTTAGGTTTACTGCAAAGCTTATGGGGGTAGGCTATCCTTATAGCCTACCGAATACTCTATAGATTTCCCCATAGTAAGACATAATCAATTCCTTATGACAAATGAAAAGGAAGAAAAGCCAACTTGAAATATTTAAAAGTGTGGGGTTGTCTAATGAAGTTCCAAGTTCCTATGCTTTAAATGGTTAAGATAGGACCTAAGACGGTGGAATACATGTTCATAGGATATGCTAAAAGTAGTATAGCATGTTGGTTTTTGGTTCATAATACCAAAAATCTTGATATTAATGAAAATACAATTAATAAATTAGATAATTCTGAATTCTTTGAAAATATTTATTTGTATAAAACTAGACATGAACAGTCTAGTGGGGGGTCTAAACGAACTTGAGATGAATGAAGTGTGAATGTACATAATGATAAGAATCCAAGATGTACTACACGTCAAAGAACGTCAACTTCATTTGGTTAGATTTTCTAACTTTTCATGTAGAAAATGAGCCTCAAACTTTTAAAGAAGCGATGTCGTCATCAGACATATCTTTTGGAAAAAAGGCAGTCAATAGTGAGATTGATTAAATCTTAAGAAACCATATATGGGAGTTGGTTGATATTTCTCCAGGAAATAAACCTTTAGGTTCTAAATGGATCTTCAAAAGGTAAATGAAAGCAGATGGTACTATTGACAAATACAAGGCAAGACTTATAGTAAAAGGCTTCAAACAGAAAAAAAGCCTTGATTACTTTGATACATACTCGCCATTAACAAAGATAACATTGATTCCAATATTAATTGCCTTGGCAGAAATATATGATCTTGAAATCCATCAAATGGATATGAAAACAACGTTCCTAAATGGAGAATTAGAGAAAGAAATTTTCATGGAATAGCTTGAGATTTTTGTGGTTCCAGGAAAAGAAATAAGGTGTGTAAACTTATTAAGTCACTGTATAGACTAAAACAAGCACCTAAACAATGGCATGCGAAGTTTGACAAAACCATGTTGGCAAACAAGTTCAAGATAAACGAATGTGATAAATGTGTTTACATTAAATATACTCCAAATCACCAAGTCACTATTTATTTGTATGTGGATGATATTTTTATCATCAGTAGAGTCGGTACATGAGTAATCCCAGTAAAAGTCATTGGATGGCAATGAAAAGAGTTTTGGGGTATCTTAAATACACTCAAGACTATGCTTTACATTATAATAAATATCCCGCGTTACTTGAAGGATATAGTGATGCAAATTGGATCACCGGATCGAACGAAGTAAAATCCACAAGGGGATATGTATTTAATATAAGTGGAAGATTGATCTGTTGGAAATAATCCAAACAGATATGTATTGCTCTCTTTACAATGGAATTTGAATTTATCGCATTGGATAGAGATGGTGCAGAAGCAGAGTGGCTCTAGAATTTCTTAGAAGATATTCTTTATTGGCCCAAACCAGTGGCACCAATATGTATACATTGTGATAAACAAGCAGCAATAGATAGAGCAGGGAGCATGATGTACAATGATAAGTCTCATCAAATAAGACGGAGTCATAATACCATTAGAGAAATTTTGTTTAGTGGAATTATTATTGATGACTATTTAAAATCAAAGGATAATATGTTGAATCCACTTACAAAAGGCCTATCTAGAGAAGGACTGGAAATGACATCCAAAGGAATGGGTTTAAAGCCTAGGACAATTCAGCATGGTGATAACTCTACCCAGCATACTAGAGATCTCAAGACCTAGGTTCAAGGATATCAAACAAAGTTGTGTTTGATAGGTTCAACATTATCAATATACCTAACCCATTCTCATGATGTAGACAATGTTTAGTATACAAGGATAAGTCTTAAGGTTAAAAGTCTTTTAATGATTATCTAAATTTGGAAGATTTGACCAAATATTTTAATCTACTGGACTTAACATTTAGAAATCACCAATGTAAGGGAGAAGTGGATGCCGCTTCAAGGAGAATGTTAGTAAAGGCCTACTCTTTAAGATCTCATGAAAATCAGGACGTGTTCATGGCTAGAAAGAACAAAGCCGTGAGAACCATAAAAAGTAAAAGGTTGGTTGTGTGACATATGTTGTCTAGGTGTATATTAAATCTCAACGGTTCAAAAATAACAAATCTACTAATTGAACGAGTGCATTCGATGCATGTTCACTATGGAAAATTTAAAGGGAAACCCACTTATCCAAATACAATCAATCTTTGTTAAATGATTACATACTTGTCCGTAAATTCTTCAAAAGATAGCCATTCCCTATTCATGTAGCATATTTTTGGGTTCAATATGTGTGTGTAAATGGAAAATGAAGGGAAAACAGTGGAGGGAAATAGAGTCACTAAAATGAAAAGTGTACTTTTTTAAAGGAAAGTTCACTAATTCTCCCTCATTAGTGGGAGAAGGGAACTTTTAAGTTTTTTTAATAAGGAACACTTACTTGATAACACTCAAATTACACTCTTGAATGGGTGTAAGCGATCGTTGTCAATATAAAACTTGGGGTCAAATCCCACAGGGAATATGGTGTGAACTTGAGTTGTTTGCAATTTAATCCACTGATAGTTTAATGTTTCCTGAATGGGGGTTTAGGTTTAACAACTTGTTTTCTATCACTTTACTTTCAGTGTTTGTAAATCAATATTTTATGAAATAACCAAAATTATGTTAACTAGGGCTCCCGGTACATAACAGATGGTAAAAGTGGTTCAAAATTCTCGCGGTGGGTAGGATAACAAGCTATCCTTATCAATATTATGATTAAATGTCTCTCGACCTACTTAAGAGTTTAACTCCCCAATCCTCTCGGACTTATGGAATTTCTATTTACTGCCCAGATTTTACTTCAGGTTAACCAACCTTGTTACAACGCTGATTATTAAATGAAGTATTTTGAGTCCCTGTTGATAATTCACTTCCTACAATATTTGATTTCTTTCTCAAGAAAATTAAAGCAGACATGTCTACTCTTTGCAACCAATAGATGTTGATTAAAACATCAGACTTATCAAGAGATCCTACCACCTATTGAATCTTTAATACTAGCACCTCATCATGACCTAACCCTAGATCCCATAATTCAAGTTATGGAAGTTTAGTCACTCATGATGTAATGAACGAAACACATAATTGAATTCATGATTTGAAAGATAAAATTATAGAGATGAATAATAACCAGTGAATCATGGATTAGATCACAAAGAAAAATCCCAAAAATACTAATAATAATCTCTCGAAATAGTTATGTTGTTAAAGTGTAGGAGTAGAGAAAGAAAATATCAGAGTATGTTGTCAAAACTCAAAATGTCGAATAATGTCTGGAATTCTTTCTTTGAAAACACTAAAAAAGTGCTTTAAATAGTTTACCCTAATTATGGAAACAAAATCAAGGTTACAGCTTTTCCTCGAAAGAGACGACGACATCCGTGATAGCTTATTAGGAGTTTGACGACTTATCACGGATGTCGTCAGTTCCTCTTCACTTTTGGCTCTTGCTGTCTATGACTGACAACGACGATTATGATGGCTTATCAGGATTTTGACGACTTATCAAGAACATCGTCACATTCTTTCCCTAATTCTCATGTCCTGTCTACATATGACATTATCCTTGACGCCTTATCACCATCTTGATGGCCTATCAAAAAATGTCATCAACTATTCCAACTGAAACTTATCTCCTATTTAAGGCTGATGGTATTCCTGATAACTTATCAAACCCTTGACGGATTATCATAAAATGTCAACACAACTTCCACTTTAGGCCAATTCTCTGTCTACTGATGACGACCAACCTGATAGCTTATCACAGGGCTGACGACATATCACAAATGTCATCAGCCACACTTGTCTTCGGATTTTTTTAAATTTCAACCTTTTTGCTTTTATTATTGTTGGTTCTCTATCATATCAGCTTAAACTGCAAAATCAAACATAAACTAACCAAAAATTACTAAAGTTTCTCAAGACCTTGCAATTATTTAGAGTTAAAAGCCTCAAATGTGTTAGCATATGCTCACTCATCAACACCCTCAACTTAAAACAATGCTTGTACTCAAGCAACCAAAACATAACTAAGAGAATGCAAAGTACAATTAGATAGCTAACTACTCATATTAGTTCAGAAAAATTTCACCATCTCCAAGGTCAGTTAATTTAAAACTCACTGTTGATGTTTTGAAAAACAACCATCCAACTCACAAGCATCAAGATACGGCAAAAATTCAGTAATAACAATCATGCCATACCAAGATCACACTATCTAAACAAGTTAGTGACTTAGCAAAATACCCAATGTGCCCTCACAACAAAGAAATCCCTTTTTCACTCATATCAGAATTCACATACATAAACATAGGGATAATCACAAGTCTCACTCTCAGAATGAAGTTCCAAACACTGCATGTCAAATGCCATAGGGTTTCCCTTGTAGTCAGTACCCAGTTCTTCAGATAGGTCAGTTAGGATCACTATAAGACTTTTCTTTAGCTTGTAACGTAGGTCAAGGCTGGTATGATATTAATGGATATTTTAGAGTGACTATGTCTCCTTGACACTACACTAAACTATTAGGGTTTCATTTATCAACCTTCTTTTCTTCCCTTATTTTATTGATCACACATACTCAAGATGGATGTGGTCTTTTTAATCATCATATTATTTTTTTATCATCTTTAACACAGCTTTTTCTTTTCTTATTCCTTTTTACCGTACCCAACTTTTTATTCTTTGCTTATTTTGTGTCACGCACCCCTATAATAGCCACCCATAACTTAGATTATTTGCCTAAGTCAAGGTACACAGTGTACAAGGAGGACCAGGGCCAAAATAGGTTCATTGTTAGGTAAACAGGAAGGTGATACACTTCACAAAAAGAAATAGGCATATAGGGTCAAATCAGGGATCAAGGGATATTATTCACATTGGGAAGGTCATTTAGGCTGAAAGTTGGTTACAATCAAACATGGCCTATGATCCTTTCCCAACCCGTATCTTACAACCTAGGCATGACAAATAGGGAAAGTTCTTGATTTGGCACACAACAGAAGCTAAGTAAGACCTTACACACACATGCCACACAAGTACATCACATATCTCTACTTATCTGATTCATGCAATTTATTCTGCAAAACTCGTCAAGTTGCCAGACGAATGCCACCAAAAGATGCACTGCAGTCACAGATAAATGCAATTCACACAGTTATAAACTCAGACTAATAGATAGGTGCTCAAAAGTCACAAAACAAGACAACTGCCTCAAGTACCTGTATTACTCCTAATTATAAACCAATGTAAAGCTTGACATGTTGTCTATTTACCTTGAAGGTACTGCCATCATTATTTGTAAGTTCCACTACTCCAAATGAGTAGACTTGGCTAACTTTAAAAGGGCCCAACCACTTAGATTTCATCTTACCTGGGAACAATTTGAGTCTGGAATTGAATAGAAGCACCATGTTACCCTTTTGGAAGTCTCATTTCTCTATCCTCCGATTGTGGTATTTTTCCATCTTTTCTTTATACAGATCTGATCATTTATATGCCCTGAGATGGAATTCATCTATCTCATTCGATTTCCCCAGTCTTAGCTCTGTTGCCTCCTTCCAATTCAAATTCAGCCTTTTGAGTACCCATAAAGCTTTTTGCACCAGTTCTATTGGTAGGTGGAAAGCTTTTCCATAGACCAGCTGAAGTGGTGACATGCTAATGGGTGTATTGAAGGCAGTCCAATATGCCCACAGGGCATTATCGAGCTTTCAAAACCAATCTTTCTGTTTAGCATTCACCAATTTGGCTAGGATAGCTTCTCGATTTAACACCTCCACTTGACCACTAGTTTGTGGGTGGTATGGAGTCGCTACTCGGTGCTATTTCACCCCATATTTTACAAAAGCTACTTGAAACAGTTTGTTGTAAAAATGAGAACCTCTATGGCTTATAATAGTAGGTGGTACTCCAAAGCAAGAGAAGATGTTCTTCTTGAGAAAAGCAACAACCCTCTTCCTTTCATTATCAGATAACCTACAGCTTCAACCTATTTGGAGACATAGTCAATAGCAACTAAGATATACTTCATCCCATATGATCTTACAAAAGGACCCATGAAATCAATGCCCCAAACATCAGATAATTCCACTTCAAGTATCATAGTCAAGGGCATCTCATGTCTTTTGGAGATTGACCCCTACCTCTGACATTGGTCACTATTCAGCACAAACTCGTGGGCATCCTTGAATAATGTTTGCCAGTAAGAACCACTCTGTAATACCTTCCTAACCGTTCGGTCACCTGCATGGTGACCCCCAACTGGGGAAGCATGACATGATTCCAATATACGTAATACATCTATTTCTAGTATGCATCTCCTTATAATATTATCTTCATATCACCAAAAAAGATACGGTTCATCCTAAAAGTAATGAGTCACATTATGCAAGAATTTCTTCCTTTGATGAAAAGAAAGGTTTTCTGGGATGACCTCACTCACAACATAATTTGCATAATCCATATATAAGGGTAATTTTTCCACAACGGTAGTCAGAATCTCCTCATCAGGGAATGCATCATTGATCTTCATTTCATCACAGATTTCCTATTCACCGTTCATTCTAGATATATGATCTGCAACCTGGTTTTTACAACCTTTCTTATATTTGACCTCAAAGTCAAATTGTTGTAGTAGCAATACCCATCTAATCAGCCTTGGTTTTGCATCCTTGTTAGCCATCAGATACTTTAAGGTAGAATGGTCGGTATGCACCACCACTTTGGTCCCAATCAGATAAGCTCTGAACTTCTCAAAAGCATAAACTATGGCCAGAAGTTCCTGTTCAGTGATGGTGTAATTCTTTTGCACTCCATTTAGTGCTTTCTTGGCATAATATATCACATAAAATAGTTTGTCCCTTATTTATCCCAATACATCTCTAAGGGCAATACCATTGGTATGTCACATGATCTCAAATGGTCTTGACCAGTCAGGTACAACAACAATAGGGGACTCAACCAACTTCTTTTTAAGGCATTCAAATTCCTTCAAGCACTCATCATCGAAGGAAAACTTCACTTCTTTCTCCAAAAGTTTGCAAAGTGGATTTGCAACTTTTGAGAAGTCTTTTATAAATCTTCAATAAAAGCCAGCATGTTCAAGAAAACTATGCACTCCCTTCACTGAAATGGGAGGTGGTAGTTTCTCAATAACTTCTACTTTTGCTCGATCAACTTCTATCCCCTTTTCAGAAATTTTATGGCCAAGAACGATGCCCTCCTTTAACATAAAAGGGCATTTTTCCTAGTTAAGCACCAAATTAAATTCAAAACATCTCTGCGAGGATAGATACAGATTTCCCAAACACATCTCGAATGAATCACCCACCAAAGAGAAATCATCCATGAATACCTCTATGGTGTCCTCCACCATATTTAGAAAGATAGACATCATACACAGTTAAAAAGTGGCAGGCGCATTACATAGCCCAAATATCATCCTCTTAAATTCAAAGGTACCATATGGGCATGTGAATATCGTCTTTTCCTGATCTTCAGGAGCAATGCAAATTTGGTCGTATCCGGAATAACCATCCAAGAAATAATACCACCCCCTTCCAGCCAATCGATCAAGCATTTGGTCCATAAAGGGCATTGGGAAGTGGTATTTCAGAGTCCAAAAATTCATCTTGCAGTAGTCCATACAAAATCTCCACCCAGTTACAGTCCTGAGTGGAATCAACTCATTCCTTTTATTAGAAACCACCGTCATGCCCCCATTTTGGGCACGAATTGAGTTGGGCTCACCCACTTGCTGTCAGAAATCGGGTAAACCACTCCTGCATCCAACCACTTAATAATATCCTTCTTAACCACCTCTTGCATTGGTGGGTTAAGACGGTGCTGATGTTCTATGGTTGGGACACAATCTTACGGCACTGATGTTCTATGGTTGGGACACAATCTTTCTCAAGTTAAATTTTATGCGTGCAGATGCCCAATAATATCTGTAATGGTCCAGCGTATAGCTCTCTTGTGCCTTTGAAGTACTAAAATAAGTGTGTTTACCTGTTACTCATCCAAATCAACCGCAGTAATAACAGGTAGCGTGTTCCCATTGCCCAAAAATATGTACCATAAGTGTCCAGGTAGTTCTTTTAATTCCAACACTAGAGGCTCCTCAATAGATGGCTTGGCTGGTGTTATTGGTCGATTAGCAATGTCAAGGTATAGATTTTTAGGAGCATAAGGATATGAACCCAGTCCAGTCAAATCACAAATGGTCTCTTCATACTCCCCGATTCTTTCACTATCATAATTCATTATAATTGCGGCCAAAGGTTCGATAATAAGTTGCTTGGCTATAGACACTTCCTGTTCATCCTTATAATACACATCAACAACTAAGAACACACTCATTTCTTTATGTTGCTTCATTGACTTACCCACATCAAACCGGACCACTTCATCATTCATCTTGAATAAGAGCTCATTCACTCTCAAGTCAATCAACACACTTTTGATTACGAGGAAAGGTCAACCCAAAATTATAGGCACCTTAAAGTCCACCTTACAATCCAGAATAATGAAGTCTACAAGAAATATAAAGTTGGACACCTTCACCAACACATCATACAGAATGCCAAAAGATCACTTTACTAACTTATCCACCATCATGAGTCGTATGTTGGTGGGTGTGGGATTTCCCAAACCCAACATTCTATAAATAGTCAGTGGCATCAAATTAATGCTTGCTCCTAGATCACATAATGCCTTGGCAAATTCCATAGTCCTAATTGTACAGGGAATAGTGAATGCGCTCGGGTCTGTCTTCTTCTGCACCAAGGTCCTTGTAGAAATAACGCTATAATGGTGGAGATTTTCCTCCAATTTGTAGCCCACAGCTATTTTCTTAGTCACAAGGTCCTTCATGAGTTTCATGTATCCTGGCATTTGCTCAAGTTCCCCAACCAAAGGCACATTTATTGTCAATTGCTTGAGTATTGCCATGAATTTTCTGTATTTTGCATCATCAGCCTTCTTTTTCAATCGTTAAGAAAAGGGAGGTGGTGGTCTTGGGATAGTCTTCAACACCACTTCCTTCCCCTTTTCTGAAGCATTAACAAAACTATCCAGCTTCTCAGACTCCACTAGATTGCTTTCTTTGGATTCATCAACAACTACCTCACCATCTACAGATTTTCCCCCAGAAGGGCCTGGTAAGATCTTACCACTCCTAATAGTAATTGCCATGCATGAGCCATCATTCTGTGGATTCTGAACTGTATCACATTGAATGTTCTACTATTTCTTTAGTTGACTGTAGTGGAAAGTTGGCTCATCTGCTACTCTAACTATTTGATTACAATAAAGTGTGAGTGTATGAACTGACTGATGGATGTCAGATCGATCTTCATAGTGGTTACACCAGAGTTGGTGGCCTCAACTCCCTTTAACAGCTTCTCCATCATGTCCTCCATAGACATCTTTCCAAATCTAGTTGCAGCAGCTTCCTAATTTCCAGGAGGAACATATAAACCACTTCTGTCATTATTGCTTCTCCAGTTCCCTTGCTCCCTGTCTTTGTAACCAGGCTTGTCATAAATGTTCTGACCTTGATTCCCTTGGCTATTGCCTCAGAAACCCCCCTGATTATTAATATAATTTTCCTCTTCTTTAGGATCTACATCAACTCGGTCTTAAAATGTTACAACCTTCACTTTCTCAGTTTTCCTCGATAATAAGTGCTTGGTGAGCAAGTCCATCTGAGTCTTTAGATGAGCAATATCTTGATCCTTCTTCTCATATCTCCTACGTTGTTTAGCAGACATACCAACAGAAATAGTGGGGCTTGCTATAATAGATTCCCTGGTATGCCAAGCCCGACTTTGTTTGGTCATCCTATTCAGCATATCTGAGGTATCATGAAAAGATAAATTAACAAACGAACCACCAGCAACATTATCTACAATCGCCTTTGTTATAGAGTTTAGGGTGTTTCACAAAGTCTCCATCAAGTATAAGTCCATCATATTGTGGTTCAGACACTGTGTTAGCTTCTTGTTGAATCTCTCCAATGTCTCATACAAAGCTTCAGTAGTGAGCTGTCTAAAGTTGCTGATCCCGTCTCTTAATTGTACCCTCCTGGAGGTTAGAAAAAACCATTCTAGGAATGGTTTTTTCAATTCTCTCCAGTGGGTGATAAAATCAGGCGTAAGCTTATTCAGCCACAATGTGGCCTCCCCAGACAGAGACAATGGGAATAACCTCAACCGAATAGTATTTTGGCCCATTCCTGGGTTCTCAAAATATTTGCAAATGATGTCAAAATTCCCCAGATGCAGGTTGGGTTCATCCCAAGGAAGGCCTCCAAACAACTCCTTCAGATTAAAGAGTTGGATCATAGTGCTCGTAATGTTAAATTTGGCTGCAGGTGCCAATGGTGGAGGAATGATTTCACACGTTGCACCTGACCCATCCATGCTAACATCATCATCATTCAAATCATACTGGACCGGCTGGTACTTTTGTCTTCTTTGGAACAGACGGTTCTGGTTAACATTACATAGCACATGTACAACTATCTGCTCTGCACTCCTTGGGTTACCAGGGTTTAATAACTCCTCGTCCCCCAAATCTTCATCCTCAGGGTTTGGATGTCATGCATGTTTCCTGATATTTTGCACATTCACCTGAGCTCTAGCTAAGGCTGCCAGTCTGTCAGCCTCTTGCTGTTCTGCCATTCTTCCTATTCGTTACCGTTCCGGATTAGGTGATAATAATTTTTCTTTACAACTTCTGGTGCTTGGCATACACTATAAAAAATCCTATAAATAAACAAAAATAACAAATAAACATAAATCTATGAAACTTAATGAACAATCAATTAGCACACACAAACTTCAATTTACAACCGTATTCCCCGACAATGGTGCCATTTTTAATATCGCTCAAATTACACTCTTGAATGGGTGTAAGTGATCATTGTCAATATAAGACCCAACTAGGTTGGGGTCGCAACCCATAGGGAATATGGTGTGAACTCAAGTTGTTTGTGATTTAATCCTCTGATAGTTTAATATTTCCTGAAATGGGTGGTTTAGGTTTAACAACTTGTTGTTTTTCACTTTACTTTTAGTGTTTGTAAATCAAGAGTTTATGAAATAACCAGAATTATGTTCATTAGGGCTTTCGGTACATGACAGATACTAAAAGTGGTTCAAGATTCTCACGGTGGGTAGGATAACAAGCTATCTTTATCGATATTATGCTTAAATGTCTCTTGACCTACTTAAGCATTTAACTCCTGAATCCTTTCAGACTTATGGAATTTCTATTTACTGCCTAGATTTTACTTCAGGCAAACCAACCTTGTTACAACGCTGATTATTAAATGAAGTATTTCCGAGTCCCTGTTGATAATTCACTTCCTACTATATTTGATTTCTTTCTCAAGCAAAGCAAATTAGGTGTGTCTACTATTTGCAACCAACAGATGTTAATTAAAACTTCAGAATTATCAAGCGATCCTACCACCTATTGAATCTTAAATACTTAGCACCTCATCAAGACCTAACCCTAGATCCCATAATTCAGGTTAAGGGAGTTTAACCACTCATAATGCAATGAATGAAACACATAATTGAATACATTATTTAAAAGATAAACTTAAGGAGATGATTAATAACTAGTGAATTGTAGATTAGATCACAAAGAAAAATCTCAAAAATACGGATAATAATCTCTCAAAATAGTTGTGTTATTAAAGTCTAGGAGTACAGAGAGAAAATATCAGAGTATGTTGTCAAAACTCAAAATGTCGAATAATGTCTGGAATTCTCTCTTAGAAAACCCTAAAATAGAGATTTAAATAGTTTACCCTAATTATGGAAACAAAATCAAGGTTACAACTTTTCCTTAGAATAGACGACGACATCCGTGATAGCTTATCAGGAGTCTGATGACTTATCACGGATGTCATCAGCTCCTCTTCACTTTTGGCTTTTGTTGTCTATGACTGACGACGACGATGATGGCTTATCAGGATTTTTATGGCTTATCAAGAACATCATCACATTCCTGCTCCGATTCTCATGTCCTGTCTACGTATGATGGTATCCTTGACGCCTTATCACAATCCTGACGGCCTATCATAAAATGTTGTCAACTCTTCCAGGTGAAACTCATCTCCTGACGGCATTTCTGATGACTTATCAGACCCTTGATGGCTTATTACAAAATGTCATCACAACTTTCACTTTAGGCCAATTCTCTGTCTATTGATGACAACCAACCTAATAGCTTATCATAGAGCTGATGACTTATCACAAATGTCATCATCCACACTTGTCTTCAGATTTCTTCAAATTTTAACCATTTTTCTTTATTATTGTTGGTTCTCTATCATATCAGCTTAAACTGCAAAATCAAACATAAACTAACCAAAAATAACTAAAGTTGCTCAAGACCTTCCAATTATTTAGAGTTTAGCCTCAAATGTGTTAGCATATACTGATTCATCATTACTCTAATTGGATAGTGACGCAAGAACAAGGTTGTTCCTCACGCCGTCTTTATCGTCGCTCGCTCTGCTCTACTTCCGCTTCAAATTCAAATTTGGATTTTGATTTGAATTTGCCAAATGATCGATCAATGAGATTTATCTTTTTAGATGAATTTTGTTTGAAACTTGTTTTATTAGTGAAATTTTAATCCAAAAATCTGATAGAATTATTTTTCTCCAAGTGCGGGCGCATTTCAGATGCCATGCAACTGCATCTCGAAGGGATGGGACCCTTAGAGGTAAAAGGCACACTGTTTCGTACTGTAGAGCAATTTATGTTCACACTTTGATAACCTGCGGGCACAGGTGCAGTGCAGATGCTTACTGGAATTCAGACAGTGTCACCTACGGCTGCAGATCAGGTGTAGGTCCAGCGTAGACTTGGCATAGGTGACAGGATTGTATTAAATAGGTGTCTTTTTTATGAACCAATGCACCCTTTCCAAAATAACACATTAAAGGCTATAAATAACTGATATATCGTTCAGGTATACACATGATTTTTGATAGCAAAACACTCTTCATATCTTCAAAAACTCTATGTGATCATTAGCTGTTGAGTGATTTTGACGAATCCAATAATATGAGGTACCTCTATTGTTTGATTGCTATTTTATTCTTTGAGGAAAATTCCATAACCTCGGGTACTGTGAGGGAAATTATTCCTTAAGGACACTTCGTAAAGTTAGGGGACTTAGCTTTACATTTCTGTTTCATGTTATTTCTTAAAAATAACACACTTTTTGGATAAATTATCTTTAATCTTGTATTGAAGGTGAGAAAGATCTTCATAAGTGTTCTTGTTTTGAGAGTTGAAATTGTGTTGAATTATTGTGCCTCTATATAGATTCTTGTACCCAAAACATAGAACTAAATAGAAAATAATTACTCCTCGATTATTGACCCTAGCGTAGTACTAAATAAAGTTAGTATGCCTCGGGATTATGGTTTTTAGGCACAATATTAAAACTTTCTTTTTGATATTTTTATCAGTGAAACCATTTTTAAGCATAGCATCTACAAAATCAACAACATCCATAGAAGGTTGTGTTGGAAAATATGTTCCATGAACACATACAAAAATATACAAAGAAGAACACATATATGAAGGCTTAATAAATTTAACAACAAACAAGAATAACGGGCTTGAAAAATGCACAAAATACTTTCTTAAAAATGATATTTTCTCCCTCGCCTCTGAGAGATTACTAGGGGATTTAGCACAAATAATTTTAGCGGATATAACAAGCCTTTGGGTTTCTTCACCAAGCAAATAGTAAAGATAATCCAATTAGAAAGAAAGAACTCTAATACTTGATCTTTTGTGGGGAAGAAAAAGTTATTTGAAGAGAGTTGGGAGAAAAGAAAAAATATTTGTAAAAATATCATCATACAAAGATACAAAGTTGGATTTAAATAATATTGCAAATGCATAACGGATGAAAGCACACAACCTTTCACTAAAGACACATTTTCAAAAAAATCACAACCTTTTATATAAGAGGCACCTCATCATATAAAAGATACTTCTTCACTAAAAAGGCATCTCTTTAGTAAAATACTTATACTTATTAATTAATTTAAATAAAATTTCCAACAATCTCCCACTTATTTAATCATAAATTAAGTCATAAATATCAAGTCATTTTCACATATAGAGTAATTTATCTTTCAATTTGAACATCACCTTAGTGCAATGTCACAAAACGAAATCGAAATTCCACGTAGTATAATAGCTTTGAACTTGTTCTTCCTTGTGATAGCATTAGTGACATTATTCACTTAAACATTTCATTCATGCTTAGCACTTTTATGTCCATGTGCTATCCAATATTCATGAAAATTCATGAGAGCAACTCCAACTCTCAATCAAAGCGGCACCACTTCTATATTCATATAGGTGAAGTTCTTTCAGTATCTTTGTCATATTTAAGTCACTTGTTGAACTGAATCTCATTAAGAGTATTAGAACTCAATCCTCCAAACTATGACAACCAGTACTAGTATATCTTTAACTTAAGTTCTGAAATATCTATGTATCAATAGTTTGTTGTTACCCTCTGAAACCATAACTATTTATTTGACAGTGTTGGGTAGGGTTGCCATTATCGGTGGACCTAATTAAAGAGTTTTAACATAATTAAACTTGAAAATTTATTCAACAACTTTCTATTATTAAATAAATAGGTTAAATTCTTTTGACACCACCAATGTGATAGAATTCAATACATTATTAATTAAATTTGTCACACAATCATGTCTGTAACTTATCCGTTTTGACTTTTCATTATATAATCTTTATATGCTAGAGCTAGAGTGGATTGACTATCTCAAGTTGAGCTCATATTTTGTAAAATCAATGGATTCTCTTACTAATCCCCCAACCACTCAACTCCTTTTCTTTTCATGATTATACTAATGCAAGATTTTCTTGATTTCAAGTAATTGTACTTCCTCATATGGAAAGTATCCATCATGTGATAAATTTATTTTTCTCAATTTTTAATACCAACTTGTATCGATATATCCTGATATGAAACTTAGAGTTTCTCAATTCTTTAGTTCTCTAAAGAAAATCAAAACTCAACTACTGACCTTCCAATAGAACTTGCTTACACAAGTTAATTAGCCACGATTCTTTCATCATCATAGTTTTACTTGATTTAGGATCAAATAGGGTATTGACCACTTTTCTTTTTAAGTGACTAGATTTACTTAGCCCTTTTTTTATTCAATGATATTAACTCAACTCATACCCCCATTATTTTATATAATCCCGATACCCAACATAGTACGAATTTTTCTAAGATCCTTCAATTTAAATGTGTAAATAGAATATCTTATGCTTTTTGTTTCATTTGTTACTATCATCATATCAATAAAGTATCCACAATATCACATATCCATCAAAGAAGAAAGTTGGAGTCATACTAAATGCTAAAGCTAATATTGACTTCTTATCACAAGCCAAACACCCCCATACTTTAAACATGTTAAGTGCCTTTTCATTCACATATAGAGAAAATTGAATTCACTAAATCATTTTCTCTATATCTCAGATTCACTTACAACAACTTTCAGGTATCGGCATAATTATTTGTAATATTTCATGTTATTTTTATTAAACTCCACATATGATCTTTATGCAATAATAACAATCCACAATGATCACACTAGAAAATATTATTCTTAATTATCATGCATTTGAAGATCATCACAAAAATATCATCTACCCTAACATTTATGAAAATAAATTCACAAATCACAAAGAGTATAAATTCATAAATAAATAATATGTAGGGTTAAGAAAGTAGAACCTGAATTTTGTCACTTTCTCTGTGGTACTACTTTGATGTTGTCTCCAAGTCTTGTTGAGACTTCTTCTGGTTTTGTAGAAAGTATTATCTTTATGTCATAAAAATTGCACAAGTGGAAGCATCATAATTTACGCAATTTATAATTGTGTTTCATCTCCAACACAAGCTGTGAAGAAACCATTTCGTCAGTACCCATTACAATAGCAAAACTTTAGTCTTACTTGGAAATAATCCATATCAGCATGGTTTCATGTTGTAGTTTTCTTTAGTTTTTTTATTTTTCGAAACATCAACTTTAGTAATTTCTGGAATATCTACCTCAATAAAAATCTTAATACCCCACTATATGCTTATATGAAGTTGACCACAATTGATTCTTCAGGTAACAATTATTGAATACCATGTTATCAAAATTGATGCACTTGATTTTCCAACATTTGATGCTGGATGTGAAGATGAATGCCATAATTGATTCCACAATTGATGCACTTTTGATTTTCCAACATTTGATGCTGGATGTGAAATCTCTAAGACCTTTATGTCTCAAAATAGAGATGTATCTTTTTGGATTAAAATTTTCTACTTTGAAATATTAATCTAGATTCTTCCAGTTAGAGTTGTGCCCTGATTTTCTTACCAAAATTAAGTTATACTTTTTATAAAAGGAAAATAAAAGTAATATCATAACTACTTTTAATTTTCCTAAAAAGGATATTATAAAACTTTTCCATTTTTGGCTAACCTCCATTTTGGAGGAAAAGTTTTGGATATCTATAAATAGAAGACCCCCTTTCTCATATCATAACACTATAGCATCTAAAATATAGTCATTTAAGAGTCTTATTTAGGGGGAGATTTCTCCCAATAGATTTTAATTTTTTTGATTAAATTTTCAATATGTAGGCTTCTTGGCCAATCATATCAAATAATATGTGTTTTTATTACAATTTTATTTGTCATCTAAATTATCATCCTCTTAATTGGCAAAATATTAGCATTCGCATGACGTCATCTTGATTTTAACCCCAATAAGTGGTACCAAGCCTATGGTTCAAACATCTAGTGGTTTTGTAAAATAAGATTGAGGACAAGTTCAAGGTGGTTCAATTCAATCGGATGATAATATAGATTTTTTGTCCAACTATTTGTGAAGAATAAGTTTTAAGCATAGTTCAACATTCCTGTTTCTGCATCTTTAAAAATAAAAATAAAATATTTATTTTAAACGAAATTTTAACCATAAGATTTTAAATATTATTTTTATCCATGGAAAGCAGCAGTGATAAAGATTATGTAGAGAACGACGATCATACACTCAAAGAAATTAGATCTAATTATGTCGGGAAAATCAAAGTCAAAAGGGAGATTTGTTAGGATTTTTGCCCTGATATTCTTATCAAAATTAAGTTATAATTTTCTTAAAAAGAAAATAAAAGTAATATTGTAACGCTCTGAGCGTACACCTTGGACTCCACACAGTGCTTACAGCCTCAAAGGACCACAAGGTAATCTATGAGCTGGTACCTACTGTGAGCACTGAATAAAATAACAATGACATGTACGGAACTTAACTGAAAATATCATAAGATTTTAACAACTAAAAACAATGATGAATCATAGTTTTAGAATGTCTGAAACATAGAGTCAGTACTGATAAAAAACTAATAAAAAATGACTAAAAACCAACTATCTGTCGGTACTAGTCTGAAAGCCTCAAAATTTACTGACAGTAGAGTTGATGGGAGAAGCCCCCAACTAACTCCAACTGACTAAATATACAAACTACTAGCATAACTGACTATTAGATAACTCATCCTTAAAGGATAAGAACTCACCTCTGCTACTTCTACTGATACACTGAAAGGTTTAAGTACGGTTAAGAGCCTGAGCATCCGAACCTATGATATAAAATATCACAATGCAAGAAATGAGTATGTGATTAGTACTTTGAATGCACCGATATATTAGAAGAGGTAGGCTGAAATGCATGGGTTCATATGCCTGGAGTGATAACTAACTAAATCTATAGCATGAGATACATAGTAAGAATGCATGAAAACTAGAAATATTGAGAATGAATGACCAAGCATAAAACAAATTCTGAAATGATCTGTAAATTGAAATACTGGAATACTGGTAACTGTATGTCTAATATTTGAATGCTATGGTCAAGCAAACCTGAAACTAAATACCGCACTAAATACTGGACTGAGACTGTAGGGGCTATCATCTAATCGACATGCCCCAAATACACTAAATAGGGTCCAACCTATAACCCCAGTTGGTAGGGTGTCAGTGTCGTTCCACGGGTACTAACAATGGTTGTGTGGATCCACTAACTGATGTCTCGAAGGATTAAAGTATCAATTCTAAACTGACAGGTAACCCCTTAGAGGTAGTTAAGCCTAAACTGATGGGTGACTCCTTACATCCTAGGCTGGCTATATAGTTCTGGAATATAGGAACTGCTACTAAAGACTGCCAAACTGGCGGGGAAGTCATCTGTAATCACTCATTGCTAAATCCTACTCCCAACTGAAAGACACTAAACACTTGATTGAACTAAGTTCAGTTGTTTATGGTGACTGATTAAACTAAAAATGCTCATAACTATTATGAACCATTTTGTAGATATTGTTGACTAGGTAAGAAGCTAGTATTGAAAACCCCCAAGACTTGATAGCAATAACAACATGACTATACTAACACATTAAGGACATAATAAGTAGTCATTATTCAAAACTCATTCCTTTGGGCATTTCATCAAACACTTGCAATTCATGGTTTAAACATGGGAATATTTTTAAACCTGTAGTTATATCATGATTTTGATACTAAATCATAATTTAAGGTACAAACCAACGAGTAAGCATCATCCAAACATGTAGGGTGTAACTTCAACAACAAATTATGTGTAAACATAATATAAAAATCGAAATTCCTTGGAATTCATGGTTAAAATTCATGATAACATGTAAAAATCATCTCTATAAACTTGAAATTAGGTTTATGGACTCCATGGGTGAAAAGGACCTATGGACGAATATCTAACCTACCTCTAAGGATTAAATCCTGAAGAATATCGCAAGCTTGAATGTTCTTGTCTTAGAAGACACCAATTCTTGGTCTTTATTAAATGGGAAGAAGGTTTAACTTGATGACCAATAAGAGAGTTTAGGGTTTCTTGTTGAATAAAATTGGGGAATGTGGGCAAATTATGCCCTTTCAGCAGTTTAATCTCGTGTTTTCACAATTTAGAGCAGTGGGAAAAGACCAGACTTCCACTGGAAAACTAAAATTCATAAATGGAACCCAAATTTCACCATCACCATGATGCGCCATTCCTTCCACCACTATAGCCACCACAACGCACCACAATCGTGGTGACTTACAATTTTGGAAATCCAAACGTGGTCCAAACCTCATTCAAAAAATTCAAAACTTACACGAGACATGCTACTTACACCCCTGAACATGAATTGACTTAAAATTTTACATCTCGAGGTCGGGAAGGTCACTTTAAAAATTATCAAAGTTGAGGGGCCAAAAATAAGACTAAGTCCCCAACACTTAGCCAAATTTTCAGGTTCTAAGCCTCTTATACCTGCATTATGAGCTGGACTGAACTTAGAAAAGTACGAGGTAATACAAATACCAAAATTACTTTTACATTTCCTAAAAAGAAAAATATAAAACTTTCCCATTTTTGGCTAAACTCTTTTTTGGAGGAAAGGTTTTGGACATCTATAAATAGAAGACCTCTTTTCTCATACCATAACACCATATCATCTACAATGTAGTCTTTTAAGAGTCTTGTTTAGGGGGAGGTTTCTCCCAATAGATTTTAAGCATTTTGATTTAGTTTTCAATATGCAGGCTTCTTGGCCAATCATATCAAATAATATGTGTTTTTATTACAGTTTTATTTGTCATTTGAATTATCATCCTCTTGATTTGCAAAATATTAGCTTTCCTATGACGCCATCTCAATTTTGACCCCAACACTTCCTTCAATCACAAAATCAAACTTTTTCAATTCCAATCAAACACTTCTAGGATTATTGAAAAATTCTACTAACACTAATATATACTCCCATGATGAATTGCATGAAATTCTTGTGGCCAAACAGAAAACCACAAAATTCTGCAAAATAGGATTGGATAACATTAGCTATATTCTCCATGTGTTGTAACTTTTCACATACAAACAGGAAAGACACTATGAAAATTCAACTAGATAATACCTTTCTAAGTTGTACTCTTGCTGAAATACAAACTTCTATATGATAATTACTGAACCACAATGTTTCATTTCCTCTTCTTCAATCAATGATTAGTCTTACAAAATCTTCATCATATATTCATGTATGATATAAATATTATTTTTATATTGTTGAAAATTATGTTACATGAAACATACAAAAATATATGAAGAAGAACACATATATGAAGGCTTAATAAATTGATATTTTCTTTCTTAAAAATGATATTTGCTCCCTCTCCTCTGCGAAATTGCTAGGGGATTTAATGTAAATAGTTTTAGTGGATGTGACAAGCCTTTGGATTTCTACATCAAGTAAATAGTGAAGATAATCCTATTAGAAAGAAAGAACTCTAATACTTTAGCTTTTGTGGAGAAGAAAAAGTTATTTGAAGAGAGTTGAGAAGAAAGAAAAATTATTTGTAAATAAATCATAATACAAATCTACAAAATTGGATCTAAATAATATTGTTGACGCCCAAAGGAAGAAAGGACACAATCTTTCATTAAGGACACTTATTCGTAAAAATCACAACCTTTTATCTAAGAGGCACCTCACTATCTAAAAGATACCTATTCACTAAAAAGACATCTCTTTACTAAAATACTTATTACTTATTAATTTATTTTAAATAAAATATCCAATAGGTTGATTGTCTCTCTTTCTTTAGTCCTAAACAATGTCTGCATAAAAAACACAAAGATTATCAAACAAAACCATAAGTTTCTTATATGTTCCCTGAAAATTCGAACTTCAAATACCCAATATAAGATACAACTCTACTAATTCCAGTATGGCACCTACCTCTGTAAATCTGCACAAGTAATCCCTTAGTCCTGTACCTACCCTCTTTCCTTTAAAATCAATCAAATCAATTTAAAAAACAAATTACCCAACACATTTAATGCAGTCATAAAAACTGGGAACTCGAATTTAATTAGTTGGCCTAGTTTGGAAGCTATATATTGCATCATTTCAATTATTTTCTTCCCCCTTAGACCTAACTGCGATTCCAGAGCTTTGTAGAAAATAGGGCTCCCTGGTATATTGTTCGAATACTTTTCCAATTATCATCACTCTTCTAAGAAAGCAGTTGACATATTGTAAAGTGTCGACCCTTTGAATCAGATGGGATGGGAAATGAAACGACCATAAATCATACAATCACGTGATTTAAGAACTTTAGAAGCAGCAATAAGAGATGAGGCCATGAATACGTCATGTACCGAACCTTATGGACATTAAATCAAGATCATGAGATTGAACTAGATTTGCAAGAGAAGCATGAGGATGTTTTCTACTTACTTGGAAAAGGTTTCCAACAAATAAATATAGAAATTGACCTGGAGGAAGTGATAATTTTGCTTTAGATAGATAGAAATATTTTAAAGTGATTACAAAGACGAAAGAAAGCAAAATTGTAGTGATTAAGTAATCCATCATCTCTGTAGATTTGTAGCTTAACCTGATATAAAGGTTGCTAGTGTTCTGATCACAACATTATGTAACTCCATATATATAAAGGGCAAGGCATCCTTAGCCAGCTATATAACTTTTAGAATAAATACCAACAACAACAATGACCAATGAAATCTCATGAGTGAGGTTGAGGAAAATAGAGTGTAAATAAACATTACCACTACCTCATAGTGGTATAGAGGCTATTTCAGAAGAAACTCGACTAATGTGACTTGTGATTTCAATAATTTTATATTGGCGAAATAGTCTCGTGGACACTTGTACTTGTCCTGATTAACACTTTTGTCATCTGGACCCTTTAACCAATTAAAAATGAATTTTTTGAATCTTTTTTTTGCATAAGTGGCATTAACTTTATGATTTGGCAAAGCGCATGTTTTACACGCGCTTTTCAGCATTGGTTCAGATTTTTTTTCCTTTAAAATATTTTTTAAAAATAATTATAATTTTTTATTTTAAAAAAATTGCCTTATTCTTAATTGACCTCCTCCCCCACCCCTGCACGAGAACATTCCCCACCCCTCTTCCGTGCCCTCCAACCCCAGCCCATTTTCCCCCACCATCTAACCCCACTCCCTTATCCCCCCACCCCTTAGCCCCTTTCCCCCGTCCCCATACCCCCACCAGTTCCTCACCACCTTTTCCCCGTCCCTCCACATCCACCAATTCCTTACCCCTTTCCTCCGCCCCCTTACCCCACCCCTTTGCCCCATCCCCACATCCCCACTAGTTCTCGACTAACTATTTCCCCTCCACCTACCCAACACACACATGCGCAAAAACTAACAGAAAAAAATTATTTCACATAAAATAAAATCAAATTGATGAATTTTTCCAAAAATTGAACAAATAATTTTAATAGTAGCACTTATTTTGATCAATTTTTTTTGATTATTTAATATTTTTTATTATTGAGGGGGTGTGTGAGTTTTGAATATTATTGTTTTGATTGTTTATTATAGAAATATTCAGATATATTTTTTTTTATATATTATTGACCAAATTTTTTGATCAATTTTTTGTAATAATATATAGAACTATCATTCTTTAAATTATTTTGTATAGGTCCCAAATATAAATAGAAATATATTTTTTTTTGAACAAATAAGTGGGCAAGGGGTGGGGGATATTTTTAAAATATTATATATATTTTAAATATTTTTTAAATATTTAATTTCCTACATGTCATTAAAAATGACATGACATGCCACGTGTTGATGAGTATATTATACTCATATTAGTTGTATGAAAAAAGGATTTAAAATGTTATGTTTTTATGGGTAAAAGGTTTAAAATATTTTGGTTTGACGGGTTAAAGGGTCCAGATAACAAAAATATAAGTAAAAGTGTCTACTTTACAAATCAGGACAAGTACAAGTGTCCACCAGAGCATTTCGCCTGTTATATTTTATCAAAGTTCATTTATATAAGTTTGTTGCGTTATAAGCAGAAAAAGGTTGAATTTGTTTCAAAAGATAACACTATTATTTTATAATCGTTACATTAAATTACTTGTGTAAAGTATGTATATGTATTTATATATGTAGGTGCGAGTACGCGGGTACATGCACAAAGCTACCCTTTCCTGTGGGGTTCCTTCACTGATACAAGTACGACCTCATAGATGGACATATTTTGAGCATTTCAAAGACCACCGAGAGGAGTCCCGAGCATAAGTGTAAATAAAGCCTAAAAATTTCCCTTATTTATGCACTTCATGGGTGGATCTATTGAGCATTTTAATTAACACTTTTGTCTTTTAGTCATATTTTATGATGTAATATAAATAGAACACCTTAGGATTTCCTTTCACTTAGTTGAATATTTTTGAGACTTGTAATATTGTTACGCCTTAGTATTCTCTTAGAAGCTCCAAACCGAATTTAGGGCTTGGCAAATGAAGATTCACTTGTGTTTGCATATTGGCTGGAAATATTGGTGTTTAGAGGAGGTAAAGGCCCTCTTATGTCAACGTAGAGTGAGTTTTGTGTCATGGGTTGTGTTAAGGGTCCAAGAGTGTAACAATTCTCTGGTTCTTAAGATTGTCCCTTCATTTGGTCTTACTACTTATCTTGTATCTTATTGTATCCGTTGGTTCCTTGTGGTTGTTAATGTACCCATAAATTTCTTATTGTTGTAATCTTGTTGTTTATGTGTTGATATAGTTAAGACGTGTGGAGATCTTTTGATTCACTATAGTCATTGTAATCTTGTGTTCTGTATCTATCTTGCTGAATATTGTGGTTGCTATCTTAAAAGCATAGAGAAGTCGAGTAGGGCCTTTGATTCTCTAATGTTATCTTCTAGTATATCTCTTGATTTCCTTGTTGCGTGTTTGATCTTGTATTATTTGGTATCATAGCTCAAGGCTTGATTTTTTTCTCACAAAATCAATCTTGGGAAGATACCACCAAACTTATGTTGAAGACCTTGGCCGAGAGTTTGTTGATTTTGTGAAATTGCCCTGGCCGAGATTTGTACTTGATCTAGTAGATTTTGTTTATCTAGTGTGGTTCTTGTGATGGTTTCTTTCTCACCATCTCAAAAGGTGCCTAGATCTGAAGTTGGGCTTATAATATTGACATTATTGTGTGGTGACTTGAAGTTGGCCTTGTGTTGAGCCTTGTCGTTGAAGATTGATGGACGTTGTTGATCTATTCTTGAAGGTTTTTTGTTGTGTACATATTGTTCTTCATCTTTCACATACTTAAACCAACAAATAGGTGAAAATAGATTCAAAGGAGTAAAGATAAAAGTTGTAAAGTGTGTTTGTGAGAAGACTTGAACCATCACTTTCTAGGCTTGACATTAACTTTTCCAATTACTATCCTTAAATCAAGGATCCTTGTTTGGTGGAATTAGTACAAGTCAAGATTATATTTTGAGATTAAACTTACAAAGGACTCAAACACTTGTATTTTTACCTCTAAAACCAATTGTCCCATAATTCTAAATTGTGTGAAAGTTGAAGATTCAAAATTTGTGACTAAATTGTGTGGGTCCGAGACAAATTTCTTGCTGCCACGCCACCACTTGCTACTGTTCATGTCAATATTGAGCTCAAATTTGGATTTTCTAGTTTCTAATTGTTTATTCTTAATTTCATTAGTTGATCCTAGAAGTAATTAACAATCTAGAAAATTCCTACTAGAATGTCAATTAGTTCTTTGAATCCATTGTTCATGTCTACATTTATTTTGTGCTTTTGTCATTTTTATAACCGTAGTGTTTCTTGGCTCAAGTTCAAACAATACTTACTTGAGTCGTCCAATAAAAAATCCATTTTGACTAGGGAGTAGACTTACTCTTCAACTCACCACAACTATAAGCCGACTTACAAACATATATGACATCAAGTGTGAGGCAACAGTGTGAGTGAGAGAATAGTGAGGTTGTTTGAACTAATGTGTGTTTTGCTTTGTAGGTTTTGTGTTGTATTGTTGTGTGTGACATAGTGGACTGATTTGAAGGCTTGTTGGACTGTAACTTAAAGGACTAATTCCTATACCATCACAATGGAACCTGATGCTTCAAATGCTCAAATGATGGACAAGAAAGCCATCAATCTCATTTTAGCTCGCCTTGAAGCTATATCCCGAGATGTGGCTAGGTTGAATGTGGGTCTTGAGAAACTTGATACAGATATGGCATCAATGGGTGGGAGATTAGAATGTGCGGAAAGTCAAAAGAGTCAACCATCCAATCCTCAAAATATTTCCCCGACCACTACTCTCAAGTCCTTGCACCAAATGTTCCATCCACCAAAACAACCATCCTATGTCACAAACCGAAATCCACTATACTCTCTCACCTAAGACAATGAGAGGCCAATCCACCCACCACTTCACCAAGTCCAACAAAAAGGACTTGGAACCTAAATTCCACCCCATAACTCGAGCCCTCCAAACCAAACTCCACTTGACCAAAGACCTCATTATCTACCAAATCCAAAAACTCAAATGGACCAATCTAAAATGAAGAGTATTTTCCATTTGATGATGGTTAAATGAGAGGGTAAGAGGTACAGGGTAGCCATATTTATCCAAGGGAAGTTCCTGATCGGTAAGGAAGAGTTGGTCCTTGGAACCAACAAGGGAGCCAAACCAGAAATATAGGGCTCAATACCATCAAAACGGGGCTTCCAATCTTCAAGGATGATTGTGATCCCAAAGAATTTCTTGCACGGGAATCTGCATGTGAGATAGTCTTCCAAGTCAATGATCTTACCAAGGAAAATAAGAGTTTTTATGCGATTTCTCACTTCAAGGGTTATGCTACTACATGGTGGGAGTATTTTAACCATTTTGGCAATGTTTTGTTTGAGAGGAAGCCCTGTAAGACCCCATATTTCCTTAGCTTAAGATTAACTCTCAGTTCATGAGTTCTCCAAAATGAAATTTTTGAAATTCTCAGAATTTTTTAATTTAGAGCATGCCATTGCATAGGAAATTGAATCATCTTTCCAACAATAAAAGATTTACCTAAATTTGATAATCGGGTAAGATGTTGTGGCTATTTTAAGTTTCAGTCATTAAACACCATAATTCAGGCCGGTAGTGCATCGTGGAGTAAGCCAAAGTGATAATTGTTAGTTTCCAGTGAGGTACTGTGATACCGGTGCATTGGACCAAAGCTCATTTTAACATATTTCAATTTCCAATGAGCCAACACAATTGTACCGCATCACACCGATCTTCCAGGTCCCATCCAGTATTGCAACGCGATTCCACTGCATCGCACCACCAGCGATACTTTGAGTTTTCATTTTGCAGTGTCTTGGTGCGATAGCGACGCGTCGCGCTAGGGCCTAAAATTGGGTTTTTTAGTATGAAATTTTAAGTCGTTCTCAGGGGTAAATGGGTATTTTTCCACGTCCCTAATTAGTCTAAACACGAAATTTACCTTTAAATAATCCATTATCTCATCATTTATTAAATTTATTCAAAGATTAAGTCATTCTCTCTCAAAAGGGACACAACCCTAGCTTCAAGAAACAAAAGAAAAAATCAAGAGTCCCTTCAAGAACTTTCAAGACTTAACAATCCAAGGTATTTGTGGTGTTCATCTATGGGTTCCTTTCACCCATGGAGTCCACAAATCCTTTTTCAAACGACAAGATTGTTGGATTATGAACTTCCATGTTTGAATTGAATTGAATTCATCTTCATGTTATTAATGGGTTTTGGTCCATGATCAAATTACATGCTTTTATGAAATAAATCATTGTATGTGTTGAACTACATGATCTTCATGATAATCCCTTCAATTTTCAAGTTGATTGATGTAGACATAATAACTATATGTTTTGATTATTGTATACCCTAAGCATGCTCCCTATGTGTTTGATAAAATTCCTATGTGAATGAAATAGCGCCATTATAGCAACATAGTATGTATTCTCCATTAATGTATAAGTAGATGCATTATAAGTGTTTGATTAAATGACTCTATGAGTGAACTATGGACAAGTATAAATTGTTATGATTTTCAAGAGTATATTATGCTTTATTTTTCATGCTATCAAGTCCTTTAGGTATTTAATACCCGAAAATTTACCTGTTTTCCTAGATCCAATGTAAGCTATAGAATCTTAGTCATGTCATGATCAGTAGTACTTGCAGTCAGTTACAGAACTTAGTAGAACTCAGTTAGTTACCAAACTTAGGAAAACTCAGTAAGCTCAGTATCAGTCCAGTCCAGTTCAGTATACTCAGTTCAGTGTCTTTCAGTTGAGAGTAGGATTCAACACCAAGTGAATCCAAGGATGGGGTCTCACCTACCTATAGAGGGTATGATTTCTAAAAGCAATCCTTGCATTCAAGAACTACATAGCAAGCATAGGTTGAGACATCAAACCTGCCAGTTGAGGGTTGATGAGATGTTTTAACAGGCCAAGTGAAGGTTTCACCATTCTCATTAGAGTACCTATTAGATAAGGGTAACTCTTCAGTGTCTTTACCTGTGTCACGGTACTGACACCTTCCAACTAGGGTCACAAGTTGGACCCGTACTTAGTTATAATATCTTATTTGGGGTATGTCGATTAGATAATTACCTCTAACAGTCTCAGTCTCAGTCTTCAGAATAGAACTCAGTTCAGTTCTACAGAGTTAGGACTGTCAGATACAGTCAATTAGTATCAGTAACTCAGTTATCAGTAACTTCAAATATCAGTTACCCAGTATCAAAACACAGGACTTAGCTTCAGACAAGTTTAGCTACAATATTTATTTATATGTACATTAGCGCATACTCACTTTTTACAACAGGATTAGTTATCCATCTACTCTTATGTTCAGTTACTCTATGTCATGCAGTCAATTATTGTTCATGCATATGAACGCATTCAGTCTTACCTCATCTAGCATACCAGTACATTCCATGTACTGACACATACTCTTTTTTTATGCTATGAGTCTTATATCATAGGTTCGGATGCTCAGGTTCCTAACTGTGCATAGATAGAATCAGATTCAGCCAGCAGCAGTAGATTAGAAGTGAGTCCTCATCATTTAAGGATATTCTTTTATTTCATTATTTTAGTAGACTCAATATTTCAGTAGATGGAGTTAGTTCGGGGATTGTCCTATGAACTCCACTTTCAAATAGTTTCAATTAGAGGCATTTTTGACTAGTTTTAAGACAGTGTTTAGTTTTTACAAATTGTTATTTTAGACAATATAATTTATTAGTATTTCAGATATTTTGAACCTTATGACATTTCAGACTATTATTCTGCATTTATTATAATATCATATTTTAGTGCTCATAGAAGATATCAGTCATAGATAGCTTATGGTCTTTCGGGTTCATAAGTACTATGTAGTATTTGGGGTACAGACTCAGGGCATTACAAACTTGGTGTCAGAGCCTAAGGTTCAACAATGTCCTAGAAAGTTTCAAAGACGTATCTAGTAGCGTCTTGTGCATAGGTGTGTAGTGCACCATACTTATGGATAAAAGGCTATGAGATGTTTTAGGAAACAACTTCCCTTCTTTCAGTATTCATTTTGTGCGAGTGAGAATGAACTCAAGTTAAGCTCTTAGTCTTATCCATTTCTTCTTTTTGTTTACAGAATATACCCCCCAAAAAGACTAAGAAAGGAGAATCGGAAATCAGTCAGCACCTCAGCCCGTTCAAGCAGATCCATTGGATGATCATGTCCCCCATGCAGAATTCAGAACTGTACTCACTACTCTAGCAGACTCTGTAGCAGCTCAGAATGAACGTCCAACTGTTGTTTCAGCTAATCGAGTGGCCAATACTGCTGCAGCCAGGATTCTGACCTCATAATTCACCAAAATAGTACACCTTTTTGGTGCCTCCCAGAGATGCTTATAGAATACCTTAAGTCATCTTAGCATGATCTACTATACTCTGAAAGGATACTCCAAATACAACTATCTAAGATGAAGTCAATTGATGACAGATATCCAAACCCTTCATAAAGATTTGAATCTTCTCATACTCGATGGGAATACTGGCATAAGAATATCTAGACGAGGCAAGAATGTGTGCTTTATACTCTACAACAGCCATAGATCCCTACTCTAGGCGATAAACATTATTTATAATTGGATCCCTCAAACTGTAAGGCATGAACCTATCATTAAAGGGATCAACAAACTTACCCCAGTTCATCTCAGGAGAATCAAGAGGTTTGCAACCAACAAGCGAGCTCCACCAATCTATAGCAGCATCTTATAACTGATAACTAGTATAAGCAACCCCATGCAACTCAAGAATACCCAAATGATGCAACTTCTCTCGATAATTATTTAGGAACTCATGGCCATACTCATCTACCACACCAATAAATTATAGAAGGAACTAAATGAGTAAATCTCTCAAACCTCTTTTGATCCTTAGAAGATATAACTATTCTTGCAGTAAGAGGAGGCATGCTGAATTTGGCAGGCTAAGATCCTATCTAAAGAGGTAACATAGATGAAGGATGAACTCCTGATCTTGAATAAATATACTTAAACATCGAGGGTGATGGAGGAATAGAACTCAGGTTTGAGGAATACCCAAAATAAAATTAGGTGCAACTGGAGGATCCATACTTGGTACTAAAGGAACACCCAACATAACCAAAGGAGAACTCTCTAAATAGGTAGCAACTGCACCAGTAATCCCTTCAATACTAAGGTAGAAGAACTAAGTAGAACTGAAGTAGGACTTACACCTTCAACATACTCAACATGAGGCTTAGGGTAGAGTCTGCTAGCACTCCTCCTAGACGGGGCTGATCTATGGACCCGTCCATGATAAAGGCTAGCCCTCTGAATAAAGGCTCCACATATCTAACCTTGTAGGACCTAGTCAACACCATCTATGCAAAAATAGTGAAACATAACCCTAAACACAAAGTATGAAAGAAATTCACATGATAAGGAACAAATAAGGGAAATTTCCTAAAGACATCATATAGTCTCTCAAAGATAGATACAAATGTCTACGTACCTATTTATGAGACTCTATTATACATTCCATTCTCACACCAGTGAGACCAAAGAACCTGGCTCCTCTAATACAAATTTGTCATGACCTAAAATGTAAAAAGACATGAAGGCACTTGTCATAATAAACCTTGACAAGTGAGCCTATAAAACAAACTGATATAAATGGAAATAATACTCAACTTCCAAGGTAAGGATTCTAGAACAAAGCCAAACCATACAAGTATAATAAATGCAGAAAGGAACATAGCCCATAAAAATTCCATAACTCTCTAAAACCTGATGTCAATAGCATAAGAACTGCTAATACAATTCAAAAATCTAATAAAAGGACAACAAAAATAGGATAAAACTGTGTCTTTGAAATACAATAAAGATATGATCAAATGTAGATAAGATAGAAGTGAACTTCAAATGCTAGAAATCAACCACCACCTTAAAAGCTCCAATATTTGCCCGAATCAACCAAGTTGGAGCATACTCAAACTAGATCCTACACCTAAGGCGCGTAGTAGATATGAGTATGAACCACTTATACTTAGTAAGTAAGTTTCTTAGGCTAACGAAGAAAAGTAGATAATAAAACATATAAAATACATACAAAGGGCACGACACCTACAGTAAAAAAAATTCCCATAACGGTAGCCCACATCGCTTATACTAATAGTTCTATAATATCAACATATAATCGAACAAAGCATCAGACAAGAACACGAGTATACATTTATACCACATATGAGAAAAGAAACATGGAGAACAACATATATAAAAGCATCAAGTACAAGTAAGAGATGATAGAACACTGTATAGGTAGAAAGCAAAAACAGAATATGCAATCGGAACATAAACATAATAAAGTAAATAAAATAAATATGATGATGATGATGGTGCAATGCAAAAGGTTGTTGCAAACCTCGAGGTCGTTGCACAGTCCCCAAGACCATCACACAGTCCTTCTATAAACACCTATGAAATTAAAGCTACAAGATGTAGGACCCATAGAGGGTTTATCAACCCATATATAATCCATATATCATATCTTTTCCCAAGAATATTCCTTGGGGAGGATTTTATAAGATGTCACAATATCTCCTCTTTGGTACATCCCACGTGGACAGTTTTTGAAAAGTTTTGCTAGTGTTTTTCAGTATTTCAATGATGGTACCATTTTTTTATGAATTAGTATAATATAAGGATGTAATCCTTACAACCTACCACAATACGTATTTCCACAACAACTACAATGAGTATCTCTACAACCAACCAATAGACTAATCGCGTGAACCAAATATCCACTCAGTATTTCCAATCATCCATGAATTTTTAGATGATTCATATGCTAATAGAGTATGAATACATCACATTACACAATTTTGTTCCATAATATACTTTTCATAAAACAAAACAAAATTATTCTTATGAATATAGGCTATCAAAATCACATAAGACCCATATTGTAACACTCAATATATAATATGTTGAATCCATTAATTACATCACTTATAACCCTTCCACACAGGCACAACATAATGATAAAGCCATTTATCATGATTAGTTCCCATACCTTTAACATGCATTTTGTATACAAATTAACTATCCAGCCCAGTCTGAAAGAGTTAAGCAATATCCTACCTCAACCACTAAAATTGGTCTGCTACACTACAAACCCAAGCCTCACTCCTCATGAATGAACCCGGAATCAACTAGAATATCAAAATATAGAATCTACGCGTTAAATGGTAGCCAACAACATCCATATGTCCTAGTTTAAAGTCAAGATCAAAACAGACCCCCTAAATGAATTTTTGAAAAAGAAGGAAAAAATCATAACTTTGTTTCAAAAAAGTGTTACCCATATTTTTAGGAGTCTACAGATAAAAATTCAAGAGAAAAAGATTTTAAAATGAGGTCCAAATTTAAGAAAAACTATTTTTAAATTTTACCGAGTAAAATCATCAAAACCCATTTAAATATTAAGAATCAAAGTTATTTTGAAGATGAAAATGAGGAAACATGGATAATTATAGGATTAAAAATTCTTTCAAGTGGAAAAGGAGTGAATTTGGGGTTTAAATTGGTGAAATACACTATTTAGGCCTTACAGGACAAAATCACCAAATTTCATACTTAATCAATGTTTAAACAAGAACATAATGTTAAATATAGAAGAAATTATTTTAAATGTGGGTAATGGGCTTAACCAACCTTAGAAATGGAGAAAGTTTCTAAAAGCCATGAAACCCTATGCTTTAAGTCTAAAAACTAGTAAAAATGGTAAAAATTGGGTATTTATACTCAGTATAGTGATAGTGGTATCTTATTTATTAGGGGTATCATAATCGTGGCAACTGTCGCGATCACGACATCCTAACCGCTGGCCCAATTGCTATCGCGGCACCATTTTACAATTATAGGTACACCAGATATCTGGTGCACCAGCTGGCAATTTTGGATCATTCTGAGTCCCAGCAGGCCCCATGAGATTCATCCAAAATCTTGTGAATATGAATAAATGATGCTACCCTATCAAATTGATTGCTTGGACTCAACGAAGATGTCAGATTTTCATAGGGCCATCATTTTTACAAAGTTGGCCCCTAAAACCCAAAATTACAATTTTCTAAACCAAGGGTCAAAATAAGATTAAAAGACATGAAACAACTCCATCCTTTGCACAAATCAAAAGATATCAACTAAAATCAAATTTAAGGCTCTTGAAACCACAAAAAAAAAATAATATCACGTAAATAACACTAAAATGCATTGGAAATCATGCCAAAAAACCCCACCCCTTAAAAATATAATAATGCAATTATAGGGAGTGGTAAAACAATCAAATCACACAAAAACACATATTTCACATACTTCATCAAAACTCAGGTCGTTATATTGCAACTATCAACTCAAATAACATACTCACTAACTTCTGAATTCAATTGAACCAATTCAAAAACCATAGTGAACTAACTTGGAACTACATATTACCTCAACAAAGAAACCTAAAATTTACCCTAACTATTTCTATTACCTTTTGAGTATCAAATCATAATGAATTATTAATCGACTATTTTAATGCTCTTCCATGAGGCCGTACAAAAACTGAGATGGATGGTAGTTGTTTAGTCATGATATCGAGATTTGTTTTGATCTATATTTAATAAAATTAAGTAGAAGAGGGATTGGGTCAATGGTGGTTATTGTTTTTTGAGGAAAAAAGGGTTTTATTAGTAGGAATGGGTTTTGGTAGATATTTGTTCGTCAATGGAGAGATGATGATAGGGGTTGGTTTTATAATTGTATGAAATTTTTTCAAAGGGATCTATCTTGTGGCTACCTTACCAGTGCTGTGGTGGGCTCTCGCAATAAGAAAAACCCTTAACTGCAAGCTACGGCATTGTTAGGACTTTGATTACTATTGCTGGTCAGGAAAAATGGATGGTAAAGCATTGTTGGGTTGTTTCTAATAGAGAGAATTCCCCATCATTCCTCTCCTCTAGTTATATTTGTATCTCTCTCTTAATTTTCCTCCATTTTCTTTATATATCCTCTCTTGTGTGTATGTGTGAGTATATATTCCTTTTTTTTGTTTTTAATGGTGTGTATATCTAGTTGTTAGGGGGAAAATATAACTTATAAGAAGAGGGAGGCACGTAGGATGGGGTGATTTGGGTAGGGTGATCTGTCAAGTTGTCATAGGGTGAGATATGTGTGAGAGAATATTGGATGAGTGCATTGTTAGGGGTTTTTATTTTTGTCTTTTGTGAGGAAATTACTGACTATGGAAAAATGCATGATAAGGGTACAGGGAATGGGATAAATTAATGTTTGGGAGGTTTAAAATTATGTGTATACATCATGCCCCTCTTTGACTATAAACACTATGTGTTTTTGGACAAAGAATTAGACAACGAGATAAAATTTTGGCCTAATCATTATTCAAAAAGAAATAAAAAGAAAGATAGAGTGTGATTGAGTATGGGTTTGGGAATCCTACCTATCTCCAATTATAAGAAAATTAGGTCACATGTAGATCAAATGGTTGATAAAAAGGATTATACCTAGTTGGAGAGTCGAGTGAGGTTTTATCGATGTTCCTTTTTTGAATTTTTTATTACATAACAAATAAAAATTATAATTTAAATTTTTTTTTGAAATTAAAAAAATCCTGTCTATGCAGATTCTCTTGATTCATTTTGAGTCTTCTGTGCTTTCTCAAGTGATAAAATATCTATCTATCTTTGGGTTGAACTTGAAAATTTATTTGTTCTCTACGCAAAATTTGATATTGGAGATGCACATGAACATTTACAATTTTCTTCAGGTGGGACTTCAGATCTTGAACTTGAACTTGAAAATCTTCACCTTATTCTCCAGACGGGCTCCTATCTTGTAATTTAAAATCTTCACCCTATTCTTTAGGCAGGTGCCTGCTTCATATTTTAAATCCTTCACCCTATTCTCTAGGTGAGCTCCTCGCTTGCTATTTCTTTATCTTATACTATAGGCAAGCTCCTAACTTGCAATATTTTTACCCTATTTTTCAGGTAGGTTCCTAACTTATAATTTCTCTACCCTATTCTGTAGGTGGGCTCAAAAATTGCTAATTTTCTTGGCTTATTATCCATGATGGCTCTGGACTTGCAATTTATTTATCCTATTGTCCAGGGAGGCTCTTGACTTGTTGTTTCTTCACCTTATTCTCCTGGCAGGCTCCTAACTTGTAATTTCTTCACCCTAAACTCCAGGCGGGATCATGACCTATAATTTTTTTACCCTATTCTCCAAGTGGCTACTAACTTACTATTTATTCACCTTAATCTCCAATTGGGCTCCTAAATTACAATTTCTTTACCCTATTCTCCAAGGGGGCTCCTGACTTGCAATTTCGTTACCCTACTCTCCAGGAATGATTTTGAATTGTAATTTTTCCACTCTATTCTCCACACGAGCTCTTGAATTGTAATTTCTTCACCTTATTCTCTAGGAGGGCTCCTGACTTGCAATTTCTTCACCTTATTCTCCAAGCGGGCTCTTGAAATCAAAGTCAAAACTATAGTAAGAATTATCCCAAACAAAGATTATTATAAAGAAAAATCCCATTTTTTTAGAAAATAAAGTCCAATTTTTTAGGACGGTCCTAAATTGAATGTTAAGCCCGAATAACACGAATAATTTTTTTGCCATAATTTTTCATCAAAATTTTTTTTATGAGTGTCAAACAAAATCATAACTATTTGCAAAATGCATAGTGCAAATATGAATCAAGTTTTTGATCAATAAATGCATTTTTTAGGGTAAAATTGAATGACCAAGACTAGATATTGCATCTTTTAAGAGTAAAAAGTATGAGATTCTGACTAAAATTGCATCTTTAAGGATTAAATGTTCAATTTAGGAAGTGCACCTCCTACCCATTAAACATAAAAGTTCCTAATTAGAAAGGATGAATATTATGTTAATTATGACTACCAAACCCATGTAGCAATATTGCCTCTTGCATTTGCAGAAGTGAGGAATTACAAATTTTTATATTTAGGCTTTGGAGTCCTTGATTTGAAGGCAATATGTGTTTCTGTTTCATCAAAGAAAACTTGTGAGTTTAAGATATAGTGGTGGCTTGTGGTTTTATCTTTTGAGGCAATTGCTCTTTCATTTGTCACATTTAATATTGCTTCCAACTATTGGCATATGTCATTGATTTGGTGTGCCAATTATCAAAACTTAGATTATTAGGAGTGACTATAAATAAAACAAAATATCTTTGTTTTACTATGTAAAAATGTTTCCTGAGAAAACTTTCTGCATGCCTTATTTTGACTTACAATCATGTTTCTTTCATGTTCTGGCCTTTTGTCTTGTTTTGTGCATTTGAATAAGTTGGTAGCAAGTTTTGGAATCCTTTCTCACTTATTTTGACATGGACTTGACTCAAAGACATGAAAAAATATTAATGGTTTTTTATTTGCATGACAGACTCAAAAGAACAAAAATAGAGATATAGAGAAGAAAGAAAAAACAATGAATGTCCCATTGTCCGAAATGGAGAAAAGAAAAACTTATTTGAGCACGAAAGTTGATTCAATGATTATGACATGCATTTTGGATTAAGCCTCCTGATGTTTACATCCAAACTTTTTACTAGTTATTATTGAGTTAATGATCTTGAAATTGAGTGGATTCCTAAATCCAATTACACTCATAGACCTCAATCGTCTATTAACGTCTTGAAGAGTTTTCGGTAACAAGACTCTCTCATTTGTATTTCTCTCAACTCACCATCTTCTTATTGTTTTCGTAAGTGTTTTAACCAATAGGACTCTCATTTTTATTTTTCTCAGCTTACCATCATATTACGGTGCCCATGAGGTTTTTAACCAATAATACTCCCTTATTTTTATTTTTCTCAACACACTACTGTATTACAGTGTTTGTGAGGGTTTTTACTAATAATACTCATATTTCATTTCTCTCGACGTACAATTGTCTTACAATGTCTGTGGGGATTTTCACCAATAAGACTCTTATTTTTTATTTCTCTCCTGATTTCTTATACTGATAAAGGCAAGCAGTACTCAAAATACAACATCATAAATCCATCACGTGCTTAGCCTTAACATTCTCAAAGATTGATTTGAAGGACTTTCTTTGGTTGTAACATAGCTTTTAGATACGACTCAAAATAAAGGATGGCATGAGGCTCAATTGAAATTTTAAATGAGGTGAGATTTACAACTTTTGGAATCGACTAGACAAAAAAAAATAACTCATGCCCCAATTTCTTTTAAACTAGTATTCTTTAAATTTTATTTGGTTGGACCGAACCCTGCAGTAGGGCTACCTATGTGTCTTGTCACTACAAAAATCATATCAAACATAGTTCAGACAACTTGTTCTTCTTCTTGGTTTTGATTTCTCTTCTTTCCCTTGACTCTCTTTCTCTTTGATACTCTTATCCATTTATTTTCTTTTTGACACGCTTTTCCTATTTTGAACTTTTCTTAACTCTATTCTTTTGGTCAACACCTTTCATCGGATGACTCATACCTTAGTGAAAAAAAATTCTTCTTCTTCTGCACTTGTCAAACATCCAACTCCACATTTGTTGTACACACCTCACATCGGATGACTCATACCGTAGTGACAAAAAATTCTTTTGTTTCTCTTAACAAGGGGGATCATCATATCTATTGTTTGATCTAATTCAAAATATATGAGATGTATTTTCAATTAATGACCAAGTTATTCCTATGATTCTCAAAGTAATTGCCTCAGTCTATTAAAGTGAGGCTTCAACTTGATCTCCAAATGTCTCAACACTCTACCTATTTTCTCATATGCCCTTTTTCTAACTTTAACATTCTAATTAATAGATTTATGATAAAAGAAGAATTTAAGATCTGGCTGAAAATTCAACAAGCATGTTACATCACTAGAACTAACATAAAATTTATTGTGTAAAGAAAAACAAGCAAAAAACACATATTAAAAAGAAAAAGCAAAAAAGTACACTATAGTTAGTTAAAAGGAAAGATAGAAGTGTTCGGACATTAATGACAAAGAGACAAAACAAGGTAGATCCCGAACTACAACCCTGCAATAATTTGGATAATAGAAAAGATAACACAACAAACTACCAAAACCCGTTCCTAGTAAGAAGAGGGGTGCCTTCCCAATTACTGAGCTTGATATCTATAATACCCCATAATATTCTAAGCTCAATTCAGCTATTAATTGTATGCTTAAGGGAAAACATTTCACTTAGAGTTGAGGACTTATTCAATTTTAAGACCCCTAAACTATGTGTATTTCTAGTTTGGCCTTCCGGACGCTAAAATATTTATTTTTAAGTTGATTCATGGTTAAGGAGGTTAAAATTATATCGTGGATGAATTTAAAGACTTTCGAATGAGATGCATTGCTCCCTCCAATAGTGAGGAGCTCTGCAATGTATTTCTCTCTCTACAAGAGTAAGCTACACGATGTGTTTCTCTCTCCCATGGAGAGAGAGGTGTGGTACAATGCTCTATACCACACAGTGTTATTTTTTAAGTGCCCAAAGGGTATTTGGGTTATTTTCCCTCATCCTATTTCATCTATATCACGAATTAGAGCGTCCAAAAGGGCATTATTTGCCTCTTTCACTCAACTTTCTCCCAAGAAAAGCCTCCTTCTTCTCCAAGAACAAATTCAAGCACCATTCTTAATAAATCAAAGGTTCAAGTTTCTAAGTTTAGAAAATCTTCAGGATTATAGCTATTAAGGTATGTGGGGTGTTCATCTATGGGTCCTTTTCACCCATGGAGTCCAAAAACCTTTATTTGATTTGCAAATATGAATTTTCCCCTATTATGAAGTTGCAAATGTTTAAATTGAGTTTAATTCATACTTTTCCCTAGTAAATCAAACTAAATTTATGGCCTCATATGGTCCCATGCAAATTAGGTCATGTAATGCTTTGGATTTCAATTCCTTATGTATATTTTTATTTTATACATGTATTTAATGTGTTTAAAACATGTAAGCATGTTGTTTTTCAATGATTTACACCTTTCCATGTTCAATTTCATGTACTATAGTGGTAATTGAAATTTACTACCTTTGGGTCTCTGAATTATGATTTCCTATTATTGTTTAAATGTTGTTTTCATATTTTGTAATCATTCAGTGAAGGAGGGTTGTAAACTCCTAATACCTATGAGTCCTTACATGATTTTTGTTTAGAAGTAATGAGTCAGTCAGACCATTGTTTTAATATCATATTCAGAATGTCGTGTTCATGAGGAGCACTTACAAGTACAATATCATGTCATTTTAAATGACTAATAACACCAATTTCATTCAGTTGGGTTCTGTGCTATCAAATTATCATAATGTTTAGAGGCTTTAAAATAATTAGTTAGACAGACATTTAGATATTTTTTTGTTTTCAGTTATTTTTCGATAGACAATTGATTTTTGGTATTCTATAAGATATTTCAGACATGTCTTGATTTATTTTTTAATATCCAGTTTGATAGTATCTTGTCAGCTTATCTTTCATACATGTATTGTATTTCTATTTTGTTCAGTGCTCATAATAGATACCACTAATGGGCTAGCTTATGGTCACTTATGGCCGTAAGCACCGTTTTCGCGACCAGAGGGTAGCCTTGGGTCGTGATAAAACTTAGACTCAGAGCCTACGGTTTTAAAGTGTCCTATGGAATCTAAAATTTGCATTGATTAGAGTCTTTTGCATGGGTGTGAAGCACGCCACACTTATGGACAAGAGGATACAAGATGTTTTAGAAAAGTTTAACTTCTTCTAGTGTTCATATTTTGCGAAAGAACATGGGATCTATTAAATTCGTTTTTCAAACCCATCCTTCATTCTGTTTATGCGAAATTCCTTCCATAAGAAATAATGGAAATAGGAATAGGGATTAACCCGCACCACCTATTCAGGAAGATCCCTTGAATGAATATGTCTCTCATGCTAAATTTATGGCTGGTTTTACGTGTTTAGCCCATTGAGTAGCTATGCAGACAACCAACGAGTTTTTTCCCAAGCCCATCTAGTGGCAAATATAGCTGCAGTTAAGATTTGGGATTTCACTCGGATGAATCCCTATCTATTTTTGGGATCCATGTCTTAGGAGGATCCGCAAGAGTTTATGGATATGGTGTAGAAGGTGACTTATATCATGGGCATCACTTCAAGAGAGAGTGCAAAGTTGGCTGCATATCATTTGTAAGATGTAGGTCATACCTGGTTTAAGAAGTACAGAGAGAACCATGGTATTGATGCAAGGTCAGTAGACTGAGAGTAGTTTTCCTCAGCCTTATTAGATAGGTTCTTTATCCTAGAGTTGAGGAAAGCTAAGGTTTAGGAGTTCATTAATTTAAACCAAGGTAATATGAGCATAAAGGAGTACTTACTTAAGATCACTCCAATTGCGAGGTTTGCTCCTACTATGGTGGTGGATAATATGTCTAGAATGAGTAAATTTGTGTCTGGTGTTTCTAATAGTCTAGTAAAAGAGTGCAGGAACACCATGTTTATTAAGGAAATAGACTTATCTGGACTTATGGTTAAGGCTCAGCAGGTCGAGAAAGAGAAGCATAAGAAGAGAAAGAGAACAAGAGGGCCAGAACAAGTAGTTTCAACTTTTCTCCACCAAGGTCTGAAGGCGGTAACCGTTCTTAATTTTGTCAAAAATTTCCAATCCCCACTCTATCTGTAGCTAGCGCACCAGTGCCTAAGTTTAGGCAGGACGGTCGGGACAGGGCGCTAGGCTTTAAATCCCAGGGTAGTATGAATAGTGGTCATACTAATCCGCTTTGTAGGAAATGTGGTAAGAATCATCCAGGTGAATGTAGGGTGGGCATTGATGATTGTTTTGGATATGGAAAGCAAGGCCACATGATTATAGAGTGCCCAGTATGGATGTGGAACGACAGAAATAATTGCTAGCAAGGCCAGAATACTTCTTCAACATCACCTATGGGTCGCCCGACTCAGCAGGGCGCTACTTCCAGTGCTACCAGTGAGCAGTGTCAGAACAGGTTATATGCACTACAGACTCGACATGATCAGTAAAGTTCTCCTGATGTGGCTACAGGTATGTTATAGGTTTTCCATCTTTATATGTATGCCTTATTAGATCCCAGAGCTTTACTTTCTTTTGTGATTCCTTATATAGTCATAGATTTCAGTGCTAGTACCAAACATTACCAGAGGCTTTCTCAATGTCTACCCAGTGGGTAAATCTATTATAGCCAGACAAGTAGACAGAAATTACCCGATTATAGTATCTTACAAAATGACCTCAATTGATCTTGTAGAGTTAGAGATGAGAAATTTTAATCTCATTCTCAGCATGGATTGTCTTCATTTATGCTATACCTTAGTAGATTGTACAAATAGAGTCGTTTAGTTTCAGTTTCCTAATGAACCAGTCATTGAATGGAGGGGTGATTCTTTAGTGCTTAGGGATCAGATTATTTCATATCTTAAAGCAAGAAAGATGATATCTAAGGGGTGTGTTTACCATTTTATTTGAGTTAAAGACTCAACTACTGATACCCTGATTTTTGAGTTAGTTCCTATAGTAAACAAATTTTTAGAAGTATTCCCTGAAGATCGTCCCGGAGTCCCTCCCGAGAGAGAAATTGACTTCGGAATAGATCTCTTTCCAAATACACTACCAAACTCTATTCCACCATATACAATGGCTCCAGATGAGCTTAAGGAGTTGAAGGAAAAATTAAGAGATCTCTTAGATAAGGGTTTCCATTAGGACCAGTGTTTCTCCGTGGGTTGCACCAATCTTATTCGTGCATAAGAAAGACAATTTTCTCATAATGTGCATCAATTATCGTAAGTTGAACAAAGTCATAATCAAGAATAAGTATCCACTCCCAAGAATTAATGACTTATTTGACCAACTTAAGGGTGCTAGTTTATTCTCTAAGATAGACCTCATATTTGGCTACCATCAGCTCAGAGTCAGAGAATGTGACATTTTGAAGAAAGCATTCAAAACTCAGTATGATAATGTTAAAGTCCTAGTAATGTCCTATGGACTAACAAATGCCCCTACAACTTTCATAAAATTGATAAACAAGGTATTCAAGCAGTACTTGGACATGGTCGTTATAGTCTTAATTAAAGTTATCCTTTTCTATTACCATATTGAGAATGATCATATAGATCATCTAAGAATTGTGTTGTATACCCTTAGAGCTCATCATTTGTTCACTAAATTTAGTAAATACAAAATTTGGATAGGTTTAATATCTTTCCTTAACCATATTATCTCTGGTGATGGCATTAGAGTTGACTCTTAAATGACTGAAGAAGCGAGAAACTAGCCCAGACCCATCACTCCATCAGATATCTGGAGTTTCTTGGGTTTGGTAGGCTATTATCGAAGGTTTGTTGAACGGTTTTCTTCTATTGCATACCCTATATCTTGATTGACTTAGAAGAAAGTCAAATTTTAATGGTCAGATTCCTGTGAATAGAGTTTTCAGGAGTTGAAGACTCAACTTACTTCTGTCCCAGTCTTGACATTTCTAGATAGGTCAAATCGATTTGTAGTTTATTATGATTCTTCCAGAGTTTTTTTTGGTTGTGTTTTAATGTAGAGACGCAAGGTCATAGCCTACACCTCTAGACAACTTAAACCCCATGAAAATAATTATCCTACCCATGATCTTCAGTTGGCAGCTGTTGTCTTTGCCTTAAAAATTTGGAGGAACTATCTTTCTAGTGTTTATGTTGATGTATTCACTTACCATAAGATTTTAAAGTACGTGTTCATGCAAAAAGATTTGAATCTTTGTCAGAGAAGGTGGCTTGAGTTGTTAAAAGATTATGATATAAGTGTGCTATATTATTCAGGCAAGGATAATGTAGTGGTAGATGCCCTTAGTGGATTGTCTATGGGTAGTGTTGCTCATGTAGAGGATGATAAAAATGAGTTTGTCCGTGAGGTTCATCAGCTTACTAAACTAGGTATTTGATTGGTTGATTCAGCTAAAGGTAGTACTTGGCTTAAGAATGGTTTAGATTCTTCTTTGGTTGCCAAAGTGAAAGAGAAGCAAGATAGGGATCCTAGCTTAGTTAAGTTGAAGAAGGTAGTTATAGATCAGAGGGGGAAGGTTTTATCCCAAGGGGGATATGATGTGCTTTGTTGTCAAGGGAGGTTATGTGTTCCATGTGTAGATGATCTGAGACGGCAAATACTTACAGAAACACATGGTCGCAATAAACTATTCACCCAAGAGGCACTAAGATGTAACACAATTTGTGGGAAATTTATTAGTAAAATGGTATGAAGAAGGATATTGTAGATTTTGTGGCTAAGTGTTCAAATTATCAAAAGCTCAAATTCAGTACCAAAGGCCTAGTGGTACATTGCAGGAGTTTAGCATCCCCACTTAGAAGGGGGAAGTGGTAAATATAGATTTTATGACAGTATTGCCTCATATACATCATTAGCATGATTTGATATGTGTCATTATGGATAGAATGACCAAATCAACTCAATTCTTTCCAGTACATACTTCGTACTCAGCTGAGGATTATGACAAGATTTATCTTAAGGAGTTAGTTAAGCTTTAGGGGATTTCGTTGTCTATTTTTTAAGATAGAGGTACTTAGTTCACCTCACACTTTTTGATGGATTTTAAGAAGGTCCTTGGTAACCAAGTTCATCACAGTATAACTTTTCTCCCTCAAAAAAATGGTCAGGCGGAGAGGACCATTCAGATCCTAGAGAATATATTGAGGGCATGTGTTAATAACTTTAAAGGTAGCTGGGATAACTACTTACCTTTGTTTGAGTTTGCCTATAACAATAGTTATCACTCTAGTATTCAGATGGCTCTATTTTAGGCTCTCTATTAAAGGAGATTTAGACTGTAGGTCACCCATTTGTTGGTTTGAAGTAAGTGAAGCTACTTTGATAAGGCCAGATTCATTGTTGGAGGCAATGGAGAAATTTTAGTGGATTTAGGAGACGTTGAAAACAACCCAAAGCTACAATAAATCTTATACAGATGAGAGGACAAGAGATCTTGAGTTTGAGGTTGGTGATTTGGTCTATTTAAAGATTTTTCCTATGAAAAGAGTGTAGAGATTTGGCAAGAAGGGGAAACGTAGTCCCTTCTATGTTGGCCCTTATAGAATCTTGAATTATTTTGTAAAGGTAGCCTATGAGCTTGAGTTACCTGCAGATTTGACATCAATGTATCCAGTGTTCTATGTCTCCTTGTTAAAGAAATATATTGGTGATTCGGCTATTGTCGTTCATCTAAAAAGTATGAATGTTCAGGGTAGCCTTTCCTTTTAGGAAGTCTCAGTCAAGATTCTTGATCATCAGATTCATAGACTAAGGAACAAATAAGTTTCCTTGGTTAAAGTTGTTTGACGGAATCATTTTGTTGAGGGAGCCACTTGGTAAGCAGAAGCAGATAAGCAAACCAAATACCCTCATCTTTTCTCTACAAATTTAGATTCTTCTTGAGGTAATGATTTTTCTTCAGTTAACTTTTTTTCAATCTCAGTTCACCTATGTAACCATTCTCATGTCATTGTATGCATTCACGAAATCAATTCAGTTTATGTATCATGCTTCAAGCTCAATTATGTAATATTATCCCAAGTTATGCATGTTAGTAGATAATCTTAGTTTCCTTAGTATTCTCAGCTAAACTAGTCTCATTTGAGGACGAAAATTCCCAAGGGGGAGATATTGTAATACCCCATGATATTCTAAGATCGATTTAGCTCTTAGTTACATGCTTAAGGGGTCCAAGGCATGAAAAATATTTTACCAAAAGTTGAGGACTTGATCAATTTTTAGACCTCTAAACTTTGCGGATTTTAAGTTTGGCCTTGCTGACACCAAAATGTTTGTTTTTAAGTTGATTCATAGTTAGGGAAGTTAAAAGTTTGTTGTGGGTGAATTTTGAGATTTTCGGACGTGGTTCGGGCCATGTTTGGATAGCCAAAATAGTTAAGCCACGTAATTTGGCTGTGACGCATTGCTCCCTCCTATAGTAAGGAGCTCCATGACACATTTCTCTCTCTACTAGAGTAAGCTGCAGGCGCATTGCTCTCTCTCATGGAGAAAAAGGCATGGTGCGTGGCTCTGTCCCACACAGTGTAATTGTTTTAAGTTTCCAAGGGGCATTTGGGTCATTTTCCCACATTCTATTTCATTTAAAACACAAATTGGGGCTTCTAAAAGGGCATTATTTGCCTCTTTCACTCAAATTGCTCCTAAGAAAACCCTCCTTCTCCAAGAAAAAATTCAAGCTTTATTCTCATGAAATAAAGGGTTCAAGCTTCTAAGTTCAAGAAATGTTCAGGATTATATCTATTAAGGTATATGGGGTGTTCATCCATAGGTCACTTTCACCAATGGATCCTAAAACCCTTTCTTTGATTCACAAATATGAATTTTCCCCTATTATAAAGTTGCATATGTTTAAGATGAGTTTAATTCATTCTTTTCATTAGGTTATGTAATGCTTTAGATTTCAATTCCTTATGTATATTTTGATTATATCAATGTATTTATAAGTTTAAAATATCTAAGCATGTTGTTTTCCCATGATTTACACCTTAACATGTTCAAGTTCATGAACTTCAGTTGTTATTGAAATTTACTACCTTTGGGTCTCTGAATTATGATTTTCTTTTATCGTTTAAATGTTATTTTCGTATTTTGTAATCATTCAGTAATGGAGGGTTATGATCACCCAATACCAATGTGTCCTTTGATGATTTCTATTTTCAAGAATTGAGTCTATCAGACAATGATTTTAATATCATATTTAGAATGTCGTATTCTTGCGGAGCACTTGAAAGTACAGTACTATGTCATGTTAAATAACTAATAACACCAGTGTCGTTTAGTTGGGTGTAACACTTAGCATCGAGTGAATGTAGGGATGGTGTCTCCCCTGCTAGTAAGGCATGAGGCGTTAGTAGCAATCGCTAGGTTCCAGACCTATGACGTCACCATAGATTATGAGGAGTCCTCTGTCAGTTAGGCATGACACCCTCTTCCTTCGGGACATTAGCCTTGTGGATCCACATTCTCAGCCAAGTTTTTATACCCCTGGCAAGGTATCAACACCCATCCAAATAGGGTTAGAAGTTGGACCCTAATAGCTTAGATTGGGGTGTGTTGGTTATAGCTAGCTCCCACAGCCTCGGTAAAGTATTCAAAGTATTTCAGATTATGTTTTCTTGACCAAGTGTACAGATTTTAAGTTATTCAGTTATACCACTTTCAGTCATTAAGATTATAGGTTATCTTAGTAAAATATTTATGTTTTGTCTTGCATTTCAGATATTACATGTTCATGCATTCTTGTTCAGTTATCTCATGTATTTTAGATAGTCCTTACCTCACGTACCACTACATTCAAAGTACTGATTGCATACTCTTCTTTGAGTTATGCTTCCTCATAACATAGGTTTAGACGCACAGTTTCACGACCACTCTTAAACAACTTAGCATTACTCAGCAACAGTAGTGGTGATTCCTCATCCATCAAGGACATGATTTGTTTATTCCAGTTACTTTCATGCTTTCTTATGTCTAGTTACTTTCGTGCTTTCTTACTTTTATACTACTAGACATTTACTATTTTTAGCAGTTTTCAGACAGATAGTTGATATCTAGTATTTTATTAGATATTTAAGACATGTCTTGATTCATATTTCAGTATCCAGGTTTACAGTATCTTATCAGCTTACCTTCCACACATGTATTGTATTTCTATTTTTCAGTGCTCAGAGTAGATATCAGCTCATTTGTTAGCTTGTGGTCACTTGTGGCCAGAAGAACTGTTGTCATAACCCACGGGTTGCCTCTTATCATGACAACATCTTAGCCACTGATTTGTACATTAGCATGACTAGAGCTTTCACCACCGGCAAGTACATTTCTCTTATCAAATAAGTTTTGGTTACTCATCTTTGACTCATTGCTTCCCTTATATTATTCTTTAGTGTGTGTTTATGAAGGACCCCGTGTAACGCTCGTAGTTACAATGTCTTGCACCGCAATTAGTTTTTCTTGAATCATCCTTTCAATTTTTCTTTCCAAAGTATGAAAATCTTTAATATTATGACCCTAAACATTAGAATGATATGCACATCTTATATTAGAATTAAAAATTCTTAAATGATGTTAGGGGTATATCCAAGGAGAGGAGTAATCATGCCCCACTATTTCAATTTCTAGAACAAATTAGTACACCCCAATGGTGTAATAACATCCCTTGGTTTCTTCCTCTTTGCAAATTTTAGCCTGGGTTGAAACTTAGATTGAGGGGTACTGTGATAAATATGTGAGGGTTGAGGACGATTTTGAGAGATCAGTGCATGCCATTATGGATAAAAAGATGGATGAATTTATAGTTGTGCATTGAGTGAAGGATATTGAGGAAGAGGATTGGAATAATTTGAATTTTGGAGAAAGAAACCTTATTTTAGGTGAGTATGTGAATTTGGTGTATACGCTCGAGGTTAAGGCTTATAGTATTGGTGAGTTGGACTTCTCGAGCTCTATTTTTGACCTGTCACAATTATAGCTATATCTTGCTTCTTCTTCTTCCCTCTAGTTTCCCTTAATTGATCGCAATATCATCCCAAGTATCTCATAGGATCCTCGTGCCCATCATGATCCTCCAATTCTGACATATCAAAGCTAGGAAGAAGGTCAATACTTGAAGACATGCCTCAGTCCTTATATGAAACATCTTCATAACCCACAAGTTCCAGAGATTTTTTCATAGACTTTTTTACACGTTTCATTTTTCTAGACATTTTTTCCCGCTTTTCTATCATGCTAAGCTTTTTGGTAGGAAATTTTGGTAGTCTAGTTGACTTATATGTAGGATTAGGAGAATAGCAACGATCATCAAGAGTATTGAACATAGACTCATTATCATACTAGTGAAGCACAATTGTTGGGTAGATAGCCAAGGTGGAGCCTCCGTAATGGGTTGAGCAACAAAAGCACAAACGACAGGCGGTGCTATAAATATGGAAGGTTTATATTGAGGATATAGAGAATGAGTGGTGGAAGAATTGGGATGTTGTTGGCTGAAATATATTCTGATACATGGTGTGGTGCATCAATAATAGTAAGAAACTGTGTTTGAAACATTGGTGGGAAAATAAAGGTATTTGTAGGTTCAATACCGGGGATGGAGGAGAAGGCAACCCACTGTCACAAACTCGATGCATTTATGTCATTTGTTTCCTTAGTTTAAAAATGTCTTGCCTTAAACACTCATTTTTCTGACACTTTGTTCGATTCATAATGTCACTCTCGATACCCATGTCAGATATAACAACCTTTTCCTTGGACTTGGTGTAATATGGAGAACCATCCAAAATTTCATAAATCAACCACCTTAAACTTACTGAATAACACAAATAACAAATGCATTAGATTTTAACATTTTTAAAAAAAGCTTTTTCTATTCTAATGTTTGAAGAGATCATCAAACCCTAGAAGGGAACCTATGTATCTCACCTCTAAAAGAGGAGAATCAGGTGTGCGTAGTTCATGAAGTTTTAAAATAAAATAACAGATCAAACTATCTTTCTTCTTCTTTTTTCCTTCTTCTTTTCTCTTTTTTTCATGAGACTTTGCAACAATAACAACAACGAAAACATACCATGTGTATTCCCACAAAGTGGGGTCTGGGGTGGTTAAACAATACGCCGTTCATACCACTACCTCAGTTGAAGTAGAGAGGTTGTTCCTGATAGACCCCCAACTCAGGGAAGATAACAAATATAATTAAACAAAAATCATAAAAGAAACCAACAAAAAAGAGTATCACACCACTAGATAGTAAAGGAAAATAACAAATTTCCAAAAGAAGTTAACGAAAATCTTTTTTGATTTTTCAACTTTGAATTCGCTATGAGAATAAAAACTATGATTATCAAGGAAAAGTCTTTGCTGTATTTTTATACGAAGAAACAAAAGACTCAATAAATCATTATAAAATAAAATTTACTTATATATTTTGAATGAAGAAATGTGTGAAACAACTGATCTAAATAGAAGAGCAAATTTTTTATCTTTTCAATTTTTTTCTTTTCTTTTTCAAAAGATATTGACAAAATCTTTTAAATGTTTTGATTCGGAACTTCATACAAAATGAAACTTATAATTAACAAAGAAAAATCTTTTTGTGTCTTTCTCTTAAAGAGTATATCAAATACCAACTATAAATTAAGCGTGAAGAAGATCTCTTTTGGATTTCTTAGATAATATTATCGAACCCAAGAAGGGATGTATACGTATCTTTCTCCTAAGAGAGGAGAATCAGGTGTGGGTAATTCCTACAGATTAAACTATTAAAGATTAAATAACAGACTGCACCCTGACTCAAGAGACACGATTTAAAAAGGTTGATGAGAAATTCCAATAAAATATTTGTTGAGTTTTTTATTTGAAACTTCATATAACAATGAAACCAAAAACTACAAAAGTAAAATCTTTTTGGTATTTTCAAATGAAAATATTCAAAAATAAAGCACCAACAGAAATAAAATATTTTTGAAATTTTTGACGTAGATAACATGAAAAAACAAAAAAAAAAATCTTTATGACGTTTTCAGTATTCAAGATGTACAAAAAACTATTACAAAAATCTTTTTCAACTTCTCTTCATAAAAATATATAAAACTTCTACCAAATAGATGTATTTTTGAAAATTTTAAATTATGAATGCATGCTAAAGAAAATAACAAAAATTCTTTTTGATTTTTGTTTTTTTAAGAAAAGCATGCAAAAGGTAAAAAAACTTTTTGAATTTTTTTTGTGAAAACAAAAGTCATAAAGAACTCCTACAAAATATGAAATTCTTTTCTTTCCTTTTTTCTCTTTTTAGTTTTTCAAACATTTTTTTCCTCAACTGCTCTAGCCTAAATACACTCTTTCCCTCAACCTTTTGCTCATGCTTCTTAAATAAGTCTGTCAAATAACCTTATTACCCTCACGATGTAACAAGTAGCACATAGGTATGCTTAGGGGTAAGTTTCCTATAAAGGACCAAATGGATCTCGCTAGGTGTCAACATAATGCAATAAGGATGACATAAAAGTCAATCTATGTTGGGGTTCAATTGACAAGGTTGTTTGGGTGAGTGTATGATCGATGGTTGATGCGAATGCTTTGCCCCCACTCCATATACCCAATGGCTCCCCCTCCTAAATATAAGGGTAATTCAAAAAAGGTTTATGTAAATACGTGTTATATGAGACTTGTTTTTAAGGAAATGACTCGAGGTAATACCTATGATGACATATATAAAGCAGCAATAGATAAATAAATTGTAAACATATAGCCTTTAGGCATTCAAAAATAATAAAGAATAACACATTAGCCAGAGTCTGAACCTTTAAGAACAAAGGCCGCTCCTGGGTCAAAAGATGTGCCAAGATACCCAAGCTAGTCGACTTCCAGCTCAAGGCATCCCCAAGCACATTAGACTTTCCTAAATGATATACAATATCCAAGTCATAATCCTTAAGAAACTCAAGTAAACAACATTGGTTCATGTTCAGATCTTGCTGGGTGAAGAAATACTGAAGGCTATGAGGATCTGAGAAAATCACATAATGGACCCCAAACAAGTAGCATCTCTAGAACTTCAAACCAAAAACAACCACGCATAACTCCAAATCATGGGTAGAGTAATTTATCTCATGGGCATACAACTAACGAGAAGCATACACAATTATCTTACACACTTTCACTAACACAACACCTAACCCAACACGTGAAGTATTACAAAAGACGGTAATCCCACGACCTCCTTGGCATGTGTCAAGATCGGAGTTGAAATCAACAAATCTATGAGCTTTTGAAAGCTCTCTTCACAAGCATCAAAATGCTAAAAGGAAATCTTCTTCTTAGTCAACTTGGTCAATAAAGCTGAAATAGATGAAAAACCCTTAATAAAGTGTTGATAGTAACCTACTAAACTAATAAAACTCAAAATCTCAGTAGGAGAAGTAGGCCTAGCCCAATCATGAACCACTGTATCTTGGCTTGATCATCCATAATAGCATACTTGGTCACCATATGATCTAAGAAAGAAACATACTCTAACAAAAACTCACACTAGGAAAACTTAGTATACAACTTCTCATCTCTCAATCTTTGAAGTACAATCTGCAAATGCTACTCATGATCGACCTTAATTTTTTAATAAACCATGATATCATCTATAAATAAAATGAAAAAGGAGGTGAGGTACGATTAAAATACTAGGTTTATCAACTCCATGAATGTAGCTTGGGTGTTAGTCAACCCAAAGGACATGACCAAAAACTCATATTGACCGTATCAAGTTTCATAAGCTGTCTTCAAAATATCTGAAGCTCTAATCTTCAACTGGTAATATCCAAAAGTCAAATAAATATTCAAAAACACTAAAGTACCCTGGAGATGATCAGACAAATTATCAATATGAGGAAGAGGGTACTTATTCTTAACTGTTACCTTGTTCAAATATTGATACTCAATACGCATACACATAGACCCATTGTTTTTGTTTACACACAAGTTAGACACACCCAAGTTGATACACTAGGTCAAATAAATCCTTTATCCAATAACTCCTACAACTGATACTTAAATTTATTTAACTTTGTTGGGGCCATACTATTAGGAGGAAACCTAGTGGTCTTGGTACCTGGCTCAGCATCAATGGCGATGTCAATATCATGATTTAGGGGGAAACCTAGAAAGTGCATACAGAAAACATCGATAAAATCATGGATAATACAAACAGAATCCAATAAAGGAGGTAAAGCAACACTAGTTTTACAAATATGAGCCAAATAAGTCAAACATCCGGTCTACACCAAGCAACGAGACTGAAGGAAAGGCACAACTCTCTTGGGACCCAAATGAAGCACACCCTTCCAAGATATCCTCAACTTAACTCTGTGTTCTCTCGAGTTGGAGGCAAGAACTTTAAAGTAAATCATTTGGTGGTGTGGTTTTCCTAGAACTGCCTATATAAATATAGTGCAACCATAACCCTAAGAACCTCACTGATGTCCAAGCTCTTAATGACTTACATAAGTCAACACGAATAAAATCTAAGAAAGCTGGTAGCTCGAGCATTCCTATAGGTGGTAAGTTAGGGTTGGTGGTACCGCTACACTGTAGTTATTTTTTGCTTTTTTTTCGGATTCCTTTCAATCTTCTGTAGCCTTTTTACCAATGTCAAGTGTATTGAAATTAACATTGAATAGGGTTATCTAGTGGTCTATTTAATAAGATTGAGATTAAAATTTTTTATACCACTCAAGAGTGACCAATGTTTTAGTCAACCCTTTATATTTAATGACATCGGTGTGTCCCTCTTTAAAAATACAATAACTCTTAGCTTCAAACAAATAATATCAGAGCTAAGCAATCCATACCAAAGATGACATCAAAATCTACCATATCTAGGAGAATCAAATCTACATAAGTCTCACACCCGACAAAAGTCATAGTACAGGATCGTTGCGCTCGATCTACCACTAAAAGGTATACTCAACATGCCAATAATCCATGAATCTAATGTAATCATATGACAATAGAGTGAAATACACAATAATATACCATTGAAAATATATAGATTCCAATTTAGGCTTTCTCACTAGAGAAGATTTTGGTAATACCCCAAGTTTTCATGTCTTAAACATCCCAAAATATAGGCCACCGAGTTAGCTTTCCCATACATCAAGCCTCTTCTTAATCGTATGTCACTGCAAAAACTTATGAAAAGTTTCCCTTGAGTATCGAATACACTGCCATGACTACGACTCAAGAAATGAGTTGTAACCACTCATGATGAGTCATCAAGAGTGAGTCGCTGTCATTCTAGTGAAAATCCCAAAGGTGTAGTGTAAACGGACCCAAACTCCCAAAATTTATTAGTTAACCGTATTCCATCAGAAGGATATCAAAGCATTAATTTTCCCATCTTCTTCAAGCAAACTAGGGTTTTTCAAGTGTAAGATCAGTTCCAAGGAATTTCTCAAGACTTTTAATACTAGGTATGTGGGATATGCATCAATGGGTACCTTTCACCCTTTGAGTCCCAAGAAATTCCTATTCCCACAAGTATAAACACTTTTTCCCTAAATTGGTTAAAATTTATGATGACTATAATTTTATAAATATTCCCTCAGTTGCTTTGATTCGAAATCATGAAAATACTTTCCTTCATAATAACAATGTTTACATATGTTTGATAATGAAAATGGATACTCCATGATTTATTACTTAATTAATATGTGTTAAATATTATTTTATCTACCATGGATTGTTATATTCTACATTTGATAAAGCTCGCAGGTTTTGAATACCCAATGCCTAGGAAAATCATGCATGCTATAGTTTTCATGTTGCAAGTCATTTAGATTCATGTTTGTGTCATTACTTTCAGAGTATTTTCATAATGAACACTATTGAACTAAATCATGTTAAATAAATAATAATACCAATATCATTCAGTTGGATCTTAGCACCGAGAAAATATAGGGATAGTAGCTTCCACATCAATTAGGCATGAGTCATTAGTAGCAGACCCTAAGTTCCATACCAATAGATCCTCCATAGATTATGAGAGGTGTCTCATCAGTAAAGGAATGACAACATCATTTTTTGGGACATTAGCCTTGTGGATCAACATCGTCAACCATGTGTTGGTACTCCTGGAAAGGTACCAACACCCTTCTAATTAGGGTTATAGGTTGGACCCAAATTTACTTAAATTAGGGAATATCAGTTATAGTTATCTCCCATAATCTCAGTTTAGTACTCAGGCTATACCAGTTCAGGTTGTCATGACCATGTGTTCAATTTATTAGTTATTCAGTTGCCTATCTTTTATAAATTATTTTAGCACATGTTTATGCTTGGTATTGCATTCGTTCTACATATTCATGTATTCATGCTCAGTACTTATATGTATTTCAGTTGTTCTTATCTTATGAATAGTATATTCAAATACTAATCACATACTCTCTTTTGCTCTATGTTGTCTTAAAATATTGGTTCAGACACTAAGTTCCTCGATCGCCCATAGTCAGTTCAGTACCACTCAATAGAAACCATGGTGAGTCCTCATTTCTTTGAAGATAAGTTATTTGCAGTTATGTTTTATACTTCCATTGTTTCAGCCAGCCAGAGTTAGTTGGGGGTTTGTCCTATCAACTCCTTATGTTTTAGAGGCTTTTAGATAGTTAGACTTGTTTTCAATTTTATTAGAAGTTCAGACATGTTGGGTATTATTTAAGTATTATATCTTAACATAGTTTTTCATCAGTTTAGCATACGCATATGATGTTTTATTATTACTTTATTCAATTCTCATAGAAGATACCAAGTCATGCATTAGCTTGGGGTCACTTGTGGCTGCGAGCATCATATTACAGCTAGATGGTAGCTTCAGATTATGACAAAATTTATATCAGAGCCTAAGGTTTTAAAGTGTCCTAGTGTCTCTGAAAGCTGAGTTAAGTAGAGTCTTATACATGAGTGTGAAGAACCCCATAGTTATGGGTAAGGGGCTATGAGATGGTTTAGAAAAGTTTTCCTTCTTTATATATCATGTTGTGTGATAGAGTGTCAACTTGATTAAAATTTTCCTTCTAACTCATCCTCTATAAATTACAAAAATGCCTTCCTGGAGGAATAATAGAAGAAGAATTAGGGACCAGCCCGCACCACTACCTTTCCCTAAAAACCCATTGAACGATCATTTTATCTATGCCAAATTCAGGACCATTTTCATAGGTTTGGCCCATTCTATGGCCGCTCAAAATCTGTAGGTTTTTGCCCCAGTCAATCCAATAGTAAACATGCTTCTAGGATTCGAGACTCTACTCAGATGAATTTTCTAGTGTTCTATGGATCGAAGTCTTAATAGGATCCACAGGAGCTTTTAGATTATGTGTAGAAGGAAATAGACAACATTGTTGTTACTTTGAGAGAGAGTGCTTACTTAGATTCTTAGAAGTTCCAATGAGTAGCTCATACTTAGGTCAAGCAGTAAAAAGAGGACAGGGGTGCTAATGCAGGGCCTGTAGAATGGGATAAATTTGCTGTTGCCTTCTTGGATAGGGTCTTTGCACTTGAGTTGAGAGAGGTCAAGGTTCATTAAGTCGTCAATTTGAAGCATGGTATCATGAGTGTGAAGGATTATTCACTTAAGTTTACCCAACTAGCAAAGTATTCTTCGACTATAGTGGTTGATTTTAGGGCCAGAATAAGCAAGTTTGAGCTTGGTGTGTCAGAGAAGGTAGTTAAAGAGTGTAGAAAAGTGATTTTAATTAAGGAGATTGACCTTTCTAGTTTGATGGTCCATGCTCAGCATATTGAGGAGGAGAAGCTCAAGGAAAAAAAGGAAGAATAAAAGGGCAGAACCGATAGTTATAGCTTCTCCCAGCCACGTTCAATAGTGGGAATAGCTTTTAGTTCCACAAGAAATCTTCATCCTCGACCCCATATTCAGCCAGTCCTTTAGTGCCTAAGTTCAAGTAGGACAATCAGGATAGATCACCTAGCTCTATGTCCCAGGTAGCATGAATAGTGGAGGCATAAATTCAGTTTTTAGAAAGTGTGATTGGAATCATAAAGTTTGGTGCATAACAAGTAGTGATGCATTCTTTTTGTGTGGTAAGCTAGGCCACAGGATAATGGATTACCCATTGGGTGTATGGATGGGCAGAAATAATCATCAACAGGGTCAGGCTAATTGTTTACTAGCACCAGCCGACCGCCATAGTTAGTAGGGTGCCATTATTGGGCAACATCAAAACTAAATTTTTATCCTCTAGACTCCATATGATTTGGAAAGTTATTTTGATATGGTTACCAGTATGTTACAAGTCTTTCATTTTTAGGTTTGTGCATTGTTAAACCCCAGAGCTTCACTTTCTTTTGTGACTCCTTACATAACCATAGACTTCGGTATCAGTCCAAACAAATTTTCAGAACCCTTCTTAGTGTCTACTCCAGTGGGTAGCTCCATCATAGCAAGACAGGTATACAAAAGTTTCTTAGTCACAGTGTCCCATTAAGCTTTCTCTATAAACCTTGTAAAATTAGAGATGAATTATTTTGATGTCATTCTCAGCATGAATGGGCTTCATTCTTTCTATGCTTCAGTTGAATATAAAAATATAATCGTCTAGTTTTGGTTCCCTAATGATCTAGTCATAGAATTGAGAGGTAGTACCTCAATGCCCAAAGCTCGATTTGTTTATTACTTTAAGATAAGAAAAATAATTTCCAATGGTTTCATCTGTCATCTTGTCTAAGTCAAGAACTCAAGTGTCAAAATTCCAAATATTGAGTCAGTTCCAGAAGTAAATGAGTTTCCTGAAGTATTTCCTAAAGATCTTCTTGGAGTTTCTCCTAAGAGGGAAATCTATTTTGGAATATGTCTCCTTCTAGATACCCAACCAATGTCAATTCCACCTTATAAAATGGTTCTAGCTGAGCTTAATAACTAATAGAATAGCTAAAGGACCCCTAAGATCAAGGCTTCATCAGTCTTAAGGTTTCCCTGTGGGGTGCACCAGTCCTTTTCATGCACAAGAAAGATGGCTCTCTCAGAATCTGTGTTGACTACCATCATTTAAACAAATTTACAATCAAGAATAGGTATTCTCTTTTGAGGATTAATGACTTGTTTGAACAACTTTAGGGTGCTAATTATTTCTCTAAGATAAACCTCTGATCCACTTACCATCAGCGCAGAGTTAGAGAATATGTCATTCTAAAGACTGCCTTCAGAGCATAGAACAATCGATTCAAATTTGTAGTTATGTCCTTTGTACTAATGAATGCTCCTGCAACTTTTATGGATTTTATGAATAGGGTGTTCAAGTAGTTCTTGGACATGTACATCATTTTCTTCATAGATGACATCCTTGTCCATTCCTATAGTTAAAATAATTATGCAGATCACCTGAGAATTATTTTTCAGACCCTTAAGGATCATCAATTATTTTCTAAGTTCAGTTAGTGTGAATTTTGGTTCAGATTAGTATCTTTCCTTGGTCATATTATTTTTGGTAATGGTATTAGGGTTGATCATCAGAAGATTAAAGTAATGAGAAATAGGACAAGACCTATCTCTCCATTGGATATCGAGAGTTTCTTAGTTTTACTCAGTTATTATAGATGGTTTGTTAAGGGATTTTATTTTATTGCTTCACCCATGTCAAAAATTACTTAGAAGAAAGTTAAGTTTTAGTATTCAAATTCCTATAAGAAGAATTTTTAAGATGTTAAAACTAAACTCACTTTTGCTCTAGTATTGACTCAACCAGAGGGTTCAAATGGGATTGTAGTTTATTATGATACATCAAAAGTTGGTCTTGGTTGTGTTTTGATGAAGCGAGGTAATTTCATAGCCTATGCCTCTAGACAACTTAAGACCCATGAGAATAACTATTTGATTCATGATCTTGAGTTAGCTGCAATTGTGTTTTCCTTAAAGATCTAAAGACATTATCTTTGTATGGTTCATGTTAATGTGTTTACAAAACATAAAGGTTTAAAATATGTATTCGTGTAGAAATACCTGAATCTTTGTCCGAAAAGGTTGATTGAATTATTGAAAAACTATAATACAAGTGTATTGTATCACTTGGGTAAAGCCAATATAGTAGTCGATGCCCTTAGTAGAGTCTATAGGATGTATTGCTCATGTTGAGGAGGATAAGAATGAGTTAGTCTTTGAGGTTCATTAGCTTATTGGATTAGGTGTTCACTTGGTTGATTCTACTGCAGGTAGTATATAGGTTCAGGATTGTTTGGAGTCTTCTTTGGTCTGTAAGGTAAAGAAAAAAAAAGACAGGGATCCTATTTTGGCTAAATTAATGGAGGCAGTTTAGGACCAAAAAGTTAAGGTTTCTCTCCCAAGGGGGGATGGTGTGATTCGCTATCAAAGTAGATTATGTATTCCAAATAAGGATGGATTGAGCAGTTAGAATTAGCACATGGTTCGTGATATTCTATTCATCCAACAGCAACTAAGATGTACTGTGATTTGTATGAAGTCTATTAGTCAAATGGTATGAAGAAGGATATTGCAGAATTGGTGGCTAAGTGCTCCAATTTTCAATAGGTAAAGGTTGAGCGCTAGACACCTAGTGGTAAGCTTTAGGAGTTCAGTATCCCTTCTTGGAAGCAGGAGGTGGTGAATATGGACTTTTTCATAAAGTTACCCCATACGTGGCATATGGATGATTCTATATGGATCATTGTGGATAAAATGATCAAGTCAGCTCATTTCTTGCCATTCTTTACTTTTTATTCAGCCGAAGACTATGCTAGACTCTATCTCAGGTACTTAGTGAAGTTTTAATGAGCTTTGCTGACCATCATTTAAGATAGAGGTACTCAATTTACCTTTCAATTTTTGTAAGGCTTTCCAGGAGGGTCTTGGCACCCAATTTTATCTTAGTATGGATTTTCATCCCTAGATAGATGGTCAGGGAAAAAGGACCACTCAAACCTTAGAAGATATGTTGATATCTTATTTTATTGATTTCAAGGGTAGCTAGGATGATCACTTATCTTTAATTGAATTTTCCAACAATAATAACTATTACTCTAATATTTGGATGTCTTCATTTGAGTCTCTCTATGGTATGAGATGTAGATCTCTTATTGGTTGTTTTGAAGAAGGTGAGCCATCTTTGATAGGGATAGATTCAGTGTTTGAGGTGATGGAAAAGATTTAGTTAATTTGAATAAGGCTGAAGACAATCCAAAGTCACTAGAAATCCTATCCAGATGTGAGGAGAAAGGAACTTGAATTTAATGTTGGTGATTTTATGTATCTAAAAATTTCACCCATGAAAGAGTTAAAGAGGTTGAGTAAGAGAGGAAAGCTCAGTCCCCACTATGTTGGCCCGTATATGATTTTGAGTGGTTTTAGAAAGGTAGCATATGAGGTAGAGCTGCCTGCAGGTTTAGCATTAGTGCATCTCGAGTTTTATGTCTCCCTGCTATGGTGACCAAGCTTCAGTTTTTCCCTTAGAGAATGTGGGTGTAGAAGATAACCTCTTCTGTGAAGAAATCCCAGTCTAATTTCTTTATCGTCAAATCCATAGGTCTAGGAATAAGGAGGTTGCATTGGTTAAGGTTCTATGGAGAAATCAATCCATTGAGGGATATACATGGGAGGCAGAAACAGATATACAAACTAAGGATCCCTATCTCTTCTCTATTAATTTAGATTCAGCTTGAGGTAGTGATTTTCTTAACGTAATTCTCTTATTTTTAATCTCAGCTATTCGACCATCCTCTTGTCATAGAACATATTCATGAGTTCAGTTTAATTTATGCATCATATTTTAGATTTATGATATATAATCATGATTCAACTCTTAAGTATTCAGTGTATTATCTCAGACTTCCTAGTATTCCATCTCAACTAGTTTCATTCAAGGATGAATTATTAAAAGGGGGAGATAATGCAATACCCCAAATTTTTATGTCATAAACCTCCCAAAAGATAGGCCGCCGAGTTAGCTTTCCTATGCATCAAGCCTCTTCTTAATCCTATGTTGTAGAAAAAAGTTGTGAAAAGTTTTTCGTAAGGATCAAATGCACTACCATGACTACGACTCAAGAAATAAGTCATAACCACTCAGGATGAGTCATCATGAGTGAGTCATATTCATTCTATTGAAGACCCCATATTTGGTACCGGTGCCTACAACTCCTCCCTAAGACTTGTAATCATTGACTACGAGTTGTATGGAATGACTTGTTGTCACAATAGTATGATACCCAAGATCCTCTTCAGTGGTTAGGAGTCCAGCATACGACTCATAAAGAGATATTACAAGTCATATAGTGGACTTGTAGCCCGACCAATAAGGATTTCATGAATTAATCTTCAGACTACGACAACACCTTACAACTCATAGTCAGTCATGACGAGTCGTCTAGGTAAGTCATAACGATTGGGAATGTGTTTTCCTGCATGTTTTTTGAGTTACTTTTATATCATTTCCCACTCCCTTAAAAGCCAAACCCATGTCATTTTGGCTTCCCAAGGGGTAGTATGAAAGGACCCAAAATTCCCTAATTCCTTAATTAACCATATTTTACCCAAAAGAGATCAAACAAGCAATTTTCCAAACTTCTTCAAGCAGACTAGGGTTTCTTAAGAGCAAGATCAGTTCCAAGGAATTTTTCAAGACTCTCACTACTAGGTATGTGGGATATTAATTAATGAGTCCCTTCCACCCACTAAGTCGCAAGAACTTCCTATTTCCACAAGTATAAACCTTTTTTTCCCAAATTGGTGAAATTTCATGATAACTGTGATTTTATAAACTTTCCCTCAATTTCTTTAATTTTAAACCATGAAAATACATTCCTACATAATAACAATGTTTCCATATGTTTGATAATGCAAATGGATGCTCCATTCTTTATTATTGAATTAATAAGTATTAAATAAGATTTTCTCTACCATGGATTGTTAAATTTTGCATTAAATAAAGCTAGTGGGTTATGAACACCCGATACCTAGGAAAATCATGCATGTTATAGTTTTCATGTTTCAAGTCATTCAGATTCATGTTTACTTCATTACTTTTTGAATATTTTCAAAATGAGCACTATTAGTACTAAATCATGTTAAATAAATAATAATTCCACTATCATTTAGTTAAGAGTAACACTTAGCACCGAGTAAATGCAGGGATGGCAGCTCCCTTATCAATTAGGCATGAGTCATTAGTAGAAGTCCCTAAGTTCAAGACCTACGATTCCACCGAAGATTATGAGGGGTACCTTGTTAGTAGAGGCATGGCACCTCATCCTTAGGGACATCAGCATTGTGGATCCACATCATTGTCCATTTGTTGGTACCACTAGAAAGATATTGGCACCTTTCTAACTGGGGTTATAGGTATTAGGAAATGTCGATTATAGTTATCTCCCACAGACTAGGTCCAGTGCTCACGCTATACCAGTTCAGGTTCTCATGACCAAGTGTTCAGTTTATTACGTATTCAATTACTCAAATTTTATAGATAATTTCAGTACACATTATTCTTGGTTTTTATTTGTTCTACATATTCTAGTATTCATGCTCAATACTTATATGTATTTTAGTTGTCCCTATCTCATGAACCAGTAGATTCAACGTACTGACCACATACTCTCTTTTGCTCTATGTTTTATTAAACCATAGTTTCGGATACTCAGTTCCTACATCTCCCTTAGTTAGTTTAGTATGACTAAGTAGCAACCATGGTGAGTTCTCATTTCTTAGAGGAAAATTTATTTGCAGTTATTTTTAAAATTTTCGTTATTTCAGTCAATCAAAGTTAGCTGGGGGTTTGTCCCATCAACTTCTCATGTTTTAGAGGCTTTGAAATAGTCATACTTTTTTTAGTTTTAAGAGAAGTTCTGACATGTTGGGTATGGTTTAGGTATTATATCTTATCAGAGGTCTTCATCAGTTTAGCTTCTGCATATTATGTTTTATCATTACTTTATTCAATGTTCACAGTACATACCAGATCATGGGTTAGCTTGGGGTAACTTGTGGCCGTGAGCACCATTTTATGTCTAGGGTATAGCCTCAAGTCATGACAATTTGTCAAGAGTTAAAGACTCGACTCACCTCCTCTCCAATTTTAACTCTATTATAGGGTTTGGATGGTTTTATGGTATATTGTGATCTTTCTAGAGTTAGGCTTAGTTATGTTTTGATACAGAAGGCAAGGTTATTGTATATGGCTCTTGGAAACCTAAGCCTTATGAGAAAAACTGCCTGACTCATCACCTTGAGTTCGTAGCAGTCATGTTTGCCTTTAAGATTTGGGGGCATTATCTTTATAGGGTTGATGTTGATGTGTTCACTGATCACAAGAGTCTTTAGTATGGGTTTAATCAGAAAGATCTAAATCTTCATTAGAGAAGGTGACTAGAGTTGTTCAAATACTATGATAGAAGTGCCTTTTATCATTTAGGTAAGGCCAATGGTATAGCTGACGCCCTTAGCTGTTTGTCTATAAGGAGTGTTGCTCATATGAAGGATGGTAAGAAAGAGTTAGTTCATGAGTTTCATCAGCTTTCTAGGTTAGAAGTTTGGTTAGTTGATCAAACCAAATGTAGTGTTTGGGTTTTGAATCTTCTTTGTTAGCCAAAGTGAAGGAAAAGTAGGATAGAGATTGTATTTTGCAAAACTTAAAGAGGAAGTTCAAAATTAGAATTTAAAGGTTTTATCCCTAAGGGGAGATAGTGTTCTTCGTTGACAGGGAAGATTATGTGTTCTAGATGTGGATGGTTTAAGGTAGTGGCTGTTAGTAGAAGCTCATAGTTCTTGATATTCAATTAATCCAATAGCCACTAAGATGAACCTTGATTTGTGTGAAGTACATTAGTGGAATGGCATGAAAATTTTTTTTACAAAATTCATTGGTAAATGTCAAAATTGCTAGTAGGTTTAGGTTGAGCACCAGAGGCCTAGTGGTATACTTCAGGAATTTAGTATTCCAACTTGGAAGTGGAAAGTGGTAAATATGAACTGAATTATAGGTTTGACTCAAACTCGACATCAACATAATTCTATTTGGGTTATCGTGAACTGAGTGACTAAGTCGGACCAGTTCTTTACATTTAACACTTAAGATTAAGTCGAGGACTATGCTAGGCCCTATTTTATGGAGTTAGTTGAACTACATGGAGTCCCTCTAACCATTATTTCAGATAGAGGTACCCAGTTTACCTATTGATTTTTGAAGACTTTTCAAAAGGGTCTTGGTATAAAGTTCATCTCAGTACAAATTTTCACCCACAAAAAGATGGTCAGGCTGAGAGGACTATTCAGGCCTTAGAGAATATTTTGAGGGCATGTGTGATTGATTTCAAGGGTATTTACGATGATCACTTGTTGTTAATTTTTTTTGCTTATCATAACAACAATTACTCGAGTATTCAGATGGTCGTATTTGAAGCACTGTATGGTAAGAGGTATAGATTGCATATTAGTTTGTTTGAGGTCAGTGAGGCTTCCTGGATAGGTCCATATTCAATGCATAAGGTGATGGAAAAGGTTTAGTTAATTATAGAAATACTGAAAACATCTTAGAGTAGTTAGAAATCTTATGTAGATTTGAGAAGAAGGGAGCTTGAGTTTGATATTGGAGATCTTATCTACTTAAAGATTTCTCCCATGAGAGGGTGAAGATATTTGGTAAGAAAATAAATTTTAATCCCTGTTATGTTCGTCCTTATAAGATTTTTATTTGATATTGAAAGGTAACCTATGATTTGGAATTGCTTGCAACATTTCCATGTTACCTTGTTGAAGCAATGCATTGGTGATCAAGCCTCAGTAGTCCCATTATAAAGGGTTGGCATGGAAAATAGCATTTCTTATGAAGAGGTCCCGATTGAGATCCTTGATCACTAGATTCGTAGGCTAAGAAATAAAAAAGTTGCTTTGGTTAAAGTTCTGTGGAGAAATTAGTCAGTTGAGGGAGATACTTAGGAATAAGAGGAAGATATGCTGGCCAAGTACCCCTATCCTTTCTCATCGAACTCTGTCCCAACTTGAAGTAATAGTTCCCCAAATTAATTATTCTTTAATTTCCACCTTAGACTATCCAACTATTTTTCCTTTTATTGCATATATTTATGAGTTTAGTTCAGTCCATGCATTAGTCACAAATTCAAATATTTACTCATGTTTAAACTTGTATGTTTTCAGTGCAAAATTTTAGCTCTTTTCCATACTACTTTAGCTTAATCAGTTTTATTTAGGGATGAATGATCCCAAGGGGGAGATATTATAATAACCCAAGTTTTTGAGCTCTATACCTATCAAAATATAGGCTATTGGATTATCTTTTCAATACCTTTAGTCTTACCTTAATCCAATATCGTAGTAAGAAGTTTTGGAAAATTTGCCTAAGTGACTGTTAATTGCCAGTGATAATGACTCTTGTAATGACCCATTGTCAGACATAATGAGTCATTGATTGGACTCATTACCACAGTTGTGACGGATCCCTGATTTCAATCTAGTGATAATAGCTCTATCCTATGCTTTGTTATTAGTAATAATGAGTCATTTGGAGGAACTCGTCCTTACAACAAAAGGATACTCAAAAGTTTAGTCCTTGACCATGATTCTTGATGATGACTCATTGTCAGATGTAACGAGTCATTATGTTGACCTATTATCCTAACAGTGATGAATCAGTTCTTTCAGCCTCAGTTCACATCTATAGGCCACAACTCGTGATTAGAGACTATGAGTCATAGTTGAGTCATGACGGCTTTATCCCAAAAATTCTTACACGATTTAAAAAGAGCTTTTAGATCTTTTCCAATTCTTTTAACCCTAAACCAACATCATTTGGGTACTCCTAGACTAGTTATTGGGGGTTAATATTACCCTAACACCTCATAAACATAGAATCATTCGACACTTAGAAAAAAGGGGCGATTTACTCTTCCTCAAAACCAAGTTAGGGTTTCTCAACCTTAAGTTCAAATTTCAAGGATTTCACTATGGTTTCCATCTCCAGATATATCGGATTTCATCAATGGGTTCCTTCTACCCATTGAGTCCATAAGATTTCTTAATCCTCAAGTTTAATGCCCTTTCAAGCTGGGTTCCAGGTGAAATATGAGTTTTCCTTCATTTTTTCAGTTGCTCTTTTAATTGAATCACGAGTACTTGTTTTACTATTTGAGCAATATCTTCTCATGATAAGAATCATAATTTCCCCTATATTTGATAATTAATTGATTTTTGTCTTAAATTATGAATTTCCCTATTATGATCAGCTTTTAATAGTTTTATATCCTATTGTATATGTTAGAGCTGGTGGGTTATAAACAGTCGATACCAAGGGATTCATGCATATAGCAGTCTACATATTGTTAGCATTTGAAATGATGCTTGTGTTGTTATTTTTATAATACCATGATATTGAGCATATACCAATTACTAGAGCCATTTTATTAGTACTAGTACCTAGCACCGACGAACACAGGGATGAAGGCTCACCCATCAGTTAGGACTAAGACCTTTAGTAGAATTCCATAATTTATAGAACTATGACACCACCATAGTTATAAGGGGTTATGCACCAATCAATAATTACACCCTAGTCCTTTAGGAGATCAGTTTAGCGGATCCATGCCAGTCAGTGTTGGTACCCTTGCTAAGGCACTAACACTTTTCAAACTAGGGTTATAGGTTGGACTCCATTTTGATCAGATTGAAGTTTTTCATTTCTTGTTTTCTCCCACAGCCCTCAGTTCATGTTTCAGTTTATGTCTCTATTTAGATTATGCATGACTTTGTATTCACTTATTCAGTTTTATTCGGTACATGTTCAATACTTGGTCTTGCATATATTCTATTATGTTTCATGCATTCTAGTTCAGCTTATACTAATTAGATTCCCATATCACATACTTAGTACATTCAAAGAACAAATTTCATACTCTTTTACTTTATAATTTCTCATAATATAGGTTCAGACACTGAATACTTGAATTGCACTTAGCACATATCCGTACTACCTAACAATAACTTTTGGTGAGTCCTTATCAGTCTATGCACAATGTTAGACTTGGGGGAGTCTTTGACTAGGACACTTCGTTAATGAAATGGATAGATAAGTTAGTGCATCAAAATTAGAGATCCATACTATCACTCAATAATGAAGTTATGAGACTAATTTGGATAGAGGAATTAGAGTGTGACCAACCCAGGGTTATATTATCAACCTCGTAAATCAATAATCACAATAAATACAAAATCCAACCAGAATTTATAGTTATGTATGAAAGTGAAGTATATGCCTCAACCCAAAAATTCTCTATCTATTGTTTACAATCAAAGTTTTATAGCATTGTTATTTCCATTATTTAGTTTACAATAAAGGAAAACTCATACTCTTTTTGGTTTCAAATAGCATTTGCTTAACTTAAATAGTAATACTAGAATTGGATCATCTGCTAAATACCATGTCCTTTTGGGATTGATATTCGTCTCACAAGAGTCACTATACTACTTGTTTGACAATGTGCACTTGCGTGTGTGCTTGGGTGCAACATATTTTTGTGATGCTGCCAGGGACTTGAAAAAAATTAGTAACCTTCTAAATGTTAGTCTTGTGATTTTGTTTGATAAGTTCTAATAACTTGGTCTTAACTACTAAATTTGCATGAACAAGCTCAAATCTCAGTAAACTAGCAAGGGAAGCGGATTCGGTTAAACCATACCCTAATCCTGAGCAACGCTTGCACCAATTAAGGAGAGAAAGCACTTATTTAGTCAATTCTGTAATTTTAGTAGGATGAGACTATTCCAGTAGCAATTGGAGATGAAAAACCAGCCCGTAAGATAGTACACAAAGTGGAGATCCCACGGACAACCAATATGAACTCAAGTATCAAAGAAGTAGATGTAGGAGATTGATTTGAGCTTACATAGAATATAGTGCAATTGTTTCACATCAATGGGCGATTTTCAGGTATTCCACAGGAGGATCCACAGGTTCATCTACAAAACTTCTTGGTGATAAGTGAAATATTTATTCCCACTAGAGTCTCTGTAGATTGCATAAGGCTAGCTTATTTCCTATTCTTACTATTTGGGGAGTGAGTGAAATGGTTGAAGACAGAACCTTCAAATTCAATCACCACTTAAGGATGACTTGGAAAAAAAGTTCCTCATTTGATAATTTCCAACAGGAAAAACTGCAGGGTTGAGGAGAAAGATCTAAAATTTCAAGAAACAACCAAAAGAAAATCTCATTTAGGCATTGATGAGATTCAAGTAGCTTCTCAAATTCTACCTGCCTCACAAACAAATAAATAATTACTCACTTTTACTTTAGTTGGAGGTCTTGACCATAACGCATAAATTTTTTTAGATTCAGTAGTAGGTGGTCAGGATTTGTAGAAAACCCATGATGACCAGTATACTCTCCTTAACCATATTTCATAAGGCAATCCAGAATGGCAAGGTGATGTATCTAGAGGTATGGTGAAAAAGTCTTTAGGTGTGGTCAAGGTAGATGTGTCATAACATTTTATAAATAGTTTGCCTTTTTTCAGAAGCAGATGATGAATCAGTTTGATATATTGAGTGTAGCTCAAGATCAGGGTTGGTGTAAAATTTTTGGTAGTAGTAGTCATTATGCTGATTTATGTGGAGCAAGTCCAAATTTGATGAATTTTATGGGAAATGCACAAAAAGGAACCAGAATTACAATAATGCCTACAATCATTACTATCATGGTCATCCCAAGTACTCATTGGCCATTAGTTAGGTCCAACCTCAATGGTTCAATAGCAATAAGGTATGCAAACCAACACTCAAGACAGTAATATAGAAGAAACTTTGAAAATGATTCTGGCCAAACACAAACAACTAGATGTAGAGACAAAAATTTATTGTTGGATTAAAAGAGTTTAGAGATGCAGTTGGGCTAGTTATCTCAGGAGTAAGAAACAAGTCCTCTAGCGGGTTTGTCATGTGATATAGAATATCCAAACAAGTGTTGAAAATCACATTGAGGACTAGGAGAGACCAGTTTGATGTACCTATAAAAAAAAATAATGAGTTTCAAGCAAAGTTGATCTCACAAAACCAGGAAGAAATGCAAATGGCTTCCAAAGAAGTTTGCAAAAGAGGAAGTTTGAGTACCTAAATGAAAATTCGACTAAGCAATCTCAACATAAACCACCATCATTCCCTCAAAAGATTAAGAAAGTCAAAGATGATGCTTGTTTTAAGAAGTTATTTGACACATTTAGAGAACTTACCATAACCTCCCTTTGTTAGTTATTTCATAGAAAATGACCAAGTATGATAAGTTGTTAATAGATGTCGTAAAAAAGGGAAGATTGATGATTTTGAGACAATAGCACTTACTAAAGAGTCCAGTTCTATGGTTATGAGAAATATGCCTAAAAGGTTCAAGGACCCTAGGGTTTTCACCCTCCCTATACAAATTAATGAAAGTGATGTTTTCCAAGCTTTAAGTGATTTGGGGGTGATAACTCTCAACTTACACCTCAACTTACTGCAACGCGGGTGTCATCAATATATTTACCCAACTTTGGAGTTGGGGTCGAATCCACAGGGAACTATGTGAGTGGCGATTAAACTAGTTTGAAACTAAAGCTACAAGTTAAATTCAAATAACTGGCATGAAAAGAAAGTAAAATGGGGGTTTTAGTTTAATAAGTAATTCTTGGTCACTTTACTTTCAGTGTTTGGAATCAAGAGTTTAAGGAAAACCAGAATTTGTTCACTAGGGGTTTTGGTACTTGACAGATGCGAGTAGTGGTTCAAGATTCTCACAGTGGGTAGGATAACAAGCTATCTTTATGGATGTTATGCTTAAATGTCTCTAGACCTACTTAAGTGTTTAATTCCTTAATCCTCTCGAACTTAGGGAATTTCTATTTATTGCCCATATTTTACCTCAGGTTAACCAACCTTGTTACAGCGCTGATTATTAAATGAAGAATTTTCAAGTCCCTGTTGATAATTCACTTCCTACTATATTTGATTTCTTTCTTAAGAAAATCAAAGCTGGTGTGTCTATTATTTGCATCCAACAGACGTTCATTAAAACTTTAGAATTACCAAGAAATCCTACCACCTTTTAAATCTTGAATACTTAGCAACTTATCAAGACCTAACCCTAGATCCCATAATTCAGGTTAAAGGGATTTATCCGCTCATGATGTAATAATCAAAGAAACTAGTTGAATTCATGATTTGAAAGATAAACTTAACACAAGATGAATAGAAACTAGAGATTCTCTGATTAAATGACAACGGAAATCCCCAAATAATAATAATAATCTCTTCAAAGTATTTGCTTTTTCAAGACAAGAAACTCGAGAGAGAAAATATCAAAGTACGTCTCTTAAAACTCAAGTGCCAACCTCTAGAAAAACCATAAAAATGTTTTTTATAGTTAATCCTAAATAAGGAAATAAAATCAAAATATTTAAAAAATCCTTCAGAATAGGTGACGGAGTTTATGACGGCGTGTCAAGGTCCTGACGACTTATCAGAAATATTGTTAGGCCCTCCAGCATTCTTGGCATCTTCTGCTTTAATTGACGACAAAGTTTGATGACTTATCAGATACGTGATGACATATCAAAAATATCGTCAATTTTTCATTCAAAATTTAATTCTCTGCCTACACTTGACGGAAACTATGACACCTTATCACAGTTGTGATGACATATCAGAAAAGTTGTCACAGTTTTACTTTAATCCTTCTAACACTGCAATACCTGACGTGATTTCTGATAACTTATCACAGGGCTGACGACTTATCAGGAATGTCGACAGCCACACTTCCAGTTCTTTTGCATCAGTTTTCAGCTCTTTTGCTTCCATTTCCTTAAATTTCCTTTGCATCATGACTTTTACTACAATATCAAAGTAAAATAATCAAAAACGACAAAAGTTGCTTAAGACTTCGTAATTATTCTTAGTTAAAATCCTCAAATGTGTTAGCATTAGCTCACACATCAACACCCTCAACTTAAAACAATTGTTTGTCCTTAAGCAACTCAACACAACTAAGAGAATACAAAGTACATTTGGCAGTCAATCATCCATATCATATCAAAATAGTTTTACTATCTCCAAGGTCACTTAATTCAAGAACAATGAAAAACACCAATGCAACACACAGGAATCAAGATACGGCATCAATTCAATTATAACAACCACGCACAAACCATTATTACACTACCCAAACAAGTCAGTAACTAGCAATGTAACCAGTGTGCCCTCACAGCAAAGACATCCCCCTTATCTCATAGCAGTACTCATATATGTAACTATGGGGACAATCAAAACAATCACTCTTAGAATAAAGTTCCAATCAGTGTATGTCAAGTACCATAGGCTTTCCCTTATTTTCATTACCCAGATCTTCAGATAGATCAGCTAAGATCACTATAGGTCTTCTCTTAGGCTTGAAATATAGGTTGGGGGCTGGTAGGATACTCGATATTCTTGAAAGTGAATAAGCCTTCTTGACACTACAGTAGCCTTTACTTGTTAGCTTTTTACACTATTCTCTTTTCTTGATCATACTGATTTAGGATAGGTGCGGTCTTTTCTCAAGCACTTATTCTTTTTTTTTTCATAATTTTTCTTTTTCTTACTCTTTTTCTTCTGCACCCAACTTTTTGTTCTATTCTTTTATGCTACCTTTCTTCATACTCATTTTGTATGACGCACCCCTATAATAACTACCCTCAACTTAGGCTATTTGCCTAAGTCAAGGTGCACAGTATCCAAGGAGGACCAGGGCCAAAACAGGTTCATTGTGATCTAAATGGGAAGGTGACAAGTGCCATACAAAGAAATAGGCTAATTAGGCTCAAAACAAGGATCAAGGGATATTATACACATAGGGAAGATCATTTAGGCTAAAGTGAGCTAATATCAAAACGGCCTATGATCCTTTCCTAACTCATATCCTTCAACCTTGGTAAGACTAACTGGGCAAGTCTAGCTTCAGAATACAACAGGAACTAGGTAGCATGTCACACATACATGGCACAAAGGTACATCATAAGCTACTACCCATTCGGTTTATACAATTGTTAGCAGTGATTATCATGTCCCTAATACTAATTCCATAAAAAAGATTCACAATAGTCGCATGTATATGTATATCACACAATTACAAAATAGACCATTAGAGAGGTATTTTCAAAAATCAGCAAAAATGTGTTAACTGCCTAAGGTACTTGTTTTTCTCCTAGTCAACTACAATATTGTACAACAAATCATAATACGCCTAAACATATCGGCTCTACTAGGAACAAGAATCCTGGAAAAAGAGGAACGGCAACAAAAACCCCAAGAGGATATCAGCACCCATAAGTAGTCCCACCCTCAACTTAGAATCATACATTGTCCCGAATTCATCAAACCAAAACAAAAGAGTCAAAAATATACCTGTGTCACTATGGGTGAAAAGATCTAATTTCAATCACATAATAGGAATACAAACAATAAAATACCTTGGGTTCTCCCAAGAAGCGCCTAATTTAGTGTCGCGCCAAGACTATGTTATCTTGACTACTCAGAATTTATCAAGATACCTTAAAAATGCTTCATACTTTATCCCTCAAATTAGATGATTTAAATATTACCCCCAACTTAGAGTCCATATTCTTACCTCGATCATAGGGGGTGGTACAAAAATTAAAAAGTCGAGTAATGGGTTGAGTGTGGAAAACCACTCGGCCTTAAAGTGAGGTGTGTTTTTATGTTGCTTATCAGGGGTAAAATATAGAATATAGGATTTTTCTAACTAATCTTCACTTAGATTTATTGGTTTTTTTGCTAAAATATCGTTACTAAACCCAAAACTCGACTATCTTTTGCTAATAATAGGTAATTGGTATACTACTATTATGTCATGGCTCATGATATTGCTTATGCTAGGAAGTATGTTGGAAATCATGTTTGAAACACTTTTTATGATGATCTTATCAATTTTGTCATGAATTATGATTAGAACTTATGCTTATTGATTATGGAAAGTTATGTTGCTAATTGTGCTTGAAATCATGAAACTTTAATATATGATTGCTTATGTTATAAATGTTTTCACTGATTATGATTATGCATATATCTTGATACCCGATAAGGCCAAAAGATATTATAATGATATGATGATTCCCAACAAGGATGGGGGATATTATGATGACATGATGATGCCCAACAAGGCCGAAGAATATTAAGATGATATGATGATACCCGATAAGGCCAAAGGATATTGAGATGGTGTTGATACCCAGCAAGGCCAAAGGATATTGATTATGATGATATATACCTGCAAGGCTGGAGGATAATTATAATGATATACCTATATGTATATCTATCACTTCAAGTCTGGCTAGCCCTATGTATGGTAACTAAATGCTTATTCATACCCTTATGTGTAATTTGGGTATGTTGTTGATAATAGGGATACTGATTATATCCCACTAGTAATGAATGCTTATAAAGTGGTATAGTTGATATTTAGTACTAAATGGGAATTTAGTGGTAGATATTGTTTATGTGGCTAATAATGGCGAATGGATAATTGTACACTAGAGACAATGATGAATAGTGGTATTAATGGCTAGTGATGATGATAGTTATTCTATAATAATGATAATTAGTGCTATCAATGATTATTAATAATGATGATTAGTTGATAATGATGACTAAGTTGATAATAGTTATTAGTCAATAAACAATGCGTAGTTGTTAAATATTGGTTAGTGGGTGAATAAAGAGTAGATGATAAGCCATGAATAGTGGTTATGTGGTGAATAGTTATTAAATAACAACTTGAGGTCTTATGATTGATAGTAAGTGAATGGATTAGTTAATGAGAGATGACTATCTAGTAAAGTGTTACTAGTGTATATTAATGTTGAGATTGTTAAATAATGGTAATAGTATGAAATATAAGTACATGATCATGTTGGTAATTAATGAAAGTTCAGTAAAATGATCGATTAATGACATTTGTGGGAAAATGGTTATTAATGATGAGTTTCGGATATGTTGTTGGTTAAATTCCCCTATGTTTCTCTTGTGTGCACTCTCCGGTAGTATAAGATGTTGTGATGAGTTCTTTACTTTATGCACCAGTTGTCATATGGGAGCCAAGTTTGTACTTGTGCTTGCTTGATTTGATGCTTTATGATGCATTATGATTTTGAATTATCTAATTCTTATGCATGGTCATATTGGCATGTATTAATGCCTTATGTTATAATATTATTCCAATTTAAGTATTTATTGTGTACAGCGATGATGGAGAAGATTAAGGTTTAAATTTGTACCTTGACTTAGTTGTGATTACCTTGCATTATATTATCCTTATATCATGATTTAGCTCAATAGGCCGATGATGTCTACTGAGTACCCATTGTTTTGATACTCATACTACACTTTTGTACATTTTTGGTGTAGATCCGAGTACTAGCTATGATCATTGTTCGTGTAGAGTTGATCTTTCGTTGATAGGGTGAGCTCTTGGAGTTTCAAGTTGACCATTTCCTTCTATCTTATTATTATCTAGTCTTTTGTATTGTAATGACCCTTCCAGCCTTTTTCCCTAATTTCATTTTATTTTGCCGTTTGATATTCTCCATGGCTACCCTAATTTCCTTATGACTTGCTGGGAATGATCCTTCAGTTATCAGGTAATTTATTTGGTCTTTAGAACCAATTCCCTGTTTGGAAGTTATCGCTGGTTCCAAATGACCACCGGATAAAAACTTCAGTTCAATGATCTCAGATTCAAAGCTAGGTAGACCTTTGGTTCGAGTCCAATGCACCCTAGATCATTTTTACTTATTAGTCAAAAAAGTTGAAAATTTGGAAATATGGGCTTGGACCCACATTTGGTGGAAACAACCTTGGTTTTAAAGTCTAGCTTTACCAAAGTGTCCATAATGTCAAATTTAGGATGGTTACATAATTCATGTGCAAAAATTAAATTCCAAATGAATCCCGAGGCATTATTGTAAACATTGAAAATTTTCCAAGTTGCTAATATTTAGTGCTTAGCAAGGATGTCGTGATCGCTAATAGGGGAATGATGATCACCTTATGGAGATCATGATCCAACGTATGGGGATCTCCACATCTCTGTACGTGGAGGGTTCTATAAATAGACCTCAAAATCATGAATTTGGGTATGTTCTCTTCACCCTTGAGAGCCAAAAATCCTAAATGGTTATGATAACTCAAAATTGATCATTGTGGGTGACTTGGGAGCTTAATTATCATCTATTATCATGAATATCTTTGAATTTAAGGTAAGAATCCTTCGAATTCACGCTTGAATTTCTTAATTTGGACCCAAACCCACCCCCAATATATCTTAGGTCTTGAATTTAGTCCCACTTTAGCTTTGTTTTCACCTATTTCTTGAGGGTTATGATTCCTTGTTCATGTATAAATATTGGGTTGACCTTAGAAACACATTTTCCATAAGTGGGACCCACTTATATTTTTAGTGTCATTTTTGAACCCAAAGCATAATAGTGCAATATGGGTATCATTAGACTTGTATTGATTACTAGATTACTATTTGATAATGTGATGGCATTTTGGGGATTATCAAGTAAAGATGCATGGGTGGTGATGATGTATGGTTTTGCGATTTGGCTATGAGGTAGGCTTCTGTCTACTCATCTTTTTAGATAATGTGTGATATATATTACGTATGAATATGGATGTTAAGATTGATTATGAGTAGAATGCCTTAGTCCTGACTATTAAAGTTAGGGGATCAGATGAGTTTTTTGGACTCGTAAGGTAAAATGCTGAGTACCTTGTAGAATCCTATTGCCTGCTCTCCAGATTGAACTAATTCTTAGAATGAATACAATATATTGCTAGGTTTGAGATATGATTTAAGATTGGAAGTATGATTAGTATGTTTCACCTTATTTGGGCAATTGTTGTGATCTTGAAACCTTAGTTTATGTGAAGTTGACTTAAATGCCTGTGTTTTCAGAAGAAGTTCCTATCATAGGATTGGTTATGGCTTTCTTGACATCTAGAGGTTGAACTATATACCTTAGCCTAGTTTGGAGGATAAGTTGCCTAAATATAGAGATTGAGGATTAGAAGTGGGATTACCTGGCCCACCTTAGGCCAAGATTGGTGTTAGACTTTGTCGATTTACTTACGAAGGTTAGGCTTGCTTGAGACTAGTAAACCTTAGTGTAAGGTTACTTTGTGATTTGATGAATAGTGATGGTATTTTCCCCCGAATAATGACTAATGACTTATGTCCATGATATTCTTCTTAGAAATAATAATAGGCCATTAGAGATATTATTTCCTCTTAGATAAGATGCTGATCCATTAGTGATGATATTCTCTCCTAAATGTGATATTGGGGCTTTAGAGATGTTAATCCTCTTATATATAATAATTGTTCTATATGGATGATGTTATTCATAGTCATGATACATGAACTATAGATATGAGATGCCTCAAAGATGTGATATGCCTCATAGTTATGAGTTATGCTTATTGATGCATTATTCCCCTTAGAGGTGAGATGACTCCCATACATGAGATGATTATAGATATGATTAATAGCTTATTGAGATATTATGCCTTATGAATATTGTATGGCCTATTTTTATGAGATCATTTATATATACATGACTATTGATATAAGATTTGTATACGTATATGGTCCAAAGGCCATGATTATCATGTTATGACTATCCCGGACACATTATTCGGCCAAAAGTCATGTTATGATATACGCCGGATGTCTAAGAAGTAATTATCTTTATATTTGATATGGTTGTAGTATATGAATATATGTGTATATATGTGTGCTTACACACATCTCTTCTGTATGGGATGGAGGAAGATGTGGTATGAAGATTATGATTTCAATGTTTTAATACTGATGATGGGATGCATAGATTTGGTCCATTCAAGAACATTCCATCGATGGTTGATACACTTTCGATTAGATTATAATATTATTATGGTTCCAACTAACAAAGTGTTAAAGCCCACATTGTACCTTAATAATGGATTTTTTCATAATAATAAATGTTAATCTTTAATGAATAACTTATAGGTAACAGAGTTAATAATGACATTTTAAAGACTTGACCGAGATAAGTTTTGATCTATGATTTGTTAGTACTAGTTACTCCGGTCGTGAAAGATTCTGACCCTTTCTACACTTTTATAATGATTTAGTCTTGAAGATCACTCTGGGCAATGGATTTAAGAACCTACATTTTTTTAGCCATGGATTGAATCCATGCACATATTATAGATATACTCTTATTGATAATGTGATATTGATAATGAATGATGAATTATGAAAATATAATCTACCTTGCTTCTCTTTTGCGATTATTTACTTTAGCCCTCATGGAGCTTGCACTTTACTTTAGCCCTCGTGAGGTGTGCATTTTACTTTAGCCCTTGTGGAGCTCGCTTATTATTATTGACATTGGGTTGGATATTATGATGATAACCAGCAAGGCCAGAGGATATTATGATTACATGATGATACCCAGTAAGGTTAGAGGATATTATGATAATGTGATGATACCTAGCAAGGCCAGAGGATGTTATGATAATTATATTGATAACTGGCAAGGCCGAAAGGTAATTATTATGAGCATGATAATAGTGATGATGGTTATTATTATTATAATGGTTACTGTATTATGAATTTGATTGCATTCATACTTGCATGCGGGTCGCCTATCATAGTATGTGCCTATCTCTATCAGCCAGTATAGGACGGTTGCAGCGATATGGGTGATGATTACGACTTGTGTTATTGTATGCTTATTAAACCTTCCAAGCTTGGGGTGATGGGGGTACATATAGGCTCATCTAGGTATTTGATTGTCAAAATAGTTGTTTACTCGTGTTGTTACTGATATTGTTATTATCATTGTTATGATCGTTGTTATGTCTAGATTATGATAGATTGGTCATTGATTAGGTATCAATATTCGAGGTATGGTTCTGACCTCTTCTATCTTATGATTTCAATGTTATGCATGACTAATTCATGATGAGATAGATGGATTAGAAACCTTAAATATGTTAGTGCTAAATCCTAATAGGATTATAATTAGGCCTTAAATAAAGATATGATGATCTTGGTTGTACCTCGGGTTGACCTTATATCTATATACATATATAGCCAACTATATTTAGCTATGGTATTAACATATACCCTTTACTTCCTTTGTTTATGTTGTATATTTATTGCTTGGCCTTGTATATAGCTATATGATCTCTTTTTGTCCTTCATTCATATATTAGCCAGGGATATATGATATAGTATTAATATTTTTTAGTATGGTTGAAATAGGATAGTTCATCCTTGATACCTCCATAACATTATTATGTTAGTCTCTTGGATAGGAATAGGATAGGTTATTCTTACTATCTCGTTAGCTTGTTCTATGATTATTGGACACTTGGTATAGTTTTCATTCTATTTATATGTTATATATACCTATTTTATCTTCGGATCTCAGTTGGTAAGTTACCATTCATTTGGTACTCTACTATACTTGTACAGCCTGCAGATCATAGTATGAGTTATCACCATTGATGTGTACATCGTGTAGAGAAGCCATAGTTTAGAGACTTAGAGTGAGTTCCTGGTGTTTAGAGTATTACCTAGCTCCTTCTTATGTACTAGATTAATCTCTAAGTTTTACTCGAAGATAAGTTATATTAGTGTATTCAGTTGAACTTCACTTTTTACTCTTGTATTATTAGCAGATCTTGTACTGATACCACCAGGTTTTGGGATTATATTATATAATTTGATTTTTTATTTCATCTATTTTGTAATTCTTTTCTTATATATTTGGTATTCCATTACTAGTCGTTCTGGACTATGGGTTTGACTTGCCTACAGGTGGGTTATAGTAGGCACCATCATGACCTAAGAAATTGGGTCATGATAAATTAAAATTAGAGCATCGGTTTCATTGATGTGTTAGTATGAGATCTAAGTGTTTAGTAGAGTCCTTCAGAGACGTTCGTAACCTATTTTTGGGAGGCTATGGGGACAGTTTAGGAAATTCACTTCTTGACTCCTTATCATGTGTCCGCATTGCCAGTGACCACGAACACATTCTTTGACTCCATTCTCTACCTGAAGTACGATGCAACATTGTTGTATATGTGCACGAGACTTCAACATGCATTTCTAGAGTTTTAGCACAGCGTCAGAATAGAGAGTCAAAAATGGATATTGAAGACCTTTAGTATCAGCCAAAAGGATTTGGGGGAAACTTAGGCTTCAATTGATCTCATGACTACTTCAGCCCTTTGAGGTTAAATATTGGGTATCCGAGTCTTTATTAGAGATCCCTCAAAACCATGGATGACACTTAATTCATCGAGCAGTTTTCAAACTAGAGTTGGAACTGTTGGTGTTCATCAGGGTTCCTTAAAATATTCTGAGTATAATATTGGGTTCTTGGTTGGGCTATGCATATTCTTATGCTATATCATTTAGAGCAGGACTTGGTCTAGGTAGTTGTTAAAGGACTAGCATTGCCACTCCTCTTGGCGCTGAAGCATATAATAGCAGTTGGGCTCTTTCTTCCAAAATTGTTGACTATGTGAGGGCTATAAAGTGAGCATGTATTGGGACTTATGGAAGTGGTGGTAAGAGGCTATGCCATTAGTATAGTGCTATTGATATTTCATCTGAGAGATTTTCTTAGTTATGGTGAGGTGAGATATGGGTTCAGAGAGCACCCCAGATGTGAGTTAGAGATTGAATAGAGCTAACATATATTTCCCAGCCATCCTAGAGTTCCTGAGATAGGCTATGATAGAGGGAACGATGTCCATTTAGATAGTGATTGATCTTAGTGTAAGTTTTCCAGCTATTTGGGTTTTTCTTGTGTTTCTTTCTGAGATTAAAGCTTCAGTGGTTTGTCACTACTGCGAATAGATCGATTACGAATCTAGAGAGTGCCTCCGATATGGGATTTCAAGTTATTTTATCTTAATCCGATCAACCTCGTGATGTTTTGGTATATTCAATTTGATATAGTACACTTGGCACCTTAGTTGATGATTTAGTAAGTCGGTCTGAGTTTGAACCTATCAAGATTTATTCTCCCTATGCCTGTCAAGCACATGATTGCAGATTTCACCATGATAGGTGTAATACCCCGAGACTCTAACCACTAGTGCAACCATGAATCAAGCTCATGAGAAGTAAATTATAGTGCTTTGGTTGTTTTGTAAACAAGGGTAATGTGTATTAACGCCTCAAAGATGTCCTAGCGATTAGGTGAATCAAAACATTCCTTACCGAATGAATTTTTAGGAAAGATATTGCCATATTCAACTTCAAATGAGAATATCTCTCGTTATACTACAAATTATTGAGTTCATGACCTACGAATAGATAGATAATTGAATTTTCTTTTCAACGGTACCAATTTCACCCAAATCTGGTATCAGAGCAAAGAGTTATGCCTATTTTAATCTAGTGTGTTGGCCTGGTAATTTCGTAATGTCATTTTGTGATGACTTGTCACAAGCCTGACGGCTTGTCACAAAATGTCATCACCATAAGCAAAAATTCACAAAATCCAACATTTTGTGAAGACATTTCGTGATGACTTGTCACAAGTTTGACGGTTTGTCATAAATGTCATCAGCTATTTTTCAGCAATTAAGGAACGTTTTTGCAAGGGTATTTTGGTATTTTCTAAGCTTTTGAAGGCCTATATAAATATGATAACCCTAATTTCTTCATTCTCTCATCTAATTTTCTTAAGAATATATATTAGGGTTTCAATCAAGAAAATTTAATCTTCCAAAAATTATCCATAAATCTTCAAGATTTCTTCAAGAATCAAATTACTCATAGTGTGGGCTTCGAGAATCATTTATTACAAGTGCGGAGAGAGTCTCAAGCACTAGAAATCATCCAATTTCAATGATTAAGGTATATGGGGTTTTGAACAAGAGCAATTCTTTCGTTCCTGTGCCCAAACCTTTGATTTCTATCATGGATTTATATTATTTTGCAAGTGGGTTTATACCCAAGTTACTTCATCATGAGATTAGGAGAATATAAATTGTTCAAGCTTTGGTATACATGATTATTTTGCTATTCCCAAGTTATGACTTGATATTTAACATCGTGAATTTCATATTTCTTCCATGAGTTGATATTTCAAGTGCTTTCAAGATATGTGTCAAGCTTTAAGCCTCCTTATGACAAATTAGATTATTGAGTATATTGATTCATGAGATTGAGTTGTTATAATGAGTCTTGATATTTATTCAAAGTTATTGATGTTGCCATGATTTAATGAATTGATACATTTTGATATTGAGAAAGATTGATTTGATTTGACCCGAGTTAGGAATCCATAAATTGATTATGATTTGATAAATGAGAAAGATATTTGATTTGGGCTTTATGATAGAACCTTGTGATATTTGTGGTAGATTTCCTAATGCGTTCTGAGCTTGTGTCTAGGAGTAGTATTTAGCACTGAGAGGGAAATATGGTATTTCCTCAAAACTACGTGCCACCGTAGAATTGATATTGATAATTTTGGGCCAGAGGCCGAGTATGAGATTGTGATCACTAAATTTAGGTTGTACTCCTTGGCAAGAGTACGACGCTCCCGCCAATGTGGGGTTCTCTCCTTAGTAGGATAAAACGTTGGACTCCATGTAGCTCACATGGCTTTGTGTTTGTTAAAAGAACCTCACATGTCCATAATAGTTGAATTTCTTGAATTATCGAGTCTTATGTTGAAGACTTGAGTTGTTTATGATGATTTATGAGTTTTTTATCATATGATTTATTTACTATGAGATCATGAAAACTATGTTTCAATCTAACTTAAGCCAAGTGAGCTATCGTTGTACATATGCATATTTTCGTTAAATTGATAATGATATTTACATTATTGCGTACACCCTCACATACTCAGTACATTCCAAAGTGCTGACCCACATTTTTTTCTATGGGCTATATTTTCTCATAATGTAGGTTCACGTTCTTAGCCGCAGCCGCGTTAGCAAAATTCAAGTTCCTCAACTACGTTCCCTCAGTGGTAAGTCCTCATGGTTTAAGGATCGTGTCTATATTTTTGGTGATATCATTCTATTTTTATGGCTTTCAGTACTGCTTGACTCAGTTGGGGGTTTGTCCCAATGGCTCCTTGATTTTGATGTATAGAGGCTTTGTCAGACTAGAGGGTTGGTATGTATAGACATTCAATATATTTTGGTTGTACAGTCTAGTATTCTACAGTATTTCTCTTGACCCGATGTGGTATATCTCTTTGTTGTGCATGACTATTGTTGAATTGAATTCTTGGAGGTAGTGTTCAGCTCTGAGGGTTAGGTTGGGGCTATGTGTAACCCTAAGCACCGTATGGAATCTCGGGATGAAATTTTAGGGCGTTACAAAGCTTGGTATCAAATACTAAGGTTTAAGGAGTCCTAGGGAGTTTGACAAGCCGTGTTACGTAGAGTCTTGATCATTGTTGTGTAGCGTGCCACATCTATGAGAAAGAGGCTACAAAATGTTTTAGGAAAAGTCTTTTCTTTCTTTCAAAAGTTTATCGTGCCTACAACTGTCTCTTTATCTGTGATTAACTCGTGCTCTCTTATAACAGAAAATACCTCCTTATCAATTGCGTAGAAATAATGAGCAGCCTTAACCCATTGATCCCTTGAACAAGCATGTGTCTTATGCGGAATTTCGGGTAGATTTTCAGGTGCTAGCCCAGGCAGGTATCGCTAATGCTCAAGCTAACACCCAAGCTACTATTCTACCTCTGCAAGAGAATAATTCTACTGCAACTCAAGTTCATGAATTTATATAGATGAATTCGCCTGAGTTCTATGGGTTGAAGGTAAGTAAAAACCCACAGATGTACTTAGATGAAGTGAGAAAGATCATCCATATTACGCATGTGACTCAGAAGGAGAGTGTTTAATTATCTCTCTATCGAATGAAAGATGTTGAATATGATTGGGTGGAGATGTGTAGGATGAGCAGAAGGGAGGATGCTGCTCCCTTAAATAGGCAGTTATTCCAGGATGTGTTCTTGGACAGATTCTTTCTTCTTGAGATGGGGAAACCAAAATAGAGGAATTCATAAATTTGAGACAAGGCTCCATGACTGTTAAGGATTATTGTTTTAGATTCAATCAGTTACCCAAATATACTCCTAGTATGATGACTAACTCAAGGACCATCATGCGTAAGTTTGTGACTGGTGTGTCGAGTTACGTTATGAAAGAGTGTAGATCTACTATGCTTAATAGGAAGATGGACCTTTCTCGATTGATGATACATGCCCAACAAATTGAAGCTGATAAGGTGAAAGAAAGAAAGAGAGTAAGAGGGAATAAAAGAGCTAGATCAGAGCAGTAGGGATTCAGTCAGTCCAGACTCCATGGACGGAACCGCCCTCAATTTTAGGGATATTTATTTATGCCCGCACCTTCCTCAGTTAGTACTCCCACACCTAGAAATAGGCAGGAGCAGGGGAATAGGCCTATCCCATCTAGGTCTTAGGTAAGTGTAGGTAACCGACCTTGTCCTCCTTCATGTGCTAGGTGTGGTAGAGATCATTTTGGCGAGTGTTTTGTTGATCGGAGGGGTTGCTTTGGTTGTGGAAAGTTGGACCACTGACATAGAGATTGTTCGTATGCTAGACAAAGGAGTTGAGATACTCGTCCCCAGAGTCAGGCTACCAGTGCCCCTGCTCCCGTAGTTTGCCCAGTTCCTCCTTAGGGCGCCTCTTCCAGTACTGCTGGCGGTTCATGCTAGAATCACTTCTATGCTATACCACCTCGCCAGGAGTAGGAGGACTCTCCAGATGTTGTCACTGGTATGCTCCGTGTCTTTCATTTTGATGTTTATGTATTGATAGACCCCGGTTTGAGTTTCTCTTATGTGACACCTCTGGTTGCTATAAATTTTAAGATGGACCCTAAAAGGATTCCTGAGCCTATTCTAGTTTCTACCCCGATAGGAGAATCTTTTATTGCTAAGCGAGTGTATAAGGAGTGTCCTGTCACTGTCCTTCATCGAGTCAAATGTGCTGATTTGATTAAGCTAGATATGGTTGATTTTGATGTCATTCTAGGTATGGATTGGCTTCACTCATGCTATGCATCTATAGATTGTCGTACCTTAGTGGTCAAGTTTTTTCTTCCTAACGAGCCTATTTTTGAGTGGTCTAGGAGTTTTGTAACTCTGAAGAGCCATTTCACATCCTACCTCAAAGCTACGAAATTGATTTCCAAGGGTTGCATCTATCACCTAGTTCAATTTAAAGACCTCAAGTCTGAGACTCCGACTATTCAGTCAGTTACTATTGTTAATGAGTTTCCTGATGTTTTCCCAGAAGATCTCCCAGGGGTCCCACCTGATAGAGAAACAGAATTCGGGATTGATCTCCTTCCCAGCACTCAGCCTATTTCCATTCCTCCGTATCATGTGGCTCTCGCAGAACTTAAAGAGTTGAAGGAGCAACTCAAAGATCTCTTAGACAAAGGCTTTATCAGACCCAGTGTTTCCCCATGGGGTGCACCTATTCTATTCATGCGTAAGAAATATGGTACATTGCATATGTGCATTGACTACCGTCAACTCAACAAGGTAACTATTAAGAACAAGTACCCTCTTTCTAGAACCGATAATTTATTTAATCAGCTACAGGATGTAAGTTATTTCTCAAAGATAGGCCTTAGATCTGGCTATCATCATCTTAAATTGAGAGAGTGTGATATTCCAAAGATAGTCTTACAAACCCGTTATGGTCACTTGGAGTTTCTTGTCATGTCCTTTGGGTTAACCAATGCTTCTACAGCCTTCATGGACCTCATGAATTGAGCGTTTAAGCAATATCTTAATATGTTTGTCATTGTATTCATAGACGATATTCTTATGTATTCCCAAAGAGAGGATGATCATGCCGACTATCTTAGAATTGTCTTGTAACCTCTTAGAGATAATCAATTATTCGCTAAATTTAGCAAGTGTGAATTTTGGCTAAGTTCAGTTGCTTTTCGGGGTCATATTATTTTCGCCGAAGGCATTAGAGTAGATCCCTAAAAGACAGAAGCTGTAAAGAATTGGCCTAAACCTACCTCCCCATCTGACATTAGGAGTTTCTTGTGTCTAGCTGGTTACTACCGTCGTTTTGTTGAGGGCTTCTCTTTTCTTTCATCTCCCATGACCTGGTTGACCCAAAATAAAGTGAAGTTCTTGTGGTCAGAACCTTGCTAGAAGAGTTTTTAGGAGTTAAAGACTCGACCCACTTCAGCCCCAGTGTTAGCTTTACCAATTGATAGTAATGGTTTTGTGGTGTATTATGATACTTTTAGAGTTGGTTTAGGTTGTGTGTTGATGCAGAGGGGTAAATTTATAGCTTATGCCTCTAGACAGTTGAAGCCTCATAAGAAGAATAACCCAACCCGTGATCTTGAATTAGCAGCTATAGTTTTGGTTTTGAAAATATGGAGACATTATTTGTATGGTGTTCATGTTGATGTGTTCACTGCTCACAAAAGCCTGCAGCATGTGTTTACTCCGAGGGAGTTTAATCTTAGACAAAAAATATGGTTAAAGTTGCTAAAAGACTACTATATGAGTGTGTTGTATCACCCGGTCAAGGCAATATTGTGGTTGATGCTCTTAGCAGGTTGTCTATGGGTAGTGTAGCTCACGTAAAGAATAATAAGAAAGAATTAGCTTGTGATGTGCATCATTTAGCTAGGTTGGGTGTTAGATTACTTGATTCCGCTAAAGGAAGTATGTTAATTCAAAGAAGTTCCGATTCATCTTTGGTCTCAGAGGTAAAGGAGAAGCAAGATAGGGATCCTAGTTTGTTCAGACTGAAGGAGTTAGTTAAAGACCAAAAGGTAGATGTTTTCTCCCAAGGGGGAGATAGGGTGTTGAGATTGCAGGGTAGATTATGTGTTCCCGATGTTGATGATCTAAGGCAGAGAATTATGGATGAAGTGCATGGTGTGCAATATTCTATTCATCCCAATGCTACTAAGATGTACCATAATTTGTGAGACATCTATTGGTGGAATAGTATGAAGAAATACATAGCAGGATTTATGGCAAAGTATTCTACTTATCAACAGGTTAAGGTAGAGCACCAAAGGCCCGGTGATGTAATATAAGAGTTTAACATTCCTACTTGGAAGCGGGAAAAAGTGAATATGGATTTTGTAATTGGTTTGCCTCCTTCTTGTCGCCATCATAATTCGACTTGGGTTGTTCTATTCATCTTTTACAGCTGAGGATTATGCAAAATTGTATATTCGAGAATTCATTAGACTTTATGGAGCTCCTTTGGCTATTATCTCTGATAGGGGTACTCAGTTTACTTCCCAGTTTTGTAGGGCTTTTCAGAAGGGTCTCGATACCCAAGTTCATCTAAGTTCTACTTTCTATCCGTAAATAGATGGTCAGGTTGAGCAGACTATTCAGACTTTAGAAGATATGTTGAGGGCATGTATGCTTGATTTTAAAGGTAGTTGGGATGATCACTTGCCATTGATCGAATTTGAACGTAATAATAGTTTCCATGCTAGTATTCAGATTGCCCCGTTTGAATCTTTGTATGGGACAAGATGTAGATCACCAATAGGTTGGTTTGAAGTAGGAGAAGCAGCTGTGATTGGGCTTGATGTTGTTTTCGAGGCAATGGAAAAAGTTAAGTAGATTCGATAAAGATTGAATACCGCTCAAATTCGTCAGATGTCGTACGCAGATGTGAGAAGAAAAGATCTTGAGTTTAATGTTAATGATTTGGTGTACTTACAAGTTTCAACCATGAAAGGGGTGAAGAGATTTAGGAAGAAGGGAAAGCTTAGTCCTCATTATGTTGGTCCGTATAAGATTCTGAGCCATGTTGGGAAAGTAGCATATGAGGTGGAGTTACCCGAAGAGTTGTCTAGCGTTCATCCGGTATTTCATATTTCTATGCTTAAGAAGTGTATTGGTGATTATGCCATGGATGATCCTTTTGAAATCTTGGATTTTTAGGATAGTCTTTCATTTGAGGAGTTTCCGATTGAGATTTTGGATTTTCAAATCCGTAGGCTAAGGAACAAAGAAGTTCCTTTGGTTAAAGTGCTTTGGTGAAATTAATCTGTTGAGAGTGCTACTTGGAAAGCCAAAGTTGATATGTGAGCCAAGTACCCTCACCGCTTTTCTGTGAGTTCAGAGAGAGTAGAAGGTACCATTCTTTCTTAATTCTGCCCCCTTCTTATTAAAGATTCAGCTGTATGTCTACTTACATCATGAATTCGTGCATTTTGAATGGTATCTGAAGGTATAGAGTGAAGTAAGCGCTTTGAGTGAGTCGTTCCAGCTGTACGTCCTCATTTTCTATTGTTCTTGGCCTATTTGGCAACATTTGAGGACAAATGTTTCCAAGGGAAAGATATTGTAATACCCCGAGACTCTAACCAATAGTGCAACCATGACTCAAGCTCATGAGAAGTAAATTATAGTTCTTTAGTTGTTTTCTGATCAAGGGTGATGTGTATTAAGGCTTCAAAGATATCCTAGCGATTAGGTGAATCAAAACATTCCTTACCGATTGAATTCTTCGGAAAGATACTGCCATATTCAACTTCAAATGAGTATATCTCTCGTTATACTATGAATAATTGAGCTTATGACCTACCAACAGATAGATAATTGAATTATCTTTCCAACGGTATTAATTTAACCAAATCCGGTATCGGAGCAAAGAGTTATACCCTTTTTAATCCAGCATGTTAGCTTGGAAATTTCGTGACGACTTGTCAAAAGCCTAACGGCTTGTCACAAAATGTCGTCACCATAAGCAGAAAGTCACAAAATCCAATATTTTGTGATGAATTGTCACATGTTTGACGGCTTGTTATGAATGTCATCAACTATTTTTTTTCAGCAATTAAAGGATGTTTTTGCAAGGGTATTTAGGTCTTTTCCCATCTATTGGAGGCCTATATAAATATGAGAATCCATATCCAAACCCTAATTTCTTCATTCTCTCATTCAATTTTCTTAAGAATATATATTAGGTTTTCAATCAAGAAAATTTAATCTTCCAAAAATCATCCATAAATCTTCAAAATTTCTTCAAGAATCAAGTTCCTCATAGTGTGGTCTTCTAGAATCATTTATTACAAGTGCGGATAGAGTCTCAAGCACTAGAAATCATCGAATTTCAAAGATTAAGGTATGTGGGGTTTTGAACAAAAGCTATTCTTTCGTTCTTACGCCCAAATCTTTGGTTTCTATCATGGATTTATATGATTTTGCAAGTGGGTTTATACCCAAATTACTTCATCATGAGATTGTGAGAATATAAATTGTTCAAGCTTTGTTATACATGATTATTTTGCTATTACCAAGTTATGACTTGTTATTTAATATTGTAAATTTCATATTTCTACCATGAGTAGATATTTCAAGTGCTTTCAAGATATGTGTCAAGCTTTAAGTTTCTTTATGACAATTTGGATTATTAAGTATATTGATTTATGAGATTGAGTTGTTACAATGAGTCTTCATATTTCTTCAAAGTTATTGATGTTCCCATGATTTAATGAATTGATACATTTTGATATTGAGAAAGATTGATTTGATTTGAGTCGAGTTAGGAATCAACAAATTCATTGTAATTTGATAAATGAGAAAGAGATTAGATTTGGTCTTCATGATAGACCCTTGTAATATTTGTGGTAGATTTTCTCATGCGTTCTAAGCTTGTGTCTGGAAGTAGTATTTAGCATCGACCAAGAAATGTGGTATTTCTCTGAAACTACGTGCCAACATAGGATTGATATTGATAATTATGGGCCAGAGGCTGAGTATGAGATTGTGATCACTAAATTTAGGTTGTACTCCCTGGCAAGAGTACAACTCTCCCGCCAATATGGGGTTCTCTCCTTAGGAGGGAAAAACATTGGACTCCATGTAGCTCACATGGTTTATGTCGGTTATAAGAACCTCCCATGTCCATAAGAGTTGAGTTTCTTGAATTACCGAGTCACTTCGAGTCTTGAGTTGAAGAGTTGAGTTATTTATGATGATTTATGAGTTTTTTATCATATGATTTATTTACTATGAGATCATGAAAAGTATGTTTCAATCTACCTCAAGCCAAGTGAGCCATCATTGTACATATGCATATTTTTATGAAATTGATGATGATATTTGCATTGTTGCATGGACCCCCATATACTCAGTACATTCCAAAATGCAGACCCATATATTTTCCTATGGGCTATATTTTCTCATAATGTTGATTCAGGTACTTAGCCGCAGCTGCGTTAGTGATATTTGAGTGCCTCAACTATGTTCCGTCAGTGGTGAGTCCTCATGGTTTGAGGACAGTGTCTTTATTTTTTGTGATATTGTTTTGTTGTTATGGTTTCAGTACTATTTGAGTCAGTTGGGGGTTTGTCCCAATGGCTCCTTAATTTTGATGTATAGAGGCTTTGTCAGACTAGAGGGTTGGGATATATAGATATTCAATATATTTTGGTTGTACAGTCTAGTATTCTCCAGTATTTCTCTTAAACCAGATGTAGTATATCTCTTTGTTGTGCATGACTATTATTGAATTGAATTATTGGAGGTAGTGTCTGGCTTCGAGGGTTAGCTTGGGGCTACGTATATCCCTTAGCACCGTGTGGCATCTCGGGATGAAATTTTGGGGTGTTACAATAGGTTTGCTTTTGTTTCCTGCATTTATCTTTTATTATGTGTTTTGGGATTTTTCATACCCATTAATGATTATATGCCTTGATGTTTTTAGATTGATTATTTATGTGCCTTGTTATTAAATTCATGATTTTATGACTACTCCATGGTTTATTTCTTTTAGTAGTGGATGGAGTATTTTTGCATCGATATTTTCTCCCTATTATGTAGCATTTGGGTTTGAGTCTTATTTATCTTGGCAAATTATCCTCGTTGTGGCCTTAAGTGGCACTTGCTATTTATGTTTATTTTGTACCACCTATTTATTATGTTGATATTATATTATTTTTGTCATTGATATTACTTGATGAAATTGATTCTTGCTGGGTAGATTTTTAGACTAGTGTTATCTAGTTAGAATTTTATTTTCTTTGTGATCGTATTCAGTAGTTCGAGTAGACATAGCCTTCTTTGATGATTTCTTTCCTATAGCGCGGTGAGGTTGATAGTTTTTCTTCTTGGGTAGCTATATTAGATTGATTTGGAAATGTATTGGGGTATCAAAGGTAAGTTGTCCTTTCATGGTTCTATATGGTTCTGTAGTTGGAAATTTAATTGTATTGCCCATTATCGAGTTGGAGATTTTCAGAATAGCGTCCTGGGTTGTGAAGGCTTTGTATTGGCTATCCCTTCCTATTTAGCCTATTTTTGAGGTTGACCAATTTTGGGTCCACTCTTCATTTGTGGGTATTTTATTGCCTGATGGAGATTGTAATATTGAGATAGAGATGTCATGGATTTATCTCTTAAGTTGTTGGGTCATTCCCTTGTGATGTTTTGCCCTTGTTATTAGTATGGAGATTGGATGCTCCATTGTCACTGTGATGTGCCTTTGTCTTAAGTGGAGTTTGAAGGTTAGAGGCAGGTGGACTTTCCAATGATCGCTTCTTAAGTGATATTTTTCTTCTTTGATGATGTGATCCATGGATGGATCAAATGATGATTTCCCTACTTGGGTGGATTTAGAAAATCCCCATTTCAGATTTTATTCAGCCTAATAAAGCTTTGTGGAGTGTTTCTCCTTGGTGATATGTGTCTATGGATATTCTTTGCCGAGATGGAGTATTGGTTTAATTAGTTTTGGCTAAAGTTGTAGTTCTTTGAGTCACTAGAGTTTTTGCCATTTCTATAGTGGTTTGGATCTTTGGGGAGTTTTGATTATGTTTTGATAGTTCATGCCCTCTAGCATTTATGGAGTGGGTTATTTGTATTTACAACTGGTGATTCACCCTATGGCATGATTTCTATTTTGTGTCTATATTTTGCATTAGATGTTTAACTATGTGGTGATCTTTTTCTTCAGAGATGTCTCGACTTTTGCTTGGTATAATTTATCTCAGATATGTCAGGTTTGAATACGAAAGTCAACTTTAATGGTTGCTAATGATATAGGCTTATTGGTTTAGTTTTGACTTGACGATTCGAAAGTTATGATAGAATTGACGCATGAATGCCTACCCATCTTCAGGTTTGATTTGGGTGGTTGAGATCAAGCAGTTCAGGCTTGGTGATGAGATTTCACCTTGGTGTTATTGAGCTAAGTGCAACTTTTATTTTCAGATTCTCGTCAGTTAAAATTCCATTTATAGGCTTATTGAGCCTACTCCGTGGTTGTATATTTGGTCTTCTCAACTTTGTATGGATTATAGTTAATAAATATTTGGATGATGGACCACGGACCCGATATTAGTTCCTTCAGTTTTGACCATGGGTCTTCAACTTTCTTTGGAAATTTCGGATGATATGCTCAGTGGGAATAATGCAGTCAAGTTGGATTCAGTATGGATTTATTCTTGGTTAATAGGACATCTTGATATGAATCATTAAGTGATGCCTAGCTGTGCCTTAACCTTATAGCTATTAGTCTTAGTTTCCATCTAGATTAATTATAGCATTATATTAGATTGCATTCCTTGATTATCTCTTTTTGTGTACCTAGACAACACCTTATGGGCTTATTCTTATGTTTGCCGAATGGATTTTCAGTGGATCGGCTTTAGTTCTATGAGTTCTCCATGATGAGATTTTACGGGCAAGTCTCAAGCTATTTTCCTCCTGGTTTGGAGCAGATAGCAGATGCGAAATTGTAAAGAAAGGTTATATTTGGATTTGGAGTCTGTGGTATGACTCGTGTCTTAGGTTGTCTTGGGCGTGGATGAGATTTTGTTGATTTGTCTGGATATAGAGATAATATCAGTATTTGGTGGTTCAGATTTGCATGTATCAGCCCTTTTGGTTCAGTTGGAGGCCAGTTAGTGGTTGAAGTTAAGTTTTGACTATTTGGGAGTGAAGTAAGGGTGCTGATTGAAAAAGGGATACTTGTGAAAAAATCCCTTTGAAGTGTTTTCTCTTCGTTGAGGTTATCTGGGAAGTCATGCTCGCAACATGCGGTCTCGTACCTTATCCTTTCAAGATTCTTTCTATCTGTTGACTTTCGAGGACAAAAGTTCTTTTAGTAATGGATATTGTAATGACCCTTTCAGTCATTTTCCAATAATTCCATTTATTTTCGCCATTTAAATTTCTCCACAGCTGCCCCAAGTCATTTATGATTTGTTGGGACTATCCTTCGGTTACCAGGCAGTTCATTTGGTTTTTAGAAAATATTACCTATTTGGAAGTCTTCGCTGGTTCTAAAAGAACATTAGGAAAAAACTTTAGTTAAATAATCTCGGATACAAATTTTGATTGTACCAGCAGCTCTTGAATATTAATTCTAGGCTAGGTAAACATTTGGTTCAGGTCCCAACACACCCAAGATCATTTAAACCTATTGGCCAAAAAGTTGAAAATTTGGAAATATGAGTATGGGACTAACATTTGGTCGAAATGACCTTGGATTGAAAATCTAACTTCGCTAACGTATTCAAAGTATCGAATTTAGTATGGTTACATTATTCATTTGGAAACATCAAATTTTGAATGAATCTCGAGGCATCGTTGAAAACATGGAAAATTTTTCAAGTTTGCCAATATCTGGTGCTGAGCAAAGATATTGCGATCGCACATAGAGGAATGGTGATCATGATCCAATGTATGGCAATCACCATATCTCTGTACCTGGAGGGGCCTATAAATAGACCCTAATGTTGCGAATTTGGGCATTTTTTCTTCACCCTTGAGAGTCAAAAAATATAAAGGGTATGATCACTCAAAATTGAAGTGTGGGTGACTTAGGAGCTTTATTATTATATATTATCACGAATATCTTTGAATTTAAGGTAAGTATCCTTTGAATTCATACTTGAATTTCTTAATTTGAACCCAAAACCCCAATATAGATTAGGGCTTGATTTTAGCCCCAAGTAAACTTTACTTTCACCCATTTCTTGAGGCTTATGATTCATTGTTTATGTATGAACGTTAGCTTGACCTTGAAAACATATTTTCTGTAAGTTGGACCCACTTGAGGTTTTTGGTGTTGTTTTTTTAACCGAAGCACAATAGTTCAATATGGGTATCGTTAGACTCGTACTGATGAGTAGATTACTATCTTGATAGTGTGATGGGGTTTTAGGGATTGTGAAGTGAAGATGGATAGGTGGTCAATGATGTAAGGTCTTAAGGCTTTTATCTATTATTCTTCATAGATGATGTATGATATATATTGTGAGTGAATGTGAATGTTAAGATTGATTATGAGTGGAATGACTTTGTCGTGATTATTGAAGTTGGGGGATTATATAAGGCTTTTGGACCGTAAGGTGAAATGCTTAGTAACTTTTAGAACCCTATTGCCTTCTCCCAAGATTGAACTAATTTGAAGAATAAATGTGATATAATGCTAGGATTGAGATGTCATTTAATGTTGGAAGTATGATTAGTATTTTTTACCTTATTTGGGCTATTATTGTGATCTTTAAACCTTAGATTAGGTGAAGTTAACTTAAATGCCCTTGTTTCTAGACAAAGTTCCTATCATAGGATGGTTATGCCATCCTTGACATCTAGAAGTTGAACAAGACATCTTAGCCTAGTTTGAAGTATAAGTTTCCTAAATATGGAGATTGAGGATCAGAAGTAGGATCGTTTGGCCCCACTTTAGGCCAAGATTGATGTTAGCCTTTGTGGATTTACTTACTAAGGTTAGGCTTGGTTGAGAGTAGTAAACCTTAATCTAAGGTTACTTTGTAATTTGGTGAATAGTGATAGTATTTTCCCCTAGATAATGACTAATAACTTATGGTCATGATATTTCCCTTAGAAATGATGCTAGGCCACTATAGATGTCATTTCCTCTTAGATATGATGTTGGGAATTTGGTGATGCTATTCTTTCTTCAATATTATATTGGGCCTTTAGAGATGTTATTCCTCTTAGATATGATAATTGGTGTATAGGGATGATGTTCATCTTATTCATGATATATGACCTATAGATATGAGATGCCTCATAAATGTGATATGCCTCGTAGTTATGAGTTATGCTTATTGATGCATTATGCCCCCTAGAAGTGAGATGTCTTCCATATATGAGATGATTATCGATATGCATCATAGCTTATATAGATGTTATGCCTGGTGAATATTCTATGACCTATAGTTATCAGATCATTTATATATACATCATTATTGATATGAGATCCGGATACGTATGTGGGCCTAAGTCATGATTATGATGTTATGACTATTTCAGACAAATTATAGGCCAAAGGCTGTCTTATGACATTGACTGGACATCTGGGAAGCAATTATCCTTGTAAATGATATGGTTTTAGTTTATGAATATATGTGTGTATATATATATATGTGTGTGTGTGTGTTTGTATATGTATATGTATATATATATATATGTATTTATTTATACATATCTCTCCAGTATGGGATAGAGAAAGCTGCGGTATAATAATTATGATACGAATGTTTGAATACTGGTAATGGCATGCATAGATTTTGTACATTCATGATCGTTGAACGCTGGCTAATATGATTCTGATTAGATTAAAATACCACTAACTAAGGGTTAAAGCCCACTTTCTACCTTAATTATGGATTTCTTCATAATAAATGCCAATCTTTAATGAATAACTTATAAGTAACAGAGGTTAGTAATGATATTTTGAGGACTTGACCGAGACAAGTTTATCTTTGATTTGTTACTACTAGTTACTCCGGTTGTGAAAGATTTTGAACCTTTTATGCTTTTATAATGATTTAGTCCTGAAATCACTCTAGCCAATAGATTTAACAACTTACACTATTTTAGCCACGTCTTAAGTCTATGCACCTATTATATATGTATATATGCTTATTGATAATGTGGTATTGATGATGAATGATGAATTATGAAAATATAATCTACCTTGCTTCTCTTTCATGATTATTTACTTTAGCCTTCATAGGGCTTGCACTTTACTTTAGCCTTGTGAGACTTGCATTTTACTTTAGCCCTTGCGGGGCTCGCTCTCTATTATTGACATTGAGTTTAATATTATGATGATACCCGACGAGGATGAAGGATATTATGATTATGTTATCATACCCTCCAATACCAAATGTGTTATGATGATAATATATACAACCGACAAGGTTGGAGGATGATTATGATGATAATGATGATGGTTATGGTATTGTGAATTCTATTGCATTCATACTTGCATGTGCATCGCCTATCACCAGTGTATGCCTATGTCTATCAATTGGTATAGAATGGTTGCATAGATATGGGTGATGGTTATGCCTTGTGTTGTCGTATTCTTATTGAACCTTTTAAGCCTGGGGTGTTGGGCGTACCATAGGCTCGGCTAGGTATTTGGATATCTATAATAGTCAATTACTTACGTTGTTATTGATATTATTATTATTATCATTGTTATGATCATTGTTTTGTCTAGCTTATGATAGATTGGTCATTAATTTGATATCGAGATTTGGGGTATGGTTCTGCCTCTTCTATCTTACGATTTCATTATTACTCATGATTAATTCATGATGAGATAGATGGATTAGAAACCCTGAATATGTTAGCACAAAATCTTGATAGGATTATAATGACGCCTTAAATGAAGATATGATGATCTAGGTTGTACCTCGAGGTGACCTTATATCTATACAAATGTATATCCAGCTATATGTAGCTATGTTATTACCGTATACCTCTTTCTTCCTTTGTTTATGTTGTATATTCATTCCTTGGACTTGTATATATCTATATGATCTCCTTTCGTCCTTCATTCGTATATTGACTTAGGAAATACGGTATAGTGTTGACATTTTTGAGTATGGCTGAAATAGGATAGTTCATCCTTAACACCTCCATAGCCTTATTATGTTAGTCTCTTGGATAGGAATATGATAGGCTATTCTAACTATCTCATTGGCTTGTTGTATGATTATTGGACTCTTACTGTAGTTTCCTGTAAGACCCTGCAAAATTCTCTCGTAGAATGAGCCTTAGGGCGTGTCAAGTGAGGCATAATTCCTTCCTTAAAAGATTAAGAAGTTACTTCCTAAGGGAGTATCATGTTAACTATATAGAATTTCCCTAATTTCGACTTTTTATCACATGAGAAATTTGATAAGCTTTCCGTCGATATAAGATTCACCCAAATCTGATACCCGGGTAAGACGTTATGGCTAATTTAAGTCCTAGTCATAAAACAGCATCATTTAAGTGCCTAACGCATCACGGAGATGGTCTATTTGACAATCGTTAAATTCCAGTGGAACTCCATAATAGTGGCGCGTCGCAGAGGACCCCATTTTCTCAATTGTCAATTTCCAGTGGCCTAGCACGATTATGACGTGTTGCGCTGAAGTTTTAGGTCCCAACCAGTAGGACAACGCGATAACTCCACATCGTGGTGACTCCCAGATTCCCATTTGTCAATTTCCAGTGAGCTACCATGATAGTGGCGCATCACGGTCGCCCATAAAATCGGGTTCCCAGTTCAATTTTTCCATCTTCGTAAAGAAGTTAAAAAGGGCGCTTTGGACTTTTTCCAAGCCTATTAAACCATACAAACACCAAATTAAGGTCATTTACAAGCATTCTATGAAGTTTTTCTCAAGTTTTCTCACAATAAAAACCCTAAGTGGTCAAAACCTCTTCCAAAAATCCACCATAGATTTTCTTAATTGCGTCAAGATTCAAGGTTCCCAAGTCAAGGGCTTCAAGAACCCTCATTCAAGAGTATGAATAGAGTCTCAAAAGTGAGAGTTCATCCAAAGCTTCTAATTCAAGGTATTTGGGTTTTTGAACAAGGGTAATCCTTTCACCCTTGTTCCTAAAGGCTTATTTAAACTATAATTCTCTGCTATTTATGAGATTTTACATGAAATTGAATTGGAGTTTTTCACCCATTGCTATTAGTTGCAAGCTTTTGATGTTTCCCAAGAATTGAGAGTCTAATGGCATGATTTTTACATATTTTCTTGAGAAATTATAGTTGGATCTATACCCCATGATTTTAATCCTTGAGAAGTTAATAGTTGAAATGTTTGAGATAATGACGTATATGAGTATGTTGAGATTATGAGCTAAATTGCTGTAAATTATAGATTTCTATATGATTTATGAATCTATATGCTATCTATTATGCATTATGATGAGTTTTAACTTGAGATGGAATAATGGGTCATTAAGCCCTACTTGAGACTTACAATTTTATGAACTATTGTGCTATAAGCACCCATGATTTGAGTATTTTGAGATTATTGAGAAATGTTTTGACCTAATAGTCAAAGAGTTTTGAAATCCACTCTACCACATAAGATTATAGATTTGATTGTTGGGTTCTTATGAACTATAAGATTGTTTTGAAAGTGGATTTTCATGATATGAGCGAGATAAACTAAAGGGAGTAGTATTTAGCATGGATTGGGTAAGTTACTATGATTTCTTACTCTAGAACTACGTGCCATCGTGGGTTGAGATTTTGGGCCTGAGGCTGAGATGATTGGGCCCAAGATCGAGATAAGTGATCACTGAGTTAAGGTTATAATCCTTGGCAAGACTATGATGCCTCTCCCCAATGTGAGGTTTATTCATTAGGAGGACAAGACGTTGGACTCCATCTAGCTCGCATGGCTTATGTCGGTTAAGAGAACCTCCCTAAACTAAAGTATTTTCATTGAGATAGAATATTTTCCCTAAAGATTTGGGATGAGATATTTTCTAAAATGAATGAACTACTTTTATTATTTTCCAAAGAAGGAAGTAGTTTCCTCTACTAATACGAGTTGATCACCAATTTGATTCCGAGTTCTAAGTGTTTGAGGTCAAAAGAGTTATAAGTTCTTCAGCATTTAAGAAGTTTTACTCCCCATGAGATATATGCATGAGTTGAAAGTATTGTTTAAAGTTTCCTTCAGCCTATGAGTAATAAGAATAAAAGAAGAGTACAGATTTTAAAGCCAAAGTATAATGACTCACGAGTTTTGTGTTACATGCTTCATTCTACATGATTTATGAGCGTTACATTTTAGACTTATTCAATCTATGTGAATCATTCATATTTGCATGCATGATTTGATTAAAGAGTATTGATATTATTTTATGTAAATAAATACACCCCCATATACTCAGTACATTCCCAATTATTGATCCACATATACGTCTATGTGCTACATTATTTTATAATGTACGTTCAGGTACTCAGTCCCAGCCTCGTTAGTGATTCCTGAGTACCTTTTGTCTACATTTCTCCAGTGAGAATTCCTCATGGTTCGAGGGCCTATCTTCAGATATTTCAATACTTAAATGTTTATGTCATTACTTTCAGTTCAGTTTGAGTCAGTTGGGGACCTGTCCAAACGGCTCTCTAGTTCATGGAGTAGTAGAGGTTTTGTCAGACTAGTTATCAGACTAAGTTTCTATTGAGATTTCTAGTATTGTGGTCATTTGGACCGAGTATTACCTTCGTATTTCATTTCATTTGATATGACAGTGCCAGTATTTTGTATATTTCTTCTTGAATAAGTTATTATGAGAAGTGATAGGCTCAAAGGGTTAGCTTGGGGATACTTGTATCCCTAAGCACCATGTGATGTCGTCGGAGGTGATTTTGTGTCATTACATTTCCATTCTATTTATATGTTATATTTATTTTTTCTCTTTGGATCTCAGTTGGTAGTTACGTACTGAGTACCATTCATTTGGTTCTCATACTACTTCAGTAGCCTAAAAGTCATAGTATGGGTTATCTTTGTTGATATGTACGTCATGGGGACCAGCCATGGTTCGGAGACTTAGAGTGAGCTCCTGACGTTTGGAGTATTGCCGACTTCCTTCTTACATACTAGATTTTTCTCTAGGTTGTATTTGGAGATAAGTTATATCATTATATTTAGTTGAACTTTACTTTGTACTCTTGTATTATTAGCAGCTCTTGTCCTAATAACACTAGGTTTTGGGATTATACTATGTAATTGATTCTTTATTTCATCTATTCTGGAATTCTTTTCATTATATATTTTGTAGTCCAATTACTAGCCATTTTAGACTATGGGCTTGGCTTTCCTATAGGTGGGTTATTGTAGGCTCCATCATGACCTAACAAATTGGGTCATGACATGTATCGACATAGATATATAGGCTATATTCTATGTCTTTTGGGTTATATTGGTACAAGAGCAAGTGTCTAGTAGAGTCCTACGGATCAAAAAGTTAGCGTTCATTTCCTATTTTTGAGAGGCTATAGGACATTCTTAGGAGTTCTTCACTTCCTTCACCCATGTCGTTCTAAGAGTCTTTTCTGGTTTGTATAAGTATTCCCTTGACTTTACTCTTTCCAAGATGACCAGGAATTGCTCTACTGATATACGAGATAAGGGTCCCGAGATAGAGCCTAGGGATCCTTATCTTGTTTGTGGACGACTTCTATACCTAGAGGTTGTGAACAACCTCGTAATGTGCCCCAAGATAGGGTCTAGGATAGGCTACCTTCCCTAAGTTCTATTGTCGCTCCTGAGCCATAAACTATACTACCACAACCATCAGTGGGCCCGGGGCTATCCCAAGCTCTACCATGGTTTATTCCATCTTCATTACTCAGAGATGCATTGATTTAGATTTTTGGGATTATTGGTGGTGTGTCGTCTGATGGTGCATAATCCACTAATAAGAGTGGTATTGAGGAGGAGGCGTAGCCTGGAGCTGTGACTCGCAGAATTGAGGTTCCTCCTACACCGATGGTTTCTCAGAAGGTAGTTTCTCAGCCATCTATGTCTTTCGAAGAGGAAAAGATGTTGGGTAGATTCTTGAGATTGTCTCCACCTAGATTTTCCGGTGCTCCAGGCGAGAATGTGTATAATTTTTTGATTGCTTGTGAAGATAGGCTTTGTTGTTTGGGCTTTGTTGAGACTCGTGGTATGGATTACACAACATTTTAGTTGGACTTTTCTGCTCATCATTGGTGGAGGGGTTAATGGGTTCTAGAAAGTTGGATCTTCTACTTTATCATGGCCTCAATTCAACAAGATGTTCTTGGAAAATTATATGCCTCACAGCCTTAGAAATTGTTTGAGGGATCAGTACTCTAGATTGGAGCAGGGCTCTATGACAGTTGAAGAGTATGAGGTTAATTTTCATGAGTTGGCTAGGCATGCGAGTTCTATTCTTAACATTAGGTATAAGAGAATCCACTGCTTTATTGGAGGGTTGAGACTCCCCATTTGTATGTCGACTTAAAGTTTCATCGATACGGATAGATCTTTTGCTGAGGTATCAAATCATGCTAGGGTGATGTAGGAGATACACTGTAAGGGCTGTGACTGCCATGATAAGAGGCCTAGGTTTTAGGGTAGATTCAGTGGGATCTGTCGTAGTTCCCAGCCCAGATATGGTAGTATTCGGAGTAGGTATCCTTTCTATTCATCCTTTAAGCCTCAAGTCAACCTAGTCTAGTTGTTCAGGAAGCTCTTTAGTTTACTAATGGAGGTCAGTCTAGTGCTAGTGATATCCCTAGTAAGGACAATGGTCAATCTTTGAGGGGTTCACCTTTAGGTTATCCTAATCGCGGTGGTACTCTGGGTCAGCTGAATCCATTGATTTTTGTTCAGCTTATGTCTCCTATTTTACTTTTAGTCTTCCTGGTTATTATTTGCTTAGTTTCCATATTTGTGGGGCAATAGTTACTTCAACTCAGAGTGCTCCCCCTATTATAAAAGTTCATCCCTTAGATAGAGGTGGTTCTCATGATCCCCGGGGTGATTTTTAGGGTACTCGAGGAGGTTCTTAAGTAGACAGGACAAAAGGTTGGTCAGGTGCACAGCCAGGTGGCGGGCGTGATCAATTGTATACAGTACCTTCTAGACCCGAGCCTGAGACTTCGAATGTTGTTATTATAGGTATGAATTTGGTGTGCCACTATTTGGACCTTGCTTTATTTTATCCAGGATCCACTTATTCTTATATTTCTGCTTATTATGCACCACGGTTGGAGTTGTCTTGTAATTCATTATCTTTTTCATTATGCGTATCTACTATCGTGGGTGACTCTTTAGTAGTGATCGGGTTTTCAGATCATGTGTTATGACTATTACTGGTGTTGATACTTATGTTGATCTTATTATTCTGGATATGGTGAATTTTGATATGATTCTAGGTATGGACTGGTTATCCCACTATCATGCAATCATGGAATATTTGGCCAACACCATTATTTTAGATGTGCCCAATATACCCCAAGTCATGTGGTAGGGAGATGTTATCCACGAGTCGACAGTGACTATCTCTTATATGTGTTCTGGTAGACTTATTTCGATGGTTTGTGAGTCTTATCTCACTTATATTTGTGATACTAGTGTGGAGAATCAGTCGCTTGACTCTGTTCCTATTGTTTGTAAGTTTCCTGATGTGTTCCCCACCGACCTGCCTGGTATTCCCCCTGTCCGTGAGATTGAGTTTGCTATTGATCTCGAGCCTAGAACCCTATCTATTTCTATGGTTCCTTACTATATGGCTCCTACTGAGCATAAAGAGCTGAATTCTCAGCTATAGGATCTCTTAGTAATGGTTTTATTAGACCGAGTGTGTTTCTTTAGGGTGCTCTTGTATTGCTTGTAAAGAATAAAGATGGTTCCATGAGTACATGCATTGATAATAATAGCTTAATAAGGTGATGGTGAAGAACCATTATCCTATGCCTCACATTGATGATTTGTTTGACTAGTTGCAGGGTGCAACTGTGTTTACTAAGATTGATTTGAGGTCTAGTTACCATCAGTTGAGGATGTCTCGAAGACATCTTTTAGGACCCGTTATGGTCATTATAAGTATGATGTCTTAGTGATGTCTTTCTGGTTGACTAATGTCCCAGCCGTTTTCATTGATTTGATTAACCAAGTGTTCAGGCCTTATTTGGACTCTTTTGTGATCGTATTTATTGATGAAATCATTGTGTATTCAAGGAGTAATGAGGATCTTGCGCAACATTTGAGGAATCATCCATGAATACGTCGATAGTATCCTCCACCAAATCATAAAAGATGGACAGCATGCAATGTTGAAAGGTGACGGAAGCATTACAAAAACCAAAAGGCATCCTCTTTAATGCAAAGTACCATATGGACAGGCAAAAGTGGTCTTTTCTTAGTCCTCGGGAGAAATAGAAATCTGATTATACCCTAAATAACCATTGATAAAATAATACCATCCTTTACCTACAAGACGATCTTACATCTGGTCCATGAATAGCATAGGAAAGTGATCCTTCTGCGTTCAAGTATTCCAATTTTTATAATCCATACAAACTCGTTATTCCGTGATTGATCTCATGGGAACTAACTCATTATTCTCATTGGAGACCACAGTGATCCCATATTTCTTTGGCACATGCTAAATTGGGCTCACCCACTTGCTGTTGGTAATATGGTAAACTACACCTGCATCTAACTACTTAATAATCTCCTTCACCACCTCTTGCATAGGTATATTAAGATGACGTTATTCTCAATGATAAGCACACACTCTGGTTCTAGCTAAATCTTGTGAGTCTAAATTCCAAGTAGAATCCTAATAATATCAGGAATAGTCCAACCAATGGCCCGTTTAAACCTCTTCAACACCAAAATGAAGGACTCAACCTACGAATCCACAAAATCTACTACAATGATAACCACAAGGTATCGTTAGCCCCTAAGAATGCATAACAAAAATAAAAGGGGTGAGGCCTTCAATTCTAAAATAGGTGGATCCTTTAATGGGTGGTCGAGCTGGCGAGGTTACTCTATTCTTCAAATTAAGATCGAACTTCTATGGTGCATAAGTATAAGAACCTCCGCCAACAAGTGCACTCACTATCTTATCATACTCAACGATACCATTGCCATCTAAATTTACTATCACTGCAGCGGCCAGTATCTCGATCCCAACCATCTCCTCAATAAGTGTGACCAATTTCTCTTCATCAATGGTGTCTATCGCAGAAATAAATCATATATCTTTTAGATTCCTTATTGACTAACCCACATTTAAAGTGACGTGTTCATCATCAAACCTAAATTTCATATGTCCCATCTCCATGTCAACCAATTCCCTATCTATGGCTAGGAAGTTCTAGCCAATATGATAGAGATGTTAATTCTAACTCATAATTAAGCATCACTAAGATAGATGGTAATATGAAAGAATCCACCTTCACCAATTGATCACACAATATACCAACCGACTTCTTCATAGTGTGATCGGCCATCAATAATCTCATAAAGGTCGGCTTAGGCGATCCCAACCCCAACTGCTTGTATACAACTAGTGGCATCATATTAATGATAGCTCCTATATCATATAATGCTCATGAATAATTAAAGAACCTAATAGTACAAGGAATAGTGAAAGCTCTGAGATCCTCCTTCTTCTCAGCCAAATATAATGAGAAAATAGCACTGTAATGGAGCATATTATTAGTGGGCTCAAAACTCACCGTCTTCTTCTTAGTCACTAAATCTTTCATGAATTTTGGATAACTAGTCATCTTCTCCAACACTTCCACAAGAGGGATACTCACAGGCAATTCCTTCAACATGGACATAAATTTCTTATATTTCTCATCATCAGCTTTCTTCCTCAACCTTTGAGGAAAAGGTGGTGGGGTCATTGAATAGGATTCAACACTGTTGCGACCTCTTTACCCTTCTTTTTATCATTATCAGCTTATTTCTCTACACCCATCAATTTCTACAATTCCTTACCATTAGTAAACAACTTCTCAGTCTCAATTTTCGGTGCATCATCAAGATCCACGGTATCATTCATCACCTCATCAGCCACAGGTATCAGTGGATCAATAGTAGCCTTACCACTCTTTGTGGTGATGTCTAGAAAGTGACTATTATTATTTGGATTTTGTACGGTATTTCTAGGAAGAGTGCCCAATTAACACTGATTCAATGTAGCTGACATCTACCCAAATCGTTGTTCAAGCTGCTCAATCGTTATTGCATGCGACTCTACTTTTTGGCTCGATCCTGATATGTCTACCTTAATCTCCTTATGGTAAATATATTGGCTATTTGAACCCTAACAAACTTAGCAAGAAATTCCTCTGTTCTTGAACTTCCAGACTCAACATCATAATTCTCTAGAGGAACATAAAGACCACTCTTCCCCTTGTATGCATCCTTTCTCTTCTAGTCACTATCATGCTATCTACACTTATCCCTATACCTATCTCCATAGTAGGTTTGATCTTAATTCTTGTTACTCAAGTTCCAAGTGTCTTGATTCAACCCTTGGTCTTTCTATTGTAAACTCACTATCTCTCTGTCCAAGTACTTCTCTTTCTCCTAAAAATTAGACTATTTCTTCTAGAATCCTTGCCTCGTGAGCCCACTGCATTCACCTTCTCTGATTTGATAGGTTTAAATTTCTTAGTAAGCAAACAAATTTTATTCCTCAATTGTACTACCTCTTGATCCCTGACTATCTAAGGCTCTCTGCTCACTTGACGCACCAATAGTATAGGTACCAGACAATCTATCCGCCTTCTGAGTATGTCACACTCTGAAGCCTAATCCCATAGAAGAATCATAAAATCGTCACTTGTAATAGTATCTACTATAGCATTTGTATCTATATTCAAGGCGCTATAGAATATCTCAAGCAAGTTCCTCTCTTTGATTCTATGTTTGGAGCAGTAATCGGCTTCTTCTTGAACCTCAACCATGTCTCATATAGACCTCTGAACGTAATTGTATGAAATTATAAATCTTATTCTTTAACTACAACATTCTAGATGATGGGAACAATTAGTCCTAGAACTATGTCCTCAACTCATTCCAAGTGGTAATGAACCCACAAAGAAGCTCTCGTAAGAATAAAGTCACTTCTCCTATAAGAGAGAATGGGAACAACCCAAGTTGTATAACTTTCTGACTCACCCCGGCCAGATTTTACAAAGTCCAAATACCCACAAAGTTCTTAAGGTACATATTTACATCATCATTAGGCAAACCAACTAACACTTCCATTACATTTAGTAACTGGATCATTGCGCTCATAATATCAAATTTCATTCATTGGGGAAACTTGGGAGGAATAATATCACCTGTCTTAATTGGTTCAACATACCCTAAATCTTTTTCTAAATCATCATAAACTGGGAAGTAATAATAAATAGGTGGTTGACCTCTGTTCCTTCTAGGTCTATCTAGAACGCCCTAAATCTGGTACCCAGAACGCTACACGGTACTCATGACCTCAAAGGACCACAAGCTAACCCATGACTGATATTTGTAACTAAAAACTGTGTAATATACTGTATAAATATGAAAAAAGTCTGAAAGGCCATAAGGTTCAAATATCTAATAAAACATAATATCTGGAAATAAGGTATGTTAATACCAAAACAAAACTAAAATAACTGTCTGAACATGCTATAATCTCGAAGTCTCTAAACTGTCTAAAAACTGTGGAGTTGATGGGACATGTCCCCAACTAACTCCAGACTATTGAAATAATAAATTAATAAAATAATTATACTATCATCAAATGATGAGGACTCACTGCTAATCTGGCTGCTGAACGTCTGATCTACTAAGTATTCTCTGGAACTCGTGCTTCTGAACCTATGGTATAAAACACCATAGCGCAAATGTGTCAATACGATTAAATGTGTTGGTACGGTTAGATGACTACTTCCCACAGTTTTAATTACAAATTTCAGGACTGTCAGCTATAGTTACCCAGTCTCAGTAAAAAACTCGGATAGTTCTTCAGATTTTAGTATATCAGGACTGTCAGATATAGTCAACTCAGAAATAAAATGGAACTTAGATAGTTTCCTTTAGATTTATGGACTGTCAGATACAATCACTTATGCTATCAATCATAACAGTTATAAGAACTTATGATATCAGTACTCAGCTTCAGGACTGTTAGATACAGTCAATCAGACTAGCTCTTCATAATTCGAACTATCAGAAACAATCTTTCATTTATCAGTAATGCAATATTAGTCTCTTAGTATTCAGTAATACAGTACCAGATCCATCACTTATTAATGATTTACATATCGATATCGGTAAACTCAGTCTTTCAGAATCTAATTATCAGTAAACTCATGTTGTCAGTATTCAGACTCAGTAGTCAGTACAGTTATGTATGCATGTATGTACTCTCACATTCATATCAGTCAGTATTGTTCATGCATATAACCCTTTACATTTAGTTTACCTTCCTAGTATACTCTGTATATTCAGACGTACTGCTGCATTTGCGCTATGGTGATTTCTCTTATGTTACACCATAGGTTCAGAGGCATGAGCACCAAATCAGCAGTAGATTCCAGGATCAGCAGTCAAATTTATATATGAGTCCTCATCCTTTAAGGACATGATGATTTCATTTCTATTTTAGTTTTCAATTTATTTCAGTAGTTAGAGTTAGTTGGGGACATATCCCATCGACTCCTTATTCAGACAGTTAGAGGCTTTCTAGACTACATCATGTCAGATAGTTATTTTAGTTTTATTTTTGTATTGTTATACCATATTTTTCAGATATGTATCAGTATTGAACCTTATGGCCTTTCAGTTCATGTTTCCATATATTTTATGAGATATATGCAGTTTATAGGTACAGATATAAGTCATGGGTTAGCTTGTGGTCCTTCGGGGTCATGAGCACCGTGTAGCATCTCAGTTTAGAAAATCGGGGCATTACAAACTTGGTATTAGAGCCTAAGGTTCAATAAAGTCCTAGAAAGTCTGAAAGCTGCATCTAGTAGAGTCTTGTACATGCATGTGTTGTGCACCACACTTATGTGCAGGAGGCTATGAGATGTTTTAGGAATAGTTTCCCTTCTTTCATGTCTCAGATCGTGCTATAGTAAGGTTCTTTAAGAAAAAAAAAACTCATGTAGATTCACATCATGATCTTCTCATGTCATCTTTACCTTACGTCCAAGGTAATAGAAATAGTGAAGCTTAAGTCCTAAAGATAGGGCTTTCTCAGATAGTATCCCATCAGTTCCCTTATGTTCTAAAGTTATATGGATCTCATTCATGATCATGAGAACTTATTCTTGAACCCAGGTTTAGGTATGCCATCAGATCCCTTCTCAAAATCTTATGATAGCATATGGCCAGAGTTAGAAGCATGAACCCAGGAGTTTAGTAGTAGTAGAGTTGGGATAATGATATCCAAATTGAATAGACTGTGTATTCATGGGGATAGTTATGCCAGAATGAATCATTAGGCTTGAACAGTGTGAGTTAGAAATTTAATTTTATTGACTTGAAATTAAGCATGATGGTGTGAATGTGATATTAGTAGTATGTGAGAAAACAAAGGCAGATGATGTGTTTAGTAAGGCAAGCATGTATTTGATAGAGTGTAAGTATGTGATAAGGATTTCAGTGCAGCTCAGAGATTAGTTTAGTGTTCACAGACTTATGATGATGGCTTTAAGCTAAGGGGAAGATGATAGATCAAGTAACCAAGTCAACTCTCAGATTCCAGTAGTACCAGTATGTACAGAAAAGCAGTTAGGGAAGGCGATTCCCAACCCATCCTTATCTCAGCGTATAGCTTCCTACTTCAGTTAGTATAATGCCTATGCATGCTTCATTTCTCAGATTCTATGAATACAACTTATGTTCACACGCATTCCATAGAATCGTGTGTGCTTTTAGTTCCCAGTATAGGGAGTTCAGTGCTAGATCACTTAGTGTTATGAATCATGTTCCATGAATTCAGAAATTCCAGACTCAGGTCTTGCAGCTCATGACTCATGTCCACGTATCATGCTCCCCAGTATACTCAGTTGCCATAACTCATGCTATTCCCCCACTGATCAGATAAATTCAGACTATATTATGTATATACTCAGTTCAGACCTTTTTGGTAAATCTATGTTGTTGATATTCTATTCCTCAGGTTTCAGTCATGTGTCAAGTTCAGTCAGTATCTATTCATGTTTCAGGTTCTCCTAATTTAACCCTTCATAAGATCTCCTTGTGGAACAGTGTAGTGGTGAGCAGTCACTTAGATGGGAAAAAGTTAATATTTCATGTTAAGAGTAGACTGTTACATGTATGTTTTACACGAGGGTGTAGATAAGAAGATAGGCTTGAATGTCATGTTAGTATGCAAGTAAATGGCTAGCAAGGAATAGTACTTAGAAATTGGGAAAGTTTAGAGTATGAATGTATATTTAGATCCCTAACTTTTGTCAGCCTTCATTTTTCGACTATTGTAACTTAGTAACCAATTTCAGTCCTAGAGCTCGGCTTTAGAAGTCCAGTATCATTAATTAGCATTTTTCTAGTATTCATAAACTAGAAACTAGTTTTCAGTATTCAGTTATCAGAAATCAGTATTCAATTCTAGTATGAGTCCCATTTATAGTTTTAGTTATAGTGTCAGCTTTAGATCAGTATTTAGCTCAAAAACTTAGTTCACTTTTAGACTTGGTTGACCACAGCGTACAGTTATCAATTACTCAGTTATAGGTATTTCAATACCTCAGTCTATGGAATGTTTCCAATTCATGTAATATGCTTGGTCCTGCATTTTCAAACAATATAGCTTACATAAAATCCATGTTCAGTTACCTCATGTTACTCAGTCAGTCCCTTTTTACGTGCATAATGATCTATGGTCTCAGTCCAGCTATTCAGACTAAGTACTATTAAGTCTTGCATACCCAATATTCAGTTACCATTTATTCAGTTAATCACGTAAGTTAGTATGTTTATGCACTCGAAATCATCTTAGTTCATGTATCATGTTTCAGTTTCAGATCCCAACTATTCATTCATACTTCAATTCATAGGTGACTTGTACACCGCCTCAGTTTTTCTTAGCACCTCATCCAAGTTAGTATTCTTCGAGGGACCTAGTATCCCATGGGGGATATATGTCAAAACCCCCAAACTTTCATGACATAAACATGTTGCTCTCTTTCTCTTTTAATGAATCTGGTTTGGAGGAAAGGGTACTCATAAGTTGACCCTTAATCTCTAACCTTAGTTGTATGCCATGTATTACAGACTCAGTTTAGCACATGTATCACGTTCCAGACTCAGTTATGTTCTCATATTTCCTCTCAAGCATATTGAGTAATTAATCTCAAATCATCAGTATCTTCAGTTCAAGGTAATAGTCTTCCTTGAACTTACTCATTCCCATATTCAGATTTCAGTACCAAAATTGGTATGCAGTTCCATGCTAAGTTTTTAGTTCAAACATGGTACCATTACCATTGTATGTTCAGTCGTATGTTCATGAGTTAGTTAAGTTATGTATCCACGCATCAGATACGCGTGATCAGCTTATCATTACCTTCAGTCATGCATTCACATATCACATCAGTCATACAATCATGCAGCAAATATGCATGGACTCATCTAATAAGTTATGCATCAGATATGCATTCTCATTTGAGAAAACTCAGTTCATCAAAACACTCAGTCCTACATTCATAAATCAATTACGCATACATCAGATATGTATGTACAGTATAATATACTCAGCTTATCAGTTATGTCCTTTAAAAAAATCATGTTTCGGTAGTATACGTCTTGTACATACTTTAGTTTATCATTTCTCCTCTCTTAGTCAGTTTTCATTTGAGGACGAATGTTCCCAAGGGAAAGATATTGTAAGACCAAGCAAAATCGTTGCGTCTGAATTCAGCTCACTTGGATTTACAATCTTCAATACTTAGCAAATTTTCATAAGTGTTCAACACTTAGTCTTATTTCAAGCCTTCGAACTTTGGGGATTTATTTGATGACCTTCCCAACCTTCGTTTTTGGATTTTCAAGTTGCGTTACGATCAGGCAAACTTGTAGTGCACCCCAGGTGAGTTTTGGAATTTCCGGAGAATCGTAAGGTCATTTTTTATATCCCAAACCAGTATCAAAAGGCTACAGGGCCACGCATCCTCGCTTAGACCCCCGGTCTAAGCAGGGTGCCGCCCTGGCTGGAGCTTTTTGCCCAATTTTCAGCATTTCAGGGTCAACTTCAAACGATCATAACTCCATGTATATAATCAAATGTGAGAGATATAATATATAAAATGAAATCTCTTTGAGTTCTCTTTCAAATTCAATTGGTTTTATCCAATTTAAGTATATGAGTAAAAAGTTATAATCGATTTACTTTAGCCTATCAAACTGTCAACTGAGGGACAAATTTGACCTCAATTGTTCGTTAGGGGTATTTTGGTCATCCTCCACCCCTATATATACCACCAACACAAAATTAAGCCTTCCTTACACCAAAATATAGCCTATTTTCTAAAAAACTCTCAAGAACAAGGCTAAGGTTTCAATTGGGGCTTCCAATATTCATGCTGATTTCACCGTGAACTTCACAAATTCTTAATCTAAGGTATGCGTAGTGTTCATCTATAGATTCAATTCATTCATAGAGATAAAGAATCATGCTTTTAAATGTTGTTATGTAAAATTTTTGTGGTGATATGAGTATGTACATATTGATGATAGATGTTTAAGTTTCAAGATGACATCTAAGGATGTTTTCATGAAATATATATGGTTGTTGGTTGAAAATCATGAACTTTGGGTGGTTTAATATAATGCAAGTATAAAACCCACCTATGCCTTAAACAATGCATGCAAGGTATTTGATAAAATGTCTAGGATGCTAGAAATTCCTATTTACATGATTCCATGATATTCACATGACAAGTCCATGTTAGCTATGCACTTCAATATGAATTTCCATGCTAATTATGTATTCTTATGGTAGTGCCATGAAGCATGTATGATGATGAAGATATGAATTATGTATGCGAATTATATCCATGCTTTCCCTACCATGTTTGAGATGTTGAATAAATACATGAAGTATAATATCCCCAAATCATTACAATATGAACTAAATGTTACATGTTGTCGTTCCCTTATGCTTGAATGGTTTTCATGCCATTGCTATGAATAGCATATGTTGTCGGAATGCCCATGATATTAGAATATGATATTTATGACTTGATTATAAGCATTCCTATTCATGTTAGATATTATGACGACCATGTACTTCATGAAATCCCCCACTCATGTATTATGGATTGTTATTGATGGTCGTGTACTCAAGAAATTCAAGTTGTGCCAGTTTCCTTCCATCGAGTCCTGGGGGTACTTGTACCTAAAAAATATAGTTGTCTGCCTAGTGCCATGTGATGTTTTCATAATACTCTCAGTCAAGCCATGATCTATAGAATTCAGTCAGTCATGTGACTCAGGAAAACTCAGAAATCTCAGTAATCTCAATAGTCTAGTAATCTCAGTATGCATAGTCAATCTCAGTAACTTCAGTACTCTCAACTAGTACTCAGAACTTAGTACATTCCATCAGTCATCGAAATCGAATAAACTAAGTTTACTCCTCTAAACAATACCACTAGATCAGTCTAGTTAATCAGTATCAATTCAGCTAATCAGTTCAGTTCAGTTATTTAGTTCAACTTAGTTAATCATTTCAGTGTCCTTCATATGGGAGTAGAAGTTATCATCGATTAAACCCAAGGATGGGAACTCACCTGCCAGTTCAGGGTGTGATTCTTCCCAGTCATCCTTGTGTTCCAGAACTACGTAGCCAGCATAGGTTGAGACATCTTAACCTGTCAGATTAGAGTTGATGAGGTGGCCTAACTTGTCAATTTAGGGTTCCCACCATTCTCATTTGAGTACCTACCAGTATAGGGTTCTCACAGCTGTCCTTAGTAGTGGTGCGGTATTTATTCCCCTCCAGTCAGGGCAGAGATTGGACCCCAACTTTGCCATATGCGTTATAGAGGCATGTCGGTTAGATGACTACTTTCCACAGTTTTAGTTATAGATTTTAGGACTGGCAGGTACAGTTACCCAGTCTCAGTAAAGAACTCAGATAGTTCTTTAGATTTTAGTATATCAAGACTTTCAGATATAGTCAACTCAGAAATAAAATATAACTCAGATACTTTCCTTCAGATTTATGGACTGTCAGATACAGTCACTTATGCTATCAATCACAACAGTTATCATAACTTATGCTATCAGTACTCAGCTTCAGGACTGTCAGATACAGTTAATCAGACCAGCTCTTCATAATTCGAATTGTCAGAAACAATCATTGATTTATCAGTAATGCAATATCAGTCTCTTAGTATTTAGTAATACATTATCAGATCCATCACTTATTAGTGATTTACATATCAATATCAGTAAACTCAGTCTTTCAGAATCTCATTATCAGTACACTCATGTTGTTAGTATTCAGACTCAGTAGTTAGTATCTCCATGAGTTCAGTTATAGTTATGCATGTATGTATGTACTCTCATGCTCATATCAGTCAGTATTGTTCATGCATATAACTTTTTACATTTAGCCTACCTCTATTGTATACTCAGTACATTCAGACATACTGATGCATTTGCGCTATGGTGCTTTCTCTTATGTTACACCATAAGTTCTGAGGCATAAGCTCCAAATCAGTAGTAGATTCTAGGATCAGCAGTCAGAGTTAGATATGAGTCCTCATCCTTCGAGGATATGATGATTTCATTTCTATTTTAGTTTTCAGTTTAATTCAGTAGTTGAAGTTAGTGGGGACATGTCCCATCAGCTCCTTATTCAGACATATAGGGGCTTTCTAGACTACATCATGTCAGATAGTTATTTTAGTTTCATTTTGGTATTATTATACCATATTTTTCAGATATGTATTAGTATTGAATCTTATGGCCTTTCAATTCATGTTTCTGCATATTTTATGAGATATTATGCAGTTTATAGGTACAAATATCAGTCATGGGTTAGCTTGTGGTCCTTCGGGGTTATGAGCACCGTGTAGCATCTCGGTTCAGAAAATCGAGGTGTTACACCATTGCTAGCTCGACGGTCCATTGGCCTGACCGTCAGCTCTGGGCAGTTCTGACTGTTCTCTATAAAATGTCCATAACTTTTTACTCCGATACCGGATTTGGACGAAATTCATTTTGTTGGAAAGCTAATTCAATTTCCCACATGATAAAAATTCAAAATTAGGGAAATTCCTTCTGATTTAAATATTAATAATTTAGGAAGTCATCACTAACTCTTCTGGAGACTAGATTTGACTTAAAGAAAGTGTAAGCTATTACACTATCTTTGTCGAGTGTTGCTCAATGATCTTCTTCCTCCTTTCTATCCTTCTCCTCAGCATGTTGGACAAGTTCTAACCTAGTATTTTTTGGCCTTTAATTGAGCAGTAATTTGCTCGACATTTTCTTGAACACCATGCTAAGTTGCATGGCTCAATACTGCTGGGTCATTATAAACCTCTTCATGTCGATCTCCTTGATCATAATCTTCTACTCTCACCATCTTACAATTTTGTTGTTAGGTTCATTAAAGCTCAGGATCAAATGGAATTAGGGGATTTGCTTTACTCTGAGTACTGGGCATACGTCGGAGTGTGCCTTAGAAATAGTAGAAAACTAGAAATCAGCAAAGGAAACCAACAACTTTAGCAACCTTAATCAATCAATCCGTAACCCTAGTCCCTATAAATGGCACCAAAATTTAATTTCGCCCAAATTACACCTCCAATAATGTATAAAGTGATCGCATGTCAAATATAGAACCCAACCAAGTTGGATTTGATCTTACGAGGAATTGGTCAGAAATCTATCACGAGTTTTTTGATGTAATTGGAAATTGCAGAAAGTAAAAAGAAGTTTTATAAAATCAAGTGTAACAATAACAATGTTGGGAAATTAGTATTGTTATCAATATAAGATGATCATTAGAATTATGTTCCCATGACTTTATAAGTCCATAGACTACTCGTCCTCATCAAACTATCTTCGCACCTTGCAAGGAAGTATCTACTTTCTTAATCTCTATCTCTCTCTCAAGAAAGTATCAAATATAGGTGAGTTCCTAACATTTTCAACTATTAAGAAAGAAATCAAATTGAAAAAAATCCCAATAAATGCAAGAACACCAATCTAGAATGACTTTGCATTTCACCTACTTTGTAAACCATCAGGGTTTCCACAACCCTAGTTATGGAGTTTAGCTACTCATGGTTGTTAGAACATACATAGAGTTCATAGATGAAAGCATAAGCATGAACTTACACAAAATAAGAAGGAAAACCCAAAATCTCAAATTAATTGTAAGCTCTAAAAACCAAGAACAAAAATTAGAAGATCAAAAATGTATCTCTGAACTCAAAATAATGTCAAAAGAGTATAATGTGTGTTAGCTGAAAATAAAACATCTAAAGGGTATTTGTAGATACAAAAGAAACCCGATCCTAGAAAATGTAGAAAACCAGAGTCAACATCAACTCACGATACGTGGGTTTAGTCGTAGGTACAACCTATGAATTATGCCTTGGGTCATGCAAATCAAAGTGAAAATCTTCAACTTTGTGGTACTTATGCCTTGTAGGTTGGCTCGTGAGAATCAGAATTTAATCAGTTATCTTTAGAACATAAGAACTTCAACTCACGTAGCTACCTACCACTCGTAGGTACTACCTATGAGTCATAGGTTGACTCGTGGTTGCCTTCTTAGAAACTCATCATCCTATTTTCTGATCCTTTGCTCAGAATTCTATTTGTAGCAACATAATCATACGAGCCCTAAAATGCAGCAACAACTTTGTTGCATACTTAGAAAGTTGTGTGAACTTGAGGGAGTATTCTTTCACTGAAATGGAATACTTCCTGAGGTTCATGAACATCTCCACTTTAGCCTCTCTCATCTCACAAGGAAAAACTTGTCCAGAAAAGCTGTTTGAAACACATTCCAACTCATTGGAGTTGTAATCTCACCCCTGCCTTCCTTCCATGTGGTAACCTAGTCATAAGAAATATCCTTCAACTGATAGGATGCAAATTCTACACACTCCAATTCTATGACATGCATAATGTAAGTGATTTTCTTCACCTCATCAATGAAAAACTGTGAATCTTTATTCACCCTTGAACCAAAGAACTCTGGTGGATTCATCCTCATGATATCTCAAACTCTAGTTATAGCTAAGTTACTATTTTGCTAAACAGGGATTGCCACTGGTTGATTACCATGAGCATTCAAGACTTGAGCTAACACCTAAAAGGCAGCCCAAAACTCAGCGTGGGAAACATTTTCATTTAGAGGGTCTGTCAGTGGTGGTAGGGTTGGTTGGTCCCTATTTCTACGGGTGTAAGCTCTGCAAGGAGTCATTCTCTATCACGTGAAAGTATGAGTTATAAATAATAGAGATAACTTTAGAGAAATATAGAGATCATGAAAGAAGGGATAGTTCCTAATACATCCCATTGCCTCTTGCTCATAAGTGTGGCACGATACACACCCATGATCAAGACTCTACTAAACGTGGCTTGTCAGACTCCCTAAGACTCTTAAATCCTTAGGATCTGATACAAAGTTTGTAATTCCCCGACACTACCCCCTGAACGCCACATAATGCTTCGGACTACGAGTATCCCCAAAGCTAACCCATGAATCTACTTAGCATTGAACCATGAGAAATATACTTAAAACATGAGTGGAAACTTGAATTAATAATCTGGATTCAAGTGGGTGAATAATCCCAACAAAGCACTATAAACTGAACATCAACTAAAACTCATAAAAATCAAACAAATAAGTGGCAAGTCTTGACAAGCCTCTAAGTTCATGTAAAATACACTAGGACAAACCCTGGTTGACCCAAACTAAAAACATAAAGTCCGAATATAAACATCACTGAACTGTTAAAAGAAAACATAATCAAGTCCCTGGAATATGAGGACTAACCAACTAACAAGAAGTAGTAACTGGTCATTGTGGCTAATCGTGTTGTTGAAGACAAACACCTGAACCTACAATATAAAATAATGTATCCACAGAGACATATATAGGCTAGTACTTCTAGAATGTACTAAGTATATAGGGGCGAATGTAATAAGTAAAAACTGATATAAATCATAATCTTAAAACTTGCATGCTAAATGTATATAGATTCACCATGGTGATGAATAAATGTAGATATTATAAAGCATAAATAGTAAAGCATAAATCTTATAAAGTTAGTGACTCATTACACTTAGTTTCTAAAATCATTATTTATGTGGGAGATTCTTATAACTGACATAAACCAATGTCTGAACCACGTTGAGGATGGCTAATCCGTACCTTTCTATCTATATAGAACCTAAACTGGAGTGATCACTTCTGAGCCCATTTGGGCAAGGGGGACACTCTCTTGCAAGGACCCCTTTAACCTTCGGTGGAACATAATTTTTGAGAATCTAGTTGTGTTAAAACCGCCTCTCCTTAGTTATAATACTACTCCCAAAATATGACTTCTTTTGCTAAATAAATTTTAAATCATAGGGAAGCATCATAAGGTCAAAAGCATGAAAAATGGGTATCAACCCTAATCATCAAATCCGTAAAATTTATGTAAAAACTAAGTTCTTTGGGAACAAGGATGAAGGTAATCCTAGTTCAACCCCCACATACTCTAACTTAGAAAATTTCTTGAAAGAAACTTGAGTGTAGAGTCCTTGAGATGAGAATTTAGGAAGTAACCCTTCCATTTTATGTTCTTAAGAGTTAGGGATGAGAGGAATTACTGAATTTTAAGTTACGGGGTAAGGGAAAATGTTTAGTATTAATGGTAGGACTGACTAGAATGTAAAAGACCAATAAGCCCTAAAAAATTGAAGGAAAATAGGATTTTGTCATCTCCACAACCACTAGTATGGCATGCCCTTATTAAGGCAACCAACAGGCGTGGCATGCATTTGCCGCACCAGGCCACGGTTTTTGCACCATGGTGTACCCTGCCTCTATGGCCCAGCCTAAACACGGATCCTTATTTAAGATGACCCAAAATTGGGCCTTTTTGTATGGGTATCTCAAGCCCAACATGGACCAAAGATCGTCCCATTAACCTAACCTAACCATTACATAAATCAACAAGTGTCGGGTGAACTCCAATTATATAATAAGGGTAAAGGAAACATATCTTAAAATCATAACTTAGACAATTTCTAAACATTTCATTTAAATCAACATACTACCAACATACCCAAGTCCACATTCACCCACAATGCCTATACACAAATCTGATATCTATATATATATGTCGGGACAAGCCCCCGACAATAGCCGAACTAAGTTTAAATATATCTACGACCTAAGATAAGATATTATGAAATGTATGCATTCCAAAAAATGAAAGATCACCACTTCAATGTCAACACATGAACCGCCCAAATACCTGTTACAATGTAGGAAGAGAAGAAGAAGCTCTGGCCCCTATGTCACATGGGGACGTAGAGTCCGGAGATGGTTAGCGGTTGGAACACTAGAATGTAACTCAAGGATAAGGACAAAATAAAGACACTATTAAAAATCAATTCAAATAATCATATTCAACCACATTCATATTCAATGGCATGCATGTGAATATATATAATATGTTCATAATATGTCACAAAGATATAAGAGTTGGCAAACATCCTTGATATACTCATTCGCATGACATGAGGTGGAGGACTTCGACCTTCCACCCTTATAAATTTTAACATTTCTTATTAGACAATGGACTTAACCACACTCACATTTTTATTGGACAAGGGACTTTACTCACATATATTTTCATTAGGTAAGGGACTTTAACCACACACATGCCTTTGTTAGGCAAGGGACTCTAACCTCATGCCCTTTCATTAGGCATGGGACTCTAACCTCATGCATTTTCACTAGGCAAGGAACTCTAACCTTAAGTCGTATTAGATAAGGGTCTCTAACCCCAGGCCAGCGTATTCAAGAAAGAGAATCTGACCACAAGCAACTTCATTTAGCGAGGGACTCTAACCACAAGCCACTTTAGCAAGCAAGGTACTTAACCACTAGTCATCACGCTTATCATTAGTCGACATTGGGACTCAAACCCTTTGCCCATACATCAACATTCATTAACTTCAACACTTAGGGAATCTATCCCATTTGACCAATTCAATATCTTGGAACATTGACCTATTTAACCAATTCAATTACCATATATGACCTAAAGGTCTTTACGGAAGCATTTTTCATTCAAACACTTTAATAGGCCAATTCTTTCATTAAATTCATCATTCAATTCAATTTATGGTCATTAAGACCTTCACAAACCATTCATCCTCATTAGCAATCTCATACCATATTTTAGTTTAAGCATAATTCAATTTCACATTTAGGGACTTTAACCCCTACTTAGCCATCAAACCAACATAGTCATAAGTTAACTAATTACATGGCTAAAAGTTTCCATACAATGCCATTTACCAACCATTCATACTCATTGGTCCATTACCGTAGTTCAAAACATCAACATGTGACTAGATATTTCACTTAGACATCTTCACAAACACCTTGTATACATACCTTTATCAAAGCGAAAATCATGTTGAATTCATCATTAATAGGGTTACTCAAGACCCACTTGTTAAACCACAAACAACATGCACCCATAAGTACAAATAATCGCCAATATCATGTATAATCATAAGTATAAATAAGAACCATCATTACTCATCATTTGACAACAAAACCCTTATCATTTGATTTAAAAATTATCATTTGTAAGTCTTAATCCATGTTTCAGATACATGGTTTTTGAGTTAAAAATGAGGGAAAGAGTTACATGCCTTAAGAAAGATGATCCACCAAGAAACTTGTCTCCTCTTTTCCTCTAGATGACCACCCATGAAACCTTAGCCACCAAATCTTCAAAGATGTATTTGAGAGAGTATTTGGAAGGTTTTTATCTTGCAAAAATAATGGTTTAGGAGGTCACAATTCCTTATATAGTGAGGGGAATTAAGGGTATTGGAGTGGGAAATTACCATAGGGCCCTTAGGTTATAAGCTGGAAAATGAACCCGAGGTCGGGTACGACTTACTTAAGTCAACCACACGCTAGGGTACGAGTGGTACCCTAACTCATACCCTAGGCTTCACCTAGGACCCCTACACTACTTAAGGTATGACCACACACCTTAGACACATATCTAAAGGGTACGATTGGTACCATAAACCGTACTAACAAATCATACCCACAATAGTGTGCACTTGATCAAGATAACACTCCTTACGACTTAACTTGGTGCTACTCGTACCCTAATGTACGACCATAGGGAGGCTACCTCGTACCTAGGACAGTGTGTAACCCCCACCACACTACCTAGGGTACTAGAAAGGGGGTCACCAAGTTTTATCCAAAGGGTACGACCAATACTCTTAGTCGTACCTAGTCCAGAAACCTCAAACCAAAGGAGTTCTCTAAGGGTCCAAAGCCTAGGGGTTTAAATTCTCCCCCACTTGGATCATTCATCCACGAATGAGGGGTAATAAAAGTATAAACACAAGTTAACACATTATTACACATCAAACCAGCCTTTAAGCAAGTTAGAAAACAAAGCGTACAAAAAGGATACAACACATATTATGATCATTGTCAACAAACCATTCATTTCATTGACTATGGGACTCAAACCCATCATTTTTCAAAGATACTTGTTCGATTCAAAACTTAGGGACTTGAATCCATTATCTATCAAGGACATAAATCATCTTAAAGCATTGGGGATTTTAACCCACGGTTTAACAAAGACATAAGTTTAGGTAAGAAGGTTAACACTTACCTCAATCACGAGTTTTTAAAATGGAAAACAAATGCGGATACCTAGACTTCATGTCCTCTTCCACCTCCCAAGTAGCTTCCTCGAACTTTTGCTTCCTCCATAATCCCTCACCAAGCCACCTTTTTTGTTTGCAACAGGCAAACTTGACAATCCAAGATCCTCACTGGGACATCCTCATAAGACAAAGAGTCTGAAATACCAGCATCCTCTAATAGAATAACCAATGAAGGATCACCCACGAATTTTCACGACATAGAGACATGGAAAACCGGGTGAATGAAGCTCAAACTAGAAGGCAACTCCAACTCATAGGCAACATTGCCAACCCTCTTCAAAATTAAGTAGGGACCAACATATCAGGGACTAAGCTTCCCCTTCTTACTAAATCGCATCACTCCCTTCATGGGAGACACCTTCAAGAATACCGAATCACTAACATTAAACTCTAAATCCCTGTGCTTCACATCCGCATAAGACTTTTGGGGACTTTGAGCGGCTTTCAATCTATCTTGAATCACTTTCACCTTCTCTAAGGCTTGATTGAACTAATTTAAGGCCAAGAAACTTACCCTCACAAACTTCATACCACCTAATAGGAGTATGAATTATCCTACCATACAAAGCCTCAAAATGGGCTAGGCCAATACTAGAGTGGTAACTATTGTTATAGGAAAACTCAACCAAAGGAAAATGGTCATACCAACTACCACCATAATCGATCACACAAGCCCGTAACAAGTCTTCCAATATTTAGATGGTCCCTCTTCTTGTCCATTTGTCTACGGGTGAAAAGGGGTACTTACGGGTGAAAAGGGGTACTAAGGTACACCTTAGTCCCCAAACCTTTTAGGAACAAATTCCAAAAGTGAGATGAAAATGGAGTACCATGATCTGAAATGATAGATACCAGATCACCATGAAATATCATGATCTCTACAAGATACAACTTAGAATAACCTTCCACCAAGCAATTAGTCCTCATGGGCAAGAAATGAGAATACTTGGTCAATTTATCAACAATGACCCAAATAGAATCACATTGATTTTGAGACCAGGGAAGACCGGTAGCAAAATCCATATTAATTGCCTCCCACTTCCACTCGGGCAAGGTAATCTCTTGGTACAAGCCTTCGGGCCTCATGTGTTCAACTTTTACTTGTTGACACATCATACACTTAACCATATAACTAGCCACATATCGATTCATACTACCCCACCAATAAAACTCTCTAAGATCATGATACATCTTTGTAGAGCCGGGATGTGTAGCATACCAAGATTCATGAGCCTCGGCTATAATACTTTTCCTTAATCCATCGATGTCGGGAACACATAGTCTACCTTGGTACCTCAACATACCATCACCACTAATCACAAAGTCAACAACATTTGGTTGACCCATATTGCTCTTACTCCTCATCAAATTGGGATCCAACACTTATTTTTCCTTTATCTCAACAATAAGAGACGATTGAGATATCGAATGCACAATTACATCACTATTCTTAGAGTCCGCGAGACGAACTTCAAGATTTGCCAAATGGTGAATATATTTCACCAATTCCTACTTATCCTCATCTATCTAGGCTAAAATCCCTATAGATAATTGGTGACTACATTAGCTTTACCCAGATGGTAATAAAGACTCATATCGTAGTCTTTCAATAACTCAAGCCATCTCTTTTGCCTGAGATTTAACTCCTTCTGTGTACATACATACTGAAGACTCTTATGATCAGAAAAGATGTCAACATGAACTCCGTAGAGATAATATTGCCAAATTATCAAATCAAAAACAATGGCTAACAATTCCAAGTCATGGGTAGGGTTGTTCTTCTCATGGACTTTTAATTGCCTAGAAGTATAGGCCACCACCCTATCATGTTTCATCAATACGCAACCAACCCCAATACGAGAAGCATCACAATATACTATAAATCCATCATTACCCTCGACCAGGGTTAAAACTAGAGCCGAAGTTAATTTATCTTTCAACTTCTCAAAACTACCCTTACATGCCTCCTAACACAAGAACTTAACCTTTTTCTAGGTCAACCTGGTCAATGGGGAAGCTATTATAAAAAAAACTCTCAAAAAATCTCCTATAGTAATCGGCTAGACCCAAGAAGCTCCGAATATCAGTTAGATTCGCAGGTCTAGGCCACTTCTTAACCATCGCAACCTTTTGGGGATCTACTATAATCCATTTTCTAGAGATAAGATGACCAAGGAAGGTTACAACTTTTAACCAAAACTCATAGTTAGAGAACTTGGAATACAAATTATGATCCCTCAAAGTTAGCAATATGGCACGGAGGTGATCGACATGATCCACCTCACTCTTAGAATAGACCAAGATATCATCAATGAAGACAATGACAAATAAGTCTAAGAACGGAAAAAAGACCCAAATAATCAAATCCATGAATTCCATCAGAGCATTGGTCAACCTAAACGACATGACTAGAAACTCATAGTGACCATACCAAGCTCTAAAAGCGGTCTTAGGGATATCCATTTCCCTAATCTAAAGTTGATGATAATCCTGCCTAAAATCAATCTTAGAGAAACACTTCGCACCTTGAAGTTGATCAGAAAAATCATCAATCCTAGAAAGAGGAAATTTAGTCTTTATGGTCACTTTGTTCAACTGTCGATAATCAATGCACATATGAAGGGAACCATCCTTCTTGAGCCCAAACAACATGGGAGCACGCCAAGGAGACACACTAGGATGTATGAAACCCTCATCTAAGAGGTCTTTCCATTTCTCCTTAAGCACTTTTATCTCTGTCGGAGCCATTCTATATGGAGGGATAGAAATTGAACGAGTGTCCAGAACAAGATCAATCCCAAAATCAATCTCCCTAGTAGAAGGAATACTGGGGAGATCATCGAGAAAAAACTCAGGAAACTCATTAACCATGGTAATAGATTCTAGAGAATAACCTTCCTAGTTAGAATTTTTAACTCAGACCAAGTGATACAAACACCCTTTTGAGATCAACTTTTGGGCTTTAAGATATGAAATGAACTTCCCCTTAGGCACTAAAGAACCCCCTTCCCATACAATAACCATCTTATTAGGGAATTTAAACATGACCCTATGGGTCCAAAAATCTAAGAAAGCATAACACGAATGCAAGCAATCCATCCCCAGAATAATATCAAAATCAACCATTCCAAACTCTATCAAGTATACAAGAGTTTCTTTATCACTAATAGATACTACACACCCCTTATAGATCCTTTTAACAACCATTGAGTCTCTTACTAGGGTAGAAATGGAATAAAGAGCTGACAGACTCTCAAGACCAAAACCAAGATGCATAGCCATAAATGGGGTCACATAAGATAATGTAGACCCTGGATTAAGCAAAGAGTACACAACACAAGAGAAAAGTTTCAACATACTAGTGACAATATCAGGAGAATCCTTAGAGTCCTGGCGAGTAGCAAGTGCATACAAACGATTCCGGCCAACGTCGATTCCAGAAATAGAAGCAGAAGGAAAAATAGCACCCTCCAATGCGGGAGTAGATGACATAGCAATAGGGGACCTGTTGGCCCAAGAAGTTGCTAAAGAGGGAGACTCTCACTGCATGTTCCTAATTTGACCAAATCTAAAACATCTATTTTGCTCCTTCTCTCACTAACCATGATGAGGTTGACCATAAAATCTACAAGATAGATGGGATAGAGTCGACTGAGCCTCACTAGTCTGAGATTGGGCATCCGATGCCTGAAACACACCATTAAATTGAGATTGATAATTACCCGATAACTTCAGATAAGGAGCATTAACTAAGGAAAAAGAACTCAAACTCCCCTACCTCTTTTTAGGCCACTTACCACCACCTCCACCACTATGCTCAGAAGATCTAACTTTTTTCCCTTGCCTTTCAAAAAACTTAAATTTTTTCATTTTCTCCTCTTCCACCTATTGCATGTACACAATCAATCTAGAAATATCCATATTTTTTATCAACAAAGCCGCCTTTATCTCAAGCACCTACTCACGAGACAATCCCAAAACAAACTTACACATACTAGCCCTTATGCTATAAACCATCATAGAAGAATACCTAGACCACTCATGGAACTTCAAGGCATACTCCTGAATGGACATCCTTCCTTACTTCAAGTTCACAAACTCTTCTGCCTTTGCATTCCTCAACTCTTAGGAAAGAAGCGATCCAGGAAAGCCTTAGATAAATCTTCTCACATGACAGAACTAGCATCCACACCTCTAGATAATTCCAACCCTTTATACCATTAGTACGCTACATCTTTCAATTGGTAGGAAGAAAACTCAACATCATCAATCTCTGAAGCAAGCATGATCTAAAAAATCTTCTCCATTATATTAATAAAGCCTTGAGGATCCTCCTCAACCTTCATACCCGTGAACTTAGGGGGGTTCAACATTATAAATTGGCCAACTCTTGTGGCCTTATAATAAACAATAGTCAAAGAACCGCGCTCTTATTATGAGGCTACCAATTGAGTCAATAGGTTGATAGAGCGACGAAACTCGGCATTGGTAGCATCCTCTTGAGGTGATTGAGGGAGAAGTTCACTCGCATAAAGATGGTCGGATGTCGCAGCCCTAGCTCGAGTTCGTACCATAAAAGTTGGTTGAACTCCATCCATAAGGCCCTCAGAAGGGTTTTCCTAAGTCTTAGATCTCCTTGGAAGCATGATCTGAAAGATAAGCAAATAGAAATCAGAATAATCTAAGACCTTAGTCTCTACACCTTAAGATTGAAGCACAAGAAAGGGAAACATTCCTAAATGTCTCATAGCCCCTCTCTTATAAGTGTGGTGCGTTTTACACCCATAAAAGAGACTCTACTTGACACAGTATTGTGGACACCCAAATAACCATGAACCTAGGCTCTGATACCAACTTGACATGACCCAAAATCGAGCCTTGTTGCATGGGTATCTCTAGTCCAACATGGACTTAAGATTGCACAGTTAACCCAACCTAACCATCACATCAATCCATAAGTGTCAGGTCAACTCCAACTGTATAACAAGGTAGCATAAACATATCTTATAATCATAACTTAGATAATGTCAAAACATTTAATTTACATCAACATACTACCAACATAACCAAGTCCACAATCATCCACAATGCCTCTACATAAATATGATGTCTATATATATGTCAGGACAAGCCCCTGACAATAGCCAAACCAAGTCTAAATATATCTATGACCAAAGATAAGAGATCATGAAATGTATGCCTTCCAAAAATTGAAAGCTCACCACTTCAATATCAACACACGAACCGCCTGAATACTTGTCACTACATAGGAAGAGAAGAAGAAGCTTCGACCCCTATATCATATGGGGATATAGCATCTGGAGATGGTTAGTTGTTGGAACACTAGAATGTAACTCAAGGATAAGGCCAAAATAAAGTCATTATTAAAAATCAATTCAAATGATCATATTCAACCACATTCATATTTGTGGTTATGCATGTAGATATATATATATAACATATTCCTAATGTGCCACAAGAAAACAATACTTGGCCAACATCCTTGATGTACTCATTCGCATGACTGAGGTGGAGGACCTTGACCTTCCAACCTTATAAATTCAAGCATTTCTTATTAGACAATGGACTTAACCATACTCAAATTTTCATTGGACACAAAACTTTACCCACTTACGTTTTCATTAGACGAGGGACTTTAACAACTCATACGTCTTTGTTTGGCAAGGGACTCTAACCTCATGCCCTTTTATTAGGCATGGGACTCTAACCTCATGCATTTTCATTAGGAAAGGGACTCTAACCTCAAACCATATAAGATAAGGGACTCTAACCCCAGGCTGGCATATTCAAACAAGTGACTCTAACCATAAGAAATTTTATTTAGAAAGGGACTCTAACCACAACCCACTTTAGCAAGTAATGAACTTTAACCACAAGCTGTCGTGACTATCATTAGTCGACATTGGGACTTTAAAACTTTACCTATACATCAACATTCATTCACTTCAACACTTAGGGACTCTAGACTATTTGTCCAATTCAACAGCTAGGGACTTTAACCCATTTAGCCAATTCAATCACCATATATAACGTCAAGGTCTTCATGGAAGCACTTGTTATTCAAACACTTTAATAGGTCAATGCCTTGATCCAATTCATCAGTCAATTCAATTTATGGTCATAAAGACACTCACAAACCATTCATCCTCATTAGAAATCTCATACCATATTTTAGTTCAAGTACAATTTAATTTCACATTGAGTGACTTTAACCTCTACTTAGCCATCAAACCAAATTGGTCATAAGTTAACTGATTACATGGCTAAATGTGTCCTTACAATGCCATTTACAAACTATTCATACTCATTGGTCCATTGCCCTAGTTCAAAACATCCACCACTAAGCTTCCTATTCGTCCTCGAACATACAAGGAAAGCCAAAATAGGTATGATACAAAATATCTTTGAGAACCTCAAGCAACGACTCTCAAGCAAAGTCACAACTATAAAATTATTGAACTCACTACTGAACCTTAAATCTACCAAACAATGAATCACAAGGTCACAACACTACAATCTAAGGACAAATTCTCAATGAAGTAGAATTCTTTTAATTTTGATTTTCCTCTATACCCAAATACTGAGGCGATCACACTAGAAAGTTTTGAACGCACTCGGCTAACGTAAACCTGACCAAGACACCACAACTGCACCACCCAATCAATAATCATCATTAGACCTACAAAAAGCCAAGAAACTCATAAAACCATATAACTATCCACCAATATACTGAATCAATTTATTTCAAGGTTGATACCATAGATATCAACTCGGATAACACTATATCCCCAAACTAATACATCTAAGTCATAACTCAACCCGCATAGTAATCCGAGAATCACCATAAAACTCTATATACCATAGAAATGAACATTAAAAATGGCACCAAAACTTCATCTAACTCATCACAATAGCCCATGAAGTCCTTTACACTAAAGTAACATCAATCAAGCCAAAATCCTTAATAATCTGGTAGAACAAAAAGTTTACTTTGACAACACACAAACACAACCTATCATATTAGAGATAATCGACCCATAGAAAAAGAATAATTATCACCATATCACACTTACAAATACTTAAATTATAAATCAAATATCAGGAAAGGCACAACTAGACTTCTCATAGCCACTGAAGAACCACACATGCCAAAGATTCAAATTTCTAACTTGAACCCATAGATAAGTTTTGAATATATTGAAATTTTTTATGTACAAGTTCCTTATGCCATTCTTAACTCAATTCCTATTCAGTATTCTTTAAACACAAAAACCATGGAATAGTAACATATACTCTAAATCAAAACTCATGAGAAAAATATTTTATTAAGTCATTTTACTTCCAAAGCAGTAAATGCTACAAACTAGGCACCTTTTCCATTCAATATCTTTTCAAATCAAAAAGCAAGGAACTTTATAAAATAAATTTCTTCAAGTCTAACTGATGAGTGATCAATATCCATTAGTTCCTCCATGCAAGCAAAGTTCATCACTAAAAAGGTAACAATCACAAAGCAATAATGCCTAAAAATCTTTCCTTATCCAACCAAAATCATTCACTTAAAAACCTTTCGAATTACTTGCCATAAGTCCAATCTATTTTACAATTTTAAAGTATAGCAAAACCTAGAATTAATCCACTATTATTCTACAATATAACATCAAGAAAATCATACCCAAATATACCAAAATCCATAATACCCATAAAAATTAAATCTAGTCCAGCAATATACTCTAAACGAGTCCCAATATAGAATTTAGCACACTAGATCTACAACTAAGGAAATATATGCGGGATAGCAAATATCAATAGATCAATCAAAGTTCACAAACCATATCAAGACTCAATTTTAAATAAATAAACACAAGAAAAATGTATAACCATGACCAATCAGTACTAAATAAAATAAAAAAGTACTAAAACCATACCTGTGGCTACTGTACCATACAATCCTACTGGGAGTCTATCCTGTGGAATATAACACTATGATTTGTCAACTCTTGGAGAAACTGGTGTAGCATCTCTCTGTCTAAGCTATGAGAAATCCCTATTATAGTTCTTAAGATCTCTACATAAGAAACAACCCAAAAAATAGGAGCCCGCTGGGATAGTCCCGAAAAATATGAACGACCATCATGGTCTAACTCTCTTTAAGCATAACTATGAGAATTTTGGCCCCTATCAAGTATATCGACATCATCATCAAATCTATGGGAGCCTCTGGTCAACAAGCCTCTTATGTCTCCACATAAACTCTTTTAGAAACACTCAAGCAATCTGATCCTATCATAAAAGAAGTGATTAAACCAGTCTACTCTCTACCAAAGTCCTCCACTATTGTCTTGCTAGGCCAAAGAACTGAAAGGAAGTGAAATCTAATCCATTAGAATCCACCAAGACCAACCTATGCAATGTATCACGGCAACCAAAAAAGAACATATAATCATCGAATCTAGGATATCCATTAAACTAAGGAGGATCTATCCTCATGAAATCGATATATCTATTTTGTTCCTTCATAGACATAAAAGGGTAAGGTCACTAGATATGAAGCGATCCCTGGTAATACCTATTCAAACCTAAGAGAATATACAGTCAAATATGTATCTGGAGCTTGAATTCCTAAAGTAGCATGTTGAATTAAAGTAGAAGCCAGTCTCTCAAGGATACCCCCACACTCGTACCAAATAATCTTTAAGCATAGGCATGAGCAAAGATGGTTTTTGCACTAGTCTCAACCCCTCTATCTCAAAATATCTATAGCCACCAATGACTCTAGAACTTAAAGAGAAAATTCCAACCTGACTTTTAGCTGGTTTAGATATTCCAATTGGACCTTTGCCCGTACCACGAATCAAAGACACAATCTTTGTAAATTCATGCTCACCATCTGTGGAGAGTAGATAAGAGAATTTTGAGTTATAAAGGATCATAGATGCACAAAATAGAATAGAGAAGTGGATTTCTCCTAAATTCAAGTAGTCTCTTAAAGATATATAATGGACGTCCTTGCACTTATCAACCAAACTCTGCTCAGCCTGGCTTTTACTAATGAGACCACTAAACTTGGGTCTCTAATACCAATTTCTTATGCCCCAAAAATAGGTATGTGATGGGACTTGTCACACCCTCCAAATAAGTAAGCTTAATCCATCCCAAAGAACACAATTTAAAGAAAAAAGAAAAGAAGCGAAATAAATATATTAATCCCAGTTTATATAACCAAGACTCAAGTCTCAAAAATATAGTCAGGTCTGGTTTTCATTAATACAAGCCTCTAGTATAGATTAAGAGTATAAGTAATCATCTAAAGTATCTTACATGCGATAAATACATAAGATAAAAGTAGAGAGATCCTAGAAGTCCCAAAGATCTATCATCAACTACCTTGATCTCTACAACACCAATATAGAACAAGCACAGTCTATGATTTACCGCTCCAATCTATACCTGTACAGAGTGTAGAAAAATTAGAAAATAGAAATAAAAGCAAGGTTGGGCATAAAACCATGTGTTCTCAACAAGCATCGTCGATAATTGATCAGAATCCAACTTATATCAAAAGACCTATAGCCACTAAAAACTCTAAAACTTGAAGAGGCAATACCAACTTGTCTTTAGCTGGTTCAGATAACCCAATCTGACCTTTGCCCATACCATGTATTAAAGGAGTAAGTTCTATAACTTTAGACAAGGAAAAATGCATGCTCACCATCTGTGAGATATTGAATAATAGAGTTTTGAGTTATACACGATCGTAGATGCACGAAACAAAATAAAGAAATTAATTTCTCCTAAAGTTATGTAGCCTCTTAAAGATTTAAAATGGACGTCTTTGCACCGATCCACCAAACTCTACTCAACTCGACTTATACTAATAAGACCAATAAACCTTGGTCTATAATACTAATTTCTCATGACCCAAAAATAAACACGTGATAGGACTTGTCACACGCTCATAACAAGTAAGCTTAACCCATCATAAAGAACACAATTTAAGAAAAAAAGGTAGAAGCAGAAAGAATAGACTAATCCCAACCAATAGAAATGAGATTTAAGTATTCAAAATACAGCCCAGGTCTAGTTGTCGTTAATATAAGCCTTGAACACAGATTAAGAGTATAAGTAATCATCTAAATTATCATAAATGTGATAAATGTAAATGATAAAAATAGAGCAATTCTAGAAGTCCTGAGGCTCTGTCAACCACTACTTTGATCTTCGCAATGCTAATATAAAACAAATGTGATCTACAATTTACTGCACCAATCTATGTTTACAAAGGGTGTGGAAAAAATAATAAAAAGGAAATAAAAGTAAGGGTGAGTACGAAACCACATGTACTCAACAAGCATCGTCGATAACTGATCCAAATCCAACTTATTTTAAAAGACCTATAGCCACAAACAACTCTAGAACTTGAAGAGGCAATCCCAACCTATCTTTTAGCTAGTTTGGATAGTCTAATCTGACCTTTGATCATACCATACATCAAAGGCATGGGCTTTGTAACTTTAGCCAAGAAATAACGTGAATGCATCATCTGTGAGAGAGTGAATAAGTGATTTTTGAGTTATACCAGGTCATAAATAAACAAAATAGAATAAATAAAAAGATTTCTCATAAAGTCCTATGGCCTCTCGAAGATAGATAATGAGGACGAATTTGCACTAATCTGCAAGACTCTATTCAACTCAGCTTATACTAATAAAACAAATAAACCCAGGGCTCTGATACAATTTTCTCATGACCAAAAAATAGGCATGTGTTGGGACTTGTCACAGACTTCAGAAAAGTAAGCTTAACCCATTCCAGAGAATAGAATTAAAGGGAAAAAAGTTGAAGCAAAAAGAATAGATTAATCCCAAGTTAGAAAAATAAGACTCAAGTCCACAAAATACAGCCTAGGTTTGATTGTCATTAATACAAGCCTCTAATACAAATTAAGAGTTTAAGTAATCATCTAGATTTTCTTAAATATGATAAATGCGTAAGATAAAAGTAGAGAGATCCGACTAGTCCTCAAGCTCTATTAGACACTAACTTTATCTCTACACTTCCAATATAGAACAAGCGGGATCTACAATTTATCGCTCCAATATATATTTGCATGAAGTGTATAAGAATAAGAAAAAGAAAATAAAATCAAGGATGAGTACAAAATCATAGGTACTAAGGAAGTGTCATAGATAATTGATCCAAATTCAAAGCAATGGCGAGAGCCATTACCCCAACTATCCTAGGTTTCCCCAAATATATCTATAGTTATTAAATTTACCACTTTATCCTAATTAGGTAACCCAAGACAATAGTCATAAATAGAGAAGGTACATAAATCTAGGTGAGTCAACACTAGGCATTTTATGATCAAAAAGAAAAAGAAAAAGATTTATAAGGAAGACATACTAACACAGTATATCCGGCTCAATTATCACGTTAAATTAATAATTTGTGATAAAGCAGTAAGAGTGTATAAGTATATGTATGTCATGTTATCACTAGGTACGACACTACATGTCTCACTAATCAATCCATAGTTATACCTGCATCTCATGTATACCTCAACTCCCAAATTAATCAAGAAGTAGAATAGCATGATGTAATAAAATACAATGAATACTCAATACAAATATCACAAACGAGGTTCAATTACAAAAGTTAGCGCTAAAAGTAAGCACTCAATGACAATATCAAATCATACCAAGGAAATGTCATACAATATAAGTAACATAACCTAATGAGATGATGATGATGAATGATTAAAAGCCATCTCATCACTTTCTATATACACCAACAGAGCCTTATCACTTTTATTGTAGGACCCATGGAAGGTTTCATAACTCCTATACTTTTATAGTCTCAATCTTATATCTCAAATCAACCTTATCAGAACATCACTCGGTATAGGTATTTTATAAAGTGTCTTATTTTCATACAAAATTAGAATATCTTAATGGTATAAATGTCTCATGAATATGCATATGTTGTATAAGGATGTAATTCTCACAACCAATCAGTATGAAGATCAAAATCCATTAAAAACATGTATAAGTGAGCTCAGAATCAACTCAATGTATCAATAATTTATGATAGCAGTTTCCACATCTTACCTCCAGAATAAATAGACATGTGGCCATTAATATTATCATTTCTAACCCCTTATTCGGCACCTCTATAATGATAATGCAATTAATGCTTAGATAAGTCCTACATTGCCAATTCAAGCCCCCATTAGAGCGACTTAATAATAGATACGACATTCTAATGCACAAATAAGACCTATGGTGATAAGTCAAGCCCCAAATCAGGTGACACAATAATAGATTAGACATCTAATGCACAAATGTGACCAAAAACAACAAGTCAAGCCCCCACTTGAGCATATCCTCTTAAATAAAAAGTAATATACAGATAAATCTACACTCGAGCACACGATCATAAATAGTAACTCAAGTAATAATTAAGTTTATAAAAGCCCCCACATGGGAAATGCAAAATAAATAAAATAATAAATCAAAAACTATCAAAATTTAGCTTGTGTAACGCCCCGAATCTCATACTTGGAATGCTACACGGTGCTCATGACCTCGAAGGACCACAAGCTAACCCATGGCTGATATCTGTAACTGACCACTGAATAATACATTGTAAATATACGAAATATAAGTTGTAAGGCCATAAGGTTCAAAACTGAACTAATACTGAATATAATATAATGTCTGTAATAGGGTATGACAATACCCAAAACTGAGATAAACTATCTGAAATATACTGTAGCTTGAAATCCTCTAAACTGTCTGAAAACTGTGGAGTTGGTGGGACATGTCCCCAACTAACTCCGAACTACTAAAATAATAAAGTAATAAAATAATTATATTATCCTCGAATGATGAGGACTCACTACTAGTTTGGCTTCTAAATATCTGATCTACTAAGAATGCTCGGGAGGTCGTGCTTCTAAACCTATGGTATAAAACACCATAGCACAAATGTGTTAGTACGTCGAATATACTGATATGCAAGTGAGGTAGGCTAAATGCAAGGGTTCATATACATGAATAATAATAATTTATTGTATAACATAAACGTGAGAATACAGGCATGAATATATAACTGTAACTAAGATCGTGATAATACTGACACATAAATTCTAATAACGGAGATTTACTGATATTTGAGTACTGATACTGGGATACCGAATGACTGAGTCTACTGAATACTGAGGAACTAATGTCATATTACTAATAAAGGAATAATTGTTTCTGAAAGTTTTGATTATGAAGAATTGGTCTGATTGACTGTATCTGACAATCCTGAAATTGAATATTGATAACATGGGTTTTGTACATTTAATATACTATTAATTGTGTTTGTGATAACATGATTACTAAGTTTGAATACTGATAACATAAGTGATTGTATCTGACAGTCCTGATACTAATGGAATAAGTTGGGGTCTGCACTATATTGATTTGACTGTATCTAATAGTTTTGGATTTTTATAGAACTGAACTGAGTTTTATTACTGAAACTGGATCTAAAACTGAGACTTTGGGAGGTAATCATCTAACCGATATGCCCTGAAACTGAACTGGTAGGGTCCAACCTGTAACACCAGCTGGAAGGGTATCAATATCGTGCCATGGGTAAAGACAAGCTATGAGTATACCCTCATTGACAGGGAGCTCTTCCGTTAACCCCTCCTAGTAGAAAACTCAAATGAGATGTATAAATCCCTAAACGCGTAGTTCTGGAACAGAAGGATTTCTTCTAATGATCACACCCTCCACTGAATAACAGGTGAATCCCCATCCTTGGGTTCACTCGGTGCTGAATCCTACTCCCAACTGAATAGATATTGAAATGATTAACTGAATTGAACTAATACTAATGGTATTTTTTAGCGGAGCTAAACTGAGTTCACTAAGTTTCATTGACTGACGAAATGCTACTGAAATCTGAGGACTGACAGAGAGTACTGAAGTTACTGAGATTTCTGGGAATACTAAGGTTACTGAGATTACTGAGTATTGATGTTACTAAGACCACTGAGGTCACTATGATTACTGAGTAGGACCAGACTGATACTGAATTTTCTGAGTTTTCCTGAGTCATGAGGCTGACTGAATTCTAAGGATCATGGCTTGACTGAGAGTATCATGAAAACATAACACTGGCTCTAGACACACAGCTAAATTATCAGGTACAAGTACCCCCAGGACTCGATAGCATGAAACTGATAGGACATGACACTTCTTGAACGCATGACCAATATCAATAATTCATAATACATTAATTTGGGGATTTCATGAAGCACATGGTTATCATAGTCTTGTACATGAATGGAATTGCATATAAACATGTCATACTTTCATCAACCTAATCTCATGGATATTCCCTCAACCCTTCATAATAACACAATATCATGGAAGTCATTCTTAGTCATAGGGTAAAGCATACACTTATCACTTGGGTTACAATTAAGCTATAATGCATAATTTCTATTCTCTTAGGCATTTTATCAAACACCTAAGATGCATGACTTAGGGCATAGGCATGACCATCAAATTAATAACACAAAACTCCATATTTCAACTCAATTTCACATGTTTCAGACCACATACTAGCATAGGTTCATGAACAACACATAAAGATTCCAACTTAGGAATCATACAATCATAATCATATGAAAATAATTAACCCACAACAAAATATTCACAATACAAGATTTAAAACTTGATTCTTGGGATTCATAGATGAAAGGAATCCATGAATGAATACTGTGCATACCTTAGTTCTTGATTCTACAAAGATTGACGGAGAGATTCTTGAATTTGAGTTTGGATTCAAATCCCCAATTAAAAACCCTAGCTTGTTCTTGAGAGAAACTTGAGAGAAATAATATATTTTGGGTGAATTATGGCTGAATCAGGTGATATTGGGTATATATAGGGGTGAGAAATTGACCCTTTTAACCCTTGGACTCGTATTTTAATTCTGTGAAAATTTCCCAACCTGGACCCCTGGTGTGACGCGGCGCTATCGCGCTGTGTCACTGGAATTTGACACTCTGAATTTGAGCCTTAGCAGGATGCGCCATAATCACGGAGGCTTACTAGATTTTGATGATTTCCATTTTTCCTGGCTTTGCGACACGTTGATGGCTCAGGTGGCACACTGTCTTACTAAAATGGCTCTAACTCTTCGCTCGGGTGTTGGATTTCGATGAATTTGGTATCGATGAAAAGCTTATTCAATTTCCCATATGATAAAAAGTGAAAATATTGAAAATACCATATGTATAAAAGTTAATTCATCTTTGAAACAAATTTTAAACATTTCTGGAATGATTTTAAGCTAGGTAAAAGTACGGGGTATTACAGCTTGCTTCATACATTAAGCCTTATCAACTATTACAAGTCTATTCATACTCAAATTATCTTCTAAATCTCAATCATTCGATCAAATAATGATAATAACATAATCATTTCCTAAAAAGTCACTAATACCTCAATCATTATGTCTAAGCTACTAAACATGATTCAAGCTCTAAATGAGCTATCAGCTATCAATATTATTCAAGATCAATAAGCTAACTATCTACAATCTATGCTAACTATATTCACAAGTATCAGGATTAACTAAAGTAACTAAATAATTTTGACCCATGAAAATACTTCGGTCCCCACAGAGATGCTTGCTATCTCACCTAAGCGAGGCCCTTACTTCTAAGCATTTCACAAAATATCAACAAATAAATACACAACACATAAACACTTCAGAGAAAGTCAAGTTACATCTTAACTTGCCTTTAAAGAAGATCCACAAGTCAAAATACAGTCCAAAACATCAACCAAAAGTTCTACTCTAATGAATCAACACCAAAAGCATTCAATATAATAAAAATGGCATCTATAAGTCAAGAGGAGTCTAATAATACCACTCTATTTAATCCGAGTCTAAGAATAGTTTAAAAATGACCCCAAGAAAAAAAGACAAAACTGAAATTTTATTTGGGAAACACATTTCCTATAATATTAGGAACCTACAGCTGAAAACTCACACAAAAATGAGTTAAAAACGAGGTCCAATTCGAAGAAAAACTATTTTTATGCTTTACCGATAAAACCATAAAATTGAATTTAAAATTAAAGATTTGAAAATGAATTAATAATGAAATTAGTGGGAAAATGATAAAAATAAGATTTAGAAACATACCCACAAAAAAAATTCAAAACCTCTTTGAAAATGCTCAAATTCGAGCTCTCAGCCCCCCCCCCCCTCCCCAACCAAAAAGTTACAATGGAGGAATGAGATTTTGAATCTCAACTTTGATTAGGAATCATGAAAAATGAAATAGATATTCTTTAAAAACAAAAAAAAATAATGAAAAAATCACATAGTAAATGACTATACGAGAAAAACAGATTGAGAATCCTCAAAAATAGAGCTTTCTAGCTTCCAAAATGTCAAAATATGAAATGAGACAAAGTATGAAATTTATATATGGCAGGAATGATTTCCATAGCTAAAATTCATTTTTCGTACCTAAAGTTTAATTTTTTCATAACTAAAGGTATGCATTGGCAACCTTTTGCACCAACAACTTTTATATTCACTAGAAGTCCATAAATCCTTCATACAAAGGGAATGCACTAATTCATTTTTCTATAATTTCTAAAAAAATACTATGAATCTACTCATTCAGTCGGAACTCAATTTTGTGCACATTTTTCCAGTCAGATATTATTTTTGCTCATTAAATAATTATTTCATGTTCCTCACTATAAACTGAATCTTGACTTATTAAAATTATACTAAACTATCTAGATCAATCCTATAATTCATTCACAATATTTCAAAAGTTTCAGAATGATTGTTTAGTCTTTAAAACTTAATGAACCTTTTCGTCAATCGATTTTACTTAAATGTGGTCAAATCACCCAAAATATTCAAAAACTTATTCAATACTCATCAGAAACCTCCCAAACTCAAATCACATATGCTAATATCTTGAAAATAATATTTTGGACTCAATAAAATTATCAAATTTGTGAAAAGATGTCATTTACAATAAATTAACACCCGGAACTCCTTATAGGCCTTTTAAACTAGTATCAAAATGAAGGATTGAAATGAAAAATAAAAGTTTTGAACTCGAACTAACTCTGCTACTAAATCAAATTCGACATTTCAGATCTAATGAAACTGTCAAAATCACTATCCGATGCTCAATTCACGAAATGTTGATCAAAGTCAATCTAATCTCTTTAAGGATATTAGAATCAAAAACTCAAATAAAAACTTCCAAATGCATCAGGGACCGTATCAACTATTTTCGCAAATCATAAATGAGATAAAACAACTACGTAGAAGGATAAAATGGTCAAAACATACAAACATTTTATGTTTCAATTTGTGGGTCATTACATTTTTATATCATGCAATTGTATCATTGTATCAGTGACTTTGTGCGATTAAAATGTATTTGTTAATGGGCCTATGTGTTGTATATGTATTTGATGTCAATAAAACATGAATTAGCAGTTGTATATGTATTTCATAACAAATAAATAAATCTATAGATGTATTCTCAAAGAATGATGACAGTGTTTTCAATGTCTATGTGTAGTACATGTATTTGATGTTAGAAAAATAATTATGTATTTTGTATGTGGAACAAGACTTGAAATTTATATTTGTATACGTATTTCAAAATAAATAAATAAAGTTGTATATGTATTTCAAAGAATAATGACAAGATTTAAAGGGTCTATGCATTGTATATGTATTTGAGGCCACTAAAACAGTTATGTATTTGTATGTGAATAAACCCTTAATTTGAAGTTTTATACGTACTTCAAAATAAATAAATAAATTTGTATATGTATTTTAAATAATGATGGTAGTGTTTAATGGGTCTATGTGTTGTATATGTATTTGAGATCATAGAAACAGTTGTGAGATACATATTTTTAGAACATAAAAATAGTTTGTATTTGCTAAGTATATTTTTTATGCAATGATACATGTATATTAAATGACACATGTTTGTACAGCTTGAATCATATAACTGCAATGATAACTTAACATACAAATAAAAAATAATTTACATAAAAAGCATTATTTGTTAAAAAAATGATATAAAATATAAAATACAAAAAGAAAAATATGAAAAAGAGAAAAATAAAAAATACAAAAAGAGTGAGAAATATGAAAATATAAAACATAAAATGTAAAAAAGAAAAAAGAGAAAAAGAGAGAGCAGTGAAAATGTAAAATACAAAGAGGGAGAGATGTGAAAATATAAAATTTAAACTACTAAAAAAAGAGAACAAGAAGAGAAAAAGAGACTTGAGATAGAAGAGAGAAAGTGAATAAATCAAGGAGAAATTTTTTCCTCTTATTTTGAGTTTTAAGCTCAACCAAAAAGAAGCATCAGATTTGAAAATAGAATCTTTAATTAATTGGGTGAATGTAATTTAAGGAACCTAAAATTCTTTTTATTTTTAAATTCAAAATATTATCTAAAACTAACATAACTAAAGTATTTATATCTATTATATATTCAAATAATTTGGAAAATATTGTTATTTAGTTCTTATTTAATTGGCCTAAGATTTTATTACTGAACCTTCCCCAATTTAGAATGAACAAATTTATTGATTTTGCAATACTTTAAGCAATAATGATTGATCAATTATCGGGATTTTAAAGTCAAAGCATGTCAAAAGGATTTGGTTTAGAATTATTACCTTAAATTACTACTCCCACTAGTCTATACAATTATATATATTCAAATAATTTGGAAAATATTGTTATTTAGTTCTTTTTAAATAGGCCTAAGTTTTATTATTGAACTTTCTCCAATTTAGAATGAACAAATTTATTGGTTTTGCGATACTTTGAGCAATAATGACTGATCAATTATCGGGATTTTAAAGTAAAAGCATGCCATAGGGATCTAGTTTCTAATTATTACTTTAAATACTCCCACTAGTCTATATAATTTTTGAGTGTTTTTTTTTTCAATATTCAAAATAAGTTAATTGTTTAATGTTTAAAATATTATTGATCTTTTTTTTTTCATTTTTGACCTTCATTAACATTTTTTAGGTGATAAATTTATAAGAATTAATGCCTCATTTATGATTTTATGTTAAATTATTTTTCTTTTGAGTAATGACTATCTCTGCCCCTCCCCCCCCCCCCCCCTCCTCCTCCCCCCTCCTCATTCATTTTGATTTTACATTTTTTAGATGATAAGTTCAAGATATTTAATACTCTTTCTAGTTTAAAATAAATGAATTGTTAAGTTATTTTTCAATGTTCAAAATAAATGAATTGTTCATTCTTCAAGAGACATGTTAAAAATTTGTGTCAATTTTACGCTTTCATTTAATGAGGTTTTTAAGTGCTTCACATTTTCTAGGAGAATAGTTTAAGAATGATGAAAAGGGTAATAGTAAAATATATCCTAAAAGATTTTTCTTAATGGATGTATCATATCCCAACAATTCATTTATTTTGGACTAGAGAAAGTACTTCAATATTCAAGATATTGTGGAAAATTTCTTTTTTCATTTTTACCCTTTATTTACATTTTTTATTTGATAAATTCAATAGATTTAATTGCTTATATTTATGATTTTACTTTAAACTAGTGTACTATCCCGCGCTTTGCGCGATTGGAAAAAGATATCTCTTGTAAAATATTATAAATAATTTTAGGTGGAGTATTTTGTATGTTTTGTATGAAAATTTTATTTATTTTTAAGCTCATTTATTAAAAGAAAATCGTGAATTCAATTTTTTTAGCCTCCTATGTTTAGGTTTTAATAATGAACAATTAATAAGTGAATTTTTGTAGGAAAATTGGATGACTGTCAATGATAAAAGGATGTCTCACATAAGAATAGGAGGATGTTAGATTATTAGTCACAACATCCAAACGGATCATTCCAAACAAGAACAAAAGAAAGTGCTAGCTAACAAATAGGATCGTGGAGACTGCTAATATTGAAAGGATAAAAGAAGCCGACTTCCAAAATGGAAGGATATCAAAGTACAATCTGCGGCATCTAAGTAAATCAATCAAAATGGGAACAAATGGAAGGAGAATCTCAGTCCCACAAGAAATCTCAAATCAGATCACTCATAGCTAAGTAAGAAGAAGAAAAGATCAGAAACTCACTTGAAAAAGCATCAATTACTACAAGACTAAAAGTAAGAAAATCTCACGGACATATCTGATATAGATATGAGTTAAAGCCTCATATGAGCATATCTGATATAGACATATCAAATGGTTGCATTCCTCAATCAAGGAATCAACTCAAATCCTTAACTGAGAAGAAATCTCTTGGGTTTCCTTATGAAGAGTAGAACCCAAAGGCTATAAAAAAAGAAGACTGGAGGCAGACACGGGTTACACAAGTTCAAAGAAGAATATCAAAGTGTCTCAATCTTAGTCTCATAAGGCTTTGTAACTTTTAGTTTACAATTATTATATAAAGAGTAGGATCGAGTTAAATTTGTAACATCAACTAAAGTTGTGTCACAAGGTCTGAAGAACAAAATCAGTCTTCAAAACTTGTTTCTCATCATTGTACTCGAGCCCAATATTAAAAGATCTAAGGAAACTTTGAAACCCAAGGGGACTGAAAGTAGGCACCACATTGGTGATCCGAACCGGGATAAATCTTTGTGTCTTTACTTTATGTTCAAATTATTTATTTACTTAATTGCTTTAAATCTAATCAGTTTTGTGAAGTGTACTGATTTGCAGGTGACTCAACTATGAAGAGTCAGTAGTCGACTCACAAAAAATTTTCAATTCTCCCCCCTCTTGAATTTTAATTTTTTGTAACGCCTTGAGTTTGTACCCTGAACGCTACACGGTGCTCATAATCTTAAAGGACCACAAGCTAACCCATGAATGGTACCTGCTGCAATAACTGAATAGTAATACTACAAATATGTAAAATTAGGCAAAAACTTACCATAAGGTTCAAAAGAAATCATAGCGTAAGAGTAAGGTATGCGTCAGTACTTTGAATGTATTGGTATGCTAAGTGAGGTAGGCTGAAATGCATGTGTTCATATGCTTGAACAATACTGACTGAATGACATGAATATAACTAAATAAGAGTACATGCATGAATATGCACTGTAACTGAGATCGTGATAACATTGGATACTGAGTTCTAAATTACTGATTTTACTTATATCTGAGTTTACTAATACTGTATAGCTGATAACTTAGTGAATGAATCTGACAGTCTTGATTTTGTGGAACTATACTGAGTTTCAAACTGAAATGACTGACTGTGTCTGACAGTCCTGAATCAGTAGAATTGAACTGAGTTATATACTGAGACTGAGTCTGAAATTGAAACTGTGGGAGGTAATCATCTAACCGACATGCCCCTTTCTGAATAGATTGAAGTCCAACCTATAACCCCAGTTAGAAGGGTGTCAGTATCATACCACAGGTAAAGATAAGTTGTGAGTTAACCCTCTCTGATAGAAAGCTCTTTCATCAACCCTCGCGGGCAGGAAAACTCTTGTGAGATGTATAAAAGCTAATCTAGCAGGAAAATATCTCAACCTACGCTGGTTATGTAGTTATGTAACATAGGGATTGCTACTAAGGATCAAACTCTCTGCTGTCAGGAATGCCCCCATCCTTGGGTTCGTTCGGTACTGAATCCTACTCCCAACTGAATAGACACTGAACTAATTTCCTAGTTTATACTAGGCTTGACTGAACTATTACTGATTTTACTGAGTTCTGTTGACTGACAGAATACTACTGAATTCTATTATCTGACTAAGTTAACTGAGATTTGAACTGAATACTGAACTAGACGGGACTAATACTGAGTCTACTGAGTTCTTCTGAGCCCTGTAATTGACTGAGAGTACTACTGATCATGACGTGACTGAGATTATTCTGTAACTGACACTGGCTCTAGATAAACAGCTAAATTGTTGGCTATAAATATCTCCAGGACTCGATAGCATGAAAAGTAAAGCTTCACATGATCTTGCATAGCATAAAAATGCACTCGTGTTCATAATGCATTTATAGAGGCATTTTATCAAACATTTGCATGGCATGAAATAGTATACATACTAGCAGGGTGTAATCTTATCATTATATTAACATGAGCAATTCATCAAACACTTGGATGGCATAGTATATGCACATAATACTAAACAACATGTGAGCATCATAATTCAATTTTCAAATTAACAATTCCATGGGTTTCAACATGAATTCACATGATAAATCACACATATCAAATAATTCTACATCAATCTTCTAATAAATCATGAAATAGAAACTCAATTGCAACAATAATCATGAATGCACTTTGATTTCAAATCATGGAAAGCATGAAATCAAGGTATTTGAAGTTTAAAAGAGTTTTTTGGACTCCAAGGGTGGAATGATACGGAACAAACAAGGAAACACAAAATTACACCCCAAAACAGTCCACAAATCACAAAAAATCATGGACCAAATAGGGACCTCTCTCGGATTCACTATCTAGAACAAGAAAGAAGAGGATACAAGGTGTTAATACACCAAAACAGACATCCAACAAAAAGTTTAGCAACACAAGATGAAGCTCCACAATATTACAATAGCAACAAGAACAAACGGGTTACATTAACAACACAAGAAGCTGAAACTAAAACAAGATACAAGATAGGTAATTAGACAAGTGTTGATGTAGTATTAACAGCCCAAGAGCATATTCCACTCTTGGACCTTTAAAACTTTACACAACAAACACCTAACTCTTACAATTGACACAAGAGAGGCATCCACCACCCAAGCACCAACGTATCAAGCAAAATGCAACACATAAGAGAATCCACCCTTATGTTATGCCCTAGTTTCATGAAAATTCTCTCTCACTCTAAGAGAAGTATTCTTCAATAATAATGATCAACTAAAGAAATAAACCCTACAATGTTCTATTTATACTACATTACAATAATAGATAAAATGACAAAAGGGCCCTTTAGTGACTAGTCTTCAAAAATACTCAAAAGTGTCATGATTATGGTCATACTTGTATCATCCTCTCCATATTGAGAGGAATTTTCCCACAAATTCATAACCTCACCTCTTTTACAAAGAAACTTCACAATCTTCTTCGCACGGCCACACATCTTCTAAATCTTCCTCGCCTTGCATTTTAACCTCTTTTTGCTCTCCATCTTGAGGCTTGCCATCAACCTTAGCCAATTCAATTACTACTTCTTCCCCAAGATAGTTCAATTTTCCCTCCTTTAGGATCACATTCCTCTGATTTGGGCACTCACTAGCCTTGTGCCCCCACCTTTGGCATTTGAAGCATTAAAACCCCTTGGGATTGGAAGTAGAATTCAATTTACCTTCATACCTTAGAGGATGTTTTTGGACAACCTTGGTGGCCTCGGGTTGGGTAGCCATGAATGAGTTATCTTTGAGCTCTCTCTCAACGTCTAAATCCGCATGGAAGATGCCATCTATGGTGTCAAATTTGTGAAGCGTCATGCGAGTGGAGATGTCCTTGTTTAACCCAACCTTAAAGCGCACAATGTCATGACTTACTTGATCGCCTCGGTGGTCAAGTTTCAACATCAATTGTTGAAACTCATCATAGTAAGCCATGGCACTTTTGTTCCCTTGCCTCAAATTGTACAATTTAGTAAGGAGCTCATGCCTATAAGTCTCGGGCAAGTACCTTTGTCGCATAAGGTTCTTCAATCAAAACCAAGGAGGAGGTTGTGCCCCAATCATCTCATTCCCAAACCATTTAACATACTTCCACCATGTAAGGTAGGCTTTGGGATCACTCTCACCTTTGAAAACGGGAAGGCTCACTTTGATAGAATTGAGACCTACATCTCGGTTTGGGTGTCCATCTCTCACCTCTCGGCCTAAATCCCCATGTCTACACCTAATTCTTTCTTTAATCAAGTAAACATCATCATACGGCCTATAACCATCATGTTGTCCTCCCCTACCATATCGCTCAACATGGATGGGTCTATTTGTGTTAAGTGGAGCTTGTAGTGGCGGGATTGGATTTGGATAGTGAGGTCTTTGGTCAAGTGGAGTTTGGATGTGAGGGTTCGGGTTTGGTGATGGTATTTAGGTTCCAAGACCTTCTTGTTGTACTTGGTGGAGTGGAGGATGGCTTGGTCTATCCTGTTCTCGGCTTCGGGAGTAAAGATTGGTTTGATTTATGGCAATTGGTGTATAATACATTTGGTGCAAGGTCTCGGGAGTATTAGTTGGGGAAATGTTTTGAGGGGTAGAAGGTCGACTCCTTTGGCTTTCCACACGTTCTAATCTCCCACTCATTGATGTCACATCCACACTAATTTCTCAAGACCCACATTCAACCTAGCCACATCTCGGGACATAGTTTCAAGGCGAGCCAAAATGAGATTGATGGCATTATTATCCATTGTTTGAGCATTTGAAGCCTCGAGTTCCATTGTGGTGGTATAAACCTTCAAGTTACGGTCCAATCAAGATACCAAATCAGTCCGCAACGTTACATACAACAATACAATGCAAAACCTACAACACAAAACACACGTTATTTCAAAACAACCTCCCACAATGAGATCCCACCTTCAAGTTTCTTCAAACTCAAGCTCAACATTGGTGGATGGCTCAAATAACCTCCAATTTAGCTCAAATTCGAACCCTTTACTCCTACAGTGTTAGAGAACACAAATCTAACACTAAAAACATAAGAAAAACACAAAATCAAAAACTCAAAATTTGACCTAGGGTCAAAAATGGGTTTAGTATATTTTTGGGGGATTTTCAATTTTGACACTTCTTTTTTTGTTAGGATTTTCAATTTCTATACTCTAATAGTATTAGGGAACAAGATCTAACACTAGAAACACACAAAAGTCAAGTTTTTTGAAAGACCCTAAAAATGTGAATAGTAACTTTTTTTTTTCAAGATAACAATCCCAAGATTGATTTTGTTGAAACAAAATCAAACCTTGCTTTGATACCAAATGATACGGAACAAACAAGGGAACACGAAATCACACCCCAAAACAGTCCATAAATCACAACAAATCGTGGACCAAATGGGGACCTCTCTCGGATTCACTATCTAGAACAAGAAAGAAGAGGATACAAGGTGTTAATACACTAAAACAGCCAACCAACAACAAGTTTAGCAACACAAGATGAAGCTCCACAATATTACAATAGCAACAAGAACAAACGGGTTACATTAACAACACAAGAAGCTGAAACTAAAACAAGATACAAGATAGGTAGTTAGACAAGTGTTGATGTAGTCTTAATAACCCAAGAGCATATTCCACTCTTGGACCTTTAAAAATTCACACAACAAACACCTAACTCTTACAATTGACACAAGAGAGGCGTCCACCACCCAAGCACCAACGTATCAAGCAAAATGCAACACACAAGAGAATCCACCTTTATGTTATGCCCTAGTTTCAATTGGACTCTCTCTCACTCTAAGAGAAATATTCTTCAATAATAATGATCAACTAAAGAAATAAACCTACAATGTTCTATTTATACTACATTACAATAATAGACAAAATGACAAAAGGGCCCTTTAGTAAATAGTCTTCAAAAATACTCAAAAGTGTCATGATCATGATCATACTTGTATCAAAGGAACCCTTGGATGTACACTTCGCATACCTTGGTTGCTAAATTCTTGAAGAAAAATGATGAAATCTTGAGCTTTGGCCTTTTAATTTAGATCACCTAGGGTTTCTGTTCTTGAGAAGTTTGAGAATAATGAATGAATTTAGCCTCCAAAGGGGCTTAATCTCATGTTTTGGGGCTGATAGGCGTGGGAAAAGGAAATTAATACACCTGAGGATGTGGATTTTAATGATTGAAAATTGAACTGTCGACGCGCAGGCCGATGCGCCGCATTATTGGGATCGACACGATGGCTAATGCGCCGCATCGAGTCTGCGTCGGTTCACTGGAATTTGCACTGAGCTAAGGAAAAAATTATCTGTCGACGCGAGGGACGACGCGACGTGTTGAGATCGCGTCGACCCACTATTTTGGTCACTCAAACATGGTCTAAACGAGGTCTGAAAAATCCAAAACTTGTCCGAGAGCACCTACTAACATTCCTGATCATGATTCAACTTAAGGATTGATACTTTAAGATCATAAGAGTCATGAAATAGAGTTGTCAACTTACGAAGGCCAAAATAACACTAAGTCTGAATATTTAGCTAGAATTTTCTAAGTCAGGGACCCCTTAGAAAGTTTAAAAGACTGAGTTGAGTTAAAATTTTGTAAGGTCTTACATTTTTTTTTAAAGAAACTACTATGATATATATATATATATATATGCATTTCTTATCAACCTAATTCAATTGATCAAAGCTTATAAATCTATATATATTTTTCCATAATTCAAAAAATTGTAGTCACCATAATAAAAGGTTAATGACGGACTGTGTGTGTATATATATATATATGTATATACATGTATGTATGTATGTATGTATTTTTTATCAACCTAATTCAATTGATCAAAGCTTATAAATCTATATATATTTTTAAAATAATTCAAAATATTGTAGTCATCATAATAAAAGGTTAATGACGGACTGTAAGCTGAAAAGTGATCGGGAATTTTTTTTTTCTAATTGTAAGGAAAAAATGAACAGAAAAAAATATCATTATTTAAAAAAAGAGAAAAAAAGAACCAAACCAAACTAACAATAATTAAACTGATGGATGTAAAATACATTTGATTTGGTTTGATTTTAATAATAAAAACATGACTAATAAATTAATTTGGTTGATTTTATCTAAAAATTAATCCAAATCGAACCATAAAACACCCCTACACTTATGTAATGGTTGTAACTTTTGGACTTTTAATATATATGTAATTAATTAGAAAAAATTTCATAAGTAGCAAATTTAAGCTATAATTAGGAGTTTCATAGAAATTATTTCATAATTACCTGAAAGAGCAACTTGTATTTTGTATTTTAGACACTTTTTATTACTAAAATACATATACAATGAGATTTATTATGCTACTTTACTCAATTCAGTTGAGTTAAATAAGAAATAATTATCATGTATTTAAAGTAGTAAATTCTTTTTACATAAATTACTCTATTTAAAACATTATATTTCTTTTCCATAAATCACTTTTGTTTAAAGAATTCCTTTCCAAATCAAACTCTTTTTTTTTCTATTTTGATTTCTTTTTATTTTTATTTTTTTCTTTTCACCTTTTCTCCTCTTTCTTCTATGTCTCTTCTTTTTTCCGTTCCTTTTTCACTTGTTTTCTACGTTGTCTTTTTCTTTTTCATTTTCTTATTTTTTTCTTTATTAATATATTTTTTTTATTTTCTTATTTTCATTTTTTCTTCTCTTTCTATTTTTAATTTTATTATTCTCTCTTTTTGGTTTTTTCTTTTCTTTTCTATTTCTCTTTTTTTTCTTTTTTCCTTCTTTTTTTTTTCTTTTTCATTTTTTTCTTTTTATATTTTATTTTTTCTCTGTTTTTACTCTTCTATCTAATTTTTATTTTTATTTTTATTTTTTTAATTATTTTTTTGAATTTGTTTCTTTCTCATTTTATTTTGGATTCTATTTTATATTTTTCTTTGAATTTAAAAAAAATGACTACGTCGAGCACAAGTTATGGATGATAAAACACCACAATCATTTATATATTTATATTCACGCTATTATTTATATTTTATATTTATTGATACAATTGTATTCATATCTTATAGTTCGCACTAGTATTTGTATATATTTTATAGTTTGCAATTGTATTTGTATTTCATAGTTGACACTTTTATTTGTATTTTATAGTTCGCACTATCATTTATATTTTATATAATTTACACCTGTATTTGAAATGATTGTTTTATATTTATATTTTGTTATTGACTGCATGTTGTACTTTTATTTTGTTATTTTATTTTATTTTAGTTTTATTTTCATCGATACACTTATATTTTTAAAAAACTATTTTGTATTTGTATTAAAAATTAAGAAGGGATATGTTCAAAAAGAAACCACCAATTCATGTAGTGCTTGTGGATTTAAGGGTCACAATAGACGTTTATGTAGGAAATAGCGTAAATGATACATTTTAATTATGTTTCATATATTAAAATACGTTACAGTTACGGTTTCACATATACATATTAAAAATATACAAAATATATAGTAATACAGATTTGCATATGTGTATACAGAAAAATACATATATACCTGCATATGTATTTACAGAAATACATATCTGATCCATATGTATATATACACATATAGGATACAAATCTCTAGAACAAAAAGGACAACTATAGACATATACATATAGACAATCAAAAAATACATACTACATATCTTAAACAGTAAAAAATATAAATAAATACATATGTTACCCTCTAAAATGACATAGAACAGTTCAGACACAAATTCAATGTTGTACAAAAATACATATGAAATTTACAATTGTGTATACAAAATACAAATACGTGCATATGGCCCCCAAAAAATTATATACAACCAGGTTTGTATATATATACAAATAAGTACCCATTAGTTAATAAATACATATACAAATACCTCTTTGTTCTTATATTCTTCAAAATCATATTCAGAAGAGTTTCAACACCAGGACTTAAAATTTTTCTTGATTCTTCGATTTTTTTTCTCAAATCTTAGTATTTTTGGCGATTTTGGAGATGAAGGTTTCTTCAATCCTTTTTGTTTCATTATTTCGGCCATCTTCTTTGAATCATTACGATGTTTCGACCTCACCAGTTCGACGCTCGCTGATTTCTTTAATTATTCTACTAGTAGAGCAACCCTCCACAATCATACAATAAAAAAATCACAAAAAAAATTACAAGAACAAAGATGAAAAAAATATATAAAATATATAGAATTTGGGGAAGAGATAACATACAATAACTGTAAAATAAATATTTAACTTATTTTGTGAAGCACAATCTTTATCTATTAAGGTGAAAAACGTGAGAAAAAAAAAACAGAAATTGAAATGAAAATATGAAGAATAGGTGATATTTGAAAAAATAATAACAAAAAGGTGCAGTTTAATAGGAAAGAGAATAAGTGTTAGAGTGAAAATAGGAGAAGTTACTCCTTAATAGCAATAAAAAAGTATGCATTGAGTGGTCTCTCAAACAAATATTATTTTTGCTATAAAATATAATTTTATGAAAGTATTGTTATTTATCATAATTATGATCTTAAGTTTGTCAATTTTTGTAATTTTTCAATTAATAATTAACTGCGAAGAATGAGTGAAAAATTAATAAAAAATGTACATTTAATTTTATTTATTTAACGTAATTTTTTTGGTAATTTTATTTTATTTTAGAAAACAATATAAACAGTCTCTCTACTTCTCCGGAGGTAGTGGTATGGATTACGTATATTTTACCCTCTCAAACTCTACTGTGTGGAAATACACTGGGCTTGTTATTGTTGTAGAAAACAATATAAACAAAGAAGTGGCAAAACATACATAAGTCACTCAAAACTTTCATTTCGTTCAATTTATGTATGGAACAAGCTAAATTGAAATCATTTTTTTCAAAACGTCGATCTCGAAATTGTCAATGGAACTTTCCTTTCCCTTCTTTTTATCCTTCCTTTTTCTTTTTGATCAAGTTTGTGTATATCATACAAAATCTCCAAAAATCAACATATGCTCTTGTCGTTTAATTTCTTCTATAAATTTGAACAGTTATTTTAATTTAATATATAAACTAAAAGTACATGCTTCAGAGGAAAAATTGAAGAGAGGACCATAAAGAAGGAAAAATAATTAACATTCACACAATCCATGTATATATTTGTGTGTGAGTGTGTCAAATTAGTGATTAGCTTCATGGGAAAGAAAGTACTTTTACACGAGTCTATACAGAAAGATATACTTATATCAAATTTGTTGGCTTAAGGGAGAAACATCTTCTATTCCCTAGACTTTGTTTTCTTTCTTCTTCTTGCTTCATTCCATGATAGTGGCATAAACATGCCCACGTCTCCATTGTTGTGTCATAGAAGAGTTATTTGCATAGAAGTATATGAATTGTATGATAGAAGTATTGATGTCCTGAAAATAAATTAGCCTTCGATTTGCTATTTATTTTAACAATATACTTTTTTATGCTAAATTGTACAACCCAGGATTTGGATATAATGTCAATTTATAGTGTTAAATTTTAAAGGTAAAAATTCTTTTAATATTTTTCAATTAATTATTGATGTATGTATAAAGTTATAACTGAAAGAATTTGAAGGAATCCATAAGGGGTATAATTTGTAATCGATAGAATAGTTAATTTTACAACTGAAGGCCTATGTTAATGCTAATGGCTCCATTATTTTCTGCACTAACGTATAGTATACTATTCCAATTGAAAAGGAGGCAATTATTGTTTATTTAACATGAAAAATGAGAAGAAAATGCCAAAAAATTAACAAAATCGACAAATAGGAATGCTGACCATTGAGAGATGCCACATCATCACCGCTTCTGCACGATGTGTTTTCTCTTCCGGGGTTTGATTTCAAGGTTATAGGAAAATATTGACGGAAGTCTTTCATCTATTTCCCTATACTCGTTTTCACGATCCACAATTCTTGAACCAAGAATCAGAATAGATCCGAACAGTTTCTTCAGCATTTTCTGGAAGAACACATATATCTTTTCTGAACTACAAAGGACCTTCTGGACATGCATGAGATACACAATCATGGGATTGGTTTTCGATACTTTGACAATAATTTGCAAGTAGAGTGAACAATCTTAGTCAGACAAATATATTAGAGAAAGATCAGACGATAGTTATAAAAGATAATATCTACTTGAAAATTCAAAGTTGATTATAAAATAAATATTTTTGGATGTACAGAACCCAAATGAATACCTTGTACAAGGTCTGTATGAGAAGCTTCTCATCGATAGCCCAGCTAATGTTTCGCATAAGTGGAGCTATGACAAAAAAGAGAAAAATATACAATATGAAGCTTAATCAGATTCATAAATTCTATCTAAAAAAAGAATCATACAAACTCTTTCAAGAGAGACAACATTTTATCTGTTCAGATAGAAAGATTAATCCAGTCTAGGCAGACCAAAATTCACCGGCCGAATAGCATCTCTGCAACTCTGCCTATTTACTATATAAGAAATACATACTTCATAATTCTCTAAAAGAATCTCATGGAAAATAGAGAAAAGGAAAAGGACAACCTAGTAGTACATACGATGAAATATTTTCTTTGTATGACACTATAACATAAGGCTTAGACTACAATCAAAGGGATCAAGGCAATTGAATTAATTCAGTAAAGCTTCAAGAAAAGCAATCTCATGGTTGATGCAAGTCAAAACTTGAATTCCCTGATGAATTATATGAAGTTATATCATTTAAATTGGTCGAGGCAGATACATTCTTATGCAAGGCAGATACATTCCTATGCAAATTTGTAGCTTTGAAAGATCCATCTCTGCAAACATATCCGAAAAACATCAAACATGACCAAGAAAAAAGAGGACAAATAGATAAGTTATTCATAGGATGAAAGAAAACTCACGTCTTACATTGATCCATTTTCTACTCCAGTGCTTTGCCTATGCAATGAACCTGCAAGAATAGAATTACATGCATTTGTAACAAAACAGAAGAAACACATTTTTGGAGCATCAAGTAGCAAAACCTTGCAATAAACCAAAACAATCCACAATAATCTCCGACCAAAAACTAAGCTAATGATATAGAGGATATCAAAAGGTCATACATAAATGCATATTAAAATATCGAATTAAAAAGACAATTATAATGAAAAGTGAAAAGTTGATTAATTGAATTTACACATTTTTTTACTTAATTAAAATAACATAAATAGATAATAAAGAGAAGAAAATCCCCCCCCCCCCCCCAAAAAAACAAAAGAGAAAAAAGAGAAATATGAATGGAGGCCCACATCATCACCTTCTATATAACCTTCCTTTATAAGTATTATATATAGATTACTTCCTGTATTTCGTATTAGTTGGTCTTCTTTTTAGAAATGTTTGTTTTAATTTAATTGTTCAAGTTCTAAAATTAAGAGTATTTTATACATATGTTTCCCATTTTACCTTGATAAGAATACTAAATGCATCCACAATTTTCAAAATTACTGAATGGTGCATAAATATCTCCTTTCTCAAAACCAAAACTAAATGATTATTACTTAGTTTCAATTATAAACACTCAATGTTCTAGACATAAAACCTGAGATAGAATAATATGTATCAAATTTCAATGTTTAATCATTCATTGATTATTAGACTTTAAAAACATACAAGGATAAATATGTAAAATGCATCTCTATTTATTTGTTTCTTAATGGGTGTGCCAAATTCATATGGACAAAGTAAAGTATATCTCCTTGGGTAATGAATATCTCAATTTTCAAAAATAGTTTGAGAATAACTAAAAGGACAAAAGTTAAATATGGTGTACAATTTATATCCTAAATTTTTTTCCTCTATTAATTGGCTCACAAATTTAGTTAATATTCACTAGAGGGATAAGTAACTAATAAAATGTAAATACTAATTATTGATCTAAAACAACAAAAATATTTTTTATGTTTCACTTCCAAAAAAGGCAATCAGAATACTAATCATAGTTTACAATATCAAGAAGATAACAGGTTTGTATTTTTTATTCCAAAACACGTAAAACAATAAAAATATTACTATATTTCACTTTCAAATAACATAAACGAAATACTATCATGATAGAGAAGATATCAAATTTGCATTATGAATCTCAATATGAACATGCATAAATCAATCTTTGCCCTGAAATTTTCATTATTTTTCAAAAAGAAAATGACACGGAAGTCAAAATTTAAATGAAAAACTTAAAACTTGATGGTATAAAGCCTTATTAATACTCCCTCCGTTCCATTTTATATGTCGTTATTTGATCGCACACGAAATTTAAGAAATAAATAATGACTTTGTAAAGTCTACAAAATTCTCTCTTAAAGTTTACTTTTTAATTGTCTTTTCTTATAAAGTAGGACCCGCTAAGGATAAAATGTGGATCATGCCATTAAATAGTTACCAAATAAAGAAAGATAACATTCTTGTTGGGACAGACCAAAAAGAAAATGACGACACATAAAATGAGACGGAGGAAATACAAGTTTAACTGTACGTGCCTTGCACGTGTAATGTTTGATTATTTAAAATTAAATGATTTTATCTATTATGGAGATTTTTAATGAAGTGTAAAGATTTAAATCATTTTTCAAAGATTTTTCACACGTTAATATAATAATATATGCATAAATATATATTTTAATGTAAGCACATATATATTTTACCACCAGAAATTTCAAGTGGCTGATTAATCATCACTTTTGCATTTGTCATACAGTACCTCTTTTCCTTGCTGCCAGAGGCTAAGATAGACTAATCAATTTGAACCATATTTGTGACACAATTCTTTTTTTTTTTTATATATATTTAAAATCTTTCCTTGTTTTTAAAGTTAAATCTTTGCAAACTCACTGATTATATTGTTATTACGTACTTAAAACTTTTAAAAATTTGATACATCTTTATTTTATTTTAATAGTTTTGTATTTATTTCTAGATTTTTAAATTTTCTTAAAATCAAATTTAGTTTCTTTAGAGTTCGTAAATTAATGAAAAAAATATATTAATTGTCTATAATTATGATGACTTCTAATAAGGAAAGCTTTTATCATAAATATGTTTAGTTAATTTTCAAATTTTAAATATTAAAAAAATAGTGAAAATATAATTTTGTATAAAATAAAGACTTATAATGAAGGATAAAAAATTCAAAAAATATTTTTAAAATCTTTAATATTTTTAATATATTATAGATTAAAGATAGATTATGTACTCTCATAAAAAATATAAAATTATTTTTAGTAAAAGATGTTTGACTTCTAAAAGTCCAATTGAATCTTTGACTGACATCACGAACATTATATTGTGGTAAGAGAGTCAGAAAATTGCATGTCATAGACCCAAATATGGGTGGTTTTAGATATTTGACCCTAAATAAGAATGTCTTTGAAGAATAGCCTTTCTTACTTTTTAATATATTAAAAGTACCATTTTGCCCCCTTATACCTCAAATATATTTTTAAACTTTCCATACTATTTATCTCTCAAATTTTATTTTTTATTATTTTCACTTTTTTATTTTTCCTTTACTTTTATTATTCTACTTTTTTTCACTTTTTTATTTTTTCCTTTAAATTTATTATTTTGTTTTTTATTATTTTCAGTTTTTATTTTTTTCTTTAACTTTATTTTCATATTTTAATTTATTTGTCTCAATCTTTATTTTTTTATAATTTTTTTTTTTCTCAACTATTATCTATTTCTTTATTTTTTAAATTTATTTATCTTTAACCTTTATTTAGAGTTTTTCTTATTTCTCTTTTTTTCCAAGATTTTTCTCAGATATTCATTCTCATTGTTCATATTTTTTCCTTATTTCTTAAATACTCTTTCTCTTGCTCCTCTTTCTCTTCCTCCGATTTCAATCAATAGACTCATGATATTGATCATCAACCATTGGATCACGACTTGGTTCACCTTGGAGATTATCCTTACTTCTCTTCTTTCTCTTGATCCTCTTGTACATCATGGTATAAGAGCTATTGACTATTGATATGGTCTAAGTTAAGATAATTGAGGAGAAAAATTAAGAAAGCTAGTAGGAGTAACAGTGGTGGTGGTGGTGGTGCTAGATAATGAATTGCCCAAGAAATTGAGTCATAATCATCAATTGTATCTGAATGCATCAGATATGTCTGGAGTTATGTTGATTTTTATTCAATTAGCGAGATCTAAAAAGTATTGTATGGATTGAATCAATGAGAATTGTCATACTTGGAAGAAACAAGTTGGGATTCATCAATTGCACATGTAGGAAAGAAAGCTTCGACCCACAGATCTCTCATTTCTTAAAGATGTGCTGCCCGAACATTTAATGTTTGGCTCTTATGCTGTGGATTCAAAAGAGTGGTTTTATTCACTTGAAACTTGTGGTCAACCTTTGAATGATACAGTATTATCACTTGCTATCCTAATCTATAGTTATAATGTGCTTTTGACTTGTCCTTTGTTTTGTTCCTCCCTTTCTTCTAGTAGGTCAAACATGCTGACAGTATTTCTTATTTGGCTGTTTGTAATGGTTATATTTATTCTGATTCTTGGGATACAAGCTTACAAAAATAATTTTTATGTGTATGTTGTAGATGATGAACGTCTTGGTGAAAATCTAGCTTCTGCTAACGTTGATCAGTAGTTTTGTTTAGGTTTATTAGGAAATGCTAAAGTTTGCTAGTTTGGGTTTTTATTGTTTGTTTGATTGTTTTTTCATGGAAGTTTGATGTCTTATCCTTTATTCTTGCCATTTACTTCATTAGTAGAGCTTGGGGCAGAGTTAAGCAGAGGTTTTGCATTGACAAAAATTCATATGTCATATTATAAGGTCAAAAAATATTTTTATGTGTATATTATAGATGATGAACACCCTTGATGAAAATCCAACTTCCACTAATACTGGTCAGTAGTTTGGATTGGCTAATATCTGCTACCTTTGTAACTTTGGTGTAAAGTTGTAACTTTTCTATTCACTAGTAGCGCCAGGTGTATAGTTAGAGGGGTAAAAAGGGGTCATTCAGACCAATGTTCAATTCTTGGAGTTCTATTTCCTCTTTAAACGATGATGTTTTAGTAGTTAATTGGCTAAATATCTAGCTGATACTTTGTAACTTTAGTGTAAAGCTGTAAACTTTTCTATATGTTCAATTCTTAGAGTTTTATTTCCTATTGCTTATCTTATGCTCTGTCAGACTTTTTCTTTTAAATCGTTCAGCTGGGTAAATATATGTATAGAATTGGCTACCTCAAAATAGCAAAGAAATTCTAGAAAAGGTTGAATGTTGACTTAGGTAACGTGTCTATAAATCACGAGTACAAAGTAAACAGTGGAATTAAAATTACAGTAAAGGAATGATGCATTGATTATTTACCCAAGAAAAGTTATTTAAATAGTTGAAAGAGTAAGAGAAAAAGATACATAATTCTTGTCATACCTGGAATGCGTAATTACAAAAGTTAAGCCACTTTACGTATCATGAGTCTACAATTGTATCAATAACCACCTGTAATAGAATAGGGCTTATAGTGTGATAAGTTAGAAGAGAAGCAGTGTTGTGGCACGGTTTGAGTTGTACCTATGTCTGATTTGATCAGCCTTTTAAAGTATTCTTCCTTTCTTTTACAGCTAAAATACTTTCGGTGGTAAAAAATCAACATCTTTTGCTTTGCACACTCTTGATTGGCAACTCCTTAGCAATGGAAGTTTGTGTACCAATATTTATTTGGCAATAGTTATTCTTTTATTACCCCTGCTGGCTTATTTATTACTTTTCTCTTTTTTCATTGTAGTCTCTTCCTATATTCTTGGACAAGCTTGTACCATCGTGGGCAGCAATACTAGTATCTGTTACACTGATTCTCATATTCGGAGAGGTAGTCTATTCTATTCATCAACTTAACCTTTCAGCTTGTTAGCTATGGAATTTGGTCGGATCTTGTCCTCTAAATAGGTTCATCTCTTTTACATTTGCAGATAATTCCTCAAGAAATCTGTACTCATTATGGATTGACAGTTGGAGCCATTGTAGTGCCCCTTGTTCAGCTTCTTCTCTAGTTATTATTCCCCATTGCTTATCTAATTAGTAAGTTATAAAGCACAACAATCATATTCTATAATTTACTTATGTAGAGTTGTTAAGTTTCCATGTTTTGCTACTAGAGAGAGAGAGAGAGAGAGATGTTTCACCAGCTGTGTGTTCGGTTACCACCTTTTACTCGTAATTTGAGTTAGATGACAAGGTTTAAGAAATAAACTACATGAACCCATCAACTGCTCATAAGATAGATTCGTACTCATATACGCTACGGTGGTTAATTTGTATGCTTTGTTCCCTTTCTAAAGCTTGGAAATAAATGGAAAGAATGCAACATAAAGTTGAATAGAGGAGTTCCTTGGTTATGTTCTCCCTCCGTTTGAATTTACTTGGCATATTTTGATGTGGCACACCTATTAAAAAAATAATGATTGGTATAGTGACTTTACAATATTACCGCTATCACTTGATGTTTAGTAATAGGTATTGGAAATGATTTGGAGAATAAGTAATTAATGCTAAGGGTAAAACATGGAATTTTTTTATTTCTTGATTTGTCAAAAATGACGAGTAAAAATGAAAATCAAATTAGGAATATAGTGACAAGTAAATCCGAACGAAAGGGGAAAATTAGTAATAATATCACAGTTACTCTATTTTTCTATCTCTATTTATTTTTTGTTACTACTATAAATGAGTAACTTCTCATGCTAGTAATTTGATATGTAAAATATCCATAAGTTTCTTTATTAAGATACACAGATATTTATTTTTAGAATTGGGGAAAAAGGCCAAAACCTCATGCAGCAATTTGAGAGAATTTCTCAATGCTACTTTTTGTTGTTAAGGATCTTATAGTTGGCTTGATAAAGAAAAGGGATCTTAACGTCATCCTTTGTTTTTCTTCTAGGTATTTGATTGGATGTTAGGTAAGGGGCACGTTGCCTTTTTGCGGAAACGTTTGTGGATTTCCATGGCAATGAGGTAATCTGTTTAGTATTTTCCAATTTGTAATGCTAATCTAAGCAAGTGTAAATATATCTCTGGACATACAATATTTTTGTATATATGCATGAACACAATCCGTTTGCACGACTAAGTTCATCTCACTAAGATTAGGTGCTATAGCTAGTTGAACTTTGTTTTCAATTCATTATGTTCCTTTTATTGTATGCCTCAGCTTGTTTGCTTCTTATTGCTATGACAGGATGGAAAAGGAGGGGATTTGACACACGATGAAACAACAATAATTGCTGGAGCACTTGAGTTGACAGAAAAAACTGCAAAAGATGCAATGACTCCAATATCAAAGGATTTTTCCGTTGATCTGGACGGAATACTTAACTTGTAGATTTATAAGCTGCTGTTCAATTTTATTCAAGTCTTCACAAACTTTTTATTTCTAGTTTATGTTCCACGAGAAAAATCTGAACTTGGACACTGAATTTTGGGAGTTTTTGACTTTACTGATTGGTGCATATATGTATACGAGTCCAACTGTACCAGGCGCAGTGATAAATTTGTTCAAAAAGTGATGTTATCTTACCAAACATTGACACTGTATTTTCTGAAAAAGGTCAACTTCTATCTTGAGAAGGGAATTGACAAATCTGAAAATGACACTTTGCCGATAAAAATGGTTGATGAGCTTTCATAACAAACTCAATAGTATCTTATTGAATTCATTTTTTAAATGTTCATTTCACTTCTTTTTTTTTGTTGTTTTCCATATATTCACGTAATATATTTCTTTTGTATCACAGTGATTGTAGAGCATTGATTTGTGCATTTACTGAATATGTCAGTCATGGTAGAGATATTCCTAAATAGATTGAAATTGGTTATGTTCGCATGGGGTATGGAGCTTTGTTATGGGATTATGGAAAGAGAAAACTAGAAGCTGATATAAAAGACAACATTGTAGAAAAAGTTGGCAGATTATTTTGAAAGGAAAAGAAGAAGAGGACGCACTAGGAGTAGTAGTTTAGTTTTATAGTTATTGAAAATCACTGCACATGAAGGAGTTTTAGCTATTTTTATGCGATTATGTAAAGTTTAAACAGTCTTTTGAAATTGAATCAGCTATTTTTTATGCGATAATGTAAAATATATAATGCAGAATCACTACTGACTTGTTTGTTGGTATCTTTGTATATTTATATTTTATTATCGAAGAATATTTTTTTCCTTTCCTTGTGGAAAGTCTTTCCCCCAAGGCAAGAGTTATTGAGTATCTTCTAAATTAGTAAACAATGTGGCAGGGCCAATTCATGCCCATGAGGTATAACTTATTCTTATAGGGGCTATTTTATCATTAATTATGTACGATTGCTACATGAGTATTTTGATCATTGTAAACTTTTCAATCACATTTGTCCTCGATTAAATGGGATAAAATAAGAAATAGTTTGGACCTTGTAATCTAAGGGTCATCTACTCCTCCTCAGTAGTTGGTTCTCTACTTTTATTTATTTGGTTAGATGTTTGATTTTGTTGATTGGTATCATCTTTTTTTCTATTTGCATTGAATACTCCCTTGTGTTTTTGTTTTTGTAATTTTTAATATTTATTTCTTTTGTTCTTGGCTTATAGTATTTTAGGTTTTGATCTAGAAGATTGATTCTCATATGGTTGTAAGATTGTAATATTCCTATAAACATATTTTGTATGATAGAGGAAAAATGTTCTTTGAAAAGTTGTGAGTTGAACCACCTTTGAAGTCTAAGTCTTGCCTCTAGGGCAAGAGTTATAGATCATTTTCCAAATCATTATAGACTATACTAGTGTCAACTCTTGTCCATGGGGCATAACTTGTTCCTTTGGGATCTTAAAATATTGCGTCTTGGGCAAGACTTATAAATTATCTATCAAATCATTACATACTAAGCTATTGTCAACTCTTGCCCATAGGGCATAACTTGTTTATTTGGGGCTTATGTCTTTCCTCTAGGGTGAGTGTTGTAGATTATCTGTCAAATCATTGCAGAATAAGCTAGCGTCAAATCTTGCCCATGGGGCACAACTTGTTCTGCATCTTGCCTTCAAGGTAAATTTTAATGCTTATCCAGTGAAATTATTTATATTACATCTCTTGGGGTTGTAGTCCTTCCCCGAATCCTGTTATTATGATATATTTTTACACATCAATATAGAGAAAAATTTAACATGCTAAGTAATTTTTAAACAATCAATAAGAAGGTATTGAGTTAAATACTTCACCACAAGTTAAAACTTCATATAAATAAGAAGACATTCATGATTGAAAGTCAAAAGTACTTGTTACTAACTAAAATAAAGGATAAAAAAATCCTATTATAACTGCTATTTTGATCCAATTTCTCGGATAAAAAGTAAAACTAATCATATTTTCTTATTTTTCTTTCTGTATCTTCTTGCATATGGATGAAGGATAGAAGTGTAGTGATAATTTTATCTGTTATGCCCGGTTCTTTTACATCTTGAACATCTGTAATTATTTATTAAAGATTCTTTTCTACAAGGATATCTGGATGTTTGTCTTCTCCCAAGTAGAACCTCTTTATCTGGGGGTTTTGTGATTAGATTCTTGGTGCTATCTGGGACAATCCATGATGTTGTGCTTCCAACTGGTAGTATTTCTTCCTAGTATGTTTGTAGCTAAGACTGTCTTGAGAATCAATGAGAAAAATTGCTAGACTTGTTCATATGTCTACTGTTTATCACTGCAATTGAATGGGTGCATCATATCTTATCTGTTTGAAATACCAACCACTGATAAGTCCTACTCTTCAAGTCTATAATCTATTTAACTCCTTCTTCTCTTACAACAAATCTTGTAGCATCAATGGGGTCTACCTGTAAATAAAATGATAAATAAATGACAACTTATAGTGAACATCTAGTATAGGAGCAGAATTAGGCATACAGAGAAATCAACTATACATAGGTGGCAAATCTTGAGGCAACCAAACAACAGCTACAATCAAGCATATAACATCAAATCACAATCTAATATTGAACTAATAAAAAATCTAATAATAAGTGACCAATAATAAGGAGTCACAATTAAGGTTCTATTTCAAAATGGAAGAGAAGGGCCAATATAGGGGATAGTTAGAGTTTTGATGCTTGGCTAGGTAAGGGATAGCGCAGGATAAAGATCTGTCATCCAAGGAATGAGCTTTCAAAGTCAAATTTCCTGTATTATATGGAAAAGACAGAACCTTACTTAGGAACAACAGCTGATTCAATAGTGATGCTTCTAATATATGAGCAGGAGAATCAGCTACAAATAAATTGAGATAAAACAGATATTGTATCTAACCTCGGAGTAGAATCAACTATGATAGTGAAACATCTAGAATATGAGCAGAATCAGCCATACAAAGCAATCAAACATACATAGGAGATGAATCTTGAGGCAACCAAAAAATAGTTACAATCAAGCATACAATATCAAATCACAAACGATCACACAACTATGAGCAGAAGAACGGAATAGAAGAAACGAAATACATATTTCGCGCGTGAATCTCAAGAAAATAAAAAAGCTAGCAATAAATCATAAATAACAGTAAACCAGCTATATATAATCTGTAATAAGAAACAGTAACAGTATATTTCTATATAATCAAAATACAATTTCAATTACCTACTTTCAATTTTAAGGCGACTTGAATCTTGTCAGTCACCTCCACTTCCGCACAACGTGTGATATCATGAAAGTTGCCTTGCGCTTCCATTTTTCTTTCATAAAACCAACTTTTAACTTGTTCAGAGTGTAATTGATCAGTCTTAGTACTGGAAGTAGCCTTGCTTTTCTCAGTACCGCATTCATGGACTCCACGTTGTTAGTTGTAAGCATATTGTACCTTCTGTTGGTATGAAATGAATGAGCCCATCTTTCTGGTTCTTCTTTTTTCAAGTACTCCCCAATAACTTTGTCAACTTTTTCTATCTCATCTATAAAAGTATAAAATTCAATTTTTTTATATGTTGGTGTTGCATTATAGAAGAGTGATAAAACCACATCTGAGAAGTATCTTTTTCTTAAATTCTTCTCCATGTGATAGATGCATATCCCGTGCTGACACTATGGATAGAAATTTAAAATTGCATTTGAAATGGCTGGGTGATGATCTGATAGAATAAACAATTGTTTATGTACCTCAATTGCATTTCTTAACTGATTAAAGAACCAGTTATAAGACTCATTATTTTCTGAGTCTGCAATTCCAAAAGCCAAAGGAAATATGTTGTTGTTTCCATCCTTTGACACTGCTATCATGAGGACACCACGATATTTTGACTTCAAAAATATTGCATCTACCATTATTACCGCTCTACAATTAGTCCATCTAATGATTGAAGCGCCATAAGCAAAAAATGCATATTGAAACCTGTGTTGAGCAAAAGAATATTAGTAACAATTTGCATTTGATATTTATAATCAAATTACAACAATTTTATAAACTAAGTCTTTCCCATGAGGCAAAAGTTTCATATATGTTAATAATCTAATCAGTGTAATTAAAGAATAAAAAATTTTCAACTTCAATAGTATAACATTTGTACAATAATTTTTTAAGCTAAGTCTTTCCTATGAGGCATGAGTTCCATCTATGTTAATAATATTATTAGTTCAAATAAAGGATAAACTTTTGTCTCTTAGGCAAAAGTTTTCAATTTTAATAATTTTCTAAACTAAGTCTTGCCCATGAGGCAAGTGTTGCATATAAGTTAATAATCTAATTAGTGAAATTAAAGAATAAACTTTTGCCTCTTGGGCAAAAGTTTTCAATTTCAATAGTATAGCATTTTGTACAACAATTTTCTAAATTAAGTCTTGCCCATGCAGTAAGAGTTACATATATGTTAATAATCTAATCAGTGAAATTAAAGAATAAACTTTTGCCTCTTGGGCAAAATTTTTTAATTTCAACAGTATAGCAGTTGTATAATCTAAGTCTTGCCCATGAGGCAAGAGTTACATATATGTTAATAATCTAAGCAGTGTAATTAAAGAATAACCTTTTGCCTCTTGGGCAAAAGTTTTCAATTTCAACAGTATAGAATTTGTATAAACTAAGTCTTGCCCATGATGTAAGAGTTGAATATATGTTAATAATCTAATTAGTGCAATTAAAGTATAAACTTTGGCCTATTGGGAATAAGTTTTCAATTTCAATAATTTTCTAAACTAAGTCTTGCCCATGAGGTAAGAGTTACATATATGTTAATAATCTAATCAGTGTAATTATAGAATAAAGTTTTTCCTCGTGAGTAAAAGTTTTCAATTTCAACAGTATAACATTTGTACAAAAAATTTCTAAACTAAGCCTTGCCCATGAGGCAAAAGTTTCACATATGTTAATAATCTAATCAGTGCAATTAAAGAATAAACTTTAACCTCTTGGGAAAAAGTTTTCAATTTTAACAATTTTCTAAACTAAGTCTTGCCCATGAGGCAAGAGTTGCATATCTATTAATAATCTAATTAGTGTATTAAAGAATAAACTTTTGCCTCTTGGGCAAAAGTTTTCAATTTCAACAATTTTCTAAACTCTCTTGCTCATGAGGCAAAAGTTGCATATATGTTAATAATTTAATCAGTGCAATTAAAGAATAAACTTTTTCTTCTTGGACAAAAGTTTTCAATTTCAACAATTTTCTAAACTAAGTCTTGCCCATGAGGCAAGAGTTGCATATATGTTAATAATTTAATCAGTACAATTAAAGAATAAACTTTTGTCTCTTGGGCAAAAGTTTTCAATTTCGACAGTATAACATTTGTACCTATTCTCATCGTCCCTCTTTATGTTTGTGTACATGCCTAGGTTGTTTTCTTTCATCATGTGAAGATACAATGACAACCTGTTGTAGTTCTCTTCCGCGGTTCCTCTTATCACCGTATAGGTATGCTATATCGCTCGCCATCCTTTGTTGTAGGATATAATTATTCCGTATGTCCTTCTCATTTCATCTACCACAAAGTTTGGTGTGATTACATTACTAGAGTCACACACAAGCTCTAGTATGTAGTCACATATGGCTTTTGATGTTGCATTCCTGTGGTCGGATGTTATAAAATCAACCGAGCAACTGTGAGCCTTTTCATATGTAGTAACCTGAAAGAGCAAAGAATCAGAAATCTTCGAGGCTTAAAACCGCTGCACGCAGTTGTCGTCCAAACATTGCAGTGGATATCTTGTTATGCTTAATTTGATAACCTTAAATTTGATGTTGTGTGTAATTGTAATGTTTGACATGCATGTCATCATATTTTGTTTGTCAATGAAGATCGACTTGACATTTACATCATTCAAAGAGGCATTGTATCTCAAGAGAGTAGTTTCGGCATCAAGTATCCTTTTTTTATCATACCCTCTTAATTTTCGATGGATGCCCCATTTCTTCATCTATTGTAGCCTCCAATATTGGTTCGATAACCTGTAACTCGTTATTTCTATCAATAATTTCAATTTATTTTCCCATATTGTATTGCTCAATACTCATTTCTTTTCCATCCATTCCAAGCACAACTCTTGTGAAAAATGAAACAACAAAAGATTAGAAACAATTTAATTTAGAATATATATCTTCAACAAGTAAAATCATTAAAGAGTAAGGCATAGTCAACTATTGCCCATAGGGCATAACTGTCAAAGTCTTTCCTCGAGGGCAAGAGTTATAGATCATCTGTCAAATCATTACAGACTATGGCAGTGTCAACTCTTGCCCATGGGGCATAACTTTCTCAGTCTTGCCTCTGAGGCAATATTTATAGGTCATCTGCCAAATTATTACAGACTAAGGAAGTGTCAACTCTTGCCCATGGGGCATAACTTGAAATGTATGGCAGAATCTGAATATGCCAAAATCGCACTTGAAACTACTGAATAACACACACTATAGGGGTGATTCCAAGAGGGTTGTTTACTTCAGAGATAGGTTGCAAGCAATACAACATAGTTTATCAACTTAATACTTTGATAGTATAGTCTTGAAAGAGAATGATGTACTGACTATTAGTGAGAAGTGGAGCAATATTGAAGAGAGTATGTTACAATAAAAATTCAGGGCTTTGTATATAATTTAGGTAATTCAAACCCCATGTATTTTAGTGCAGTTATGAAATAAAAAAGTAACAAGAATCTTATTTAATTTTTAAACTAAGAATCTTATTATTTTAGTATTTGCTTTGCCTTTCAGGTTTTTGGTTAATGCTTTGTTGAATATATTTTTTGGCTCACCGAATACAGCCAAAAAAATTTTCTTTTGGCTTGTAAAATCTTGTAGATAACCATGGCTACCCCAAATGGGATCATTTATTATTCTGTCAAATCACCTCAACACCCAAAGGTTCACGCTCACAGCTAAGGGACTGAATATAATAAATATAATGGATATTCTAATATCAAGACTGAAGTTTTCTAATAACGGGTTCTGGGAGGTGTGTGAAAAACTAAGCAAACGTGTCATCTTTAGGGGATCTCCTGTGTTGTGTCACTCAACAGAAACACGCGACACTGAGACAAAAAAAGTTGCTAGAAGCACTCGTGATTATTCCAACATATCTAGATAAGTATGGTTCAACAACAAATGGTCAATGAATATAAATATGATGCGTGTTCAACAATGAAGGATTTTTTTAACATTGAAAAGTTGAACACTAGTAACCTTGTTACCTAAAATGCCATATCCTACTACCATTAGAGAGTTTAAACCTATTTCCTGTTGCTCTATGTTATACAAGCTAATAGCTAAGGTGATCTCTCTTAGAATCAACAAGTTTGTGCTTGTTTTATCTCTAAAACATAGGCTGGATTCATTTGAGATGGAAAATACAACCTTTTCCCCCAAAACCAAACCCTCACAACTACTCAAACACAATTATAATCGCAATAACAAACTCCTCACAACATGTTCGACACAATTCCTCATCATCTTCTAATACTAATTATACCACTAGTTTGAAATACTTGGAACTAATTTCTTGTACCACCTTGACCTTATACGTTGTCCTTCCCAAAATATGTTGCAATCAGCGTTACCTCCCATATTAACGGCCTTTCCGTCCAAGACCAACCCCCCACAACTAATCAAACATAATTATAACCGCAATAACAAACTCCCCACAACCTGTTCGACGGAATTCCTCAATGGTAAATATGTTACTATAACAACAGCATATCCCAAGTTCAACTTAGGTTCACCTCCACAAAAATCAAATCAATATGCTAATTATATAACGAACTAAAATTGCCACAATGCATCAATAAGCTAAAATTACCACAATAAATTTTGATGATGAAATTCATACGTAAAGAAACCTTACGGCTAAAGTCGATTATGCGAATGTATGAAAGTCGATTCTCGAATTTGGAAGAAAGTGATTTAACAACAATATTTTGGAGGTCGATTCTGAAATTTGGAAGAAGAGAGAAAGAAAGAGATTTAAATCGAGAATATTTTGCAGGAGGGTATTTTCGTCCAAAAGAATATGACTTAACAAGTAAAAACTATTTTAACAAAGCCTTTTTATTTTGGATTAAAATTTGAAAGCCACCCTAATTTGGGTCTATATTTGAGAATTATCCGAAGAGAGTAGGAAACTTCTCCTTCAGTTTTATGCAAAAGATACAGTAGCGTAAATTATAACTACTACTAATTACAATTTTTTATCATCATTATAGAATTACTTCACTTGATTAATCAATTTTCTGTATTCTTGATTTTTTCTCTCTATTTCTCGAACTACTCCGCAACATGTAGCGTCACCGTATGTAAGCTGTTCTAACTAATTTCTCATTTCTTCTTCCTTTTTATTATTTACTAGTCTTAGTATACATGTTTCACGCGTGTAATTTGTTTCAAAGAATTTAATTTTATAAAACCAATTCGATATATATTTTCGGTGATAAATAATTTGTGTTTAACTAATAAATTTAGAGACAGAATGACTATTAGTATTTTACTAACTATTAGTGTTTGACTAAGTTTTTAAAAGTGCTTTTAAATGTATTTTTCTCAAAAATAATTTTAAAACAATTTTATTTTCCAAAAATATTAGAAGTTAAAACTCGTTTTGCTTGTTAGATTTATTTTAGTTCAATCTCTAATCCTTGGGCCTAAGGTATTTTCAAACATATACTTAATTTAATGCTTATGTATCCACAATGTCTTTCATGTCACTTAATCTAGGACTTTATAATCAATTCATTTTTTATTTAGATATTTTTTATTATTTAAATTAGATTTTTGATGTGTCCTTAACATAGAGCACAAATTCATGTAAATGATGAATATGATTAATTGAGTAGCAACTTAAAAATTTAAACTCAAACTGACAATTTTTTTCTAACCTGTAAAAAAGAAAAATCACAAATTGACCTCATAATTCTTTCCACAAGATATTAACATACATTATAATTTAATACATGTCCACACTAATAAGAAAAATTTCAATCGTTCTATTAACCAAGTAGAAATAAATATAAATATTTTTGTTCATAAAAAAATAAATTTGAAAATCAAAAAATAATCCTCTGACTGAGGGAGGCAGTTAATGACCAAAAGGTAGAGGTTTTCTCTCAAGGAAGAGATGGTGTATTGGGATCTCAAGGTAAATTGTATATTTCATGTGTTGATGCTTTGAGGCAGAGTATTATGGCTGAAGCGTATGGCGCGCGATATTCTATTTATCCTGGCACTACCAAGATGTACCACGACTTACGGGAAATCTATTGGTGGAATGGTATGAAGAAGGATATAGCTAAATTCGTAGCAAAGTGTGCAACGTGCCAACATGTTAAGTTAGAGAACTAAAGACCTGGTGGTATGATGCAAGAGTTTGGTACACCCACTTGTAAGTGAGAGGTGGTGAATATAGACTTCGTGACTGGATTGCCTCTTTCGTGTTGTCATCGTGATTTGATTTGGGTTGTTGTGGATAGGCTGACTAAGTCCGTGCATTTGTTGCCTGTGCATACATCTTATACAGCTGAGTATTATGCTAGATTGTATATTTGGGAGTTAGTCAGGTTTCATGGAGTTCCCTTGTCCATCATTTCGGATAAGGGCACCCAATTTTCTTCTCAGTTTTAGAGGGCATTTCCGTAGGGTCTTGGTACCCAAGTTCTTTTGAATTTCGCTTTTCACCCATAGACAAATGGTTAGGCTGAGAGGACCATTCAGACCCTAAAAGATATGTTGCAGGCATGTGCTCTTGATTTCAAGGGTAGTTGGGATGAGTATTTTCCATTGATAGAGTTTGCTTATAATAACAGTTACCATTATAGGATCGGGATGGCACCATTTGAGGCCTTGTATGGTAGGAGATATAGGTCACCCATAGGTTGGTTTGAAGTGGGTGAAGCTACCGTGATTGGGCCTGATATAGTGTTCGAGGATATGGAGAAAGTTAAGTTGATTAGAGAGAGGTTAAAGACCGCTTAGAGTTATTAAAAGTCATATACCGATGTGAGGAGAAGAGATCTTGAGTTTGAGGTGGGTGATTTAGTGTACTTAAAGATTTCACCCATTAAAGGGGTAAAAAGGTTTGGTAAAAAGGGAAAGCTTAGTCCCCGTTATGCTGGCCCTTATAGAGTCTTGAGCCGTGTTGGTAAAGTAGCCTATGAGGTTGATTTGCCTGCAGAGTTGTCAGCTGTTCATCATATTTTTCATGTTTCCATGCTTAAAAAGGATATTGGTGATTTCATTGCGGTACATCCTTCAACGAGTGCTGATATTTAGAACAGTCTTTTATTTGATGAGATTCCTATTAAGATTCTAGACTTTCAGATTCATAGACTGAGGAACAAAGAGGTTCCCTTGGTCATAGTTTTATGGCGGAAAAAATCAGTTGAGGGCGCTACTTGGGAGGCAGAAGCAGACATGCGAGCAAAGTACCCGCACCTTTTTTTCGTGAGTTCAGGTCAATCTGAAGATATTAGTCTTCCTTAATTCAGCCCTTCTAATCTAAAGTTCGGCTATATGTATCTGTTCTTGCATGAGATTTTGCAATTTCTAAGATATTCAAAAGTTTAGAGAGATTTTTGAGCCGTTTAGCAAATTGCTTAAGCTATATGTACTCTATTTTTCCTATGTTCCTAGTCTAACTAGCGACATTTGAGGACGAATATTTCTAAGGGAGATATATTGTAAGACCTCGCAAAGTTGCCTCGTAGTCCAAGCCTTAAAGGGTGTCAATTGAAGTGTAATTCTGGCCCTAAATGATTGAGAAGTGACTTCCCAAGTGATTTGTGTTTAAACCATATAGAATTTTCTTAAATTTGACTTTTTGTCATATAGAGAATTAAATTAGATTTCCAATGATACCAATTATGTGCAAATCCGCCATCGGGGTGAGAAGTTATAGCCATTTTACTGAGAGTTGTCGGAATTACCCAGGTGCGATGGACGATCCGACGGACCATCGAGTCTGCGATGGACCATCGTGACCAAGGTAGAAACTCCCTTTTCTGGCCTAATTATGACGTCCAAGATGACGGACCGTCGGGTTTGCGATGGACCATTACTGTAACCGTCGCGCTGAGTTAGTGTGGCCTCACCCTGGCCATCGTGCGACGGACGATCCGACGGACCGTCGCTCTAACCGTCGCATCAAGGCAGTGTGTCCAATTCCTGGAAAATGTGCAACGGATGACCTGACGGATTGTCGAATTTGCAACGGACCATCGCTCCGACTGCTACAGCCCTCGTTCAGTGTTTTTAACTCGTTTTAACAAGGGGCTTGTGGGTCTTTTCCCTTTTAACCCTCAGATATATTTCAAACAAACTTGATAGCCTCATTATCTCCCAAAATATCCAAAGTCTAGGGTTTCTCCCTCAAGAGCAAATCTAAAACCCTTCTCCAAGAAATCCAAGAACACACTATAGATTCAACAAATTGAGTTGAGATTTGAGTTCTCCAAGTTCAAGGGTTGCAAGAACCCTCTCTCAAGAGTAAGAAGAAATTTTAGAGAAAGCTTGTTTATCCAATTTTATAATCTAAGGTATACGGGGTTTTGAACAAGGATAATCCTTTCATCCTTGTACCCAAAGGCTTATTTAAACTATGATTTTCTGCAATCTATGAGATTTGACAAGAATTTGAATTAGGGTTTTCACTTATTATTATTGATTGCAATATTTTGAATTAGTCTCATGGCATGATTTTCACATATTTTCTTGAGAAATTGCAGCTGGGTCCATACCCCATGATTTTAATCCTTGAGAAGTTAATAGTTGAAATGTTTGAGATATTAAAGTATATGAATATGTTGAGATTTTGAGACAAATTTATGAAATTTCTAGATTTCTACATGAGCTATGAATCTATATGCTATCTATTATGCTTTTGATGAGTTTTAACTTGAGAATGAATCATGGGTTATTGAGCCCTACTTGAGATTTGCAATTTTATGAACTCTTATACTATAAGCACCCATGATTTGAGTATTCTGAGATTGTTGAGAAATGTTTTGACCTAATGGTCATTGTGTTTTGAAATTCACTCTACTACATGAGATTACAGATTTGATTATTGGGTTCTTATTGAACCATGATATTATTATTCTAAAGTGGATTTTCATGAGATGAGCGAGATAAACTAAAGGAAGTAGTATCTAGCACCAAGTGGGTAATTTACTATGGTTTCTTACCCCAAAGCTAAGTGCCATCGTAGGTTGGGCCTGAGGCCGAGTTTATGATTATTATTGGGCCTAAGGCCAAGTTGATATTAGGCCCGAGGCCGAGTTTGTTTAGTGATCACTGGACCTAAGTTATACTCCTTGGCAAGAGTATGGCACCTCTCCCCAACGTGAGGTCTCTTCCTTAGAAGGACAAAACGTTAGACTTCATGTAGCTCGCATGGTTTATGTTGGGTAAGAGAAACTCCCTAAACTAAAGTATTTTTCTATTGAGATAAGATATTTTCCTTTAAAACTAAAATACTTTCCCTTGATATGAGCATTTTTCCCTAAAGCTTGAAATGAGATATTTTCCTAACGTGAATGAAATGCCTTCAAGTATGTTCCAAAGTTATATGATTTCGAATTCCCAGTATTTGAGTTCACAAGATTTATGAGTTCTTGAGAATTAAAGAAGTTTTACTCTCCATGAGACATATGAATGGGTTGAAAGTATTGTTTACATTTTCCTTTAGCCTATGGGTAATGAGAATAAGAGAAGATTACCGATTTCAAAGTTAAACTATGATGACTCACAAGATTTGTGTTACATGCTCCATTCTACATGATTCATGAGCTTTATATTTTATCCTTATTCAAGCCATGCGAGTCATTACTCATTGCATGCATGATTTGATAAAAGAGTATTGATGTTGTTTTATATAAATGCATGCACCCCCACATACTCAGTACATTCCCAAGTATTGATCCACATATACGTCGATATACTACATTGTCTTATAATGTAGGTTCAGGTGCTCAGTCCCAGCCTCGTCAGTGACTTCCGAGTACCTCTGTCTACATCCCTACAGTGGTGAGTCCTTATGGTTTGAGGACCTATCGTCAGACATTTCAGTATTTGAGAGACTATGTTATTACTTTCAGTTCATTTTGAGTCAGTTGGGGACCTGTCCCAATGGCTCTCTATTTCATGGATTAGTAGAGGCTTTGTCAGACTAGTTATCAGATTGTGGTTGTGTTGAGGTTTCCAGTATTATGGCTATTTGGACCGAGCATTTTCTCCGTATTTCCTTTCATATGATATGACTATACTAGTGTTTGAATTATTTTATCTTGAAATGAGTGTTATTAGTAGAAACAGGTTCAAAGTGTTAGCTTGGGGCAACTTGTAGCCTTAAGAACCGTGTGATGTCCCAGGAGGCAATTTTGGGTCGTTACACTGATATTCCATTTATAAAGGGTAAATAAGATAGTATGAAATAATTGAGACTACAGAAACATGTGTTCCAATCCACTGTTAAGATTCCAAAGTGTTCAACTAGTTCCAACATAAAAGTTACATTTTTTTTACTATAGTAATATTTTAAGAAGTTCTAACTTTTAAACACCCCACATCTCCTTAAGCTAAAGCTTTAGAAAGTTGTAACAGTTAACATATATCTCTTTCCATGAATTCTTCCAATTTCTTAAACTATATATTTCTATGTTGATGTTGAAGTGACAGCCTCACAACCTTTAAGACGTGGCCGAGGTCATCCTCTAAAACGCTAAGGATCAGATGGTGAGCCTCTTACTTTCCCTTCTCCTTATTGTTCGATTCAAGGTTTTTTCCCTTTTTTTGTATGTGGATTACTATATAAATGATAAAAGTACATGAGATTAGTTTAAACGGAGAAGCATGGTTCATACGACTAACTAGTCATCCATATCCTCAACTTGTTTAGGAATGAGGATAGTTGTTAAAATTTATGTAAATGAATGAAAAATGTCTAGCACATATCGTCGAACTAGTTTGCCATTTGTAAACCTTTGATTCAAAATGTAAAAGGGCAAAATAAGAGGGTCTGAAAAGGTTGAGACCACGAAAAATGTGTTCCACTGTTAGCTCTATTTTCCTTTTAGCAAGTTTCTGATAAATACCAAGTTTAAAGCATAAAATATTTTAAACTAATGGAAATTTTATAAGTTTTAAATAATTTCCAGCATAAAACTTACTTATTTTCTTAACTAAAGGTTTAGTAAGTTTTAAGAAGTGGTAACTTTAAAACATCCAGCATCTTCTTAAGCTAAAGTTTCAGGAAGACTTAAAAGACTTAAGCATATGTCGGTTTCTTTTATTTCTTCCAATTTCGTAAACTATATTTTTCCATATTATTGATGTTGCATTCCATCCATGGCAACAACAGAAATTCTAGCCTCGTAACCTTCATGACGTCACCCAGGCCGCCCTCAGAAACAGAGATCAAATGGTGAGCCTCCTCCTTCCCCCGCTCCAAACTTTTCCCTCAAGATTGATGATTTTAAATCTAGTAACATTATATTTTTGTTCAACCTTCAAGCCTTGGGATTTCTTTTCCTTTTTTCTCTATGGTGTTTACTACTAAAATAGTTTTTTTTTAAATGTTCCTATGAAAATGATAAAAGTGCATAAGATAAATTTTTAAAGAAAGAAACATGATCAATGAGGGTTCATATAGCCAACTCCAACTTGTTTAGGAATTATGCGTTGTGGTTGTTGACCTCTCCAACCTATATTCATTTACTATTGGTTGGTTGACCTCATTCTTGTAGCATGATATTATTTAAGAGAATACTTCACATCCGATCAAGGATAGTACTCTCCAACATGTTAAACAACTTCATCTTTTCCATTGATTGATCTTGTTTGTCTATTTGAAATTAACTTGTATTATCTTTTCCTTATTTGAAGGATTTGGACATCTTGTTGTCATCATATAGTTAACATTACACACCAGGCTATATATAGATAACCCTGCCTTTAGAACGGATTGAACCAGTTGACTGATCAATTGGAAATTAGACCCCTGGTTTTCTTAAAATCTATGGTTCTGTGAGTTACAAATCAGACCCCCTCAAAAATAGGTGTAGTCAGAGAGAATCTAATATAGCTTGAACTAAGACGAAGATTACACTTGGACGAGTTATTTATATGTGCTAAAATTCCATGCTTGATGCAAATTACTCCGTCATCATATAGCGGAAGGGCGTAATATCCCACTTTAGCTAGGAGAACTGTTAACTTCCACAAGGCACAAAGCTAATGAAGTAATTTGATGAGGACCTGGGTAGGGGGTAGGGGGTCAATTTTCTATTGAAATAGGAAAAATCCTTAGGGGATCTTTGTGAATTAGTAACTGATAGAAGACAATGCAAAAAGAGGCAAAGGACAATGTGATAATGATTTGATGAGGAAGACATAGTGATAAATTTTGATTTTCTTGTTATATATGCTTATGTTTTTTATTTTGTTAATGCAAGGCACAATTATAGTGATTTATTTACACTTGAGGTATTTTCTTACACCAACTTCTTCATCTAATTTTAATCTATTTTGGTACATTACGTGTCTTATTTTTAGGTTTATTACTAATCTCACTTGTTACTTTATCCTTTTGATTTTATCGAGAATTTAAAAGAGCAAATTGTGCTTTGTTTTGGCATTGTCTTTGACTACTCCATGCTTGCCTTATTCTTTATTCTTCAAGACTTGTGACTACCCTATGCCTGCCTTTATCTTTGACTCTTCTAAATCTGTCTCTTTCTTTTTCCAGTTCACAACCCTCTTCCCCTTCTAAAAATGAAGCTAGAGTAATTGGAAAAGTCATTGTCACATGGTTAGAATCTTTTTGAATATCATACATAGCGATAGCTTAAATACATTGGACTGTCATATTCTTTTAACAACCCTCAACCACGAAGAGGAATAACTAGTAAAGTTAGTGTCATGTGATTAGAAACAACCCGACCCTTCCCTAGATCATTTGAACAAAATGAGCTTTAGTGCATTTTAACAACCCCAACCCACCAAATCTCAAACCCCTTGCAGAGACTTTGTCAGTATATATATATAGTTCATATGTGTACTTTGCTTGGCCAAGAGCTGTGTAAGATATTCATACAGACGTAGAGAGTTGTACTACTACATGGCCAAGAGCTGTGTAAGATAAAGTTAATTAAGTTTAACATATCTTAATAGTTAAGATTTTAAATCTTATATTTTGAGGAGACTTTCCCAGGATAATTTAATAATGTAAAAAGATTGTTTATTTTGATACTGTAGAGTCAAACTTATAAAGATGATCATTATCTGAGGTTTAATTGAGAAGAGAACATACACTTTTTTTTTCTGTTGTTGTTTCTTCTAATCCATGTAGAGCTCTCCTGTCTGTGATTGAATTTCCTGAATTAGTGATTTTATCACAAAGTGATCCATGTAGAGCTCTCATTTTTAAGAGTTGTGCGGCTTCCTAAGTGCTAAAATTCTGTTACAGGGAGAATTATGTTCGGTTTTACTAGACATGGATGACTAGTTTTACAAGATATGAATGCACTATTTTTTCCTCGTGTGAATACTTTAGAACCATATTCCTCATTACGAACTTTGAAGTTCTTCATTGTCCTTTTCAGTTCTTCATTATTTCATTATTTCTGAACTTTGAAGTTGCATGACATTTAACTTTTCAGTCACTAACTTTGTTTTGCTTGAAATGAGTTTGCTCAACATATCAAAATTAGTACTCCCTGGCATTTATCGTCCAATTTGCTTATTTTTCACTCTATTCCACCTTTCTTTGAGGTGCATATTTTGTCCACTACTTATGTATCAAAATCACGGAATGACATTAAGAAAATATTTGTACATGAGTTATAAGGACTGAAAGTTTATCGATTAATTTTTATACTTTGTATTTTTATGTAGCCAAGTAATGCGGCTAGTGGATCCATTTGACTCATGGATGCAAGGAGATCACATGATGATAATGATCCTGATCATGATATTCTTTCATTTCGTTGCATTTGTCTTAGAAATTTAATTATGATGATGTAATTGTGTGGTTGGAGTGAATCTTAGAATATTGAAGGTTTTGTATTTAAATTTGATTTTGGAGTTTGAAGATACTAGTTAATGTTGAAAATTTAGAATTTGAAGATGTTAATGTTGAAAATTTAATTTTGAAGTTTAATATTCAATGTATTTTTGATATGCTTGTCAATTACAATGTTTAATTACTCATGTTGTATTAATGATATATGAATTGAACAAATATTGGATTGTAGGTTATGCCTAAAGGAACAATTAAATTTAAGCTAAAATTAGAATCTATAATTAGTTATTGAAAATATATGGGCCCTACTAAATTTAAAAAATAAAAAAATTACGGAGGTTTTAAACCCCCGTAATTTTTAAATAAAAATTTATTATAAAAAGAATTAAATTTAGAGTAACGGGAGTCAACCACCGCAAAATAACTCCCGTAAATTAATTATGGAGGTCGAAAAAAATTGCTGGAACTTGTTTGTGACAGCTCGTATTGTGGGGGGTTTGGGAAACCACTGGGATTGCATTTTTTAGGGGTTTAAAAATCCCGCAAACCTTAAAATTAACCCCCACAATTTGATCCATTTTTTATAGTGATATGATAAGTTAATGTTAATGTATTTTGGTTTTGCTGCCCTGAATGGACTGCTTAAGCTAGTTGAGATTAGTGAACCTCTTTAGGTCAGAAGCTTAGATGGAGGTGGAGAAACTTTGAATCTTCAAGAATATTCTAAATTTATTATACCATTTATGAAAATGAAATCCCCACATTTGAAAACAGAAGCCACAAGGGTATCTGGCATAGTGATTAACAACAATTTGACTTTGATGGAGGCATTGATGGATAAGGTACGCAGGTTTCATCCTGAATTTTGTTTTTTCAGTTTTTATCCATTTATCGCACTTTTCTTTAGCCTAAATAATTGTTGCTTTTATTTTTTTCTTTTATATTTAGTTTCGTTTGCAGTTTTACTATATCTAATGTATTTATTTTATTATTACTTTAGTATGATTATCCATTGCATAATTTTTAATTAATAGAGTTTAAATTTCTATTGACCAGTTATTTCATACGAGTATTTCTTTTCATGTAATGTACTTTTCTATATATAGAGTCGGTGGATGGATATGTTCTCATGCCTTATTAGAAAAAAAGTCTATATTTGATGTGATTTACACTGACATAGATAGAAGCAGGGGCGGTACTCTATTATCGATAATTTTTATCACTCATAATTTCATTGAAAGACCTTATTTATTATGTTATTTCCACCACTAAAAATTTGAAAGTATTTATTTACAAATTAAAGCTGAATTACAAATTATTCTAATTTGGTTCCTGTCCATGAAATAAAATTTCTCCACTTTTGCCAACAACATGTTGAAGATATCTGGGCTATCGGTGATGTTTCTTTTGACATAATCCAAGAAGGTTCACAACAATGTAAAATTGAGAATTACAGTAGGATGCATTCTGGTTGTATTGTGCGAGCTATGACTAATAGTTATTTCAAAAAAATTCAATTTTAATTATTTGTTCTTTTTTTATACTCTGAAACCTCTATAATATTTATAAAGTGTATGTTATTTGACGTTATTTATGGATAACATAGTTCTAACTGATGATCTTCGAGATGGAGTTAATACTTAGTTATAGGTTTGAAGACAGATCTTTAAGTCTAAAAAGTTTAGGCTAGGTGTCATGATAAAATACTTGGAGTGCAAGTTCACTGATGTAGCATCTAAGGCTGACGCAAAAATGATGCTTGATACTTAGAACATTCAGAAAGTAAAAAGTTTCAAGTATTATGACAAATGCGCCAAAATAATGGTGATATCCCATATCATATAGGTGCAGGGTAGATGAAATAGAGATTTGCATCTAAAATCTTGCGTAGTAAAAAAGTGCCACTCAAACTTAAAGATAGGTTCTATAGAGTGGTGGTTACACCAACTATATTGTATAGAGAATGTCCAGGAATGAGATTATGCTGAGATTGATGTGTGAACATATTGGGAGAAATAAAATTAGGAATGAGATTATTCATGACAAAGTAAAAGTGACCTTAATTGCGAACATAATGTGAAAAATGAGGTTTAGATGATTTGGACTTGTGTAGATGAGAAGCAAGGATACACAGTTCATAGGTGTGAGAAATTGTCTATTGATGATTTAAAGAGGGATAGAGGTAGGTCGAAAAAGTATTGGTAATATGTAATTAGATAAGACATGATATGAATTCAACTGACACATATTAGGATAGAAGGTTAGCTATATAGTTGAGCATTGTCTCGCTTATTCTTCCTTACTATTCTATATTATATGAGTTTTAATTCACTTATTGTTTCTTTTCCTTTAATATTAGTAATTAGTTGTGATTTTATACTTTGATCATCATTGTATCCTGCTGTGACTACTGTATAAATTAATTTGTTAGATTTTTTATAGTATTTGCCATGATTATTTTCATTTTAATTATTTCTCTTTGTATACTACTTTAACCCCTTTTTTTTGCTTGAGCCAACGAACTATTGGAAGATGACTCTATTGTATAGTAGTGGTAAAATTTGCACACGCTCTACTTCTGACCCTATTTTATGAAACGACACTGAATATGTTGTTGTTGATCTAATTTAATTTAATTTTTTAAAGTAAGGCCTATCTAGTTTTTATAGTATTTTTCTCCTTTCTGGGTAGATACTGCCAGTTCATGTTATATTAAGTCTTTTATAATGTTGATTCTTCTAAAATTGCTTCTAGTTTTAACTTTTTTATCATGACAAATTTTTAGATGGATCCATTTGAGTACTTTTGCAGTTGAATTCTGATAATTCAGACCTTTTACAGGTATTTTATGTTTGAAGATGGTTCTATCATTTGTGAAATACACTATAATCTAATTTCAATTTTGTGTTTTTTATGTTTACGTGATTAGCCTACTTTTAATTAGAAAAGACATATGTCAGTGTATTCTATAGCTTGATTTGATAAATTTATGAATTTTGTATTAAGATAAATATTTTATATTTTCATTTCTGATGTATAAGGTACACATTGATATCTCTTTCTTTCATTTCCATGATAGATGATTGTGAGTCCACGCCATTCTTGAATTGTGTATCTATGCTTTAATCTTCATGATCAACATATACTAATTATATTGATCAACTATCTTATCAGGCTTATATGTTATTTTACATAAAATAATATAGATAGACTTACTTCTAACTTTTATGAATACAAATATTTAGTATTTGTATGGAATATACACTATTTTTTTGGTGAAAAAATTAAATTTTTCTGTTATGCTTAACCTTTAAACCTTGAAATCAAGCTTTTATTGTTCAATTTTCTTATGCTAATTTTCAAATTCATTAAAATTAATATTTCCAGACACACCAATGTATTGCTTCTTTTTGTTAAAATATTATCTATAGTCTTTCTCTACCTTCTTGCCCTCGAATCGTGCCTTCATGTAAGGATACAAATACTTTACACACTTCCTCCTCACATATATATTGATAAGATTACTATTGAACTTTTCTAATTATATTTCTTGAGATTGAATCATCAATTTTGTTATTGTGTTTCCTAAGATGTCTTCAATAATAATCATTCTAGTTTAATTTATAATTAGTTTAATATTTTATTTATGATCATGCTTTCCTAATTATTGATTTTACAAAATTAGTATAATATTTTCAGGTTACTTGGATCGAGTATATGAACTATAATGAAAAACTTGTACATCCATTATATCGTCCTTTGATAAAAACTGGCTTGAAATTTGGTGTACAAAGGTGGATGGCCAGTTTACAAAGGCAATCTGAGTTCTCGTTAACGATGAAATCATTTATTGACCCCACAAGGGATCATGCAGGTCCTATTATTATATCATTTTGTACACTTCTAAATATTGATATAATTTTCTTAAATACTAATGAAGTTTTATTTGTGATAGTTTGTTACAATGCTAAGAGAAGTATAGAAATGTTGTCTCAATGTATGACTTACGACTTTGGCATGATGATTTGTGCACCCACTCAAGAGTGAAAAATAATTCAATTTGCAACTGGAAAAGATGCAAAGTTGATGATGAGGAAGAATATTGGTGACCATGGTGAACCTATTGGTGTAGTTTTGATCGCCATAAAGACCAACTGATTACCATTGAAACAACAACATTGTTTGAATTTCCCAAGAATGAAAAAATGAGGATCCAATGGGATGTCTTATCTAATAGTGGTCCCATTTAACAGATAGTTCAGATTTTCAAGGGTAAAAATCATGACAATAGTACTTATATTTTTAGTGCTAAAGCGAGTGATTAATTATTATTGTTTTCAAAAAATCATGAGAATATTAGCCCTTTTAGCTAATCACTTATATTCATAATCCTTTCTTTTGATTTGGACTTCTAGGGAAATTCTACTAATGCTAATAAAAATAACATGATGATATTGCATGACACTTGTATGAATGCAACTGAATTCCTTTTAGTGTATGTAGAAATTGATCCTCTAGAAATGAATATGGTGGAGAATGGAGGGGACTCTTCTTTTATAGATTTCTTGCCTTATGGAATTGCAATAGTTCCTAAATTATTTCAAGATTATTTTGGAGCTAGTAACTGCAATGGAATTTTTAAAAATAATGATATTGAGTTTTGTAGTGGATCGTTGATGACTATTGGGTTTCAAATTTTGGTGAACAACCTTCCTTCTATAAAGTTTTCTTTTGAGTCTGCTAGAAAAGCAAATGGTCTTATCTCTCATATGACTCATAATATCAAACCTGTCCTAGACTAACTATTATCTAGTGGGTCATTACATTCTTTCAGTCTTTCTCTTTTTCATGCTTTGAATTTTGGGGACAAAGGAGGTTCTTGAATATCAATTTTAAATGTGAAAAGTACATCAAAAATAAATTAATGCATGTTAAGTACTATGTGTGAGGTTATAGGAAGAACCTGAATTCAAGAACAGATAGAAGTGAAGATTATGATTCTATGTTGACTCATATTCCTCTGGATTTTGAGAGTTTATCTCTTTGTTTGTATATATGACTTTCTCTTAAAAGAATCTACAAGAATTGTTGTTATTTTTTTTTGTTTAAAGTCTTGAATAATGTCTGTCAGTTTTCTAGTGTTTATTAAATCATACTGTTTTGAGATTACTTAGAAATCCATGTCTTAATGGTATATTACTCGTTTAATATTGTTATACTATGATTGGTCCTAATATTTATCCAACTTAATAATTGAACGAGTGAAGATTAGTAGTGGTTGAATCCCTCCATTTGGTGATAAATCCTAATATTTGATAATGATGCCCTAAGAATGGTGATATCACACCCTAAACTCAAAGTTGTGATGGAGTCTATCCCCAATAGGTAAGTCAACGCTGCCAACTACAATATAAGAAAAAGTTGACAAAATATAATCATCAAAATAGAAAAAATCATGAGCAATCTCACCATAGGTATCATCAAGGAAAAACAAGAGGAGAAAATATAAGACTCTCTCAAAATTTAGTGTCACTAGTATAAGACTCTAAAAGAGGACAATACATTTCCTGAAAAGGAAACTATCTTAAAGAAAGAAAATAAGACATGAAGTAAAGGATAAGGGGGGTCCTTCAATCCACAATGAGTCAAACAACTACATCTGGATTCTGAGAATAACAATCTCGGATACATGCATTGAATCAAGAACCAGGGGCAACTGACTCAGTACCTACATGTAAGGTGCATAAATAAACAAACATGAGTACTAGTCCATAAATACTCATCAACATTATCGATTGATTCTGTTCAAAGTAATGATGAGAACCATCCAAAAACCCTTATCTAATACTATCCAAACACATCTATCAATTAGAAAAGCCACTTATAGTCTAACAGTTAATATCAGTAACAACTAGGAAGTAACTTAGTACATATGGTCCTTATGTTCCCTCAAATCTAAATTAGTAAATACTCCACTTAATCAACCTTTTAAGTATCAAAGATTAGAGCATGTCAAGTCAATTAAGATGATGAGATATATGCATATGATGCATGTACATGTACCTGGCCAAAAAACCTTATATACAACTAATAGCCTATATAGTTAGTTGGGACTCATGAGGGACTTGAGAGGTCCATATATACCCTCTGGTTCCTGCCCCTTTTATCCCTTAGAGGTAAATCAATCTAGATCCTTCCCATGAGTCATCAAAGAAGAATATAAAATAAAGCACTGCATCTCAATTGTATTCTATAACCCTTACATCGAAATGAAACTAAATATTTTAGATACATGAAAATAGATGTCACAACAATTAAATATATGGATGCCATTTAATTATAAATAGTACATGACAAATAGAAATCATAAGTCTTACCTATCAGGAAAATCATGTCATCAATCAATAGATTGCTAATTCATTTATCATGTTCTTAGCATATATAAGAGTCATAATCAATGAGAAAAATTCATTTCAAACTTTGATCATGTCAAAATACACATATTATCTTTCATAGAATTAATCTAATCAAGTCAATTAATTATTTTTATCCTTCACATAATACCAGTATCCATATAGATGATTATCATCTCACCCGTACGATATTCTTATATCACTATTACTCCTTTCAACAATCATCTCACACATAAATAATTCAAAAAGGAGTAAAATAAAGTTTCAACTTACCTTAAAGGAAGTCTAAGAAGTAAAACGGTAAATTTACTTTTCCATAGATCTTTCAAATAATATTAATCTAATCAAATACGTATTCTATATGAGATAATAAAATCATAAACACCTATATTGTATGCTTTCATTACACGTCCAAAATATTAACCCCGAGCCTGCAAAAGATAAATTAGAATTTTACTTTAAAATCACACTATTCATTTGTTAAGAAACTAAGATATGAAATTTCATTACAAATAGAGTTAAAATCGATCTTAAAATCATCAAAATACCATTTCATAGGTTTAGTCTCAAAATCACTAAATGTCCAAATTTAATAACTAAGATTTAAAGGTGAAATCATAAATAAAAATTGGAGAATTTCTAAATACATTGAAAGAATCATACGCAAAGAAGAATCCTTAAAAATCAGTAAAAATCACCTTTTGAATATCCCAAAAATAACTTCTCAAATTTTAAAAATTGAGCAATGTGATATTAAAGATTAGGGTTCTCAAATGTTTTAATTTTGATAGTTTCTTAAGGGAAGCGACTTGTTGTGTGACGACACTTGATTGTATCACTTGAGAATTCTTTAATCCTTATTGGAGACTATGAGCATGTACTTGATTTGATAAAATTTAATCAATATTTGAGGCTAGCGGTTCACAAATTGAGTGTTCGATCGATGAGACTTGTGCCATATTTTCATAACCATATGGGAAAAATGGTTTCATAAAAGAAGCATGTTTCTAAGATCCCCTTTCGTCCTACTGTAGGCATTGTGATTTTGTTGTGTGTGCCTTGATTTACTTGAATACAAACAAATATTAAAGTTGGAGGCGTTGATGAGTTTGTAAATTGCGACTCATTTGTCTTAAAAATTATAGGAAATCAAGTCCTTAATGTCAATTTGAATGAGATTTAATATTAATTTGGTTCAATTTTGGGGTTAAGTCCAAAAACAGGGTGAAAGAGTGAAAAAAGCAAAAAAGGAAAAGATTGGAGCTAAAAATGCAAAGAGAATCGATCGAAACATTTGGTAGATTGCCAAAAGGACCCACACATCTCTAAAAGACAATTGTCTATTGCCAACTCTAATATTTTGACCTAGGTCCAGTTTGAACTATCAGTGATAAAGGTGTGTTATTTGGCGTATCACTGAATTGATCAGCGAAGGCAAGCTATATCGCCAAAGGTTCCAGAAGCCAACCCTTGAACCTAAAGTTTAATGCAAAATCACTGATTCAAGGAACTTAGGCATATCATCAAAGTGTTCAATGAAGGTCCTTTATTCTACCAATTTTAACATGATGCCATTTTTTTAATTTTGAAATCCCTTTTTGCTGAAGCTTTTTAATCCCTTTTAGCAGCTTGGAACTGGATTCTTGTTAATTTTGAGATCTGAGAACTTGAATCGAAACCATAGAGTAGAGTTTACCTATTTTTGTTGAGTTTTAACTTTGAATTCGAGATTTTCTTGGATTATTTTGATTCCATGGCTGATCTAAATGAAGATATGAGTATATTTCTCTTATCTCTTACTGTGAGCTGCTAAATGTCTTTCCTGGGTTATGTATGAATGTGTAATGATAATTGGATGGGTGCTATTTATTTGCATCCTTAACTAATTATTTTTTATGGGTTTGACCTTACTCTTTGTTATAACTTACAATTAGAGGTTGCAAACTTTAGTTAACCCTAGGTCCCTTATCATCCTTAACAAAGGGGATAAGGGTGAGGAGTAGTGGTAAACTTTTACATGATATCCATAATTTAATAGTAGCTGTTAAACATAAGATTGCTAAATCACGGTCATAGGTTGGTTAAGACGTACCACCTGTGAGATGTTTAAAAGAATCCACTTGTGATATTTAATATTTTATTAAAATATTGGCATTAAAACCTAGGACCTACCCTACCCATATCGATTAATTGAGCTACACCACATATTTACTGACCCATGCATGTACTCACTCCCATGAAAGCATAACCCAAAGTATTTTTAACTCTTGATTACAAATTCTCAAACTCACTAATGCAAACTAAATGTGCATTTGACAAACTAAATACAACAACATTTGAATTACTCCCTCATTTTACTTTACTATATTTGTTTTGAGCATTACGAGTAAACACTTAGTCACTTATGACACTCGAAAGTAAATCTTTCACCTTCATTTCCTGTTGAGTCGATCCTGACTTCAGACTGGATAAATATTATATTGACAACAACCATATAAAGTTTGAGGTGTATCTTGAGTTCTATCAAAATGGCTTCGTTATCAGAGAATCTGATGTAGCATTCATTCATTATAGTGCTAGAAATTACTTTTGTTAGCCATGATGAGAACTTTACTTTATTTGTTATTTTTGACATTTGTAGGTGATAACATTTACCAACAATAAAATATGAGTTAACATGGTTGAGATATCACAACCTTTGATGGGCATCTTGAGGACAAAGATTATTTAAGAGATGTCAAAAAGCACAATTGCAATTCGTATCCAACCAGTGGTCAGTAATACGGTCTTCTACATCACAAGTGTTGTCCTTCACCTACTCCAAATTAGGAGACTATTTTGAGGACAAGCTCATGAGAATGCGAACATTCATTTGAACTTTTTTATAGATGTTGGGACCCATTCAACATTGTTAACATTCCACAAGAGTCTATCCATTTAAGGTTGTTCCAATTTTCTCTAACAGGTGAAGAGTTAATGTGGTTGTGTTAATTGCCTGAGTGCTCGATTACATATTTGGTGGAATTAATGAAAGACTTTCTTAATCAATTTTCCCTCTATCTGGTATTTTATAATTTATAGACGAGATTACAAAATTTCTAAAAGCTAGTGGTGAACCGTTGCTTGAAGCATGGCTAAGGTTCAAGAAGAAATTGATACATTGACCTAACCATGAGTTACAAAATAAAATGCTACTTCAAATATTCTATAGGGATTTGGATCAATTGAACAAGGCGGTTGCAGACAAAGTGGCTAGTGTTTGCCTTGGGATTATTAGATCAAATGATGAAACAAAGTATAGCATGGCACACACGAGATACTAAAGTGGCCGTAGGGCTCCCTTCTTATCTTATTTGAGCCAAGAACAAAGGATAAAGGATGAGGAGAGAGACAAAACTTGAACAAAGTAATTATGCAATTAGGTCTCCTAACAAAATATGTTATGAGTCCAACTCTAAAAGCAGTCAGCACCTTAGCTTCAAAAGGAACTAAATATATGAGGATAATAATGTGGAGTAACTTGATAAATAGATCCATTTCTTATCAGACCAAATGGGGGGTTCTTGACCTACCTATCAAAGGCAAAAGGGTAATCAAGGGTGGAAGAAAAGTGATACAGATTGGAGGGATTGCAATCATGATAGAGATTGGAGGGACAAGGAAAGATAAAGGGATCGAGATTGCATAGATAAAGACCATAATCATGATCAATACATAACTCTACATAATAGGTAAAATGGAAAAAACTCTAACACCGTGGTCCCCCAAAGTTATAAGAAAGAGGGCATGCTTGCTCATATTCTTATGGGGGTTGAGCAGAGTTACCAAATGCTAAGGAGATACAGGGAGAGTTTTTTTAACTCAATAAAATAGTCACCTCACATTCGACCTCAATCAAGCTACTTGAAATGCAACTGGGCCAAATTTCAGCCTATCTAAATACAAGGAAAAATGGTGGTTTACCTAGTGCACTATAGCAAATCCAAAATTTGATGCTCATATTATGGAAATTATCTTTGCGTGGTTAGTCTCTTGGTAATGATTTTGTGAATCTTGATAAAGGCCTTAATGAGAGAGGAATTGCAGAGCAAGCAAGTAGGAAGATGTCACGAGTCGATTTATGAGTCATGATGACACTTACTCTATCCCTCTAGTAGTTAAACCAAACCGTAACTCGAAGATAAATGCAATGGGTTAACTTGGTGGAAAATGCCCAATCATAGACAAAAATGAACAACATACTTATAAATAAGTAGAGAGTTCAAAATAGATAAAATAGTCAATACAAGAAACCATCCCACGATCTGGTAGGGCTAGTACAAGAGCATCTAATATTATTAAAACTTAAAGACCTAGAATAGTCAACAACATCTGTTTCGATAACAAAATATTGAATATATAAAGATAGAAGGAAATAGGTGACTCCAAATCCAAGCGCTCACCCTATCTTTAAAAAAATCAACACGATCAACGATCAACGATGACATCTAGTACTCGGATCTACAACAAAAAGGTAAAAAAAGTATAGTATGAGTACTAAACCAATGGGTAATCAGTAGGCATCATCGGCTGACTGAGCTAAATCAGAATATAAGTATGATAAATGCAAGATAACATTACTAAGTTAAGGTACAGAAATGAACCCGAATCATTTTCAATACTGTTGTACATTATAAGTAATTTAATCAGAATAATAATATGACACAAGGCATCAATACATGCCCACATCTCCGTGAAATATAAGTAAATGCATTGAAATAATAACGCATCACAAAGCATCACCCAAGTAATCACAAAATACAAAATTGGCTCCCATATGCCTATTGGTGCGGAAAGTAAATAACTCATCATAGACTCCCATATGCCTGGAGAGAATACTCAAAGATAGAATAAAGAAACCATTCATTGTTACAACTAACCAACTCGTCATTTAACAAACATTGCACAATTTATCATCAATATGTCATTTACTAACATATGATAATGTACCAATATTCCAAAATATTACTATTATTGAACAACCTTATCATAGTTACTCACTAGCCACCATCTATTAGCTAACCATCTCTTATTAACTAATCCATTCGATTACTAGTCATCATATAACCTCTAGTCATCATTTAGTAACTATTACCCACATATCCACTAATTATCATTTTATTAGAAAACCATCATTTATCAACTAACATCATTTATTAACTAATCATCCTTTAACAATAAATCCTCATTTATCAACTAGTCATGATTAGTCACTTAAACAATATCCACCACTAATCCTTATTCATCACTAATCATCAACTATACCACTTTATAATCTTTTATCACTAATCAACAATTATTACTAATCCTAACAAGTCTACTAATTATCCTTTTCACCACCTTTGGGATATAACCAGCATCCTTGATATCAATATCATACCCTACTATGTATAAGGATATATACATATACATACCTAGGGAATAACAGAGCTGAACTTGAACCGGTAGATGTGCATATAGGAACATCAATATAATCATCCTCCGGCCTTATCAGGTATCAATATATCATCATAATTATCCTTTGGCCTTATCGAGTATCAATATATCATCATAAACACCCTCAAGCATTGTCGGGTATTAACATATCATCATAATCATCCTCCAACCTTGTCAGGTATATATATATATCATTATAATCGCTCCCAAAATTGAATCAGATATAATCAACATCATCATTATCTTCTGAAATTGAGCCAAATATATATCATCATAATCATCCTCTGACCTTGCTCGGTATATCATCCTAATCATCATCAATATGGCCAAAAGCATAATCTTGAGAGTATTTAACAACATAACTATGGACATAATATATTAACATGATCAATAATCATAATTGAAATCGTGAATTCTAGCACAACCAATAGCATGGTTTCCAATAAAGTAAATACATCAAATCTTTGGTATAATCAATGACATGATCGCTAATATAATTAATAAGTATGATCTTTAGTGTAATTCGTAACATATCAATGTGCTTTATCAAAACATAGGTGATAACTTATAAAGAGCCTAATTAAGGGATCATCATTAGCATAGTCAATACCTAATCCATATCATAAACTATAGCTTATTCATATCATAATCAATGTTATAATCACCAATGTAGTCAATAAGCATGTCCTCTAGCATGAACAAAAGTGTAAATGCTGATTTATCGATGATCATGATTTCTAGTGTAATTAAAAGCTCATTCATTGGCTCAATCAATAGCATAATTTATGGCTTAGAAAATGTGATAATCAAGGGCTTATTCAATAATATATCCAGTAGCCCAAACAATAGTCAAAACAATAAAATAATTTAGTAGCTCATCATAAGCTCACCATACACAAGAATAATGATACCTATATTATACCATTGTAATTCAAATTCAAAAATAACACAAAAATCTTATGCAGGTCCCATTTATGAAAATAATATTTTCAAAAACAACCCAACAGTCTTACAAGCTCAAGGAATCATTATCCTAAAAAATGGGTTAAGATAAGCTAAATTGGGGCTAAAATCAAGCCCTAAAGGTTTTGGTGTTTTGAGCTAGAAATTAAGAAATTTCATCAAGAAAAGGGTGAATTCTTACCTCAAATCTGAAGATAATCGCGAAAATAAATGTTAATCAAGATCCAAGTCAGCCACATGTCTCAGTTTTAAGCAATCACATTTTAGGGTTTATGCTCTCAAGAAAAGGATGAGAATTGGAAGAATTTTCGACATTTGGGGTCTATTTATATCCATACTAGGTACTCGAGTCATGCTATGGTGGACCCAGACCTGTGATCGCAATTCACGACATTAAAATCAGATGCTGCGATCACAACACTCCCTTCTGTATCGCAACACTTTGGAGCTGCACTGGTGAGTTGCGATTGTAACACTTCCTCCACAATAAAACTACTTTGTCTGCCAAGGGTACCACAATTGAGGCCCTTGGCTTGCGATTCTAGCTGCACCAGATGATTGCTGAAACTTGAAAAATCTTTAAATTTTTCATTAAGCCCTCAAGATTTATCTGGAATCCCATATACATAAAAGAATAACATAACCATACCAAAATCAACATTTCAGATGCGATGGCACACTCATAATTTCATTCCTAGGTCATTTTAACCAAATATGGGTCCCACACTCATATTTTATTTCGTTAACTTTTTGACCAATAGGTTGAAATGAGATCGGGTGTCTCAACTAAAGATTTACCTAGCCAAAAATCGACATTCCAGAGCTAATGGCACAGTTAAAATTTGTATAAGAGGTTGTTTTACTAAAGTTTTTACCCAGTGGCCATTTGGAACCTATAAAGATTTTAAAATAGGAATTGGCTCTAAAAACCAAATGAAATGCTTGGTAACTGAATTGTCAGCTCCAGTAAGTCATAAATGACTTGGGTTAGCTATGGAAAAATTCTAATGGAGAAAATAAGTAGAAATATGAAAAATGACCAGAAGGGTCATTATAATATCCACTACTAAAGGAACATTTATCTGTAAAAGTTAAGGATTAGTATGTACCTACAGTCTTAAATAGGTGTGGATGCTAGGTCTGCATTTTGCTCTTGATCTCCCAGGTGGGTTACTCTACTGGGCGATGCCTCCACTGAACCTTAACTTCAGGAATCTCCGTAGTGTGCAACCGCCTAACATCACTAGCTAAAATGAGCACCAACTTCTCCACGAAGGTTGAATGCTCGTTCAATTGGACTAAGTCTCATCTAAGAACATGAGAAGGATGGGGAAAATATCACCACAACATAGAGACATAGAAATTTGGATGAACAATGACAAAATCTGGAGTTAAATCTAACTCATAAGCAACCTCACCAATTACATAGAGAATTTTGAATGGTCTAATAAATCTATGCCTGAGCTTTCCCTGCCTTTCGAACCTCATCACACCCTTCATGGGTAATACATAGAGGAATACTCAACCACTAACTCCAAACCACAAGGAACGGTGTCTAGGGTCTGCATAGGCCTTCTTCCTACTCTAAGCTATTCTCAACCTATCTTGGATCACCCTAACTATATTCAATGACTCCTGAAGAAAATCACTACCAGGGGGCTTGACCTCAGAAGTCTTAAACCATCCAATTAGGGAACGACATCTCCTACCTTACAAATCCTCAAAAGGTGCCATCTCAAAACTTGAATGATAGTTTTTATTACATACAAACTATACCAAGGCTAAGTGCTGCTCCAATTGGCCTCCGAAATCCATAACACAAGCTCAGTGCATGTCCTCAAGAACTTGAATAATCCGCTCTAACTAACCAACTGTCTGTGGATGGAAAGTGGTACTACCACCTGAGTGCCCAACTCCACCTGAAATGCTCTCAAAAATGTCAAAGTGAACTTTGAACAACAGTTCAAAATAATAGAAATGGGCATACCATGCAAATGAACTATCTCCTGAACATAGATATGGGCCAATCTCTCAGGACTGAAGGACATCTGAATAGGAATAAAATATGCTGAATTGGTCAAATGATCTACAATGACCCAAATACCATCATAACCACGGGAAGTAAGAGGCAAACCATTAACAAAATCCATGGTAATCTATTCTCATTTCCACTCGGGAATGGGCAACCTCTAAGTTAATCCAGTAGGTCGCTGATGCTCGACCTTTACCTACTAACAACATAGGCAACGAGTTAAATAGTCTGCCATATCTCTCTTTATACCACTCCACCAAAAATATTATCTCAAATCTCTATACATATTGGCTGTGCCCAAATAGATGGAATATCTAAATCTGTGAGCCTCATGAAAAATCAACTAAATCAAGTCATCGATCCTCAAAACACAAATACAACCATCAAATATCAAAACACACTTAGAATCTATGGTGTTCCTCTTGGACTCACTACTCAACACCTGGTCATATGGAATCAAAGCTTACTATCCTCAAACTGACAATCTCGAATCTTCTCAAATAATGAAGACCTCATATTAACACTAATAAAAATCCTTCTAGGGTTTGATATATAAAGGAAAACCATCAATTTGGCTAAGGACTAAATGTCCCGTGCTAATTACTTTTGAGAAATTAAAATACAATCCAAGCTAACCATACTCACTATCTCCCAACTCAAGGCATTTGCTACCATATTTTCCTTTCTCAGATGATACAAGATCAAAATATCATAATCCTTAAGCAACTCCATCCATTTATGCTGTCTTACATTAAGCTCCCTATAGGTTATAAGATGCTGAAGACTGCGATGATCAGTGATAGTATCACAATGTACAACATAAGGATAATAACTCCAAATCTTAAGCGCAAAAACTACTGCTGCTAACTATAAGTCATAAGTGGGGTAGTTACGCTTGTACACCTTAAGTTATCTAGAAGCATAAGTAATGATATGACCCTGATGCATCAATACACAACCCAAACTAACATTGAAATCATTACAAAATAAGGTGAATCCCTTCTCTCAATAGGAAGAGCTAAAACAAGAGCCGAAGTGAGAAAATCCTTGAGTTTCCAAACTTGACTCGTACTCCTCGAACAATTGTAAAGGAACCTCTTTCCAATTCAATCTAGTCATAGGGGCTAAAATAGTGGCAAAACCCTCAACGAATCATCTATAATAACCAGCTAAACAAATGAAGCTATGAACCTCAGTTGAAGATATAGGTCTAGCCCAGCCACAGATCTCCTCAATCTTAGCTAGGGCTATAATCATACCATCTTTAGACACCACATGTCCAAGGAATGCCACTGACTCAAGCCAAAACTCATACTTTAAGAACTTGGTGAAAAGCACACAGTCTCTTAAAGTCTGGAGCACAATCCTGAAATACTGAACATGCTCCTCTCTACTCCTTAAATGCACAAGGATTTTGTCAATGAACACAATCACAAAAGAATCCAAATATGGCCTAAACACTCAGTTCATCAAATCCATGAATGCAGCTAGGGCATTAGTTAACCCAAAAGACATCACTAGGAACTCATAATGACCATAACGGGTCCTAAAGATTGTATTCAAGATATCTTTAGCCTAAATCTTCAATTGATGGTAGCCAAATCTCAAATCAATCTTAGAAAATTCCATCACACCCATAAATTGGTCAAACAAATCATTAATATGAGGCATAGGATAATGATTTTTCACCGTCACCTTATTAAGTTGCCTATAATCAATACACGTATGCGCGGAGCCATTTTTCTTCTTCACAAACAATACAGAATCTTGCCAAGGGGACACACTCAGTCTAATAAAACCCTTACCAAGAAGATCCTAAAGTTGAGAATTCATTTTCTTAAACTCGGCATAAGTCATATGATAAGGTGCCATAAAAATAAATTGGGTGCTAGGCTTTATATCAATAGCAAACTCAATCTCATAAATAGGGGAAATACGAGGCAGGCCGGTGAGGAACTCATAGGAAACTCTCAAACTACAGGAACAAAGTTAGTGACAAACTCTCCGCACTAGAATCATAGATAAAAGCGAGATAAGACTCACAACCCCTAAAAATAAATCTCCTAGCACATATATAAGAAATAATTTGCATCATCTCCCAGCAAATAGCTCCCTGCCATACAACTGGGGTATAATGAGCACGGCTAAGGTAATGATCTTGACAAAATAATCCATGATTTCATGATAGTGGAATAGCCAGTCCATGCCTAAAATCATATCAAAATCCACTATATCTAGAATAATAAGATCATTATAAGTATCAACACCAGTAACAATCACAACACATCATCTTATAACCCAATCCACTACTAAAGAGTCATCTTTGAGAGTAGATATGCATAGTAGCGTAGATAATAATAACAAGACAACTCCAATAGTGGTGCATAATAAGCCAAAATATAAGAATAAGTGGATCTCATATCAAATAAAGTAAGGCCAACTGGCGACTCACCAAAATTATACCTGTAAAAACAACATTCAAAGACTCAACCTTAGGTCTAGCAGGTACTGCATATAACTGACCACGCCTGCTACCTAGCAGGAACCTACCAACTGATTAACTCGATGATAGAGGAACCTCAACTCTAGGAGCTACAGCTACGTATTGTGCCCCCGCCTTAGTACCACTCTAATTCGTAGACTGTGTATCATCAAATGACACACCACCAACTAAACCCAAAAGCTGAACTAATTAATCTCTGAGCACTAAAGAGGAATAAACTCTAGTAGAGCCTGGGCTATTCCCTAGCCCACCATTGGTTGGGTGGTAGAATCTCTTGGTTAAGATTAAGAATAAGACCTGGGAAAGGCGGCCTTTCCTGACCCTTAGATGGGGAAACATCACGCGATCGTCCATGACCTTTAGGTTATCCAAAAATAAGAGTAGGATACTTAGGCTCGATCTCTAAATCTTTATTTCGTGTAGCAGTAACATGTGTCCTCGCCATTTGCAAAAGAGTGAAATCAAAGAAATATTCTATGAATATAATGATCTTTCAGGTCATTTTCCATAATCTCACTTATTATTACTTCTAGAGATTTTCCATAGCTATCCCAAGTTAATTATGACTTGCTGGAATTGATAGTTTGGTTACCAGATAGTTCATTTTTTTTAGAACTAATTTCCTATTAGAAGTTTTTGCCGGTTCCAAATGGTCACCAAGGTAAAACCTCAGTAAAATGATCTTGGATAAAAATTCCAACTATGCCAGTAGCTCTAAAATTAATAATTTGGAGCTAGGTAGACCCTTGGTTCAGGTCCTACTACACCCGAACTCATTTTGATCCGTTGGTCAGAAAGTAAAAAATTGGAAGATATGGGCATGTGGCCCTCAAGTGGCCTAAACAACCTTCAATGGAAAATCTAACTCTAAAAATGCATCTAAATTATTGGATTTAGTGGGTTTACATGGTTCATTTGCAAAAATTAGAGTCTAAATGAGTTTTGAAGATTAAAAACAAGTTTTGACCTTGTTGAACAGGGGCCATAGAGATTGTAGCCAGTGTTATGCTGATTGCATGAGCACGATCACAACCTTATGCAGCACGAACGTGGTACCTCTATACCTGGAGGTGTTATAAATAGCCACCTTGGTTCAGATTTGGCCATCTTTCACTTCTCTTTGAGCTCTAGAAACCCTATAGTAGCATGTTAACCTTAAATTAATTCTTGGGAGTGAGTTAGAAGTTTTAATAACATATATTTTCATGATTAACAATGTATTTAAGGTTTTAATCCTTTATTTTTATGCTTTAATTTCTTGAATTTTTGGCCCAAACCCTAAATCACTTGAGGGCTTGATTTTAGCCCAAATAAGCATGGTTTGTACTTAATTCTTAAGGGTTATGATTCCCTAATAGTGTATGAACATTGGGTTGATCTCAGAAATATGTTTTACGTATGTGGGACCCACTTGAGATTTTTGGTGTCATTTTTAGACTCGAGCACAATGGTCCAATATGGATATAGATATTCTCGTAATGATATGTAGAATGTATTTTTGATAGCTTGGCCTCTTGAAGAAGCTTCCCCGAAGGGAATGTAATGACCCTTTAAGTCATTACTTTGGATTCTATTTATCTTTGATGTTAGAGATTTTCCATAGCTGCCCTAAGTAAATTGTGACATTTTAGAACCTATAGCATAGTTATCGGACATTTTGTTTAGTTTCTAGAACTATTTTCCTATTTAGAAGTCTTCGCTGGTTCCAAATAGACATGGAGTGAAAAATTTTGTAAAATAATATCAGATGGAAAATTTGACTTTGCCAATGCATCAAAACATCAAAATTAGTATGGTTACATATCGTTTTTGCTCATATTGAGCTCTAAATACATCCTAAGGCCTCAGACTAAACATGGAATCAAATTCCAAGTTTCAGCAGTCTCTCAGTGCAGCAAGTACTGCAATTGTGTGGGACTTAGTGTGATCTCGATGACCGTAATTGTGGTTAGTGTGTGTCCACAATAACCGCTCTTGAGGGCCTGGGATGGGCCATTTAAAAGGCTCTCCTTGGTTAAAAATTAGCCATTTATTCATTTTTTGAGCCTCAAAAACCTTAATGGCGAGAGTAGTCCTTATAGGGTATGTTGGATATTGATTGGGAGCTTAAAAAACTTACATATTCATGGTTAACATCGAATCTAAGGTAAGATTACTTTAATTTTAGTGTTATATTTTTGAAATAATAGACCTAAAACCTCTAATAGCTTGAGGCTTAATTTTAGCAATAAATATGGTTGTTTTGGACCAAATTATAGAGGGTTATAAATCTCTAATGGTATTTGAACATTAGTTTCGTATCAGAAACTCATTTTCTGTATATAGGACCACTTGGGGTTGTTTTGGTGTCATTTTGGACCTGAAGCACATTAGTGCAATGTGGGTGTTGACATTCTTATAATAATTCTTAGATTATGTTTTTGATAGTGTGGCTAATTAAGGAAGCTTAGAGGAAAGGAAAATCAAAGATTGTTGGTTTATGAGCTATATTTGGATTTAAGGTAGGCTAGGCTTACTTGTAGTTTGACTGAGCTTTATTTTTGTATGACTTTGATATCTTGATAAGATTGGTCCAGGTCTTAGATATTAAAATAGTCTATGGTAGTGTTTGGGTTTAGTTGAATCACTTAGGCTTTTGAACAAATTAAGTGTGATAATTGGCCCATAGTTTAGAACCTTTGTTAGTTGAACTTGTTATCTCACGGATAGCATGAGAATGCTCTAGTTGATATAATTAGACAAAGGTGACTTGTTCACTTATCCTAAGAATAGGTTGAACTAGATATGCGTAGGTGTGGCATTGGGCTTAGAGGTTTGGATGACTTAAGAGTAATACTTGAGGAGGAATAGTCCTATAGAATTAGCATTGATTGATAAGCCTTTGAGATATGATTTAGATAACTTGGACTAATTTTGGGTAGAAGTAACACTTAAAAAGATAAATTGGGACATTAGAAGCGAACCTTATCTAGCCTTAAGATTGAACTATGTAACTTCGTTAGAGACTTATATAAGCGTTGAATGCCTAGAATATGCTATGATAATGTCTGATAAATCTAGAAGAGGTATAAATGTTACGATGATGGTTGCCTGATAAATCCAGAGGATATATTGACATTATGGTGATGCTATGTATGGTAAGCATATATAGATAGATATGTATATGTATGGTTATATTCTTGTATAATTATGCCCGTATGTGTATTAAGAATATGTTGTTTTCCTTGGAAAGTTGTCTATAATTCTTTACCATTAATCACTTGTTAAGTAATGTGGCTCTTGTTAATCCAAATTAGTAAATAGAAGTAGAATATGCCAAATATTGAGTTAATGCTAATTGGTAGGTATAATCATGTGTAGAAGTAAGGATTCACCTATTAGTTATATTTGTCTTGAATAAATGGATAAATAATGGAATTACACCTAGTAAAATGAGTTATGTGATAACTAGTTCTATCCATATAAAGTGGTTACATTACTTGATAGCTAGAAGACTAGAACACTAGTTGGTGGACCTTGTTTAATTATAATGTGGTAACTATTAATTATGGTTGTAAAATTGCTAATCATGATAATAGACTTAACATTATTGATGATTAGTGATATTGATGTATCTTATGCAATACTGTTGGTTCCTTAAATAAGGACATAGAGATATGTGGTGCTAACTAGTAGGTGGCGTTGGTTACTAGATAGATAAGTGTGTTGATAAAATTTATCCTCTTCCTATATAATGACTAGTGTACCTGTGATAACTAGAAGTGTACTTTAGTTAAATGGTGATTATGGTTTAGTTGTACATCTTGACTAGGTAAGGAGGTTGGCTATTTGGTGAATAATGATTAGTTGCTATTTTATGAAGGAGAATTATATAAAGAATTGGTTAGGCTAATGACTGGAGATTATATAATGAATAGAACCTAGTAGCTTAATAATAAGTATTGGTTAGTTAATAATGACTAGATATAGTGTATTGATATCAGTGATTTCTAAATAGCTATATGACTATGGTTGTGATTACCTTGGTGTATGTTATTTTAATTGTGGTAATTGATGAGGATTATGACTTTTGGTACATGACCTTTGATGGGAATTATGGAAACCATGGACATGAAAAGTGGTGAACCTTGGATATTGATGAGTTGGTTTCATGTGTATTTACTTAATGGTTTGATCCTTTCATTCACTCTCCGGTGGTGTGGGATGCTATGATGAGTTATTTACTTTATTGTTACTTGTGTACTTCCTGGTGGAATGGTACACTATGGTGAGTTCTCTTATGCTTTAATTAATGTTGCATATCTTCTCGGTCTTATTGTTATTGTGGTTGTATTAGTGGTGCTTTATGCTTTAGATGATGTACTTTTATATTATATAATGGTATTGGTGCATGATTAATGGATATGTCATAATTTTCTTCTAGTTATATTATTGATTGTATACAATGATGATAAAGATTATTCAAGTTCAATTCTGTAACTTGATTTAGAGATATTTTCTTACTTTATATCATAGTTTAGCTCAGTCAGTCGATGGCGCCTACTGAGTACCCACTATTTTGTTTCTCATACTACACTTCTATACCTTTTTGGTACAGGCTCGAGTACTAGTTGCCGACGCTGAGTTGAGATCATGCTTTGTTGATTTTGCAGAGATAGGGTGAGCTCTTAGGGTTTTAAGTTGCCCGTCTCCCTCCTATATCTATTCAATCTTTGGTATTCAAGATGGATGTATAAGACTATTTAGACTTTGAGTTATATATTCTATGGTCAAACTTAGATACTCTTGCACTGATATTACCAGGTCATGGGAATTAGTATCCCTATTATTATTCTATTATTGAACATTATTATTTATGATTGTGTTATACTATTATGGCCCTTGTCGGGTATTTCTACCAAAGTAAGCCATTGCCTTAGCTCTGAGTTACAATATTGGCTTAACTACTAGTGGGTTTAGTAGGCACCATCATGATTCATGAATCGGGTCGAAAAAAATTGGCATCTGAGCATAGATTTCACCAGTATTGTTGGTACAAGAGCAATCTAATAGTATCCTACGGATTGGAACATTGATGTTTTTTTTCTATCTTTAGGAGGCTATGGGACATTCTTAGGAGTCCTTTACTTCTTTCACTCATATCGTGCTAAGAGTCTCAGTTGGTTTGTAGGATATTTTCTTGACTTGATTCTTTCGCAGATGGCCAGGACACGTGCTACAGTTATGCATAATAAGAGTCCTGAGACCCTGCCTTGTTATGTGTCCCTAGTTAGGGATCAAGATGGGCCACCCCCAAATTCTATTCCTACACCTTAGCTAGAGATTTCTCTGCCATAGAAAATGGTGGACCAGGGACAAGCCTAGGCTTCACCAGGTTTTATTCCTTCTACTTTGCTTATAGACACCTTGATTTAGCTATTGGGTATTATTGATGGTTCGCAGACTACTGAGGTAGAAGTGCAGCTTATAGCTGCATCTTTTGGAGATAAGTTCCTCCTATGCCGACAGTTGTTCAGTCAAAAGTCGCTTAACTAATTATGACCTAGCTTGATATGTCTGCTGAGGATTAGAAAATGCTAGGTAGGTTTTTAAGGTTCGCTCTACCTAGGTTTTTTGGTGCTCTCGGAGAGGATGCATTTGAGTTTCTTACTATTTATGAGGATATAATTTAAGGATTAACCCTTGTTGAGACTTGTGGTGTGGATTACACTATATTTTAGTTGGATTTGTCTACTCGACACTATGGAGAGGTTTTATGAGTTCTAGGATAGTTGGGTCTTCTCCCCTTTCATGGATTTAGTTCTCTGAGATGTTCTTAGAGAAGTTAGGGATTGATTGAGGGATTAGTTCACTAGATTGTAGAAGGACTCTATGTTTGTTGGTGATTATGAGGCCCATTTCCATGAGTTGGCAAAGTATTCAACTTTTATCTTGGATACTGAGTATAAAAGACTTCGCTGCATTGTGAGAGGATTGAAAATTCCTATTAGTATGGCTACCTAGAGTCTAGTTGCCATGGGTAGGACTTTTGCTGAAGTTTCTAATCATGATAGAGTGATGAAGGACATGCATCCTGAGGTCTGAGATAAGAGGCCTAAGTATCATGGAAAATTTGGTGGGCGCCGTAGCAGTTTCCGCTACAGAGGTGGTAGTTCTTAGATTGGGCATCCTCCACGTCCATCTTTTCAGCCCATGGGTTAGGCTAGTCGACCATTTAAAGTAGCTCTTCAAACTATTGATAGAGTTCAATTTGGTACTAGTGGTCGTCTAAGTAAGGGCAGTGATTAGTCTTTGAAAGGTTTGTCTGCAGGCCTTGATAGGTGTTTTGATTACTCTAGTTTAGTCATGTCTGTGAGATTTGGTTTTGCTTATGGTTTTTGCTTTACTTGTAGGCTTCCCTGTTATTTTTTGAGAGAATGCCCTAATTGAGGGGTGATTATTATTTCAACCCATGGTGCTACTCATATTAGGATAGTTTATCCCTCAGGTAGGGGTGGTTTATAAGGTCGAAGGGGTGGTTATCAAGGTGCTCGAGGTGGTACATAGGGAGGCCAAATAAGAGGTCAGTTAGGTGCTCAAATAGGTAGTGGGCATGGTCAGTTATATACAATACCTGCTAGGTCCGAGGTTATGACTTTGGATACTATATTATAGGTATGATTTTGGTGTGGCGCAAGTTGGATCTTGCTTTATTTGATCCCAGATCTACTTATTCTTATACATCTGCTTATTATGCACCACAATTGGACTTGACTAATGATTTATTATCTATTCCATTGCGTGTATCTACTCTCTTGGGTGATTCTTTAGTAGAGGATCGAGTATTCAGATCATGTGTTATGATAGTTAATGATGTTCATACTTACACTAATCTTATTATTCTGAATATGCTGGATTTTGATGTGATTTTAGGCATGGATGGTTTATCCCACTATCATACGATCATGGATTATTTTTCCAAGAACATTACCATAGCCATGCCCGGCGTACTCCCAGTTGTGTGGCAGGGAGTGATTAGCTATGGCCAATGGGGATTCTTTCTTATGTTTGTGCTAGGAGACATATCGAGGAGTTACGAGTCTTATCTCATTTATATATGTGATACTCATGTGGAGAGTTAGTTACTTTACTCTGTTCCTATTATTTGTGAGTTTCCTGATATGTTCCCTACCAACCTGCTTGGTGTTCCCCTTAACCTTGAGATTTAGTTTGCTACTGACCTTGATCCTAGCACCCAACTTATTTCTATGACACCTTATCGTATGGATCTTACTGCGCTTAAGGAGCTGAATTCAAGCTTCAAGATCTTTTTGGTAAGGGTTTTATTAGACTGAGTGTGTCCCCATAGGGAGCTTGTGTGTTGTTTGTAAAGAAGAAAGATGGTTTGATGTGTAGGTATATCAATTATATGAAACTTAATAAGGTGATGGTGAAGAACCATTATCCTATGCCTTGCATGAATGACTTGTTCGACCAGCTTCAGGATGCAATCATGTTTTCTAAGATAGTTTTGAGGTTTGAATATCATTACTTAAGGATTTGGGTTGAGGATATCCCAAAGATAGCTTACAGGACCCGTTATGGTCATTATGAGTTTTTGGTTATGTCATTTTGGCTAACTAATTCCCCAGGTACGTTCATGGATTTGATGAACCATGTGTTCAGACCCTATCTAGACTCTTTTGTTAGTGTGTTCATTGATGACATTTTTGTGTATTCAAAGAGTAGTGCGGAGCATGTTCAACATCTGAGGATTGTGCTCCAGACCTTATGAGACCATATGCTTCTTGCCAAGTTCTCTAAGTATGAGTTTTAGCTTGAGTCAATGTCATTCCTTGGATATGTGGTATCCAAGGCGGGATTTATAGTATACCCGACTATGAATTTGGCGATTCGTGATTAGGCTAGACCTACTTCTCTGACAGAGGTTTAAAGTGTCATTTATTTGGCTGGTTATTATAGGTATCTTATTGAGGGCTTTGCTACCTTTTCAGCTTCTATCACTAGATTGACCTGGAAGGGAGTTCTTTTTTTATGGTTCGAGGAGTGTGAGTTAAGCTTTGGGAAGCTCAAGGATTATCTTACTTTAGCACTAGTATTAGCTCTTCTAATTGAAGGTAAGGGATTCACTATGATTTGTGATACTTCTGGTGTTGGTTTTGGTCTTAGTTGTATTTTGATGCAGTAGGGTCATATTATTGCATATTCTTCTACACACCTTAAAGTACATGAGCGCAACTACCCCACTTATGATTTTGAGTTGGCGGTGGTAGTTTTCGTGCTCAAGATTTGATGCATTATTTGTATGGAGTGCATTGTGATATTTTCATCAATCATCATAGCCTTCAATATCTTATGATGCAGAGAGATCTTAATGCTCGCCAATATAGATGGATGGAGCTATTAAAGGACTATGATATTTCCATCTTGTATCATCTAGGTAAGGCAAATATGGTAGCTGATGCCTTGATTTGCAAAATAGTGAGTATGGGTAGCTTGGGGTGCATATCAGTTTCTCAGAGGCCCTTGGTATGGGACATTCAGTCCTTAGCCAATTTAATAGTTTACATTGATATTTCAAATCATGCGAGGATTTTGGCTCTGTGAAGGCAAGATTCTCCCTATTTGAGCAGATTCGTGGTCATTAGTATGAGAATAGCAAGTTCTATTTACCATGTGCCCAGGTGGTGAGTGGTGAGTCTGAGAGGCACACTATTGATTCCAAGGGTATTTTGAGGTTTCAAGGTCGTATTTGTATTCCCCGGCTTGATGATTTAATTAAGTTATTCTTCATGAGGCTCATAATTCTAAATATTCCATTCATCCCAGTACCGCCAAGATTGATAGAGATTTGAGGTAACATTATTGATGGGATAGGATAAAGAGAGATATGATGGACTTTGTGGCTCGTTGCCTATGCTATTAGTAGGTTAAGACGAAGCATCAACGTCCAGGTGAATTGACCCAGAGATTTCCCATTTCTAAGTGGAAGTGGGAACAAATTACTATGGACTTTATTAGTGGTTTGCTTCGTACTTCTCATGGTCATGAAGACATTTGGGTTATTATGGATCATTTAGCTAAGTCAACACATTTCATTCCTATTTAGATGACCTTCAGTGTTGAGATATTAGCCCAAATTTATGTTTGACAGATAGTTTATTTGCATGGGGTGCCTATTTCTATCATATCAGATCGTGTTTTTGTAATTACTTCACAATTTTTGAGAGTATTCCAGGAGGACTTGGGTACTCAAGTGGATTTGAGTACATCCTTTCCTCCTGCAGACAGATGGTCAGTCTGAGCGGACTATTCAGGTACTTGAGCATATGCTCTGAGCATGTGTTAAGGATTTTAGAGGACAATGGGATCACCACTTAACATTGGTAGAATTCGCATACAACAACAATAATCATTCGAGTATTGAGATAGAACCTAATGAGGCTTTGTATGCTAGGAGATGTCATTCTCCAGTAGGATGGTTTGAGATTTCTGAGGTGAGACCTCATGGCACTGATTTTCTTTAGGACTCATTGGATAGAGTCAGGGTGATTCAGGATAGGCTGAGAGCAACCTAGAGTAAGTAGAAGTCCTATGCCAGTCGTAGGCTTCGTACCTTGAGATTTAGAGTTGGTGACCGTGTATTTCTTCATGTTTCACCTATGAGAGGGATGATGAGGATCGGAAAGAAGGGTAAGCTCAACCCTAATTATATTGGTCATTTTGAGATGCTTTATGCAGTTGGCATGGTGACTTATGAGTTAGCCTTACCTCCAGATTTTATTGCTGTTCATCCAATTTTCTATGGATCTATGTTGCAGAAGTATATTCCTGATCTTTCATATGTTCTTAGAAAGGATTTAGTTCAGTTAGAGGAGTAGGTGACCTTTGTGGAGGAGTCCATACTTATTTTGGCTATTGATGTGAGATAGGTTTGTACTAGAGAGATAACTGTAGTTAAGGTTTGGTGGAGGAATCGCCCAGTGGAGGAGACCACTTGGGAGATTGAGAGTGAGATACAGGTCCAGTATCCTCATTTAGTCTAGACTTCAGGTATTTTTCTTAGTATCCTCATTTAGTCTAGACTTCAGGTATTTTTCTTCATCCTTAACTTTCAGGGAGAAAAGTTCCTTAGTAGTGGATGTTGCAATGACCCTTCAGGCCATTTCTCGCAATTCTGTTTATCTTTGCCATAGAGCTTTTCCATAGCTAGCCCAAGTCATTTGTGACTTCTTAGAATAGATAGTTTGGTTATTGGATAGTTTATTTGGTTTCTAGAACGACTTCCCTATTTAGAAGTCTTCGCTGGTTCTAAATGGACATCAAGCAAAAACTTTAGTAAAATGATATTAGATGGAAAATTTGACTTAGCCAACGCGTTTGGAACGTCGAACTCTGTATGGTTACACATCTTGTTTGCTCATATTGGGATTCGAATGCATCCCGAGGGCTTGACCAAAACTTGGAATCAAATTCCAAGTTTCAGCGGTCTCTCAGTGGAGTAAGTACCGCAATCATATAGGACTTGATGGGATCACGATGGCCAGAATCACAATTAGCGCATGATCATGATCGCACTCTTGAGGGCATGGTATGCTCCATTTAAAAGGCTCTACTTGGCCAAAAATTGGCGATTCCTTCATTGTCTTAAGCCTCTAAAATCCTAATGGAGAGAGTAGTCCTTACAGTGTGTGTTAGGTGTCGATTAGGAGTTTAAACAACTTGCATGTTCGTGATTAGCATTGAATCTAAGGTAAGACTCCTTTAATTTTAGTGTTAAATTATTGAAATTCTAGACCCAAAATCCTAATGGCTTGAGTCTTGATTTTAGCCACAAATATGGTTGTTTTGCACCAATTTATTGAGGGTTATAACTCCCTAATTGTATTTGAATAATGGGCTGGTCTTGAAAACTCATTTTCTGTACGTGAGAGTACATAGGGTTCTTGGTGTAGTTTTGGACTCAAAGCACATTAGTTCAATGTGAGTGTTAACATTCTTGTAATAATGCTTAGGTTATATTTTTGATAGCTTGGCTCATTAAAGAAGCTTCGAGGAAAGGGAAAGCAAAGATTGTTGGTTCGTGAGCTATATTTAGTTTTGAGGTAGGCTAGGCATACTTATTATAATACCTCATACTTTTCCTAGATTAAATTTGTCCCTAGAATGTTAAGAATTTGCTTCAAAGATGAATACCATTTATTTTATGCAGTATTACAATATTAGTATGATGCCCGGTAAATCCGAAGGATATATTGACATTATGGTGATGCTAGGTATGTACTTGAATGATTATGATCGTATGTGTATTATGAATATGTTGTTTTCCTTGGGAAGTTGTGTATAATTCTTTACCATTAATCACTTGTTAAGTGGCATGGCTCTTGCTAATCGAAATTAATAAATAGAAGTAGAATATGCCGAATATTGAGTTAAGACTAATTGATAGGGATAATCATGTGTTGAAGTAAGGATTCACCTATTGGATATGTTTGTCTTGAATAAATGGATAAATAATGGAATTGCGCCTAGTAAAATGGGTTATGTGATAACTAGTTGTATATATATAAGGTTGTTACATTACTCGATGGCTTGAAGACTAGAACACTAGTTGGTAGACCTTGTTTAGTTAAAATGTGGTAACTATTAATTATGGTTGTAAAATTGCTAATGATGATAATAGACTTAGCATTAATGATGATTAGTGATATTGATTTCCTGTATGTAATGCCGTTGGTTGCTTAAATGAGGACTTAGAGATTTGTGGTTGTAACTAGTAAGAGGCGTTGGTTAATAGATAGATAAGTGTGTTGATAAAATGTATCCTCTTCCTATATGATGACTAGTGTACCTATGATAACTAGGAATGAACTTTGGTTAAATGGTGATTATAGTTTGGTTGTACATCTTGACCAGATGAAGAGGTTGGCTATTTAGTGGATAATAATTAGTTTCTATTTCATTAAGGAGAATTATATAAAGAATCAGTTAGGATTACGATTGGAGACCTTACAATGAATAAAACCTGGTTGCTTAATAATAAGTGTTGTTTAGTTAATAATGACTAGATAGAGTGTATTGATATCATAGATATCTAAATGGCTATATGACTATGGTTGTGATTACCTTGGTGTATGTTATTTCAATTGTGGTAATTGATGATGATTATGAATCTTGGTAAATGACCTTTGATGGGAATTATGGAAACCGTGGACATGAAAAGTGGTGAACCTTTGATATTGAGAAGTTGGTTTCATGTGTAATTACTTAATGGTTTGATCCTTTCATGCACTCTCCGATGGTATGGGACATCGTGATAAGTTCTTTACTTTATTGTTCCTTGTGTGTACTTTTTGGTGGTATGGGATACCGTGGTGAGTTGTAATACCCCATACTTTTCGTAGTTCTGTTTAGCCCCAAGTGTATCAAGGGTCAATTTTAAAAGTGTATAATTCTTGATACGTGTAGAATTTTCCAGCACTAGATCCACCAAATGGTAGATAAGTGAATTATCTTTCCAACGATACCAATTTTACTTAAATACGATACCTGGTTGACAAGTTATGACATTTTTAGTGAAAAATAGTAGTTCACCGCGATAGCACTGCGTCGAGGTGAAATACAAATTTGCAATTGTCTATTTTCCAGTAAAGCACCGCAATTATGCCGTATCGCGGTAAAGTCCAAAATCCCACTCGTCCCTTTCTAGTAGCTCACCACAATTTACCAGTATCGCACCAAAATTCTCGATGGAACAGACACCGCATCGCAGTGGAGTGCAAAATGGCTCTTGTCCTATTCTAGTGATGCAACATGATTATGCCACATCACGCTAAAGCCGCAAATGACACTCATCCTTTTTCCAGTATGCCACTGCAATTGCGCCACATCTCACTGCAGTGCAAAATTGAGATTTCCAGTTCTAAACTTGTTTTTCCAAACGGAAATTTAGTCTTTTTCCAAGCCTCCATATAGTGAAAAACAAGGAATTAAACCTATTCTAAGCATTATATCTTCATTTTCATCAAAATTCCTCTCCAAGAAACCCTAGAACTTCAAATTTCAAACCTCAAGAAATCCAAATTTCACCATTCTTTTAGCAAGATAACCCAAAATACAAGATTTCCAATTCAAGATCTTCAAGAAACAATCTTGAAGAGCACAAATAGGAACTCAAAGTTCAAGCTTCTTCATTTATTCATCAACTAAGGTATGTGGGGTTTTCAACAAGGATAATTCTTTCATCCTTGTGTCCAAAATTAGTTTTTGAAGTTAATTTCACATGAATTTACATGAGTTTCAAATTAGGGTTCATACCCAAATATAGTTATTTGAAGATTATGATCCTACAAGTGATTTAAATATTGAATTGAATATCTACTTTCGTATTTTTATGAGTATGATATTAATTTCCAGATTTAGAATTGAATTATTAGTACTTTCATTACTAAGCATGAACTTTTTGATGATTTGACATGAATTCGATGCATGGGTTATTAAACCCTAGTTTGAATGTTGATATTTCAAGAAGATTATACTTTTAAGCATCCTATAATTAGTTTATATCCAGATTTTGAACAAGATTTGATCTTTTTGATCCTCAGCTTAGATATAAAATCCACTTTAAAATTTCATTACAATTTATATTAAACAAATGCATGATTGGTTTTCATTGTAAACCCTTATATTAGTTTTAAAAATGAATTTCCTATAAAATGAGCATACAGATTAAAGGGAGTAGTAGTTAGCATCGAGTTGCGTATATTTACATGCCCCAAAACTACGAGCCAACATAGATTCAAATTATCAGATTATTCTCATTTCTATATGGATGCTAGTTACAGATTTTGATCACTCAGCTTAGGTTATACTCTTTGGCTAGAGTATGACATCTCTCCCTAATGTGAGGTTTTCCCATAAGAAAACTAGATGTTGGACACTATGATAGCTCACATAGTGTATGTCAGTTAGAAAAACCTCCCTAGAGAAAAGAAAATCCTAGTAGAAAAGATTTTAGAAATACGTGTAAAGGATCACTATTTTATTCAGATATTGTTTTATATAAGTCATTAGCTATGAGATTACAGTGTTCAGTTTACAGATACAGAGGTGTCCTTTTACACTTAGCATGTCTAATTTGAAAATGAATTTCAAGTACAGATTTAGAACTAATTGTGGTGACTCACAACATTTATATAATATGTTTTATCATTAATGATCTATGATTGTAGTTTTCCTCATTGTTTACTTATGCATTCACCCCCATATTCTCACTACATTCTAGAAGTACTGATCCACAAATATGTCTACGTGCTATATTATTTAATTATGTGGGTTCAGGTTCTCAATTGTAGCAGTGTGAGTGAGTTCGAGCATCTTCATCTACATTCGACAATTGGTGAGTCCTCATAGTTTGGCAACATAGTCATTAAGATTTTCTAACTTATTATAGTAGTTGATTCAGTATTTTCAGTCAATTCGAGTCAGCTTGGGGTTTGTCCCAGTGGCTCTCTAGTTATTAGTAGTAGAGGCTTGTCAAACTATTAGATATAATTCAGATTTCTAGTATTGATTGTCCAGACTTTTGAGTCTAATATTCTCAGATATTATGTTCAGATAATTTCAGCTTAGATCAGACAGACTTCGGCATTGAATTTATGTTTATATTTTCCTATTATGAGTTTCAAATTTAGTAGAAGGCTTAAAGGGTTAGCTTGAGGCTACTCGTAGTATTGAGCACTGTGTGGTGTCTCGGGACCTATTTTTCGAGTATTACAAACTTGGTATCAGAGCCTAAGGTTATAAGAGTCCTAGGGAGTTAGACAAGTCGATTTATGTATAGTCTTGATCATGGGAGTGAAGTGTGCCATATTTATGAGCAAGAGGCTATGGGACTTTTTAGAAAATCATCTCTTTCTTTCATGATCTATCATGATTACAATATCTCTATCTTCTTTTAACTCATGCTCTTTTGTGACAGTTGAATATACCTCCTCGCCAAAAAAATGCATGCAGAAATGATAATTAACCACCCAGTTTGCTGACCCACTAAATGAGAATGTATCCCATTCTAAATTTTGGGTCTCTTTTCAGGCGTTAGACCAAAATGTAACTGCCAATGTTTAGGAAAACCATCAGGTGGCAGTCCTACTTTAGAATAATGGGGATTTAGCAGCAGCCAGAATTTGTGACTTCATAAGAATGAATCCGCCTGAGATCTTTGGGTCAAAAGCAGGTGAAGACCCACAACTTTACTTAGATGATATAAGAAAGATCACCCAAATTATGTATGTTATGATTGGGTGGTTATACGGAAGAATGGTTGAGGTGAGAATACAGCTCCTATGAGTTGGTAAGTATTTTAGGATGCAGTTCTAGATAGGTTCTTTCTGTATGAAAATAAACAAAGGTAGAGGATTTTGTGAACCTGAGGCAGGGCTCGGTAACACTGAAGGAGTACTTCCTTAAGTTCAACTAGTTGTCTAAGTATGCCCCTGATATGATGGTTGATCCTAGGTAGAGTATGAGTAAGTTTGTTACTGGAGTATATGGTTTTGGTAATCAAGGAGTGTAGGACTGCCATGCTTATTGGGGATATGGATCTTGCTAGGCTGATAATTCATGCTCAACATGTTAAGGCGGAAAAATTAAAAGGGATAGAGAGGGGAAATAAAAAGGCTAGAACTGGGTAGTTTGAATATGGCCAAACAAGGTTTGGAGGGGGAAATTGTTCGTAGTTTTAGAGTCGCTCATCTATGCCAGCGCTATCTTCAGCTAGTTCTCTCACCCTTAGAGCTAGGCAGGGGTAGTGAGGTAAGACTTCTATGTCTAGATCTCAGCATAGTGTGAGTGGAAAGACTAGTTATCCTTCATATGCTAAGTGTGGTGAGAATCATCTTGGTGAGTGCTTGTTGGGACAAAAAGTTTGTTATGATTATAGTAAGTTGGGTCCTAAAATCAAAGAGTGTCCGTATGCTAAGCAGGGAAACAGGGATGTTCGTCCCCAAACTCAGGCTACTAGCGCACTAGCTCCTGTAGGTCACCCAGTCCCTCCTCAAGATGCATCATCCAGTACCGGTGGCAGTCAATGCCAGAATCAATTTTATAATTTACCATCCTATCAGGAGTAGGAGAGTTCACTAGATATTGTTACCGGTATTCTTTGTGTCTTTCATCTTGATATTTTTCTGTTGTTAGATACAGGGTCAAATCTCTCATATGTGACCCCACTAGTTGCAGTAAATTTTGAAGTAGATCCTGGAAAGATTCCTAAGACCTTATTAGTTTTTACCCCATTAGGTGAGTCAGTTGTTGCCAAATAGATCTATAGAAAGTGTCTAATCACTGTCCTTCATAAGATCATTTTAGTACACCTAATAGAGCTAGATATGGTCAACTTTAACCTTATTCTGGACATGGATTGGATCCATTCGTGTTATACATCTATAGATTATCGTACCTGAGTGGTGAAGTTTTGGTTTACAGATGAGCCAGTCTTTGAGTGGAAAGGTAATTCAGAGTCTCCCAAGAGTCATTTCATGTCATATATTAAGGCTAGAAAGTTGATCTTAAAAGGGTGCATTTGTCATATAGTTTGAGTCAAATACACTAAATCTGAGGCTCTAATAGTTTAGTTAGTTCGTATATTTAATGAGTTTCCTGAAGTCTTTCTCAAAGATCTGCCAGGGGTACCTTCCGATAGGGAAAAAGAATTCGATATTGGCCTTCTTCCAGATACTCAACCCATCTCTATTCCTTCATATATGGATCTACCCGACCTTAAGGAGTTAAAAGAGCAGCTTAAATACCTCTTAGATAAAGGTTTCATAAGGCCTAGTGTCTCTCCATGGGGTGCTCCCGTCGTATTTGTCAGAAAGAAAAATGGTTCTTTTCAAATGTGCATTGACTATCGTCAGCTGAATAAATTCACAATAAAAAACAAATATCCTCTTCCTAAGATTGATGACTTATTTGACCAACTCCAAGGTGCAGGTTATTTCTCCAAGATAAACCTTAGATCCGACTATTTTCAATTTAGAGTAAGGGAATGTGATATTCCAAATACAGCTTTCAAAAGATACTATGGTCATTTTGAGTTTCTAGTCATGTCTTTTGAGCTGACAAATGCCCCAGTAGCCTTCATGGACTTGATGAATAGAGTGTTCAAACTGTATTTGTACATATTTTTCATGGTCTTTATCAATGATATTGTTGCCTATTATCGTAGTGACATGACCATGCAAACCATCTTAGAATTATGTTGGAAACTCTTAGACATCACCAGTTGTTCACCTAATTCAGCAAATGTAAATTTTGTCTAAGGTCAGTAGCTTTCCTCAGTTATATTATTTTTAGTGAGGGCATTAGAGTTGATCCCTAAAAGATAGAAACAGTAAGAAACTGGCCTAGACCATTCTCTCCACCAGACATCAGAAGTTTCTTGGCTTTAGCTGGCTATTACAGATTTTTTTTGAGAGATTTTCCTCTATTGCATCCCCAATATCTAGATTAAATCTGAATAAAGTTAAGTTTCAGTGGTCAGATTTTTGTGAGAAGAGTTTTCAAGAGTTGAAGACTCGACTCACTTCAGCTCTAGATTTATCGCTACATAATGGTATAGGTGGGTTCATTGTATATTGTGACGCTTCTAGAATCGGTCAGGGTTATGTTTTGATGTAGAAAGGTAAGGTTATAGCCTATTCCTCTAGACAACTTAAGCATCACGAAAAGAACTACCCTACCCATGACCTTGAGCTAGCTACTATTGTATTTGCAATAAAAATCTAGAGGCACTATCTTTATAGGGTACATATTAATGTATTCACGGACCACAAAAAGCTTGCAATATGTATTTACTCAGAGGGAGTTAACTCTTCATTAGAGAGGATGGTTAGAATTATTGAAAGATTATGATATGAGTGTGTTATATTATCCGAGCAAGGCTAATGTAGTGGTAGACTCCCTTGGTAGACTGTCTATGGGCAGTGTTTCTTATGTAGAGAATAATAAGAGAGAATTAGTTCAAGAAGTTCACCGGTTAGCTAGATTAGGTGTGAGGTTGGTGGACTCAGTTGAAGGGAATATTTGGGTTCAGAGTAGTTTAGAATCTTCTCTAGTTTATCAAGTGAAAGAGAAGTAGGATAAGGACTCTAGTTTAGTCAAACTGAAGGGTTCAGTTAAAGACCAAAAGGTTGAGGTTTTCTCCCAAGGTGGAGATGGTATGTTGATATACTAGAATAGATTGTGTGTGCCTTATGTTGATGATTTAAAGCAGCAGATTATGGTAGAAGCGCACGGTGCACGTTACTCCATTCATCCACCAAGATGTACCGCGATTTGGAGGAAGCCTATTAATGGAGTGGTATGAAGAAAGATATCGCAAAATTTGTAGACAAGTGTGCAACTTATCAACAGGTTAAGGTAGAGATCCAAAGACCTGGTGGCATATTGCAGGAATTTAGTATTCCCACTTGGAAGTGGAAAGAGGTGAACATGGAATTTGTAATAGGGTTACCCCCTTTCTACCGACATTATGATTTGATTGGGTTATTGTAGATAGATTGATCAAATCAGCCCACTTTTTGCAAATTCATATGTCCTACATATCTGAAAATTTTGCTAAGTTGTATATCAGAGATTTGGTTAGAATGCATGGAGTTCCCTTATCTATCATCTCAGATAGGGGTACTCAATTTACCTCTCAGTTTTAAAAGCCTTTCCGAAGGGTCTTGGTACCCAAGTTAATCTTAGTTCAGCTTTTCATTTGCAGACAGATGGTCAAGCAGAGAGGACTATTCAGACTCTAGATGATATATTGAGAGCATGTGTTCTTTATTACAAAGGCAGTTGGGATGACCACTTGTCGTTGATCGAGTTTTTGTACAATAATAGTTACCATTCTAGTATTCAGATGGGCACGTTTGAGGCTCTATATGGGCGAAGATATAGATCACCCATAGGTTGGTTTAAAGTGGGTGGGGCAGCTTTGATTGGGCCAGATATAGTGTTTGAGGCTATGGAGAAAGTTCAGTTGATTTGAGAGAGATTGAAAGCTGCTCAAAGTTGTCAGAAATCTTATGTAGACATAAGAAGGAGAGATATTGAATTTGAAGTAGATGATCTTGTGTATTTGAAGGTTTCACCCATGAAAGGGTTGAAGAGATTTGGTAAAAAAGGGAAGCTTAGACCCTAATATGTGGGTCCCTATATGATTTTGAGCAGTGTGGGAAAGGTAGCTTATGAGCTTGAGCTACCTGCACACTTGTCATCGGCTCACCCAGTGTTCCATGTATCCTTATTGAAGAAGTGCATGGATGATTCAGCTGTAGTAGTCCCTCTATAAAGCATAAATATTCAGAATAGCCTTCCATACGAAGAACTTCCAATAGAGATTCATGATAACCAGATCCGTAGACTAAGGAACAAAGAAGTTCCCTTGGTCAAAGTTCTATGGCAAAATCAGTCCATTGAGGTTGCTACTTGAGAAGCAGAAGTACACATGAGTACCAAGTATCCTCCCCTCTTCTCCACAAACTCAAATTTAGCCTAAGGTAACAGTCTTCCTTAATTTAGTTCTATTCCATTCGCAGATTCAGCTGCATGATTATCTTCATGTCAAGTTATGCATTCATAGATTAGTACAAATGCTCAGTATATTGCAGATTCAGTCATGCAATTTTGTTTCAGTTGTGCATGCCAGTATATAGCCTTAGTTCCTCAGTATCCTCAATTTAACTAGTCTCATTCGAGGATGAATGTTCCCAAGGGGGAGATATGGTAATGCCCCATACTTTTGTTAGTTCCATTTAGCCCCTAGTGTGTTAAGGATCAACTTTAAAAGTGTATAACTCTTGATACGTGTAGAATTTTCCAGCTCTAGAACCACTAAATAGTAGATAAGTGAATTACTTTCCAACGAAAACAATATCGCTTAAAACTGATACGGTTGAGAAGCTATGACATTTTTAGTGAAAAGTAGTAAGTGATTTGCAGTGAAGTGTAGATTGACAATTTTCCATTTTCCAGTGAAGCACCGAATTCTACCGCATTGTGGTAAAGTCCAAAATTCCACTTGTCCTTTTCCAGTAGCTCACCGTGATTTGCCTGTATCATGCTATAATTCTCAATAGAACCAACACGGTGTCATGGTAGAGTGCAAAATGGCACTCGTCCTTTTTCAGTGACACAACACAATTATGCTGCGTCACGCTAGAGCCAAAATGACACTCATCCCTTTTCCAGTAAGCCACCGCAATAGTGTCGCGTTGCATCATGGTGCAAAATTGAGATTTCTAGTTTCAAACTTATTTTTCCAAAGGGAAATTTATTCTTTTCCCAAGCCCCCAAATAGTGAAAAACAAGTAATTAAACCTATTCTAAGCATTATACGCTAACTTTCATCAAAATTCCTCTCCAAGAAACCCTAGAACTTCAAATTTCAAACCTCAAGAAATCCAAACTCCACTGTTATTTTTCCAAGATAACCCAAAATTCAAGACTCTCAATTTAGGATCTTCAAGAAACTGTCTTCAAGAGCACAAATAGGAACTCAAAGTTCAAGCTTCTTTATTTATTCATTAATTAAGTTATGTGGGCTTTTCAACAAGATTAATTCTTTCATCCTTGTGTCCAAAATTACTTTTTGAAGTTAATTTCATTTGAATTTTCATGAGTTTCAGATTAGGGTTCATACCCAAATATTATTATTTGAAGATTTCGATTCTACAAATGATTTAAGTATTGAATTGCATGTCTACTTTCATATTTTTTTGCGTATGACATTAATTTTTAGATTTAGAATTGAATTATCAATACTTTCATTTTTTAAGCATGAACTTTATGATGTTTTGACATGAATTTGATGCATGAGTAACTAAGCCCTAGTTTGAATGTTGATATTTCAAGTACATTATTCTTTTAAGAATCCCATAATTATATATCCAGATTTTGAACAAGATTTGATCTTTTTAATTCTCAGCTTAGATAAGGAATCCACTTTTTAGTTTCATTATAGTTTATATTGAACAGATACAATATTGGTTTTTATTATAAACCCTTATATTAGTTTTAAAAGTGGATTTCCTACAGAATGAGCATACACATTAAAGAAAGTAGTATTTACCATCGAGTTGGGTATGTTTACATGCCCCAGAACTATGAGCCAACATAGGTTCAAATTATCAGATTATTTCCATTTCTTTATGGATGATAGATACAAATTGGGATCACTTAGCTTAGGTTGTACTCCCTGGCAAGAGTATGAAACCTCTACTTAAAGTGACGTTTTCCCATAAGGGAAGTAGACGTTGGACACTAAGATAGATCATATAGTGTATGTCAGTTAAAAAAACCTTCCCACAGAAACATGTAATCCTAATAGAAAATAATAACAAAAAATATTTTAAAATTCAGTGTAAGGGGTCATGATTTTATTCAGATATTATTTTATATAAGTCATTAGCTATAAGATTATAGTTTTCAATTTATAGATACAGAGGTGAATCCTTTTACACTTAGCATGTATGATTTAAAAATAGATTTTAAGTATAGCTTTGGAACCAAGTTTGATGGCTCACAATATTCATATAGTATGCTTTATCATTCGTGATCTATGATTATAGTTTTCAATTACTCAAGCCTAAGTGAGCCCTTATTACTTAGCATGTATTATGTATGAGAAAAATATATACAGTTCCTCACTGTTTTACTTATGCATTCACCCCCATATGCTTAGTACATTGTAGAAGTACTGATCCATATATATGTCTATATGCTACATTGTTTAATAATGTAGGTTTAGGTGCTCAGTTTCAGCATTACGTGTGAGTTCGAGCATCTCCCTCTACATCCTGGCAGTTGGTGAGTCCTCATAGTTTGGGGACCCAGTTATTCATATTTTCTAGCTTATTACAGTAGTTTATTCAGTATTTTCTGTCAGTTCAAGTCAGCTGGGGGCTTGTCCCAGTGGCTCTCTAGTTATTAGTAGTAGAGGCTTGTCAGACTGCTAGATATAATTTAGATTTCCAGTATTAATTGTCTAGACTATTGAGTCTAATATTCTCAGATATTATGTTTAGAATATTTCAGCTTAGATTAGACAGACTTCCATATTTATTTTATATTTATATTTCCCTATTATGAGATTTAGATTTAGTAGAAGGCTTACAGGGTTAGCTTGAGGCTACTCATTGTCTTGAGCATCGTGTGACATCTCGGGACCCAATCTATTATACCTACAATCCGCGCACCCCCCTACAAATGGTATCAAAGCCCAGTAACCTAAAAAGTACGGAAGAGATGTGTATTAGAGTTAGAGTTAAAAAATTACCTACGAAAATATTAAATTAATTATGCGAAGACCATTTAAAAATAGAGAAGCTTTTAGAAAAATAAAAGAATCATTAATTAGTAATTATTCAGAATATATAAGTCTAAATAAAATAAAAGAAAATCCACAAAAACTAGCATATTTAATTACATTAATATCTAGTATTGAATCAAAATTAATAACACATTTAAAATCTAGAAGAATGAAATATATACCGCCTAATTATAATAAAATTAGATTTAAATATCCACCAAGATATTATAAATATAATTTAAAATGAATAAAATACAACAATATAAAGAATTAAGACAAATTATCTCTGAAAAACGTAAAGAATTAAAAATAAGAATAGAAAGACTAAATTATAATATATTTGCCGGAGTTAGTAAAAATTCAATAAATACACAAAAAGATGAAATATCAAAATTAGAATCACAAATAGATAGCTTAGAATATATATATCAACATGAACTATTCACAATAAAATGAATAAAGAAGAATTTATAATAGATGAAAAAATATATGAAAATTACGAAGGATCAAAAATAAAAATAGTATTTTCTAATCTAGGACGAAGATATAAGAAAATAGGTGAACATTTATATTTAATGTTAGAAAAAGAAGAATTAAAATTAGAAGATAAATTAACAGCAATGGTAAGAATAGAAAAAGAAAATGAAGAGATAGATAGGAAAAAAGAAATAGAAAAAATAAAACAACAAACTTACGGAAGAAATACGAAAAATAGAAGAAACCAAAAATAGTAGAATTGCTGAATTAGAAAAAGAATTACAAATGTTAAAAGAACTGTATGAACAAAGACAGAAAGAAAAAGAAGAAAAAGATAGAGAACAAAAATTACTAAATGAGATAATCAATTTAAGGAAAAATTAGAAATAAAAAATGAAGAGTTAGAAATAAATAATATAGATATTGAAGAAACAGATAATTATGAGTCCGAAGATAGTGAAACATATACAGAAATATTAACAAATACAAAAAATTTAGAAATCAGTGAAGAACAAAATATTAATGAGGAAAACTTAGAAAATACCCAAACAGAAATAAATACTCTTGATAAAAAAGAAAATGAAAACATAATACCTAAAACAACAGAAATAAGAAAACCCATATATTATAAAAATAAGTTTAAAAAATATAATGAATATAATAAATGGATACCAAAACAAATAGTAAATAAAAATTATAACTTTTTAGATCTAGACTGTGTAATAGATACAGAAAAAACAATACAATTATGGACAGGATATATGACAAAACAATTATTAGATAATAATATAAATATAACAGATGCACCGGAATATATAGAAAAAACATTAATAGGATCAGTAAAATTATGGTTTGCAAATCTAACCGAAAATAGCAAAAAAGTATTAAGAACTAATAAACCTATAGAAGGAACATCATCAACAACAACTAAACTAACACCTATAGAACTATTAAAAAAATATGAAACAGCTATAAAAGATGAATTTGGTAGTACGACAACAATCGAAGAAGAACAAAATGAAGAAAAAGATACAAATAGAAATTTAATGTTAAAATTAGCAATATGTAATATGTGCTATATAGATGAATATACTTGCGCATTTAAAGAATATTATTACAAAGGAGCATATAGTATAGAAGAAAGTAAAGAAATAAGAAAATTATATTTTAATAAATTACCCGAACCATTTAGTTCAAAAATAATAAAAAGTTGGGAAGAAGCAAAAATAGTAGATACGTTAGGAGCAAGAATAAAATATTTACAACAATGGTATAGAAACTTATGTGAAAAATATAGAGAAGAATTAAAAATGGAAAAAACATTAATAAGAAATTTAGCTTGTTGCAAAAATAAAATAGCACCCCAATTTGGATGCGAAGAAAGATATTATAAGAAAAGAAAAAGACATAAGAAATATAAGAAATATAAAAAATCAAAATATAAATATAAAAAACCAAGAAAAAGATATTATGTAAAAAATTATAAACATAAGAGACCATATAGAAAAAAGAAATCTATAAAAGAATGTACTTGTTATAATTGTGGCAAGTTAGGACATTTAGCTAGAGATTGTAAATTACTGAAAAATCCAAAAAATAAACAAATATCAGAAATAAAAATAGAAAATACCGAATACATGCAGATAGATTATATAGATTATGAATTAGAAAGTGAAGATAGTATATATGAAATTTCAGAAAATGAAACAGATAATGAACTAGATAGCGAAATAGATGAATCAAATGACTGAAGAAGATATAAAAATAATAACAAAGGAAGAATATTTAAATGATGAAGGAACGGAACAAAAAATAATATTTGACAGTAATATATTTGATGAAATAAAAGGAAAAGAATTAGATTTAAGTGTAGACAAAATATTTAAAATATCAACAATAAAAAATATTTTTACTAGGAAAAAGGATGAATATTACGTAGTATGCCAAAAAGAACATGTAATAGACTGCAGATATGCAAAAGGAAAAGCTAGTATACCACTAGTAACAAAAAGAATAATTAATAAAGAAATAAATGATATAAAAAGTAAAGGAGATCCAATAAAATATGTACACCTTGGAGGTACAGAGATATTAATAAAAGCATGTTTTAGAGAAGGAATAGATACACCAATAGAATTATATTTAGCAGACGACAGAATTATAAAACCTATAGAAAAAAGCATAATAACTGCCGTAAAAGGAAATCTAATATACTAAAAATTTAAATTTATAATAAGTGCGAATTATTCAGTAGCAGTAACAGATAGGAATATAGATAAATCATTAGTATTATATTGGAAAATATCAGGAATAGAGTTAACCCCAGGAAGTAAAATATTTACAGCAAGATGTAAAAACCTATATGTATTAACAACAAAACATAAAATAACGGGAAAAAATAAAATTAACAAAATACAAATAGAAAGCCCATTTGAACAAATAGTAAAAACAATAGATTATAATGATTATACCTATAGAGACATAGATACAGAAGAAAATTTAGAAATAGTAAATGATAGAATAAGTACAACGAAAAGAATAGCTAATGAAAAGCCAGAGTCATCAAGCTCATCAAAAAGAACAAGTTATGAAACAAACTCAATAAGTAATTTAAACCAATATTACATAACAGGAAAAATAAATGAAAAAGAATATCTAATACTTTTGAATACAGGACAAGAAGAAAATTATATAGCAAAATATCTAGTAAAAAATGAAGAAATAAAAACCGATAATAATATATGCCCAGATTTACCAAGAAGTTTAATAAATAATAAAAATCTAGCAGAAAAAGAATTAATATTAGGAGTTAGAAAAATAAAAATAGAATTCGAAGTAAAGGAAGAAATGCAAAAAGCAGATATAATATTAGGAATAAAATGGTTGGAACAAGTAAAACCATACAATATAGAACATACACAATTAACCTTAACATATAACCAAGAAAAGTTATTCTTAAAAAGAGCCTTAACATGAAATGAAGATACATGTATTAATGAAGATAGTAGTAGAAGGATATTACAGTAGATATTATACGCCTATGATAGATACAGGAGCAGAAGCTAATTTATGTAGATATAATTGCTTACCAGAAAGCAAATGGGACAAACTAAAAACACCAATAATAGTTAAAGGATTTAATAATGAAGGAAGCTTAATTACTTATAAAGCTAGAAATGTAAAAATACAAGTATGGGATAAGATATTAACAATAGAAGAAATTTATAACTATGAATTAACATCAAAAGATATACTTTTAGGAATGCCATTTTTAGATAAATTATACCCACATATAATAACTAAAACAGACTGGTGGTTTACAACACCATGCAAACAAAAAGTAAGAGCAAAAAGAGTTAATAATAAAATAAGAAAGAAAACTGATTGGATAAAAGGAAGTGAAAAAATTACACAAAAGTTAGAAAATATAAACAATACTGAAGATACTGTAGAACTAGTAGTATTTTCGATAAATAAAACAGAAATAACTATATTTTCAATTAATAAAATAGAAATAATCCAGAAAAAATTAGAACAATTATATAGTGAAGATCCATTAAAAGGATGGGAAAAACACAAAACTACTATAAAAATTGAATTAATAGATAAAAATAGCATAATAACACAAAAACCATTAACATATAATTTTGATGATTTAAAAGAATTTAAAATGCACATAGATGAATTATTAGAAAAACAATATATACAAAAAAGTAATAGTAAACATAATAGTCCAGCATTTATAGTAAATAAACATAGTGAACAAAAAAGAGGAAAAAGTAGGATGGTTATTGATTATAGAAATTTAAATGCAAAAACTATAACATATAATTATCCGATACCAAATAAGATATTAAAAATAAGACAAATCCAAGGATATAATTATTTTAGCAAATTTGATTGTAAATCAGGATTTTACCACCTAAAGCTAGAAGAAGAATCTAAAGAATTAACCGCATTTACGGTACCACAAGGATTTTATGAATGGAACGTATTACCATTTGGATATAAAAATGCACCAGGTAGATATCAACATTTTATGGATAATTATTTTAAACAATTATCTAATTGTATAGTATACATAGATGATATATTATTATATACAAAAACCAAAGAAGAACATTTAAAATTATTAGAACAGTTCACAGATATAATAGAAAAATCAGGAATAAGTCTAAGCAAAAAGAAAGCTGAAATTATGAAAAACCAGATAGAATTCTTAGGAATACAAATAGATAAAAGTGGAGTAAAAATGCAACAACATATAGTACAAAAAATAATAAATTCGAAAGAAGAATTAGATACAAAAAAGAAATTACAATCATTTTTAGGATTAGTAAACCAAGTAAGAGAATATATACCAAAATTAGCAGAAGCCTTAAAACCACTGCAGAAAAAATTAAAAAAGGATATAGAATATAATTATGATGAAAAAGATAAAAAACAAGTTCAAAAAATAAAATTACTTTGTAGAGAATTACCTAAATTACAATTTCCAGACGAAAATAAAAAATTTATATATATAGTAGAAGCAGATGCAAGTGAATATAGCTACGGAGGAGTACTTAAATATCGATACGAAGCAGAAAAAATAGAACATCATTGTAGATATTACTCAGGTACGTTCAACGAAACAGAAATAAAATGGGAAATAAATAGAAAAGAGTTATGTTCATTATATAAGTGTTTATTATCATTTGAGCCATATATTGTATATAACAAATTTATTGTACGAACAGATAATACACAGGTACGTTGGTGGCTAACAAACAAAATACAAAATTCAGTTACAACAAAAGAGATTCGAAGACTAGTTTTAAATATATTAAATTTCACATTTACAATTGAAGTGATCAGTACTAACAAAAATGTTATTGCAGATTACATATCAAGACAAAGCTACACAGACTGAAATAGTAGAGGAAGATACTCTAGAAAAAATACTTAACACCCTAACTACGCTTTCAATGAAAGTGGACAGTATGGGTAATGAGATAGAAAAGCTAAAGACTAATGAAGGTAAACTGAAGTCTATAGCTACAAATCAGCTAACTCAGCAGTGTGCAGAGCTATGTCGATCGGAAGACATTAAAAATCCAGAGCTAGAAGGAGACGTTGGGACACTCCATAAAACCCATAACATTTATCAATCTACTTCTGCAGGTACAAGCAAAGGAGTTAATAGACCAAGATACCAAAATGCAAATATGAATAAAATATTCGAAAAACCATTTACCCCTAAAACACAAAAAGACCATTTATTCATACCCCCACAAGTTAATACATACCGAGACAGCCTAAACCAAGACAAGAAAATATACAACTACACAGCCCAAAAATACATAGAAAATATATACAGAGTACAAACTTTTCTAAACCACAACCCCAGAGCTACAGATATCAAAGAACCAAATACCAATTATATAACCCAAAAATTACAAGGATACAACAAACTGATAGCACTACCCAAAACTAACCCAAGCCTAGTTAAAACTTGTTTTGACTATGGACTACTAAATACCATATACACCCAAGACGGAGAAGAGTTAACAGCTATGGAAGAATTATACAAGATATTTACTACCTATAAAAGAATAACAAAAGGAACTTTATTTTATATAAAATGTTATACTGCACCAGCAGAGATATTATATGATGAGATAAAACCAGTGATACAAGTTGTAAAGATAGGACTGACAAGAGACATGATTATACCGGAAGATATATCGCGACAACCGGAGATACCTAGAATAGAGATACCAGATTTTTACGCAAATAAAAGACTTATTGGACTAGCTACGATCATACAAGAACTAGCAAATAACTACGCTAACGGAAATCCAATATGGAGCTACTATTCAAGAGACCACCAAATGATATATTCAAATTCGAAAGAACTAAGACAAGCAGATATGGAAGATGTAAGACAGTGGATATTGACACTACTCAACCCAGAAAAACAATCTACCGCACGAGCAATAAAAAAGGGATTTATTTCAGACGGACTACTAACGAGATACTGTAAGATAATTGGACATAAATATCCAGACCACCAATGTTCGAGGTGCAATGGAGAAGATAATATTATTCCAGAGGTACATCTAGAATAAAGAAGATAAAATGCCAGCTGGAAGGATAAGAAAAAGAGCAATAATGGAGCAGATACGGAGCAATAATGGAGCAGATACGACAAAAATCAACGGAGACAAGATACTGTACATTAATTAATTTGTTAGACTTTTACGTAGAAAAAATATATATGTAGCCACTATAGTTGACTATTTTTTCTTAAGTTTTAGAAATTGTATGTAAGTTAGATACCTTAGGCTTTACTTTACGTAATGTAACTTAGAAATTTAGGATAAAGTAGATGGGGATAGGCCCCACTGTTTTAAATTTTCATTACTTTTTAGAAAACAGTAGAGATGTAAATTTGTAAGTTCATTCTTTGTAAGTTCATTCTATAAATACAAAGGTCGAGGGTATTGCGGAAAGCAAGCCTTCTAAGCCTTCTTTTGAAGCAAACCTTTCTCTCTCCATTCCACAAAAATTTACTCAGTTAATTAGATAAATATACTCCAATGGAAAAAGCTATGGAACAACAAAACTCAGAAACATCAAAGCTACCGGAACAGGTATATCTATTTACAATTATGAATAGCTAATTTCATAATTCCCAACAATCATGATATGATAAAATAAATTCATATTAGTTACTTTATAGTAGAATTATTCGAAGAATAATATGTTAAGAAGTTTATTAACAAAGAGGAAACGGAGAAATATCCCTAAGGACTATGCCATCCTAAAGGTGAAACCATTGAGGCAAGAAGCCGTGGCGGGGAGTAACCAGAGTAGAGGCGCTGTTTAAGGGAAAAAGTATCCAGATTACCATGTTAATAGTGACGGAAGAACATATTATTTAAGAATAATCTAGTATATAGTAAGCCAATATGACCATATTTTGTTGTGCACGTGATTGAAGGGAATATTTTGAAAAAAGCAAATTTATGAAAAATGAATGATAATATATCTGATGTGATGGTAGATAAATTCAAGATACTTATTTTGTATGCACTTAGAAATATAAAAGTAGCAGATATAAGAAAAATAATATTAGAAAAAGCTTTTGGTAAAAATTATATGTCTAGAATAAGCTATATACCACAAATACCTAACTACTCTTATAAATACTTAAGGTGATAAGTTACATAAAAAAAAAAAAATAAAAATAAAAAACTTTTGCAGTTACTAGAAAAAATAAAAATAAACACATGGAAAACAAAGATATAAAATTTCTTAATAAAAATATGCAAAAACTACTGAGACTAAAACAAACAGCTACAAAACAATTTTAAAAAATAGATCATTTAGATTATCTTAAAGTTTTAATATTATATATACTTAAAAACATAGAAATTATAGATATTAAGAAAATAATATTAGAAAAAGTAATAGACTACGAAATTGAAACTATAAATTATCTAGAACAGTTATACAAAGAAATTTACCCAGAAGGATATTATTCAGATTAAAAAATGTTGGAATATATTAGACAAACTAGAGAAAATCAAGAAAATCTAAATAATGAAATTAATTATGGAAACCGAATTAGACAAATAATGAAAGACCTAAAAGAAAAACTAATATGGATAGAAAAAACCTTAGAAAATTTAGACAAAAGTACATGTGATAGTCTATATAATTTAAAAAACTCACTACGAGAAGAACAACACAAAATAATAAATAACATTGAAAATCTAGAATTAGATATATATTATAGCACAGATAGGATAAATTATTATACAAGAATTTGTAACTCTGTAATTACTACAGGATAAAATAATTAATGAATATATCTTACGAGAAAAGTAAATTATTAAAAGATAACATCCACGCACAAAATAAAAATAGATTCCCTACAAATGAATGTACAAAATCTATTATACCTACAATCCGCGCACCCCCCTACAAAATCTCTTACTTATGTTTTAATGGATGTTTCATATCTCCTTTGTCTTATTATTATTGTGGTTATATTAGTGGTGCTTTATGATTCGGATCATGTATTTTTATATACATAATATAATGGTATTGGCAAATGATCAATGGATATGTCATAGTTTTGTTCTAGTTTGATTATTGATTGTACACAGTGATGATGAAGATTATTTAATTTTGATTATGTACCTTGACTTAGAGAGATTATCTTGCTTTATATCATCTTTATATCTTAATTTAGCTTAGTCGAACGATGATGCCTACTGAGTACCTATTTTTTTGGTACACATACTACACTTTTGTACCTTTTTGGTGTAGACCCGATTACTAGTTGTTGCTGCTGTGTTGAGATCGTGCTGTGTTGATCTTCAAAATATAGGGTGAGCTGTTGGTGTTTCAAGTCACCTATTTTTCTCCTATTTTTATTTATTCTTTTGTATTTAAGATGGATGTATAAGATTATTTATACTGCAATTTGTATTTTCTATTGTTGAACTTAAATGCTCTTGTACTGATATTAGCAGGTCATAGGAATAGGTATCCGTATTATTGGTGTATTTTGGTACATTATTGCTTACAATTGTGTTCTTCATTATTGCCCTTTTCAGACATTTCTACCAAAGTAACCCATTGCCTTAGATTCGAGTTATGATGTTGGCTTACCTACTAGTGGGTTTAGTAGGTTCCATCACGATTTGTGAATCGAGTCATGACAAGTAAAAGCATAGATTTAATGGATTGTTGATCATTCTTGAGGTTGGAGGTAGTCTAGGCTTATACCATTTTAAATTGAGCTATGTTTGTGATATAATTGTGATATCTTGTTTGATTGGTATGGATTTTAAGTATTAGTTTGATAAAATGGAAGACTTGGGGAAGTTGGACCAATTAAATTATGAGAATCTTAGAGGTTGAAAAGTTGAGTTGTTTCCCATTATTTTTAGGTGGAATAGACATCATTGCTCATGTTTAGCATGAGAATGCATAAGAACACTTAACAAGGGTAAAATTCTGTAGTTGCTCATACATAGAGTAAGTTGGCGTTAGTTTCTAGTGCTAGTGAAGGTTGCCTTATTTCAATTGGACTTAGTAAAAGTGCTTGAGTAGAATATCTACCTTAGGACTTATGGTAGCTTGCTATACATCTAAGAGTTGACTTAGATACCATAGCCTAGTCAAGAATAGAAATTGACTTAGTATGCAATTCGGGAAATTAGATGTGGGCTCGTTGACACATCTTAAGAAAAGACTAATGATTAGTTCGCTCTAACCCTTACACTTAGTAATTGACTATAGAGTGTCCTTTTGAGGCAATATTGATGATTTTTGGTACTTGTTGGTTAGGGTAAATGACATTGAGAATAATTCTCAAGTGATTATGCCCTTGTATGCCTTGTTTGCTAAAACTTATGTCAAGCTATTAATTATGTTATAGTGATTATCTATTGTTTGGGCTGTTGAATGTGCTATTAATCAGCCCTTGACTATAATATATATTAAAACATAAATGATGTATTACCCTGATATGAATAATCCATGGATTATTCAAGCTTTAATTATTGCTCATGCTATTGCTAAATAATCTTTGGGCCAATAGTAGGCCAACAAATAAGCTACTAATGAGCCATTGTTCATGATATCACTTATGGTTATGCCCCAGGTCTTAACAACTAGATTATGGATTATTTAAGTTGAGCCATTGATTATACATTTGATTAAGCCATTGTTAGGCTAGTGTTCGGGCAGTTAATTATACTATTGCTCAAGTTATGGTAAACGACAAGGCCGGAGGATATTATGATGATACCCAACAAGGAAAGAGAATATTAAGATGATATGATCATACCTGGCAAGGCCGAAGAATATTATGATGATATGATGGTACCCAGCAAGGCTGGAGAATATTATGATGCCCAAAAAGTCAGAGGATATGATGATGATAGAATGATACCGGATGATCTGGATGATATTATGATGATATATTGATGCCCGATAAGGATGAGGAATACTACTATGATATATTTATATCCAGTTTAATGGGAAGCTCTGTTGATGATATTATGATACTTGGTTTGGCCAGAGGATATGTTGATGTTATAATCATATCCGATTTAAGTCCGGCTAGCCCTATGTATGAAAATTATATGTTTTTTTATGTTCTTGTATAGTTGTCTATAATATTGATTTTAGAGGTATCAGTTATAGTCTTCTAATGAGTTAAGGTATAAAGTAGTATAGTTATTGACTTAAGGATGAAAGATGCTTAGTAGTGGATATTACTTAAGTGTCTAATATTAACTAGTGGATTCGTGAACCTTTTTGATAAAGGGGACTAGTGGAATTGATAAATATTAATAAGGATGATGATTTCATTATGGTGGTTAGTTATAATGGGTTTAGAGGTGGTGATGGCTATTGATGACTTAGTTTACGATGTTGATTAATTGTTTAATGAGGATTTATGGACTAATAATACTAGTAAATAAGAGATGATAGTTGAGAGATGAATAAGTTTATAAAGGATGATTAGTGGTCTTTTGTTAGATGGTGACTAGTGGATTATGTTGGCTAGAAATGAATATTGCTTAATTGTCAAATATGGTTTAGTGATGAAACTTTACTAGATGCTTGATATTGGCTAGTTAGTGAATAATGGTTAGTCGTTGACCTTGAATAGTGATTATGTGATGAATAATGGATAGAAAATAATTAGGAGTTATATGATGACTTGTGAGTAATTGGTTTAGTAATAAGCGTTGGCTAGCTATTAATGAATGAATAGGGTGTATTGATGAGATGGATGCCTACTTAGTGGTAGGGTTACGGTTGTGACCATAATGTTATAGGTTATTAATTTATGATTATTGGTGATGATTATGAATGTTGCCTAATGGCCATTTATGGAAACCGTGGAAAACTATGGATAATGAGAAATTTGGTTATATATATTGATGAATTGGTTCTTTTATACTCTCTTGGATATGCTCTCCAGTGGCATGGGACACCGTGATGGACTCTTTACTTTATTCTTTCTTGGGTGTACTCTCCTGTGGTATGGGACACCGTGATGGGTTCTTTACTTTATGCACTAGTTGGTGTATGGGCACCAACTTTTTACTTGTATTTGCTTGTGATAGTACTTGTGTTGCCTTGTGATTTTGAATCATTTATCCCTTATGCTCGACGATATTGGCATGATTGACACCTTATGTTATATTATTATTTTTTTTATTTCATGCTTTCTAGATTCAACGATATTGGCATGTGTTATGTTATACTATTATTTTGAATTGTTTACTAATTATATATAGTTATGATGGAGATAATTCAGGTTCGATTCTGTACCTTGACTTAGTTATGATTATCTTGCACTTTATCATTCCTATATCATGATTTATCTCAGTCGGACAATGCTACCTACTGAGTACTCATTATTTTGGTACTCATACTACACTTCTATACCTTTTCCGTGCAGATTCAAGTATTAGCTGTCGTTGTTGATCATGGTTCATGCAATGATTGGTTTCCGGATATAGGGTAAGATCTTGGAGTGAGAGTCACCCAATATCCTTCTATATATTGTATTTAGTCTTTAATATTTGCGACAGATGTAGAAACTATTCTAGATTTGGAATTGTATTGATACTATTAGTTGCTCTTATACTAGGTGTACCAGGTTTTGGGATTGGTATCTTGTATGGTTGTCATTCTATCTAGAACCTTTTATGTTTTCAGTTGATGTTCATGAATTTTGCCTATGTTGGTTCTTGAATTTCGCCTATGTTAGGTCTTTCTTACTAGATTAACCTATTGCATTAGCTCCGTGTTACGTTATTGGCTTACCTACAAGTGGGAATGGGTAGGTGGCATCATGACTCGTAAATTGGGTCGTGACTATAAACCAACTCAGACTCTTATTATGATATGAGTGAAATAAGGGAAGAACTTCTAAGAATATCCCATAGCCTCCCAAATATAGGAAACTAACTTCATTATTTTGATATGCAGGGCTCTACTAGACACTTGCTCTTATACCTACAATATCGGTGTATCCTGGCTCTAATTCTAATTTGTTATGACCCAATTTATGAGTCATGATGGCACCTACTCTATTTTGCCAGTAGGTAAGTCAAACTCCCTCCAGTAAGTAAGTCAAACTGTAACTTGGAGCTAAACACAATGGTTAACTTGGTGTAAAATTCCCAGTCATAGACGAAAATAAACAACACACTTATAAATAAACAGAAAGTTCTAAATAGATAAAAAATTTAATACAAGATACCATCCCATGACCTAGTAGGGCCAGTACAAGAGTATCTAATAGTATTATAACTTAAGGACTTAGAATAATCAACTATATATATCTCGAAACAAAAAATTGAACATCTAAAGAGAGAATGAAATGGGTGACTCCAATTCTAAAAGCTTATCCTATCTCCAAAAAAATAAACACAACATGATCAATAATTAGTGATGACATGTAGTACTCAAATCTGCACCAAAAGGTACAGAACTATAGTATGAATACCAAACCAACGGGTACTCTGTAGGCATCATCGACCGACTGAGCTAAATCATGATATATGTATGATAAAATGCAAGATAGCATAACTAAGTCATGGTACAGAAACAAACCTAAATCATCTCCAATACTGCTGTACATAATAAGTAACTTAACTAGAATAAAAATATAACACAAGGCATCACCACATGCCAACATCACCGTGCAATATAATTAAATACATTGGAATAATAATTCATCACACGACATCTCACATGTAATCACTGACTACAAAATTGGCTCCCATATGCCAATTGGTGCGGAACATAAATTACTCATCACAAACTCCATACACCTGGAGAGTACACTCAAAGATAGAATAAAGAAACCATTCATTATTACAAATCGTTATTTAACTAACATCATACAATTTATTATGAATTGGTCATTTACTAATATATGACAATGTACCCATATTCCATAATATTACTATCATTTTACAACCTTATCATCATTACTCACTAGCCACCATCTATTAGCTAACCATCTCTTACTAACTAATCTATTTGATTACTAGTCATCATACAACATCTAGTCATCATTTAGCAACTATTCACCATATATCCGCTAATCACCATTTTATTAGATAAATATCATTGTTCAACTAACATCATTTATTAACTAATCATACCTTAACAACTCATCCTCATTTATCAACTAGTCATGATTGGTTACTTAAACAATATCCACCCATTATCCTTATTCATCACTAATCATCAACTATACCACTTTATAATCATTTGTCACTAATAAAAGATTGTCACTAATCCTCATATGTCCACTAATTATCATTATTACCACCTTCGGGCTATAACCGAAATCCCTAATATCAATATCATACCCAACTACACATAAGAATATATATATATATATATATATATATGTAATAGCCATACAAAGGGCATAGCCAAACTTGATCCATTATATGTACACATAGGCACATTAATATAATAATTCTTTGGCCTTTTTGAGTATTAATATATCATCATAATCAACCTTTGTCCTTGCCAGGCATCAATATATCATCCTAATTACCCTCTGTCTTTGTGAGTAACAATATATTATCATAATTACCCTTCAGCTTTGTCGGGTATTAATTTATCATTATAATTATTCCTTGACCTTGCCAGATATCAATATATCATCATAATCATTCTCAAAAATTTAATCGAGTATTATTAACATCATCATCATCTTCTAAAATTGAATCAGGTACATATCATCATATTCATCCTCCAGTCTTATCGGGCATATCATCGGAGAAAGCTTTCGAGATTCTAGATCTAATCTCTATAACCAATTGAGGTTGGAATATTCATAAGGTAGATATTCCCCCCGATACTTATATGATCGAGCATCCATAGACGAGAGAGTGTTTGATGATTTAGTTGCTTAATAAGTAGCTTAGTTAAGGATAAATCTTAGCTTATTTACTATGAAATTTGCAGTAGTAGGCATAAAAAAGGTAAATGCAGTTGGTTCGCAAGAAAAGATACCTAGGGAAAGGAGGAGGCCAAGTATCTAGACAGTTAGGTGGTGCAGTTTTGAGCCAAAGGGCAAGGGGCTGATTAAGAGAATTAGAACTTAGGGCAAGGTAATCAAGGTTATAAATACTATAATGACAACAACTATAATAGGTCTAGGCTTAGGGACAGTAGTAGAGGATGAGATGATGCTTAAAGGAGAAAAGATGACTATAAGGATATAAGTGGCCTCTATGTTCCACCGAGGAACTAAGATGCTAATTCAAGTAATTTGAGAATATAAGACATGCTCTATATGGGGGTAATGAAAAATGATGAGTGACTCAAGAAGTTGAAAGTAGACATTTTAGGCATAAGTCAAAAGTTCGATTCACATGCTACTGGTTGTGCCTCAAAAGTTGATGATTTTATTTTGATATGTCCTATGTGTTTTATTGTAATTTTAAAGTTGAATAATTCTTAATAATGTTAACGGGACCATAAGAAAGTGGTTCAAATTTTTTTGAAAGAGTTTCAGGGCTTAACGAAACTCTGAAACTATAAGGGTCCGTATTTAGGTTGTGCCAGAGATAAAAATCACACCCTAATGTGAAAATTAGTGTCCTGACGCGTTAAGGGTATGCCATACCTACTGGTTTCCTTCATTTTTGAAGGTAATTTGGTATTTTTTTTTCAAATTGACCTACAACTAGTACAAAATGTCTTTCCTTATCCCATAACTCAAAATACACGATTTCATATCCTCCTAAGCTCTCAATAGCACAAGAAGGAAGGGTTTTCCTTACAATTTCCATCTCATGGACTCTAAATTTGAATTTTCTTTATGAAATCATTAATCTCAGTTATGTGGGGTTTGAAAAGGATTATCTTCTTTCCTTGTTCCCAAAAGTTACTTTTATATGAGTTTTACGTACTTAATAATAAAGGTTCAAATCTATTTTTTGTGCTTTTGAAATTATGAAGTTTTCCTATAATTTAAAGTTCATTTAGAAAAAGAATTCATATTTACTCATGTTTTACTCTCATGATTGATATTATAAATTTAGTTTTAGCATTTTTCAATGAAGTTCCATGAGATGGTAAATATATATGATTTTTAGCATAATTCTGTAAGTTTACAAGTAACTTTGACTTAATATTTTAGATTATAGTTTAACATAATATGATTACAAATATCAATTTTAATCTTATGATCTCAGAAAAGTTATGAAATTCTCATAGTTATTTGTTAGTATGATTTAACAACAGATAAATGATTGGGGTTTAGACTAATAGACCTATATGCTTAATTTATGGTATATTTCATATATTATGAGCATTAATATATTTTAGGATTAGTATTTAACATCGAAGGGAGGCAGGATCAGTGAACCCAAATTCTCAAAAACTATATGTCACCATGGTAAAAAGGATTCTCACCACATAGCATCTCTCTTGCCCAAATGGGCTTAGTTTAGTGATTACTCCAGTTCAGGTTCTATACCGATGGCAAGGTATAGAGAAACTCTCCTCAATGTGTTCAGACGTTGTACTCCATGTTTTTCACATAGTTTATGTTAGTTCTAAGAATATCCCATAGAAAAAATAATTTCCGAAACTAAGTATAGTAACTCACTGATTTTATCCGATTATGCCTTACTATTTATGATTTATGATATTCAACTTTCAATATTAGTCTTGATTATGGTGATTATGGTGAGTTTATATACATTTAGCATATATGTTTTAAGCTTATAATCTGGGCCAATTTTGCTTATTGCATTCACTCCTATATACTTAGTATATTCCAGAAGTACTGACCATATATATGCTTGTGTGGCTACATTGTTTCATAATCTAGGTTATAGTGTTCGTCCTCAGCAGTATGACTAGCCACAATCACCGTTTCTTACTTTCTATCAATTGGTGAGTCCTCATGTTTTGAGGGCACAAATTATATTTTCTCTAGTAGTTTAGTGATGGTTATGTTTAGACTATTCGTTTTTAGTTTGGGTCTGTTAGGGTCTATCTCAATGATTCTTTAGTATGTTTAGCAGTTTGTTAAGACTAGTCAATTGGTTTACTTTTCCTTCAGATTTTTATGCATTTTAATTGATATTGGTTCATAGTGTTTTCATTGAGATTGTTTACACCATTGTAGTCATATTATTAATGTAAGTTTTCACTTATGTTTTAAGTATAATTACAATGGTTTAGTATTCAGCACCCATACCTTTGGGGCTACTCATAGTCCTAAGAACTATGTGACATCCAGGGTAGTCTCGGGGCAATATAGACTTGGTATCAAAGCCTAGGATGTTAAGAGTCCGAGGGAGTTTGAAGAGCTGTGTTGTGTATAGTCTTTATGATGTATAAGAAATTCACGACACTTATGATCAAGAAGCCACGAGATTTATTAGAAACTATCCTTTCTTTCATGATCTCAATCATGCTTTGATGGTAGCATGATGGGTACAAATCATCTGGGTGAGTGCTTGATGGGTAGATATGGTTGTTATGGTTATGGCAAGTAACACCATAGTCTCAAGAAATTTCCATGACCTAAGTAGGGAAATAGAGATACTCACCCTCAGGCTCTATCCAACACTTTAATATCTCATTTAGGCCGCCCAACTCTGCAGCAGGATGCTTTATCCAGCATTAGTGGTGGTCAGTATTAGAATTGGTTATATACTTTATCTTCCCTCTAGGAGTAGGAGAGCTCTCTCTAAATGTAGTCACTTGTATGCATTGTATTTTTCACCCTAATGTTTATGTGTTGTTAGATCTGGGGTGAAATATCTTTTCTATAACCCCACTTATTGTTGTGAACTTTGGTATAAGATTCAAGAGTCTTTCTAAACCATTTTTAGTTTCCACTTGCATTGGTGCGTCAGTAGTTGCTAGGCGAATATATAGAAAGTGCCCTATCACAATCCTTTATAGGCTTATGTTATTAAATTTAATAAAACTAAAGATGATAGATTTTGATATGATTCTTGGTATGGATTGGATCTATTCATGCTATTCCTCAGTTGATTGTTGTGCTTGAGTGGTAATGCTTTAGTTTCCCAATGAGTCAGTCCTTGAGTGGGAGGATAGTTCTATAACTCCTAAAGGTCATTTGGCCTTCCATCTTAAAGCCAGAATGTTAATCTCTAAAGGGAGTATGCATTACCTAGTTTGGGCAACAATTCTATGTCTGAGACCCCAACTCTCTGGTTAGTTCATGTAGTTAATGAGTTACCTATAGTCTTCCATGAAGATCTACCTGGAGTACCTCTCGATAGAGAAATTGAATTTGAGATTGATCTTCTCCCGGATACCCAACCAATCTCCATTCCTCCTTACTAAATGGCTCCGACAACACTTAAGGAGTTAAAGGAACAACTTAGTGACCACTTAGATAATGGGTTCATTAGACCTTGTGTTTCACCATGGGGTGCTCTAATCTTATTCGTGCGCAAAAATAATGGTACTCTAAAAATGTGCTGAGACTACAGACAATTAAACAAGGTCACTGTCAAGAACAAGTACCATATACCCAAAATTGATGATTTATTTAACCAACTTCATAGCGCACATTATTTTTTAATAATAGATATCAGGTTTGGATATCATCAGTTGAAAGTCAAGGAATGTGACATTCCAAAAATAGATTTTAGAACTCGGTATGGACACTTTGAATTTGTGGTTTTGTCTTTTGGACTAACAAATGCTCCTGCAAATTGTATAGACTTAATGAAAAGGGTTTTCAAGAAGTATTTGGACATATTGGTCATTTCCTTTACTGATGACATACTTGTCTATTCTCAGAGTGAGGAGAAGCATGCTAACCACCTGAGAATAGTGTTACAGACCCTCAAAGATTTCTAGTTATTTGTGAAATTTAATAAGTGTGACTTTGGCTAGAGTCTGTTACCTTTTTGGGGCATGTGATTTCGGGTGAAGGTATTCATGTAGAACCTCATAAGATAGATGCAGCGAAGCACTGGACTAAACCTATTATCCCATAAAATATTAGGAGCTTTCTGAGTTTAGTCGGTTATACATGAGATTTGTTGAGGCCTTTTCATAAATAGTTGTACCTTTGACAAAGTTGACATAAAAGAAGGTGAAGTTCCAATGATCAAACAAGTATGAGAAATGTTTTGCAAGATTTTAAGGATAGATTGACTTTAGCGCCATTGTTAGCTTTGTCGAATGGGTTAGATAGACTTGTGGTATACTATGATGCTTCCAGAGTTGGGTTAGGATATATTTTGATGAAAAATAAAAGAGTGATAGCTTATTCCTCTAGACAACTTAAAGACCATGAGAAGAATTATCTGACTTATGATTTGGAATTAGCATTTATTGTGTTCACCTTATAAATTTAGAGACATTATTTATATGGGTCACATATGGATGTCTTCATAGATCACAAAAGTCTCTAATATAAGTTTAGTTAGAAGGCGTTTAATCTTCTCCAAAGGAGGTGATTGGAGTTGCTAAAATATTTTGACATGAATGTGCTCTACCACCCGGGTAAAGCAAATGTGGTAACTGATGCTTTGAGTAAATTGTGCATAGATAGTGTGGCCTATGTGGAAAAATGAGAAGAAAGAGTTGGCCAAAGAGGTGCATAGATTAGCTTATCTAGGAGTTCTCTCAGTGATACAAATGATGGTGGAGTGATTGTTCTGAATGGTTCAGAGTCATCTCTGATCATAGAGGTGAAGGAAAAAGATGTAATGAACCTATACTCAGCCAATTAATGGATACAACTCATCAGTAAAAGTTAGAGGTTTTCCCTAAGGGGAAATCGTGTCATTCGATAGCAGGGTCATTTAAATGTTTTGAATGTCGATGCGTTAAGAGAAAGGATATTAGAAGAAGCTCACAGATCCCAGTATTCAATTCACCCTGGTGCCACAAAGATGTAACGCAATTTGCGAGATGTCTATGGGTGGAATGGTATGAAGAATGACATAGTAGAGTTTGTGGCTAAGTTTCCCAATTATCAATAGGTGAAGGTTGAGCACCATAGGCCAGGAGCTACGTGTCAATCCATTGATATCCCTTCTTGTAAGTGATTGGTTATCAATAAGGATTTGGGCTTTCTCTCGTAAGACTCAGCATGATTTGAATTGGATCATAGTGGATCGAATGACCAAGTCAACCCATTTCTTGCCAGTTAAGACCTCAAATACAGATGAAGATTATGCTAATTTATATGTCCATAGGTTAGTTAGACTCCTTGAGATTCCCTTATCCATCATCTCAGATCGAGGTAAAAAATTTACTTCTCAATTTTAGCAGTCTTTCCAAAAGGGTTTTGGTATGAAGGTGAAGCTGAGCACCACTTTCCACCCACAGACAGATGGTTAGGCTGAGCATAGTACCGAAACATTAGAAGACATGCTAAGATCTTGTGCGATTGACTTCAAGGAGAATTAGTATAAACATATATTGTTGATTGAGTTTGCCTATAATAAAAAATACCATGCTAGTATTCAAATAGATCTATTCAAAGCTTCAAACCTTAGCCTAAAGTGCCTATAAGATAGATCTTTCTCCATACCAACCTTCATTCAGGGAAGACTGGTCCCAAAAGTGAGATAATTTTTTCCCTATAAATTTGATTTTATGTTGATACATTTTACGCATTTTGATGTGATTTCAAGGTTGAATGATGATTAGAAATGTTAACCAAATCATTAAGAAGTATTTCAAAATTTTTGGACTGAGTTTTGGGGCTTAAAAAAACTCCAAAATAGTAAGGATCAGTGTTTAGGACATATCATGAAGGCAAGGTACACCCTAATAAAATAACTATTGGCCTATTGCGATAAGGGCGTGCCACACCTGCTAGTTGCCACGATAAGTGCATGTCAGGCCAGTGGTCGTGGTGACACCAAAATTTTATTTTGCTTTCAGTTTTTGAGGGTGAATTGGTTTTTTATATTCTAATTAATTCTACAACTAGTACAAAACATGTTTTCCCATCCCATAAATCAAAATACACTATTTCCACTCCTCCCAAACTCTCAAGAACATAAGAAATAAAGGTTTTCCCCAAAATTTCCATCTCAACAACTCTAAATTTGAAGTTCCTTTCAAGAAATTAGTAATCTCAGGTATGTGGGTTTGGAAAAAGTATTATCTTCCATACTTGTGCCCAAAAGTAAAATTCTTACATAAATTTTACTAATTTGATAATTAAGGTTCATACCCATTTTCATGCTTTTGAAATTATGATGGTTCCCTATGATTTAAAGTTTATTTAGCATACAAATTCATATTTACCTTTGTTTTTAATCATATGATTTATATTATGAATTGAGTTTTAGTATTTTTACATAAAGTTCCATAAGTTGGTAAATATATATGATTGTTAGCAAGATTCAGTTAGTTTACAAGAAATCCTTGACAAAAAATCCAGACTTACTATTTTAGATTATACTTTATCACAACATGATTACAAATCTCAATTTTGATCTTATGATCTCAAACAAGATATGAAATTCACATAGTTATTTATAAGCATGATTTAGCAACTGAAGCATGATTGGTTATTAGACTTATAAAACTGTATGCTTAATTTATGGTAAACTTCATATATTATGAGCATTATTTTGTTTTGGAAGTAGTATTTAGCACCGAAGAGAGGAAATTTCAATGCACCAAAATTCCCAGAAACTACTTGCCATCGTAGGTTAAAGGGGTCATCACCAAAAAGTATCTCCCTTTCCAAATAGGCTCAATTTTGTGATCTCTCCAGTTCAGGTTCTATATCAATGGAAAGGTATGGATTAACCCTCCTCTTTGTGGGTCAGACATTTAAATCCATGTTTCTCACATGGTTTATGTCGGTTATAAGGATCTCCAATAGAAAAGATGATTCCAAAAACTAAGTGTAATGAGTCACTAATTTGATTAAATTATGATTTACTATTTATGCTTTATGATATTCAGCTTTCAGTATTATTCATGATATGGTAAGTCTGCATACACTTAGCATGCAAGTTTTAAGATTATGATTTGGGTAAGTTTTTCTTATTGTATTCACCCTATATACTTAGAACATTCCAGAAGTACTGACCACATATATGTCCTTGTGGCTACATTGTTTCATAATGTAGTTTATGGTGTTCGTCCTCAACAGTACGACTAGGCATGACCACCGCTTTCTAATTCATACCAGTTGGTGAGTCCTCATTGTTCTAGGACCTAGATTATATTTTTCTATTGTAATTCTGTGATGGTTATGTTTAGACTATATGTTTTCAATTTGGGTAAGCTGGTGTCTATCCGATGGCTCTGTAGTATGTCTAGAGGCCTTTCCATCAGATTTTCATAGGTTTCAATTGATTTTGCTTCACAGTGTTTTTGTTGAGATTGTTTACCACTTTGTATTCAAATTATTAATGCAATTCTCCGATCAAGTTTTAAGTATAATTACTATGGTTCAGTACTGAATAGATATTACGGGTTAGCTTTTAGGGTTACTCATAGTCATAAGAATCATGTGACATCTAGGGGTAGTCTCGGGGCATTACAAACTTTGTATCAAAGTCTAAGATTTTAAGAGTCCTAGAGAGTATAAGAAACCATATATGTAGAATCCTGATCTTAGGTGAGAAGCACGCCATACTTATCATCAAGAGGCTATAAGATGTATTAGGAACTATCCTTTCTTTTATGATCTCTATCGTTCTTCAATGGTTGCATGATGACATGACCTGAACTAGGTCCAAGTCTTTTCGAGCATCTCAAGTCCAACTAGGACCGGTAACCACCCCTAATACCCAACTACAACTCCCTGCATCCTATGTCAGATGAATTTCGGACAAATAAAAATATGAAACAAGAATAATTTAGAGACATTAAATAAAGTCAATAATCACAATCCAACAATCTAAATCAAATATCTAACTGGTACCAACCCCAATGCCAATACCAATACCAAGGTTGACACCAATACCAACACTACCCATGCCCAAAGTTTTCTGACAAAGCCTCTATCCATAACCAACAACATCCGGTCGGGACATGCCCCCAAACTTAGGTAAAACCAAACCAAAGAAATAACAAAAATCAAAAGAAGTCCATTGCATGAAATGGAGCCTTTAAGAGTATGGAATCTCACCACTTCAGTCTGACATAAAACTGTCCCCGAATCTAAGTCACTGAGCAAGAGGAATGGTAGTATGGATGGTTCCTGCATTGTTTGAGCATACACTATTCGAAGATGGTTAGCGGAGTGAACTCTAGCATGTTCTCAGGGATAACATAAAATAATGCCTATAATTCAAAACTAGAGTAAATAACCATATGAAATCACATAGATACATATATATATATATATATAGATAGATCATACTGGGAAAGAGAACTGGGTTTAGCAGGCATTTAAAACCTTAAATTGGGCTGAGTTGCTTGACCATCCTAAAAACACCCACAGGTTATATGGATCTAGCTCCCCATGTAAAAAGGACCCCAGTGCGTGTTAGCTGCATGAACGGAGAAAAAATACCAAAGAAAATAAGTACATCTTCAAAAATATAAAGTGTGACATCATGCACATAGTCACCAAGATCACCTCATATCGGCAAACGTGAGTTTCCAGTATCTGTCCCCTCAGGAACCCCCATATTCCATGGCCTTATTACTTGACCCTTTTTAAGCCCATATTACAATAATTTTAACATTCTAACCATTTACCAAGGAAACTTTGGTTTAGGAATTAACCGTTCTTATCGTCATACCAAAATTAGAGCTTTCAAGTATATCCTTTTAAGATATACCAAAACCATTAAACCAAGTTGACTCCCAAGTTTCCAATTAGACCAAACCCATGGCTATCAAGGCATTTCCAATCCATTTAAAACCAGCCAAACCAATTTAAGTTCCATTACCTCTTATGCAATGTAAATATTTCAATAATAGTTAAACTATGTGACAAAACCATTCTCATTGGCATTTTAACAAATAGGCTGAGGGCACAAGTTTCAAAGCCATAACCAAGTACTTTGGGGAAATCCAAAGCACCCCTAAATCCATTTACCATAACCATGCATTCCACAATGTTAAAATTATATTAAAAGGATTAAAAACATCATTAAACCATAAAAAACTATAATACCCCACAAAGTCCTCTTCCAGTCTGAGCCTTAGAGCGTATTCAGTAAAGCAGAAATTTGAGTTTAAAAGTTTTAGAAATATTTTCTCAAGTATGAAATACTTTGAATAATATGAAATTTCCCTAATTTATACTTTTTCCATGTAGAGCATTGAATAAGCTTTCTATCGATACCAAATTCGCCCAAATCTGACACTTGGGTGAGGAGTTAGAGCAATTTTAGTGAGACAGTATGCCATCTGGCACTCTGGCGCATCACGAAGCCAGCCAAAATGGTAATTTTCAAATTCCAGGGCACCAATGCGATTCCTTCGCGTCGCGGTGAAATTCCAATTCACAACAAGTTGGCAAAATTATCTTCACCATGTCGCTCCACTATGCAATTTTCCAATTGTCAAAATCCAGTGAAGGCCCGTAATTGTGGCGCGTCGTGCCAGGAACAAAAATTGGGCTCCAGTCTAGTATTTTATTAAGGGTATTTTGGTCTTTTTCACTCATTCCAAACCTCTATAAATACCCACTTGAGGGCTTTGAGGCTCATTTTCTCTCCTTCCACCCAAGAAAACTAGGGTTTCTAAAAATCAAATCCCTCTCTCTTCTTTAACCAAAAATCAAGGGAAATCAAGACTTATTCCAAGAGCCTTTAAAAAAATAGTTTCCTCAAGGTATGTAGATGTTGATTCTGGGGTCCCTTTCATCCAAGAAGCTCAAGTACCCTTTTCTAAATCTCAAAGATTTATGTTTATGAATTTTTAATGATTTTTGTGAGTTGAAATTGATGTTCTTGCTATGATTGAGTTGTAATTTATGTTTGTGTACAAGATTATTGAGCCTTGGCCTTAGTATGTGGTATTTGTGTGGTAAATGGATTATGTACTTGTTGATGATGTTGATTGATCTCCAAGATGGAATAGTTATGTGGGTTGTATGAATCTATGATGATACATGAGTTGGAAATAAGTAAATATGGGTGTTCATGATAATTAGTTGGGTTATTATACCTACGCCTAAGTTGTGCATATAGGGTGTTTGATAAAATGTCTAAGAGACTAGAAATCATGTATTGTAATTAAATTGTGACCTAAATGACACATGCATGCTACACCCTTATGAAAATAGTGACTTTTATGATATTGTTATGTGTTATGGTGGTTGATGAAATGCTCATGAAGCTAGGTCAATAGATGTATAGCATGTTGTTATATGCATTCCTCTCCATGTATTAGACTTGAGAACTATGTGTACCATGAAATCCCCAATTAGGTGTGAGACCGTGCATGTCTAGTGTTTGTTGAAAGACCTTGTTGAATGGAGTATGATCTAGTAGCATGTTTCCCCTACGCTATTTTATGTTTATGATTCCTAAATGCTCAAAGTGATGTCTTAGTGATTGCGAGGATGAACACATGATTCGTAAATGCTTGAAGAGATGCTTTAATGACAATGATGGTAAATGTATGACTATGATGATGAATGAATAGGTGTGATGATGGAGGAATGATTATACTTTATTTTATGTTATCGAGTCTTTGAGGTATTTATACCCAACAATTTAGCTACTGTCTAGAGCCCGTGTCAGTTTCACAATAATTCCAGTCGAGCCATGATTCACCATAATCATGTATTCTACAATGTCAAAATCATATTAAAAGTATGAAAAAACCATTATTAAATCATGAGAAATATTATTCAACCGTAAACATCCAAAACCACCCAACCATTATTCTAACCATAAAAAAATCATGAGATTATTACATTAAAACACATGCTATTTGTAAAATAACAATTAGGGAGGAGTAACATGCCTTAGACACCTAAGAAGATGAAGAGAAACCACCCTTAAAAGTCTTAATTGATTATTTTGAAGAAGCCCTAGACTTTTGCTGAAGAATATCCCCAACTTAAAACTGTAGAAAACTCACATGTGTGTACGAGTTGACCCTATCACTTGTCACCATATCATACGGCTCCATTGTCTATCTCATCACTAGACTATAAGACTAGTACCATCAAACCATATCCAAGATAGAACATCTACGACTAGACACTAGACAACATACAATTTGACACTAAACCTCTCATCACAAGACCATATGACTCGTATGGAGTATCCTATAGATAGGATAGAACATAGACAATAACTCACTAAAAAAAATATGATTAGGGTACCTATACACATACCCACACCATACAACTCATATGGTGGGTCGTTATAAGGGCAGTGAGTTCAAAACTTAGGGTGTTTCATATGATGGGTAGAAATTATCTGGGTGAGTGCATATTACATACAAATTGGTTTTATGGTTATGGTAAGTAAGGCTATAGGCTCAAGAATGACCATTGAGTAAGCAGGGAAATAGAGATAGTCTCAGGGCATTACACTACAATCATCAAGTATCTTAAGCAATATTTTAGTCAGATGTCCACTACACTGAATCAACGTTAACAAGATAGACTATCCAAAATATAAAAAGTAAAGGTCATTATTCAACAATTACTACTGGGAGCATAAAGATAGACATCAATCCCCCTACAAACATGGATTTTAAGAATATGGTTGACCCGGTGATTGTTGATAATAGGAAACTTTCCAAATTTGAATCTTTAGATATTCATGAGAATGTGGTTGGAAACCTTTAATTATTGAAAAAGAGGCTAAAGTGAAAAAGAGGGAGGAAAATGAGGTCCCAATAGTATTGACTTCCATTCTATGACCTCCTCCTTTTTTTCTTGTGTGATTAAAGAAGAAAAGTATAAAAATTTTATCTCTATGTTGAAATAGTTGTCGATAAATATCCCTCTAGTTAAGGATCTTGAGCAGATACCAGGTTACACAAATTTTATCAAGGAGTTAATGAGGTAGAAGAGAACTATGAGTTTTGAGATTTCAATAATTTGCACCATTGTGGTACCATTACTTTTTGTTCTTTGATAGAGATGTAGGAAGATACTGGTGCTTTCATGATAATATGCACTATTGGATTTTTCAACTTTACAAAAGCTTTTTATGACTTTGGTACTAGAATAAATTTTATGGCGCTAGCAATGTATAATCAGTTTAGGTTAGGGTCACCCAAACCAACATTGATGAGACTTCTGATGATAGATCACATTGTTAAGAAGCCAGTGAGATCTAGTGTGATGTATTGGTGAAGGTTGCATCCTTCATCACTTGGGATGATTTTGTCATACTTAACTATGAGGTAGACTTTAAGGTTTTCATAATTTTGGGGAGACAATTCCTTGCAATTGGATGTGCATTAGTTTATATAGAGTCTAGGCAAATAAATTTTAAACTAAATGACGAATGCTTGGATTTTAATTTATTCCAATCCATGAAGCAACCAAATGCTATGCGTGTGGTTTATTTGATGATATAGTCAATAAGGATGCGTTAGTTTCCCCAATTAAGAAAAGGCTTAGAGTTGAAGCACTTGAAAAATTCATTATAAACTTCCAAAGAGATAACATTGATGGCTATGATGAGTTATTGAGCCCACTTGGTGGTAGGGGTTCATATAATTTTTCACCAAAGTAGCTTGATATTTATTTGATGAATAGAGTAACCCCATCACTAAGTATTCTATTGAGGATCCTCCAGTCTTACAGAACAGGGCTTTTCTATCCCATCTTCATTATGCATTTTTAAAAGCCAATAACACTTTGCTGGTTCTTATTATAGCGTATTTGGTAGATGGCCGGTTGAGGCTTTGGTGTATTTGTTGCAAAGGTTTAAGAAGTCTATTGGAAGGACCATTGCTGATATCATAGGGATTTCACATATCGTTTTCACATATAAAATTCAACTTGATCCAAACTGTTGGCTTATTATTAAGCATTTTAAAGACTAAATCTACCTATACAAGAGGTAATGAAGAATAAAATTAATAAGTTGTTGGATATAGGGGTGATTTACCCTATTGCCGATGGTAAATGGGTGAGCTCGGTCCAATATGTGTTTAAGAAGGGTGGAATCACTTGTAATACCCCATATTTGTCCTAGTAACATTTAGCTCCTAAGTGTGTCAAGGGAAAACTTAAAAAATGTATAACTCTTAATACATATGGAATTTTCCAGCTCAAGACCACTAGTGTGTAGATAATTGAATTAGCCTTCCAATGATACTAATTTTACCTTGATACGATGCTTGGTTGAGAGGTTATGGTAATTTTAGTGAAAAATAGTAGAGCACCGCGTCATGGTGAGGTGCAGAATAGCAATTGCCGAATTTCCAGTGAGGCACCACGATTAGCCTGCATCGCATTGAAGCCCAAATTCTTGTTCGTCCCATTCCAGTAGCTCACTGCAATTTTTTGATACCATTCCATACATCTTAATAGGATAGAATCTGTGATGCGGTGGAGTACAAAATGGCACCCATCCTTTCCAGTGATGCAACGCGATTAGTCGCATCGTGCCAGAGACCAAAATCGCACTTGTCCTTTTTCCTGTAATCCACCGTGATTGTGACGCATCGTTCTAAGGTCCAAAATAAGGATTTCCTGTTCTGAACTAATTTTTACAAAGGACAACCTATTCATTTCCCAAGCCCCCAAATCATGTAAAACATAAGATTTAACCTATTCTAAGCATTATATGCTCAATTTTCATCAAATTACTCTCCAAGAAACCCTATAACCTCAAAACTTATACCTCAAGAAATCCAAATTCCACCATTCTTTTTCCAAGATATCCCAAAATTCGAGATTCCAAATTTAAGATCTTCAAGAATCAATCCTCAAGAGCACAAATAGGAACTCAAAGTTCAAGCTTCTTCATCTATTCATCTATTAAGGTATGCAGGGTTATGAACAAGGATAATTATTTCGTCCTTGTGCCCAAAATTAGTTTTACAATTGAATTTATTATGAAATTATATGACTTTCAATCTAGGGTTTATACCCACTCTTTACTATTAGAAGATTATGAGATTACAATTGAATTAGATGTTGAATTGCGTGTCTACTTTTATATTTTTATGCGTATTGATGAAATTTTCAGATTTTGAATTGAATTATCAATATTTTCATTATCAAGTATAAACCTTATGATGGTTTGACATGAATTTGGTGCACGGGTTGCTAAGCCCTAGTTGAACAGTAATATTTTGAGCATGACATGCTTTAAGTATCCTATAATTAGTTATTTTTAGATTTTTATAAAGACTTGATCTTTGATCCTCAATTAAGATAAGGAATCCACTTAATAATTTTATTACAGTTTACAAAAAATAGCTTTAGCTTAGCTTACCATTTAAAATAGATAGATGCATTATTGGTTTTCATTATAAACCCTTATGCTACTTTTAAAAGTGGATTTCCAACAAAATAAGCACACGAATTAAAGGGAGTAGTATTTAGCACTGAGTTGGGTATGTTCTTATGCCCCAAAAATATGAGCCAACGTAGGTTCAGATTATCAGATTATTCCCATTTCTATATGAATGATAATTACAGATGCGATCACTTAGTTTAGGTTATACTCTATGGCAAAAGTATGACACCTCTCCCCAACGTGACGTTTTCCAATTAGGGAGCTAGATGTTGGACTCCATGTTAGCTTACATGGTTTATATCGGTTAGAAGAATCTCCATATAGCCTAATAGAAAAGACAACAAAAAAGAATAATAGAACAACTTTTAGAAACTAAGTGTAAAGGGTCACCATTTTATTTAGATATTGCTTTATATAAGACATTGACTATAAGATTTTAGCTTTCAGCTTACAGATATAAAAGTGAGTCCTTTCTACACTTAGACAATATGATTTCAAGATAGAATAGAATACAAGTATAACTTTTAGAACCAAGTGTTATGACTCACTAGATTTATACAACATGCTTTATCACTCATGATCATGATTTTCAGTTTTTAGTTATTCAAGCTATTGTGAGTCATCTACATTAGCATGTATTTTTTTGCAAATTTACTCTAATGTTGAGATATTGATTTACTTATGCATTCACCCCCATATACTCAGTACATTCCAAAAGTACTAATCCATATATACATCTATGTGCTACATTATCTAATATTGTAGGTTCAAGTGCTCAGTTTCAATAGCATGAGTGATTTCTAGAATCTCCATCTACATCCCGATAGTTGGTGAGTTCTCATAGTTTGGGGACCCAGTCATTTAGATTTTCTAGTTTATTACAATAGTTGATTTAGTATTTTTCAGTCAGTTCAAGTCAGCTGGGGACTTGTCCCAGTGGCTTTCTAGTTTTAGTAGTAAAGGCTTGTCAGACTGATAGATTTAATTTAGATTTTCAATATTGATTGTCCAGAATTTTGAGATAAAAAATTTAAGATATTATGTTCTGATGGTTTCATATTTGATCAGGCAGAATTATGCATTGCTATTATGTTCATATTTCTTTATTTAAGAGTATTCAAATTTAGTAGAAGGCTTACAGGCTTAGCTTTAGTCTACTCGTAGTCTTGAGCATCGTGTGATGTCTCGGGACCTATTTTTGGGATGTTACAAACTTTGGTATCAAAGGCTAAGGTTATAAGTATTCTAGGGAGTCAGACAAGCCGCGTCACGTAGATTCTTCATCATGGATGTAAAACACACCACACTTATGAGCAAGAGGCTACAGGATATTTCTTAGGGAATTATCTCTTTTTTTCATGATCTATCATACTTATAGTGGTTCTATCTTCTTTTAATTCATGCTTTTACGTGATAGTGAAATATGCCTCTTTGTCGAGCTAATGCAGGTAGAAATAATAACTAGCCACCCCAGCGTATGGATCCTCTAAATAAGAATGTATCCTATGCTGAATTTTGGGCTGCCTTTTAGGCATTAGTCCAAGCCGTGACATCTAATATTTAGGGAAACCATCAGGAGAAAGTCCTACTTTAGCAGAATAGGGATCTAGCAGCAGCCATAATTCATGACTTTATGAGAATGAATCTGCCTAGCTCTTTGGGTCAATAGCAGGTGATGACCCACAACTTTACTTAGAGGAGATAAGAAAGATTGCCCAAATTATACTTGTTACTAAGGAAGAAAGTGTAGAGTTGGAATCCTATAGGCTAAAGGATATGGTATATGATTGGGTGGTTATATGGAATAATGGTAGAGGTGAGAATACAGCTCCTATGAGTTCCAGATATTTTATGATGCATTTCTAGACAGGTTCTTTCTATGTAAAATGAGAGAAGAGAAGGTAGAGAAGTTTGTGAACCTAAGGCATGGATCGATGAAAGTGAAAGAGTACTTCCTTAAGTTCAACCAATTATCTAAGTATGCCCTTGATACGATGGTTAACCCTAGGGTGAGTATGAGTAAGTTTGTTACTGGAGTATCTGGTTTGGTTTTCAAGTAGTATAGGACTACCATGCTTATGGGGGACATGGATCTTTCTAGGTTGATGATTCATGCCCAGCAGATTGAGGTAGAAAAGTTGAAGGAAAGAGAGAAGGAAAATAAGAAGGCTAAAATCGAGCATTTTGAGTATGGCCAAACAAAGTTTAGAGGGGGCAATTATTCACAATTTCAAAATTGTTCATCTATGCCAGCTCCATATTTAGCTAGTGCTCCCACCCCCAGAGCTAGAAAAGAGTAGTGGTGTAAGACTCTTATTTCCAGATCTTAGAATAGTGTGAGTGGAAAGCCCAGTTATCCTCTATATGCTAAGTGTAGTGAAAATCATCTTGGTAAGTGTTTGTTGGGACAGAAAGGTTGTAATGTTTGTGGTAAGTTGGGTCATAGAATCTAAGAGTGTTCGTATACTAAGCAGGGAAATAGTAATGCTCATCCCTAGACTCAGGCAACTAGTGCACCAGCTCTTCTAGGTCAGCCAGTCCCTCTTCCGGCGCATCAACCGGTACTGATGACGATCAGTACCAGAATTGGTTTTATGCTTTACCATCCCATCAAGAGTAGGAGAGTTCACCAGATATTTTAACTGGTGTGCTTCGTGTCTTTCATCTTAATATTTATGTGTTGTTAAACTCCAGGTCAAATTTCTCTTATGTGACCTCACTACTTACAGTAAATTTTGAAATAGGTTTTGAAAAGATCCCTGAGTCCTTCTTAGTTTCTACCCCAGTGGGTGATTCAGTTATTGTCAAGTAAATCTATTGATAGTGTCCTATCACTACCCTTCATAAAATCATATTAGAAGATTTAATAAAGTTAGATATGGTCGACTTTAACCTTATTCTTGGTATGGATTGGATCCATTCCTATTATACATCTATAGATTATTGCACCCGAGTAGTGAAGTTTCAGTTTCCAGATGAGCCAGTCTTTGAGTGGGAAGTAATTCAGTGTCTTCCAAGAGTCATTTTGATATCCTGTATTAAAGACAAAAAGTAATCTCAAAAGGGTGTAGCTATCATCTAGTTTGAGTCAAAGACACTATGTCTAAGACTCCAACAGTTCAGTCAGTTTATATAGTCAATGAGTTTCCTGATGTTTTTCCCACAGATTTGCCAGGGGTACCTCCCGATAGGGAAATAGAATTTGGTATTAACCTTCTCCTAGATACTCAACCCATCTCTATTCCTCCATATTGAATGGCTCCATACGAGCTTAAAGATTTAAAAGAGCAACTTAAAGACCTCTTAAATAAAACTTTCATAAGGCCTAGTGTCTCTCCATGGGGTGCTCCTATCCTATTCATGGGAAAGAAAGATGGTTCTTTTCAACTGTGTATTAACTATCGTCAGCTGAATAAAGTCACTATAAAAAACAAATATCCTCTTCCTAGGATTGATAACGTATTTGACCAACTCCATGGTGTAAGTTACTTCTCCAAGATATACCTTAGATCCGGCTATCATCACCTTAGAGTAAGGGAATGTGATATCCTAAAGACAACTTTCAGAACCCGTTATAGTTATTTCGAGTTTCTAGTCATGTCATTTGGTCTTACAAATTCCCCAACAGCCTTCATGGACGTGATGAATAGAGTGTTCAAATAGTATTTGGACATATTTGTCATAGTCTTTCTCAATGATATTCTTGTCTATTCTCGTACGGAGTATGATCATGCAGACCGTCTTAGAATTGTGTTACAAACACATAGGGATCACTAGTTGTTTGCCAAATTTAGAAAATATGAATTTTGGCTAAGATCAGTAGCTTTGACCGGTCATATTATTTCTAGTGATGGCATTAAAGTTGATCCTCAATAGACAAAAGTAGTAAGAAACTAGCCTAGACCTATCTCTCATTACACATCTGAAGTTTTTGGGTTTAGCTGGGTATTATTGATGCTTTGTTGAGGTTTTGTCTTCAATTAAATCCCCTATGTTTAGATTAACTCAGAAGAAAGTTCAGTTTCAGTGGTCAGATTCCTCTGAGTAGAGTTTTCTGGAGTTGAAGACTTAACTCACTTCATCCCTAATTTTATCGCTACCTAATGGTACAGATGGGTTCATTGTCTATTGTGATGAATCTAGAATTGGTATGGGTTGTGTTTTGATATAGAGAGGTAAGGTTATAGCCTATGCCACTAGACAGCTTAAGCCACACAAAAATATCTACCCTGTCTATAACCTTGAGCTAGCTACTGCGGAATTTGCATTGAAAATTTGGAGGCACTATCTTTATAGGGTGCATGTTAATAAGTTTACGAACAACAAAAGTTTACAGTATGCGTTTACTCATAGAGAGTTAAATTTTTGTCAGAGAAGGTGGTTAGAATTGTTGAAGGATTATGATATAAGTGTGTCGTATCATCCGGGCAAGGCCAATGTAGAGGCAAATGCCCTTAGTAGATTTTCTATTGATAGTGTTGCTAATGTGGAGAATTATAAGAGAGAGTTAGTTAGGGAAATTCACCGGTTAGCTAAATTGGGTGTGAGGTTGGTTGACTCAGCTGAAAGAAATCTTTGGGTTCAGAGTAGTTCAGAATATTCTCTAGTTTCTGAAGTGAAAGAGATGTAGGACAAGGACTCTAGTTTGGTTAAACTGAAGGGTTCAGTTAAAGACCAAAAGGTAGAGGGTTTCTCCCAAGGGGGAGATGGTGTGTTGAGATACCAGAGTAGATTGTGTGTGGCATGTGTTGATGATTTGAGGCAACAAATTATGGCAGAAACGCATGGTGTGCATTATTCCATTCATTATGGAGCCACCAAGATATACCAGAATCTGTGGGAAGTCTATTGGTTGAGTGCTAAGAAGAAAGATATAGAAGGATTTGTAGCCAAGTGTGCAACTTTTCAATAGGTTAAGGTAGATAACCAAAGACCTGGTGGCACTTTGTTAGAGTTTGTTATTCCCATTTGGAAGTGGGCAGAGGTAAACATAGACTTTGTGACTATATTACCCCATTCGCGTTATCAGCATAATTTGATTTGTGTTATTGTAGACAGATTGACCAAATCTCCCAATTTCTTACCAGTTCACATTTCCTACACAGCTGAAGATTATGCTAAGTTGTATGTTATAGAGTTGGTTAGATTTCATAGAATTCCCTTGTCCATCATCTCAGATAAGGGTACTCAGTTTACCTCTCAGTTTTGCAAAGCCTTTTAGAAGGGTCTTGGTACCCAATTTTATCTCAATTTATCTTTCCATCCATAGAAAAATGGTTAGGAAGAGAGGATCATTCAAACTCTAGAGGATATGTTGAGGGCATGTGTTCTTGATTTCAAAGGTAGTTGGTATGATCACTTGTTGTTGATCGAGTTTGCGTATAGTAACAATTACCATTCTAGCATTTAGATGGCCCTATTTAAGGCTCTGCATAGGAAGAGATATAGATCACCTGTCGGTTAGTTTGAAGTGGGTGAGGATACTTCGATTAGGATAGATATAGTGTTTGAGGCCATAGAGAAAGTTCTACTAATTCAAGTGAGATTCAAAACTACTCATAGTCATCAGAAATCTTATGCAGACGTAAGAATGAGAGATCTTGAGCTTGAAGTAGATGATCTTTTGTTTTTGAAAGTTTCACCCATGAAGGAGGTGAAGTGATTTAGCAAAAAGGGGAACCTTAGTCCCGGATATATGGGTCCCTATAGGATTTTGAGTCATGCGGGGAAGGTAGCGTATGAGCTTGAGCTACCTGTAGACTTGTTATCAGTTCACTTAGTGTTCCATGTATCCTTATTGAAGAAGTGTATGGATGATTCCACTGTTGTAGTCCCTCTAGAAAGAACAGATATTCAGAATAGCCTTTCATAAGAAGAAGTTGCAGGAGAGATTCTTAATAATCAGATCCATAGACTAAGGAACAAAGAAGTTTCCTTGGTCAAAGTTTTGTGGAGAAATCAGTCCGTTGAGGGTGCTACTTGGGAAGCAAAAGAAGAAATGTATACTATGTATCCTCACCTATTCTTTGCAAACTCAGATTCAGCCTGAGGTAAAAGTCTTCCTTAATTCAGATCTTTTCTAGTCTCAGATTCAGCCATATAGTTATCTTCATGTAAATTCAAACATTGGCAAATTAGTTTAGTCCTTCAATATCAGTCATGTAGTTTTTGTAAAGCCCCGATTTGCTGAACCGGAATGCTACACGGTGCTCATGACCCCGACTGACGACAAGCTAACCCATGACTGATATCTGTACCTGTATACTGCATAAAATACTAAATAATATGGAAACATGCACTGAGGCCATAAGGTTCAATACTAAACATAACATAGATGAGATAACGTCTGTGGGGTAATACAATACCTAAAACAAAACTATAAACACTGAAGTCTAAAACATAATAGTCTGTATCTAGTCTGAAAGCCTCTATTGTCTGAATAATCTGAATAAGGAGTTGATGGAACATGTCCCCAACTAACTCAAACTAATAACTAATCAATGAAATAGTGGAGAAATAATCGTGTCCTCAAAGGATGAGGACTCACTTCTATTCTGACTGTTGAGACTGGAATCTACTATTGATCAGGAACTCATGTCTCTGAACCTATGGTGTAATATAAAAAGAAAGCACCATATTACAAATGTGTCAGTACAATGGAATGTACTGAGTATACATGTGAGGTAGGAAAATGCAAGGGTTAAGAATAATGCTAGCTGACTGTCCAACATGAATGCGAGAATACATACATAAATTTGTACCTGTAACTGACACTATGATATCGTGATTACTGAATATGAATACTGATGACCTGAGATACTAATAACTGATATAACTGATAGAATAAATACTTGTATCTGAATGTAACTGATAACATGGGTGACTGTATCTGACATTCTTGAATTTGATGGGACTATCTGAGTTCATTACTGTATTTGATTCAACTGTATTTGACAATCTTGAATCTGAAAAACTATATAAGTTCTTTTACTGAGACTGGTATTGAAATTATGGGAGGTAGTATTTAACCGACATGCCTCTGATACGCCATTATAGCTGAGTTGGGGTCCAATCTGTAACCCCAATAAGAAGGGTGTCAATACCGCGCCATTGGTAAGGACAAGCTGTGGGTGACCCTTATCTGATATTGTCCCCAAAAGAGAATGGTGGGGCCCTTATCTGACAGTGCCTATCCACATCATCAACCCTCGTCGGACAGTGTTGATGTCTCAACCTATGCTAGCTACATAGTTCTTGAATTCAAGGATGACTTCTAAGGGTCACACCCTCATCTGATAGTGTGTGTCCCCATCCTTGGGTTCACTCGGTGCTAATTCCTACTCCCATCTGAATGGACACTGAACATGATTTACTTAACTGAACATGAGCTGAGTTACTAAGTTTCATTGACTGACGGAATACTACTAATATTTGATAACTGATTGAGTCATGAGATCATGGAGATTTTTCTTGAGTCATAAGACTATCTGAAGTCGAAGGATTTATAGCTTGACTGAGAGTATCATAAAAACATGACATGGCTCTAGGTACACAGCTAATGTTTTGGGTACAAGTACCCCTAGGACTCGATGGAAGGAAACTGACAAAGCATGACTTACTTGAATACATAATAATTATCATAATACATTTACTAAAGCATTACATCAAACATGTGATAGGCATAAGCTTGTACGTACATGGGGATTCCATGATATCATGCTAATTAGACACTTTTCCTTCATCTAGGCATTCAACCAAAGACATAGTAGACATAGAATGTGTAAACAACATCATACAACAATTAACTGTCGTGATTCAATTCTAATTTAATCATTCAAGGGTTTAGTCCTTGGGTTTCATGAATCTATACCCATACAAATCAAACCATATGGAATTTAACACTCATTCATGAAATAAAATTCAATTAATCATTATCAATATGAACAAAAGAATCCCAATCATAAAATTCATAAGAAAATCCATAACTTGAATTTAGAAAAGGGATTCTTGGGCTTCATGGACGAAAGGAGTCCATGAACGAACACTATATATACCTTAGTTCATGACTTCATGAAGATTGATAGTGGAACCTTCTTGAATTTGAATCCCCAAAAGAGACCCTAGCTTGTTCTTAAGAGAAACTTGAGAGAAAATAGTATATTTTGGGTGAAGAATAGCTAAATAACGTTTTATTAGGTTTAATTAGGGGTAGGAAATTGACCCTTTTAACCCTGGACGCGTCATTTAATTTCAGTAAAATTTTTCCATACTGGGCCCTTGGTGTGATGCAGAGTTATCGCGCCATGTCACTGGAAATTGACAATTGGAAAATTGAGGGATGGCGCGATGTAGAGCCATCGCATTGCCCCTTCCCTCGTGACCTGGAACTTTGGCGCGACGCGGGGGAAATCGCACCGAGACACTGGAAAAATTACAATTTGAATTTGAGTGCTAGCGCGATATGCTATAATTGTGGACACCTACTAGAAATTCCCAAATTTCCTCTTGTGGCGCGGCGCTCCACTGAGTAATATGGTGCTGTTTTACGACGGGAACTTGAAATAGTCATAACTTCTTACTCGATTATCGAATTTAAGCGAATCATATATCGATGGAAAGATTATTGAATTTTCCACATGAAAAAAAGTAAAAATCTTGTAAATTACTCATGGAATAATTATAATTCACTTTAGAATCTAATACTAGGCATTCTTGGGATGAAATTTGCTAGAAATCTTCGGAGTATTATAGTTTTGTTTTAGTTTTTCATGCTAGAATATAGCCTTAGTCCTTTAGTATCTTCAGTTTAAATAGTCTTATTCAAGGATGAATGTTCCTAAAGGGTAGATATTGTAATACTCCATATTTTTCCAAGTCCCGTTTAGCTCCTAACTGTGTCAAGTTTTTTAGGCCTTTTTGTTAAATATGATCCATTTTGGGTATGTTTTGTAGGAAACCATGTTTTGGGTTCTAAGTTCTTAAAAAAGGGTGTTTTGGCTAATTTTAGAGGGATTAAGGATGATTGGGCTATTTTTCAGCTAAATTTTGATCAAAGCATGTTTGAGAATCGAAGAAGAGCTAAAAAATGATTCCTGAAACTTACTAAGTTAACCCATGGACCGCAGGTAGGACTGACCAATCGGAGGTACAAAAAGTAGGTGCCAAAAGTCCAAAATCTTGAGAGATGACTTGCAGTAATTTATCCCAACCAGTACCTGAGGTCCATACCTACACTTGGAGCCATAGTGAAGGTACAACCTGAGCCTATGACCAAATCGCAGGTGCAGACCACATATGGCCACCGACCCTGTTTTTTCCTAGTTCATTCGGGATTTGTTTTTAGGGTTTTCTCATGTACTATAAATACCCTTTATGTACTTTTTAGTAGGAGACAGACACTTTTGATACTCAGAAACATATTTTGATTCCAAGATCCATCTTTGATCTTGGGATTCCCTTGTATTAGCTCTAGTTGATTAGTCAGGTTATGGTTTTCGATTCTTATTCATCTTATTATTATGATTTCATCTACGCCTTTAATTATTAATGTTGTTGGTTTCTTCACGAACCCAGGCGGCTAAAAACACATAGCTAGGGCTGTGGAAACCCTAGTTGATTGAGAAAGTAGAGGAAGTGCGATTGCTGAATAAAGAAAATACTCATGGCATGCATTGCATTATCTTCAGTATAATAGTTATTTTATGGTTGCAAACGTTATGATCCTGCCTAGATATTGCTTCTTACTCTAAAAGAGGAGTAGCGACTAGGATAAGATAATGACAATATTAATTTGGGGTTTAACTGTCGATCAACGCTACTGGGAGTGACTAGGAAAAGATAATGATAATAGTATTTTGGGGTCTAACTATCGATCAATGCTACTAGGTAATTTTTAAGTAAGATGGTTAGAATTCATCTAATAATTATAGACTCAAAAGGTAATAGTTAACTGGGATCAAGACAAGGGTTAGAAATGTGGTATACTGAGACTCGAAAGTTAATGGGTGAAATCCTTCTACTCATCCAAAAGACTGTAGAGGGTACATAACTTATTGATTCTACATACCAGGTATTAGAATTGTTCAATAATATACGATAAGCCTACGGAGTTAAAAATCCAAGGGGAATGCAATCCTAGCGTTCACCTACAACTGATTACAACTAAAGTTAATATTGTTACTTGCTCGAGATTACTAAAAACCAATCCCTCCATTTACTTTCCAATATTGCCCGTAGACTACAACTGTTGAATACTGCAATTCCACATATTGCATTAGAATTCGACCCTAGACTTAGTTGGGTTACTATATCTTGACATCGATCATATCATCATCTAAAAAGAGGTGTCTCTTGGACGTCATCACCAGACAAGTTGTTGGGACTAGTCGTAATTAAACCAGTAAAATTATTGATAAATTTTACTCTGAGTATGAGTGGCTCACTAAGATCCATAAAGATATCTTACGAGTCATTTGGTGTAATGAAGGGTGTCCAGTGTAAGTCCTAAATTAGGTTTTGTGTTGACTACGATTGGACCCTAAAAGTCGTAGGGTTAAATTATGAGTGGTGCTATTGAGTCGTAAGGATAATAGTGAAGGGTGCCTTGGTGGTACTTTCTTTTTTATTACTCATGGTGATGATTCCTAAGAAGCCGATATGAGTCAAGGTTTGACTCAAAGTCAAAGACGACTTTTTTTTAGCTTTTAAGTTAAAGGCATTCTAGTTATTTCCCCTCTTATCCAACTTGAAACAAAGGTCGGGGGTTTTGAATGCTTGTTGTTGAACAATGTTTTCCTATGGTTTATATATGATTAATCATGCTTTAAATATGGTTTTGAACTTGTGGGTGCATGGGTATGGTGAATAAACTAGGGAATTACAATTTTCCCAAACTTATGGTTTTTGAAGTGGTTATGTCCCCAACCCCATGATATGAAATTGGTTTTAATTATGAGAAAGGTGGGAATTGATAAAATTTAACCAGCCATGGACTATTGCATGATATAAAAAGGTATTTGAAGAAAAATGGTCTCATTTAATGAACAAAGGGAGTCAGTATTCACTCTCGAAGTTCATAATTACTGTAGATAATGATTCTACCCTTAATCTCTCCTCAATAGGCATATCCGCTACAACCACATCATCATTTACTAAATTAATCACTACTAACACTCTTATATCGTCAAGCTGCTAAACTGTCATGCATATATTCAAAATTATGTACTTATCATTCCATTTGAAAGTGATATCCTCTAGGTCCATATCAATCAACACCCGACCATTAGATAAGAAAGGTCTCCCCAATATAATTGGAGAGTGAGCATCTACTTCACAGTCTAAAATTATAAAATCTGCTGGATAAGTGAATGATTCCCCCTTCACTTCTACATTGCATAAAATACCCATTACCTTTTATATCACCAAATTCATTACATTTATTCCAACTTTCATACCACATAGAGCTTGATGAATCTCATAATGCCCAATAGAATATGGAATAGTGACTGCACATGGGTCTCCTTTCTTTTCTTTTGATTGTGTATGAAAACCTGTGCTAAACTGTTGTGCTATATGATAGAGCGCTCCTGTTACCCAGTCGTAGTCATCATCACTCATAAAATTATCATCACTATAAGTCAGCTGTTCAAATTCATCCTGTCAATAGCCCGGCAATGTACCAGTGTTGGAGGATTTATTTCACTGTGTCTAGGAAGTTTTCATGCCTATTGCTCATCTAAAGTAACAAAAATTTGTCCATACTACTAGTTCAACTTCTTGATAGCAGTTGTATGTTACTCAACCTTTTGGGTAAATCTTGAAACATCGGCCTTGAGTTCTTTAAGATGAGCTTCTTGACTCTCTTGACCCTTTATCAGCTTAGCCAACATATTTTCTATTTTTAATTCTGCATCTCATCTGCCAGGTAGAATGTATCTATCTATATCTTTATAGTTACGACCTTGATTCCCTTGCACTTAGGCTTGGAAACCCGCCAACTGATAATCCACATACTTTGCCTTCTCTTCAAAATAAGACCCATGCCTCCTAGAATCTGCTCCTTGCACCCCTATTGCATTAAACTTTTATGATTTTATTATTGCACATTTCTTGGCCAACTCATCGACATATTTCCTTAGTAGTGAAATCTCCATAGCTACAGCATCCGCAACTACTTCTCATTTCCTTAAGGCTCTAAGGTCATAAATGTCAGACCCTCTCTCAACCATCCGAGTTTGTCACCCTCAGTTAATTAATGAGATCTGATCCATTATACTCGAAGCCATCTCACATCATAATCTCATGAAGGTTCCTCTAGAGATAGTTCATACCATTTCTCTAAAATGGATAGTCAGGACTGTATAGAAGGTTTCCAAAAGGCTTGTCCTTGAAATTCGGTGGTTAGACACCATGTTGTGCTTCTTCTTCAACTTGAACCATGCCTCCTACAAAGATTCTGGTTATAGCTGCCTGAAGTTATAAGTCTCATCCTGAGTTGCAATACCCTAGATAGAGGACATAAATTATTTAAGAACTATCTGTGTAACTCACTCCATGTAGTGATGGACCCTCTAGGAAGTTCCACCAGCCATAAAGATGCTTCTCCCGTAAGCAAAAAGGGAAACAACCTCAGTCTTAATCCCTCTTTATTTACCCTAGGTATGATGTAGGAAGTGTAGATCCCAATAAAATTCACCTAATGTATGTTTGCATCGTCTGTAGCCAACCCTAAAAAGATTTCCTTCAAGTACAAGTGCTAAATCATAGAACTAGAAATATTGAACTTGACATCATGGGGCAGAACAAGAGGAACGATAGCTCTAGTCTCTTCTTGATCAACGTATCCCAGATCCTCTTTATCATTTTCATACGGCTAAACATATTGATATGTAGGGATCACTTGAGGTCAGTCCTCTATTTTTAATCTGGTTTCCACCGAGTACCACTGGGCGGTCTGCTGCCAGTCTCTTCTCAGTTAACTCTACCTCTTAAGTTATGTATTGAGCTTCTTCTACTGCCCTTCTCTCATTTTTAACTTGAGATAAAATCTTACCAATGTCCATCAACAATGTCCTAAACTCCTTCAGGAGGAGGGGGAGGTACAACATTGAAAACTCCTTGAGGAAGTTCATTTCTTTTCTACTCAGACATCCTACCAGGTGCTCGTAGGATCCTCTTTAGATTGAATTAAGTGGGAGTGAGGGATTTTCTCTACATCGCATGCTAGTCATACACCTACATATTCCTAACTAAGAACAAGAAAAAGAAAACCCAAAGACTGTAATGCCTTTAATTCAGTATTCAATATCGCATTTGGAGCCTTCAATATAGTCCAGGCCAGTTGGGCCAGCCCGACCCAGCCTTTAAATTGATGGAGCTGGGCTTCAGTTTTTGCAGCCTATTTAAGAACAGGGATTTTTAGACCATCCCAAACAAGCATGTGGCCTATGGAGCTTGAGCAATGTGGTTAGGCTTGCTCGTGGGCCGACCCGTAAGTTAATTGCATGTAATAATTTTTATTGCTTATTATTATTTTTATTTTGTTCAAAGGATATCATGTCAAAACTTATTTAATTTTTCTATTAAATGAATTTTTTGGGGTTTTGGAGACTTGATTAAAAAGTATTAACACTATGTAAAATCAGTTAATAATATTTATGTTTATTAGCATTCTAAAATTTAAATATTAAAATATTATTTTTAAAAGAGGGCTGGCCCGGAAGGCCCGTCGCCCACAAAGTAATGGTGTGGGCTTGGTGTTTCTTGGCCCATTATTTTGATGGTCAAACCCGGCCTGACCTATCAAACTCAAAGCCCGTGTGGGCTAGCCCTGATTGGCTTGGCCGACCCGTATTGACAGTTCTAATCATTTTCCATGACAATGGTGCCAAATTTTTGATTGATGTACAAACAACACCTCCTTCAAGATCATGATAAAGTCTCTATCAAAATTTAGTTACCCAACTAGGTTGAGGTCAAATCCTAAGGGAACATATGGTTTGTAGATCTCAGCAGTTGTAGTCAACGGACAGACATAGATAGTAAATAGGGGGTTTTGGATGGCAGAATTGCAGAAAGAGCAAGTATAAACTATGGTTGTGATTAGTATTAGTGAAAAATAGGATTGTGTACCCCTGGCTTCTTAATTTCATAGGTTTATCATGTTATGTTGAACCAACCCAATACCCTTCATGCTAAATTGATACGTTATGTAACTTCTACAGTCTTTTGGAAAAGTAGAAGGATTACACCTTTTACCTTTTGAATCTCGGGATGTCGCCTTATTAACCCTCATCTTAATCCATGTTAACTATTACCTTTTCAGTATCTAGTTATTTGATGATAGTTGACAGCCATTCACTATATTTCATGATAGGCATGGATCGACAATTAACATCAAATTACTATTGTCTTTATCTTTTTCCAGTCACTACTCCTCTTTTTGAATAAGTAGAAATAATCTATGCGGGATCTTAACGTTGGCCACCGCTGAGAACTCTATTATAATGAAGATAAAGCAATGCATGCCACAGGTAGATCAACAATTGCACTTCCCCTACTTTGTCAGTCCATCAGGGTTTCCACAACCGTAGTGATGGGTTTTAGCCGCTCAAAATTGTGAAGAAATCAATAACATTCATAGTTGAAAGCATATATGAAATAATAATAAAAAGAAGTGTAAAAACCACATCCGTAACTAAATTAATCAAGTGAAGTCAAAACAAGATAATTCCAAGATTAAAATTAGATCATGGAATAAAAATATATTTGTGAATATCAAAAGTGTGTAACTCCTACTAAAAACACATAAATGGTATTTATAGTACACGAGAAAACTCTAAAACCAAAGGCGAAATGAAATATGTGGACTTAATCCATGGCTAAAAAGGGTGTAAATCCATAAATCCATTTCTCAAAGTGAACTTTAGGACTAAATCATTATAAAAGTGTAGAATGGGTCAGAATCTCTCACAAGCGATGAAATTAATAGTATCAAATCATAGATAGTAATCTGCCTCAATCAAATCTATAAAACATCATTATTAATCTCTTTTACACATAAATTATTCATTAAGACAAACAGTTATTGTTATGAAGAAATCCGTATTATAGGTGAAAAATGGGCTTTAACCCTTATTTTGGAAAAATAGTTATAAGATCATAGTTTAACTAGAATCACATCATTTAGCAATTTAACGATAACGAATGTACTGAATCTATTCATGCCATCACAAGTATTCATATAATAGAACCATAAGCATAAATGCATTCATAAACTACAACTACATTCTTTACACGGACAAACACTTCTCGGATGTCCAATCTATATCGTAACATGGCCTTGGGCCTAATAATGCATTTAGAATAGTTGCAACATCATAATAACAACCTTATTCCCACACATGTATCTGGAATTCATATCAATAATCATATTTATAAGCCATTTCTTATCTATAAGAAATAGCATAACTGTGAGGAATATCATCTCTTTAGGCTATCAATTGTATCAATAAGGCATATAATATCTATAGGCCATAAATCATCTCTATGAGTTATCACACGTTTAGGAGGCATAATGTTAATAAGGAATCTTACATCTAGGAGGCATAATATAAATAAGGCAGTGCACATCTAGGAGGCATAATGTATCAGTAAGGCATAGCTCACAACTATGAGGCATATCACATCTATAAGGCACCTTATATATATTAGCCATATACCAAAACTATGTCTATGTCTATGTTCTTAATCTTGTAGATGGACTATATCATAAATCAAATTTGAAAGCAATATATCTATAAACCCTTAATCGTAATCCAGGAAAATCATCATTATTCAAAAAGACATGAAGTATCTTTATACTAAAGGCTCAAAAGTCCATAAGTGCTAACACAAGTCTTGTCCTAAGGTGGGCTGTAAGAACCCACTTATAATCTTAGAATTCCACATTTAGCCAAATTCTACCCCGGACTAGGCTAAGGTATCTAAATTGACTTCTAGATGATACATAAGCCATAATTAATCCTAAGATAGAAACTTCACCTTAAACATGATCAATTAGGTCAATTCCACCTAAATTATGATTTCAAGATCACCGAAATAGCCAAATAAGGTTTATTGTACTAACCACGGTTCCAACAATTAAAACACATCCCAATCCTAGCATCATATCATTACCATTATACAAGTTATCTTAATCTATAAAGAAGAAAATAGGATCCTAGAATTATAACAATTTTTTCACCTTACAGGTAGAATCCCTTATCTAATTCCCAAGCTTAAATAATCAAGACAAAGTCATTGTATTCTACGGATAAGCAATCTTTGCAATCTCATTAATGTACGATGTACAAAATACATCATCTTATGTAGAAGTGTAGAGAAAAGCCTACCTCAAATACGAATCACAAAACCTTGAATGGTTTATAAAGCATCAATCTTTACTCCACAATATCAAAATGTCGTTATGCTATCAAATTGTAATACATGCATTATTAGTAGTAACACAAGATACATATTGCTATATTAAGGGTCGGGTCAAATTTTAGGTCAAGATAGGGCCTGCAGGGCCCGCAAACAGAATCCAAAATTGAAACTGTCAGGAGGTCCCTTAAAGGGCAAGGAAGTAGTGCTCAAAAGTCAAGCACAAATGGAATACAATTAGGGTCTCAAGAAATTGAAGGAAACTTACCATGAATTCTAAGGGAAATCATGGAATAATTGATAACCAAGTTCCCCCAAATCAACTACAACCGTAATCCCATGCTTTGCCTCTATTTTTTAGTTTTGACCCTCAATATATGGATTAAAAATAGGAAAATTCACGACATAAGGGGTCTATTTATACCTAAAATCGATAATTAGAAGTTGTTATCTCAACCAGCAAGTATGTGATCGCACCAACTTGGCGACTGCACATCGAGTCACGATCGCTGCCCCTCTCAACAATCACACTATCTTTCCTGCCAAGGGTACCGCGATCGTGACCCTTAGCTGGTGATCGTCGCATACTACCAACCGACAATATTGGACTTGGAAAATCCAAGTTCCTACCAAGCCCTTGGAATTCATTCAAAACCTTGTATATGCCAAAAACCTATGTAACCATACTAAATTTGATCTTTTAGATTGAATGGCTTAATTTGACTTTCCAACCATGGTTTATTCAATGAAATATGGGTCCCACACCCAAATTTAATTTCTCAATTTTCTGTCTAATAGTTTGAAATAATCCAGGGTGCATCAGGACTCAATCCAAAGGTCTACCTAGCCTAAAATTAACATTTTGAAGTTGTTGGCACTATAAAAATTCTCATCCGAGGTCCTCTACTAGGGGTTTTGGTCTTAAACCAAATCCTCAATATATAGATAAGCCTAAAATCCAAAGGAACTATCCAATCACTGATCTGACAGTTCTGCAAGTGTTAAAGGACCTGTAGCCATTGCGGGAAGGCTCAAAATGCCAAAAATATCGATTCAATTATCAAAATAAGGCCCGACATTTAGAACGCACAATCTCATAGAGAAGAGTTGATCATTTTCTTCACTCTATGAAAGTAAAAATAATAATATCACAATATAAAAATAATAATCTACATTTTAATACAAGTAAAATAAGACACATATTTAAACATAAGTGCTATGGCCAAAATTTGTGTCAAAATATGCTTATGGGGCCCACAAAAGAAATTTCAAAATTGAATCTGGTATGACATCCTTCAAATGACAAGGAATGTATGATCAAAGTTTATGCATAAATAGAGCACAAATCAGCTCAAAAATTGACCCTATAAGCTCAAGAAAACTAACCCTTAAACCACAAACTAAATGAATTTTAGGACAGAATAACACAAGAACAAAAAGAGAAATTGACCAAGAAATGATATGATAATGTACCTGAGCTTAATGGGATGAAATTACTATAATTTTCAAGATCCAAGGGCCTTTAATATAAGAAAAAAGGTTAAACAAGAATGAAAACTAGAGAAGAAGGAGCTATATACTGCCAAGGCAATGCCCTCTGTGAATGCAGGAAAGAGGTCACAAACACAAAGGCAAATGGGGTCAAAGTACTCACCGTCTTTTGACTCAATTCTTATTCTACCACATTTACCATGCCCGAGTGATACAAGATAAAGATGTAATAATCCTTAAGAAACTCCATCCATCTACGCTGCCTAGATTTATGCTCTCGCCAGGTCATAAGATGTTAATGACTATGATGATCCAAGAAGATCTCATAATGCATACTATAATATAATGTCTCAAAATTTTAAGTGAAAAAACTACCACCACCAACTCCAAATCATAAGTGGGGTAGTTGTGCTTATGCACCTTCAACTGTCTTGATGCTTAAGCCATTACTCTATCCTACTATAGTCTTGATGCGTAAGCAATAACGCTATCCTATTATATCAACATACAATCAAAACCAATACCAGAAGTATCAAAATACATGGTTAATCACTCACCCTCAATAGGAAGAGCTAAGATAGGAGATAAAGTATTAAATCCCTTAATCTTTCTAAAGTTTGACTCACACTCCTCAGGAAAAGGAACCTCCTTTTAAATCAATCTAGTCATCGACGCGATAATGATACCAAAACTATCAGCAAACCTTCTACAGTAATCGGTCAAACCAATGAGACTACGAACCTTAAATGAAGATGTTGGTCTAGACCAATTATGAATAGCCTCAATCTTTGCTAGTTCTACGATGATCCCATCCTCAGAGACCACATGCCCAAGGATGTCACCGATACAAGCCAAAATTCATACTTGGAGAATTTGGCAAAAAGCAAATGATATCCCAAACTCTAGAGCACAATTATCAAATATTATATATGCTTCTCCCTACTTCTCGAATACACAAGGATGTCATCAATGAACAAAATTAAAAAAAATCTAATTAAGCTTGAAGACACTTTCATCAAATCTATAAATGCGGGTGGAGTATTGGTCAACCCAAAAGACATAACCAGAAACTCATAATGACCATATTTGTTCCAAAAATCTGTATTTGGGATATCGTCAACACAAATCCTACATTGATAGTTTCTATACCTCAAATAAATTTTAGAGAACACCTCTGCTCCCTTAAGCTAGTCAAATAAATCATCAATTTGAGGCATAGGATATTGGTTCTTCACTGTCAACTTATTAAGCTACCTATAATCAATATAGATACGAGTAGAACCATCTTTCATCTTCAAAAAGAAACATAGGATCTCTCTAAGGAGATATGCTCAGTAAAAAAAAAAACCCCTTACCAAGAAGATCCTAAAGCGGTGAGTTCTTCTCCTTATGCTTGACAGGAGCCATATAGTAAGGTGCTGTAGAAATAGGTCGTGTGCCCCACTCAATATCAATTATAAAATCTATATCATGCTTATTAGGAAGATTAGGTTTTTGGGAAGGGAAAACATTAGAAAACTCACAAACTATAGAAACAGAGTCAAGTAATGGACTATCCATACTAACATCATGAATATAAGAATGATAAGATTCACAACCCCTCAAAATAAGTTGCTTAGATTGAATATAATAAATAATCCCTGTTGAATCAAGGCTAATCGCTCCTTGCCATTCCACAGGGGGTACGCCGGACATGGAGAAGGTAACAGTATTGGATAAACACTCGAAAACCGCATGATAGTGGAACAACTAGTACAGGCCCAAAATCATATCAAAATCCACCATATCTATACAATAAGATCATCTTGAGTAGCAAACTTTGATCAGTCTTAACACATGATCAATAAATTGAGTCCTTTACTATGGAATCACCCATAAGAGTAGATACATATAATGGAACAGACAATGAATCCCAAGATAACTCTAATCACAGGGCATAATAAGAATACACATTATTATAATCAAATCATAGATCAAATAAAGAAAAAGTTGACTAACAAAAAATCAAGATCCTACATGTGATAAAAATATCTGAAAACTCAACCTCGAGTCTAGTAAGTAGAGTATACAATAGATGATGCCTGCCACCTGGCTGGGATCTTAATTGATCTCCTATCTCACCTACCTGAGAACCTCCATGAGTACCCTAGGAACCACCCCTATAACCATAAGTATCACCTCTAACTAGGAGATTAACTACTCGAATTGGTGGAACACTCTGAACTAAAGAAGCCATTGCTCTACAAATGGGGCGCTCTCTAGGGAAATGACCAAAATCTCCACAATCATAATATGACCTAGAAGCTGTACTAAATCTAGAAGATTTGGATGAACTGGGGTAACCACCAAGACAAGAATAACTAAAAGACAAACCTTTTAAAGACAAACCAACACCTTAGCTAGGTTGATCACTTAAACTATATTGGCCTCCATCGGTAATCTAAAGTATGGCTTGAATAAGTCTACTAGATTGACCTTAATACTGATACAACTAATGCAGAGGGTGCCTACCTTGCGAAAAACTACCTCCGAACCGTAAGCCAAAACAACTCCCACAAAAATTACCCTAATATTGGGGCCTCTTACCACTACCCCTTGCACCTCACAATACTTCTTCTCCATAAATAGAGCATTATCAAAAACCTCAGCAAAATACCTACCTACAACAACCAAACTGTGAGCAGATATATGAAGAAGAAGTTTTAATTTTAGAACAAAGCATCTCATACTCTGTCATAAGAATAAAAATAGCATGCCTAGACTACTTATAAAATTGAGCCTCATACTCCAATAGGCATAGAGACCTCTCCAACCTCAAGAATTGATCCCTCAGACGATCCCTAAGACTGCAAGTCATATACTTCTTGAAGAAGATCTTGGAGAACTGAGTACATGACGTAGGAGTTAATCCAGCTGGCATATAATCAGGAAGACCTTTCCACTAATGTCATGATGCCAAGTCTAACCCAATGGAGTGTAATACACACTGTGAGTCTCAACTAGGCAAACATTATAGAGCTTATTCTTAAGAGAAATTAGGAACTCATAGGTATCCTCGCTCAATGTATAAAAAAACCTAGGTGAAGCCAATCTCAAGAATATACCAAACATTTTCTTCTCCTTAATAAACATAACTGGGCAACCACCAGTTAATAAACTATCAGTTGGGCAATCACCAACATAGGAGGGATATCAAATTTGGGAGCCGCAGCTACAGGTTGTGCCTCTACCTCAGTACCACTCTAATTCGTAGACTATGCACAATCAGATGGTACACCACTAACCAATCCCAAAAGCTAAATAAAAATATCCCTGAGCACTGAAGATAAAATATGCCTCGATGGAGCCTAGATTTGTCCCTGACCCACTACTGGATGGGGAAGAAATACGGTTTGGTGAAGGACCCCCATCCTATCCCCTAGCTGGGTATACATCCATGGGCTATCTGTTGCCTCTAGGTTTCCCACAAATAGTTGTAGGTTCCCTAGGCTCGTTCTTAGGACCATCATCTTGCATAACGGTAGTATGTCTCCTAACCATCTACAAAAGAGTGAAACCAAAGGAATATTTTAGAAACCAACTTTAAATCTTTTCACTAAATATGTGAAAGAAGTGAAGAGATCATATAAATGTCCTATAGCCTCCTAAAGATATGAAACAGACAATATCATTCCACTTTATGGAACTTCACTAAACACTTAATCTTGTACCAACAATACTAACAAAACCTAGGCTATGATACCAATTTGTAATAACCTTGTTTATGAGTCATGATGGTACCTACTTTATCCAGCCAGTAGGTAAGCTAACCCATAGCATAGAACTATAATCAATGGACTAACTTGGTAAAAAATAACCTAAAACCCAGAAATAAATAATTAAAGGCTTATAATAATAATAATAAGACAATTATAATAGTCTTATAGATAGATAAAATATCAACAATCACCCCAAGACGAAGTAGTGTCGGTATAGAGCTACTACAAATTAAATATAAGTATTGAAAATGGCAATTATAATCCAGCTAAAAAATTAAAGACTTGACATGGATAACAGAAGTAGAAAGGGAAACTCCAACTCCATGATCTCACCTAATCTAAAAAATAATCACAGCATAAGTGTCATATCAATAGCGGCAACTAGTACTCGGATCTACACCAAAAATATATAGAAGTGTAGTATCAGAACCAAAATCACGGATACTCAGTAGGTATCGTCGTTTGACTGAGCTAAATTATAATATAAATATAATAAGATACAAGATAAAATAACCTCAGTCAAGATAAAAGGAAAAACCTAGAAAATAAGCTCCACCACTGTTGTGCATAAGTAAATAAATAAATACAGAAAAGTAGCGTAAAGATCACACAATTATAACTACTAAATTGGCCCCCATAAGCCATTAATTGTAGAAACTAAATTACCTAATGTAGTCTCCCATAAGGTTAGAGATTACAATCAAGGAAACTAGATGATCATAATCAATAAATTTATTAAATATTAACTATAACCATCAAACCATCCATACCATATCATATCATACCCAACTTTCATTGACAGAGTTGAACTGGAACTCATAAAAACATCCTCATAACATCCAAAATAGTATCAACATTATAACATTATTTGCAGGACTTGAACTAAAACTCACAGTATTTGTATCATCATTAATTGTCGGACTTTAATCGAAACTCATATATCAATATCATCATCAGTTGCCAGGCTTGAATTGGAACTCATATTAATCAATATCATAATTAATTGCCGAACTTGAATAGGAACTCATATTAATAAATAGTATCAATATATCATACAAATAACCCATTTCCATAATCCATATCACTAAATCTTAAGAATTACCCACTGAATATTACCCAGAACTAACTCCAAATTAGCAAACTAGCATCATAATTAAGTATTTCACCTCCCCAAATTAAAAGGGTATTGCATGAGTAAATAAGTCTACAAAGCTAACACAAGTCTTGAACTACGGTGTGCCAGAGGGGCCCACTTCTAAACCCTAAAATCTATTTCTAGGTAATCCACCCCGAACTAGGATAAGCTATCTAAATTTATTTCTAGCTATTAAGTATGTCGTAATTAGTCCTAAGATAGAAATTCTTCCTAAAACATGAGAAAATGAGTCAATTCCACCTAAAATGTGAGCAACTAGGTCAATTTCACCTAAATTAGGATTCTAATATAGCCTAAATAATCCAAATAAAACTAATCATACCAATCATTCTTCTAATAACTAAACCCCACAACATATCTATTATAATATCATAATTATACTATGAGTTATCTCAATCTATGAAGAAGGTGAACCTAGCCTACCTTGACACAGACGAAAAGCCCAAAGAATCTACTAAACCACCGATTTTCCCTTCAAAGAAGCATCTACAATATGCTACATAATTAAAATCACAATCTACTCACCAAAATGAGGACAATGATACACATATTGCGATATTGTGATTTTAGTACAAAATTACGTAATCCTCTAATGTGGGGCCTATTTGTGAATTTGCACTTTCAAAACTTTCAAAACATCCCTCTATGCTTAAGAAGTATTTACCCTCAAGAATGGGTGAATTTTGAGATCAATGGTACAATAACCATCCATTAATACTTTTGGGATTTGGCAAAATATGATAAATTAGCCATCGAATCTTATGAAACATACCAGTAATTCAACGTAGAAATACGTTAATTGAGTCTACGAGAACTTAATGAATCTCCTCTGTTTTCAATTTTTTACGATCAATATTCTAGCGAATGGGTGAGAAATGGATAAAATCAAGTTAAGTGGGGGTTTTTATACCATTCCAAGGTGTAAAGGTGTTGCTTAAACGGACACCGGTCGCTTAAGCAAGCATTGCTTAAGAGGCCAAGTGTCACTTAAGTAATATTTACTGCCACATCATATATAGAATAGGCGAGGCCAGCGTCTCTTTAGAGAATCTTTCATATAAGATTAAAGCTTCTCTTAAATAATATAATTGGTCAATGCCAGGTTGCTTAACCGACTGGATGGTCGCGTATGTTCCAAGTCTCCGCCAACCTCTCAGAATTTATTTGAAATCCCCTCTATTCAAAGGTACTTTTCTACCCTATAAAATTCGAATTTCAAAACTTATTGGCATAGTTAAAATTTCCATCCAAGGTCATTTCACTGAAAAGTGGGTCCCACACCCACTTGCCATTTTTCTTAACTTCTGGCCAATAGCTCAAAATGAGTTTGGAAGCCTCACAACTCAAACCATGGCTATACCTAGACTAAAATAAATGTTGTTGAGTTGTTGGAACTGTAATAATTGGCATACAAGGTTGTTTGAATAACATTTTCAGCTGGTAGCCAATTTGAACCAAAAAGACTTCAAAACAGGGAATTGACTCTAAAATATCAAACAAACTACAGGATTACTAAACCGTCATTACGGTAAGTCATAAATGACTTGGGGTGTCTATAGAAAAGCTCTGAAAGTAAAATATAATCAAAAATACAAAAAATGACCTAGAGGGTCATCACAGAATTCTTCTTTGCAATCATGAAATATTGGGAATTCAGTGATATTAAAGGGTAGAATATCCTAGCATGATGAACTAGGATAAGTTCTTTTGTTAAATTTAATGGGTTTAGGTTTATAATGAGTAGAGGTGAGTAATGTTTTGTTAAATCATCCCCATTTGTTAATTATAGACCAAGAATGAGCAAAACTTTCAAGAAAGGGCAAGGCTTTTGCGGAGTATTGAAATTGGAAGAGGATACGTGGTAAGTTATAGTTTTAATATAGTTGTAAATTTTATTTTACTGTATGCTTATATTTGAGTTAGATGATTGTGATTAGCATTTGGGTATGCTTGTAATGATTTATTGATATGATGTAAATTGTTAAGCTAAAATGATTAACCTGTAGGTGTAAGTGTTGATGAACGAAATATGAACTTGCATGTTGACATTATTCTCCTTTGAGTGATTTGTTGATGCTTTAACCGATTTTTGATGATATTAGGAGCTGGGTCCATGCTAACACAAATTAATATTAGGATCGGTTACCAACCTGGTATGATCATAGAATGAGCCACTCCGTGTAAGTCATTACAAATGATTATAGTCCACCCGAGTTTGTATGCACTCTATTTTGGTATGCATTTATTGGTTGCACTGCACATGTGGTTGTTTACTTGATTATTGTTAACTAGCTACCTAAGTTTATGTTTTTGATATGAATAACTTAAAATAGATTGACATGAAGAGGATAGTGTTTTGACCCAAACCCATCGAGAGTGGAACCCACACTAATCCTCTGGTGGGAAACTAATTATCCCAATTAATTAGACCCAACACTTAGATAAATTGAAAAATAAATTGGTTACTTCATTAAAAAAACAATGCCTCAAAAGTGTTCTATCAATAGAAAAAAGTTTTGAAGTAATGAAAATATAAATTACCCCTAGAATCAAAAAGTCATTATACCAAAACCACTAGTCCAAATAAAGTATTCAACCCAAAACAAGTGGAATTATCTGAGTTTGAAATAATTTGACAAAAAACAAATGAGATGACTCATGGTTGTCCAAAAGATGTAACTCAACCTTGTATCAGAATGCAATTTTCTCTTATGTTGAGGATTCTATTTAGTCGCCTAGAAACATAAAAACTATGATGTATAGGTAGGGTTATCAGCCAATCCAATACAAGAAATATGAACAAGCAACCATTACTTTGTAAAATAATAGCCACCATGACCGCCTACCATGTAACTTTACAACAAAAATGTCATACTTAATCTTGTTCAACAATACTATAAATTCAATCAAGTACAAGTCAAAATAATAACAATTCATGTCAAGACCATGACTACCAACAAAAATTCACGTCAACAAACCATGTATCAATAAATTTATGCTAACCATGTCTCCAATATATAAGTCGACAAATAATTAAAGAGATATAACAATCATTTTAAATTAAATTTAATCTGGATTACTCAAGGAACCATTCCAACAATATTAATGATAACATTAATGAATCCCGGTTCATTTAAGGAGCCAATCATAACAAGTCAACACATAAGCCAAATTTGCTCAAATAACCAATGTAAATAAATTAGAACATAACCTGATACACTAAATGAATCATTACACTCGCCAATACAATGAACACACATGCTAAGGCTCTTATGGTCACCCACTAGCCATGACCAGAAGAGGATGAGCTTTCTTCCATGTACTAAAATCCCATACATCTAGTATGTACCAACCTTATATCAATAAATATTACCTGAAGAGTGAGACAGTAGAGACATGTAATATCCCAACAAATGCAACATGTGTCATCCAGAAAACCATAGCATCAAGGGATTATATTATGCAATGTCCAACTCTGCAGAGAGGCCTGAAGACTAGACTCCAAACTTTTGGTAATTGAAGGCAAGCTAAGTATCAAGAAGTTGTATATCAAGATGCTACCTCAGTACCAAAAGGTACCATGGAAAAGCATAATTCTTTAACAACTTTACCCCCAACAAAAATTTATCCTATGGCTGGCTATAAGGAGGAGACTAGCAACTGTAGATAGACTACTAAAATTTGGCATTTATGTGCTTCAAAGATGTATATTTTGTGACTTAACCACAGAAACTTTGGACCATTTACTATTTGAATGCTCAGTAACCAAGAATCTATGGCAAATATTACTGCAGTGGCTGAAAATCCAAAGGACAATTGGAGGCTAGCAAAAGGAAGTATTGTGGGCGAACCAATGGGTAAAAAGGAAGACAGGAAAAGGACCAATCATTAGCTGTGTATTTGGTATGCGTGTGACTATTATCTGGTGAGAGAGAAATAAAATAAGGTTTCAAGCCAGACACTACAATGCAAATAAATTATGCAGGGAAATCGCACTACATATGCACACCACTGGCAGGGGAAATGCTCATTAGCATATCAACTTCAACAATTGAACAACTTTCCATAAGTACTGCTAGTGTCATGAAAAGAAACTGAATATGTAATAGTTAGAGTATAGCTAGTTTTTCTTTTTCGTTTGTTTTGAGAGGCAAGAGGTCAGCTCTTTGCCTGGTTATGTAATGGACAGACTTTGGTATTAATGAAAATTTTTAATTACCAAAAAAAAAAGAATACATCCAAATATCAATACATCCAACAATAATCAATAGATATCACACCAATCACAGCAATAATTAAAAGAACAACCAAACTTGTAAAACCAATAAGCTTTTAATATAACCTTATTCCATGTGATTAATACTTATGATATAAAAAAACTAATCACTGTTTTAAATATGCATTACAACAAATATACGAAGAAACATTTAACATGAACACATAAGTAAAATTGGGTTTCATCTACATTAATCCATCATCTAACATAATCGAAATCCCACTATAACAAAATTAAGCATTGCCTTTTTTTGAAATCTCAAGTTGATAATAGTCTAAAAGCATCAACAGAACACATAATCAACCAAATGACCTAAAAATATCAAGGATTACAACTTAATCCCAAATTACCAAGGCCAAATTTATTATTATTCCTCTCATTCTAGGGTTTCCAATCACCATTCACCTAAATCCTACCAATTTTGTGAAATAATAATGAATTATAATCATGAAAGTGTACCAACATAAAAAACCAAACGGTTTTATACCCAGTTCACCTATTTGCACTAGAAATATTTGTTGGGTAAAATTAAATCTTCCCCTAAAAACCCAAAAACTAATAATTCTATGAGTTAACAATTGAAAAACTAGTCAATGAAAGAGGTTAAATTACCTTTACAAAGAATTTTGATTGTAAATTTGTAGAATAAGCCCCAAACTACCACAGCTATCCTAAAAATAATAGTGGAATATGGATAGTATTCTTCAATCATTTTTTACACCTACTAGTGTATAGTTCATTATAACAGCCCTATCCCATATAGAGGCCTTGTTATACCGAAATCCATTCCCCATGGTGGGATTGAACAAAGCTAACTTTTGCTATAGTAGTATATTGTTAAAGGATTGACACCCACCAGATGCTATAGAAGGGTAAGTGTGGTAGAAACTCGAGGTTCCTCCTAATTTTTCTATATTCATAATACACCCTTAGACTTTGATATCACAAACCATACCCCTTGCGTTAAATTTAATAAGGGAGTTCTAATCACCCTAATTCATTTCTGAATATTCTAATAAAAAATTAATCCAAAACATATAACCTTTAACAAAACTTAGATTACATCCAATGTTATCCTAGCCTGAAATCTACAACTCTTAGTTCAGGGAAAACCTTAAGCAAAATTTTCACATGGTAGACTTACTAATAGTGATGTAAAGGGTTGTTACAATAAATATCAATATACCTAACATTTATCCCAAAACAATCAAATATGAAAGAATTGAGAAAGAAGAAAAGAGTACTTTTTCCTTGCACAAGTAGGGGTATATGTCTTGCATGTCCCTCTAGATTTCCCATGTATATTTCTCAATAGAAAAATTTTTCCATTAGACCTTTTCAACTTGAATATCCTTTACTCTTAACTTTGAAATATATCAATCAGTAATTGAAACTAGCTCACCTTTATATGAAAGATTCATATCAAGAAAAGTTGAATCCTATTTAATGATTTAATCCCTATTTCCATGATATCTCTAATGTATTGAAATATTAGATACCAAATGGACCCCAAATAGGCTTGTTGGCAGCACCAATGTAATACCCCTAGTTTTTGAACTATGATTTTTCTCAGTAATTATGCTTACTGCTCAGGTTACAGCACATGTAAAGAGTTGTGAAGACTAATCACGATTCGTATAGTGCCTATCTTAGTCTAACTAGTATGGTTTCCCTAATTTTCTATTGGGATTACAACTAGATCATCATAAGTCATGGTCACTCAGTACGAGCTGTAAGAAGGGACTCGTAGTCCTACTAATGAGATAGCCTTGGTTACTGTCTTAGTCATGGATAAATTCCATGAGTTGTAGGGTGAGGTCATGAGTTTTAGGGTGGGACTCATGACCGAAGTAGTATGGTTACCTTTAGTCACTGCCAAATAAAGAATCCAAGCTATCACTCATTAAGAGTCATTACGGGTCGTCACCTGACCCGTACCGACTTAGAGTTATTTTTCTATACATTTTTCATTAAGGATAATTTGGTCTTTTCCCTTTCTTTATATTATTCTCACTACTTAAAATAACTAGTTAAAATATTTTCTTAGCCCTATTTCCACCCACTAAATATAACATAAACCCTATTTTCTCTCTCAAATTCCTAAGTTACGAACATAGCTAGAGTTTTAAGGATTGGTCATCTAGGGCTCAAAGTGTGTTTTTTTCTCCAAATTCCTGGTATTTTCAGGCATGTTTCTCTACCCTAAAATTGTATTACTCATTGCATGCAATTGTTTGGTATTCCTATGATTTTAATTTTTAGTTTTGAAATATAGGTTGAGGGTTTCAGATGATTATTTTTAAATGGTATTCTCAGGGGTTACACGTATCTGTTATGCTTTATTAATGGATTTTGGAACTCATTGGGTGCATGGGTATGGATAATGGATTCCCCAAAAATATATGGAATTTGTTAATTGGAATTGGTATTAACCTCAACCCACTAGCATAATTTGTTTTGATATATTGACCATTAAAAGGCAAACTTAATTTACAAAACTACTATATTGTATAAATTGTTAAGCAGAGTAAAATAATTATGAAAGGCCTTGGATGGATTTTAAATTTGAACTTTGGAGTCTTATGGCTAATTGGTTTGGTTTTCCATAATGGAATTGTTAATTTGTATGATGATACCATTCATAAATGCCTAAATAGATGAATCCTCAGTTAAATGGATCAGTTATGTGCAATTTTTTTTAATTTGGGAATTGTGCAGATTACCGTAGAAGGTGGAGGTATCGGAGAGATCGTTATTTGAAACCGCATTTGCTGGAGTGGGGGCCTTGGTGCTCGTATACATATTTTAGACTTTATGTATATATATATTGGAATGGATAGCATCATCGATTCCCTATCCTTTCCTTAGATTTTTATAGTTTGTGCAGCTATCACATACTGTGGACCTTTTGTTGGAGGGAGCAAAACCCATATATCCCATGGGTGTTTTAAGAATGGTTTGAGCTACACAGTCCAGGTTAATGATTTAAATCTCATGCTAAACCTTTTTCTCTATCCTAGTATCTTATATTTAAGTATGTATACATGAATGTCAACAAATACATTGAGTTTGGACTTGATTTTTATATGGCATTATTTTATACCTACCCTGAGTTACATACTAGCACTCATCCCGCTAACCGTTCCTAAAATCTACATCCTTTCATGATGTAGGGTCATAGGTTTTATCTATTAGTTTATGAAGTTTTAGGTGGTACAGTCGTCTATTCGATTTGTGGTGAAGTGGTGAGCTTCCATCATCTAGAAAGCTAAGTCATTTTAGCAGTTTTTTTTCATATTTTAGAATTAATGAGTGCACATTAACAATTTCAATATCATTTTCACTGTAATGGTCTGGGGAATGTCCACACCTAATTTGATATTTGTATTGGTTTACATAATTTTGTGTACATATAGGGGTTGGATGGTGTTGCTGACTCTTAGAGCTTATTTTGAGTTATATTAACAATTTATCTTTATGCTCTAGTTGTCTTTCTCTTTGTTATTAGTTGGATTATTCTTGGAGTGGATCAGTTATAAAGGTGGTCTCTGACCCTCGATAGGCTTAAGATACCAATCATGGCTAGGACCCTGGTCGGATCATGACAAGTTTGGTATCAAAGAACTAGGTTCAGGGTCATTGGGTGTCCTCATAGCAGTTCTAAGTATAGTCAATGTTAAGGCTGTGTAGTATTCCACACTTATACGGTGAGAATACAAAACATTTAGGAAGGTTTCCCTTTCTTATGTCCTATTTTTTGCTATTGAGTCTATGGTCATAGAATTTTTCTAACTCATGGTTTACTCGCATTTCAGATCATGCCTCCTCAAAGATCTAATGTTCGTAGAAACTCTACTGGAACCTCTACCCCAACTAAGGGCAATATGGAGGGGACTCGACTAATTTATAGAGTATAGACCTAGTCTAGGGTCCCTATTGCCAATTATTTTGCTCCACTTGGGGTTGCATAGATCCCTACTAGTCCTTCTATTGTTGGTGACGCTCATTCTTAGTCATCTCAACAAGACATCTCTAATATGTAGTTTTGTCGTTCTATTCATATTTGAACTCATCTGGTGACCTTCTAGTCTCGCCAGTCAGGTTAAGGTATTTATATTGCTCCTTCTTTGAAGGTTACTTGAGTTGTTCAAGTCAGGAGGTTGAACAGCCAAACCTTTACTCGCTCTAAGATTGAGGAGAATCCTTAAGGATTTATTGATGAGATAGAGAAAATCTTTAGGGTGGTGAATGATTCCGATTCTGAGGGTGTGGATTTTGATACATATTAATTGAAAGATATGGCATATTAATGTAATGAAGAGTGGGAGAAGTTGAGAGGTGATGATGATGCACCAGCTATATGCAATGAGTTCTTTAGCACCTTCGTTTATTATTTTTTTCCTCAAGATTTGAGGGAAGTGAAGGCAAAGAAGTTAGTTAATCTGAAGTAGGGAAAGATGAGTGTGAAGAAGTAGGACTTGAAATTCCATCAATTGTCTCGCTATGCTCTGTAGTTAGTGTTTAATATGAGAGCCAAATGAGGAAGTTTGCTTCTGGTTTGTCTCAGATTTGGTGTTGGAGTGTAAGGCTACAATGTTGAACAATGATATAGATATCTTGAGGCTTTGTGGTTTATATAAAACAAGTATTGATAAGAAGAAAAGGTAGGCAGAGAAGGGAGAGAGGCAGAAAAAAAATTTAGGTATTCAGAGTAGGGTGCAAATTAGTAAAATAGTCAGAGAGATGGTAGACAATGGAGCAAGAAGAAGACTTAGGTAAATTTTGGTTCGTATTCTTCGAGTAGTACTCCTTATCCTAAGTTAATTTCAGACTACTAGTGGTCCTAAGGCAAAGGGTGCCTAGTCTTATGCTAGTAGAGATCAATTATCCCCAACATATCCTTATTGTAGATTATGCAATTAGCTTTACTGGGGTTATTGGGATAAGGGGAGAAATTGGTGCTGTAATTATGGTCAGCATGGTAATGTAAAGCTAGACTATCCTTCAGCTAAGGTGCCTACCAGAGCTAATAAGGTCTGATAACTATTTGATCAGCTCATGCACCAAAGGGTTCTACTTCTGTTAATGAAATTGGCTAGAATCATCTCTATGCTCTTGCCACCCATTAGCAATCTGATGCATATCCTGATGTTGTTACTAGTACCTTAAAACTCTTCTCTCATAATGTATATTGCTTTCTTGATCCGTGGTTTACCCGCTCTTATGTGACCCTTTATATGGATATGCACTTTTGTTTTGGTCCCAAAAGTACCTCCGATCCCTTCATAGTGTAAACTATGATGGATGAATCTATTGTGGCTAGGAGAATCTATAGGGGTTATGTGGTGTCTATCTTTCCTTAGGAGTCATTGGTGGATTTGATAGAGCTTTATATGGTTGACTTTGATTTAATCTTGTGATATTGGCTTCATTCGTGCTATGCTTCTCTATGTTTTTGGACCTAAAAAGTTAGTTTCCAATTCCATAATGAACCAGTAATCGAGTGGTAGGGGAGTTCCTTAGTGACTAAGTGTAGGTTTATTTCTTATCTTTCAGCCTAGAAGTTGATTTCCAAGGGATGTATATATTGATTAGTTTGGGTTAAAGATTCAAATTCTGAGGGACCCTCTTTGCAATCTATCCCTATTGTCAATGAATTTCCTAAAGTGTTTGTCGAGGATCTTACTATTGTTCCTCCCGATAGGGAAATAGATTTAAGGATTGATCTTCTACCAAATACCAGTCCTATCTCTATTCGTCCTTACAAAATGGTTTCGTTTGAATTAAAAAAGGTAAAGGAGCAGTTAAAGTATATCTTTGATAAAGGCTACATGAAACCTAGTGTTTCTTCGTGGGATGCTCCCGTACATAAAAAAAATGAATCTCTTGGGATGTGTATACATAATCGGCAGTTTAATAATGTAACAGTGATGAATAAGTATCCTTTTCCAAGGATTAATGATATTTTTGAACAGCTTCAGGGTGCTAGATGCTTTTCTAAGATTGATCTTCACTCGCATTAAGACATGACCCAAACAAGGGCCTGGTCGTAATGGATATCCCAAGTCCAACTAGGACTGGGACTACCCCCGTCACCCAACCCAACCGCCAAACACATACCCTAAGTTGGATGAATTTCGAGCATATAATAAAATAGCATATTTATACCAATCCAGACCTAGGGATAGGTCCATAACCATCACCAACCCAAGAAATTCCAACCAAACAATGTCCAACCAATAACCAAAACCAAACCAAAACAATAACTAAGTATGAGTCCATAACATAATAAAATGGAACAATCATAAATATAGTCAAACAGTATCAGCCCCAATACTAATGCCAATACTAAGGATGGCACAAATACCGACATAGCCCATACCAACCCATTATAGTTCCAAAAAGCCTCTAACCGAACGTAATACAATATTCAGCTGAGACATACCCCCAACCATAGCCAAAACTAATGTGTAAAAATTAACCAAAGTATTTTTAAAACATCCATAACATGAAATGGAGTATTCCGGAATATGGAGCACTAAGAAGCATGAGTAAAATGGTTAATTCCTACATTGTGTGCGAATACAGTCACATTAATACCGGTTAGCGGGTGAACGCTATCAAGTACTCAAGATAAGGATAAAATAATTTCAACCTTTAAAACCAAGTAAACCAACCCTATGCGTTCACAACCATACATACATATATAACTATACTTGGAAAGGGAACCGGGTTTAGCATGCCTTTAAAACGATTAACTTGGGAATGTGTAGCTTAACCGTTCTAGAACCACCAACATACTATATAGGTACAGTGTAACCCCCAAACGGGCCATGATGTATGTAGCCTCACAAACCATAGATGCCCTAGGGGTAGGGGATTGTGAAGTAGTCTTCGCTATCAATGATACATAAGACCAAATGTACTTAGGGGATTCCTGTGTACACCGTAAGTATCATATATGGTCACCATGACCAGTCCTCATGTCGACAGACATGAATTTCCAGTGTCTTTCCATTTGACTCACACCTTTGCAGTTAACTATCATATCCCACCATTATTGTCTAATTAAAACAATTACCACACAACAAAACCACCATTCTATTAATTATTAACCAAGGTTATAAGTAGTGTGCAAGCAATGTCCTTATTCAATCTTAGGGGATTCCTATGTACCCCATAGGTTACATTATTAAGTTTACTTGGGGGAATCCTATGTACCCCAGAAGTGATCATTATTATTTTTTCTTGGGGGATAGTATAAGGATTTCATTTAGACCGACCATAACCTCCAATACCTTAGCATTTAACCATTCAAAATCATTTATACCATTTAGGGTTCTATTACAAAGTTATACCATACAATAGTTCCACTAAAAGTCAAATAGTGTAGTAAAAGCATTATCATAGGCATTTTATCAAACACATTGGGAGCATAGTTTTTCCAAAACCAAAATCAAGTACCAATTAACCATTCTCATGAAACCAAATGTCCAAACCGCCATCAAAATATGTATATCCATAATTAAAACATGCGAAAACTTAAACCAAGCATTTATAAGCATAAAACCCCAACCCATATTTGAAAACCCAAAACCATACAACAATTATGCCATTAAGCTATTCATAAAACATGCCTTTAGCTGAAACTAATAATGAGGGAGGAGTAACATGCCTTAGATTAAGAAGATGATGGAGAGAATAACCCTTGTAAGCCCCAAACTGATCCTATTGATGAAACCCTAGCCTTCCTTGGTCAAAGAGCCTTTGAGAGAATTGAGGTTGTTTCTAAGTGTTTAAGATTAGAATATTAAGGTAAATTATGTCGTAAGTGTTATATAAGTTGTGAGGTATTAAGAGTTTAAAAGGCGAAATATCCAGATTACCCCCAACTTAAACTACACAAAATTCCCGCAGGAGCGTATGACTCCACCATACTACTCGTACCCTATCATATAAGTGGTACCTACAACTCATACACTAGGCATCCCTTGTACCCCAAAACTATCATACATACGACCACCTAAACCAAATCGTGCATAACCGTACAATTAGTACCATGCAAATATACCCAAGGCAGAATCATGAGGGGTTGACACTGTACAACATATGAGTTAGGATATACCACTCATACCCTATCTCACGAATCATGGTTAGACACTCATACTCAGAGCCAAGTTAAGTAACTAAGTTTTAGGTTTTGTAAAGGAAAAACCAAACCTACGACCCATTACAGACCATATGACTTGTACCCATTCAAGAAACCCAACTTCCCAACACCACCCAACATTGGACAACACATAACTGGGTCACCTGACTCATACCTTACCACACATCTAGTATGGTGAGTCATTTGATGTACAGAAATTCTAAAGCCCAGGAAATCTTCAAAGGACCAAAACCCAGGTTTTTTCAATCTCCCATACTAGGATCATTCATTCCCAAATGATGGACAAGGTAGTACAATCACAAATTACACCTCAACATAAATATTCAAACCTTTAACTAAGTTAGAAAATAAAGATGAAAGAAAATAAACCTTTCTTTAACAAAGTTAGAAAACAACAATGTGATAAGGAACACATACCTTCCGCATGAATATCCGAAGTAGAAAATAAATGCATATACTTAGACTTTATTTCCTCTTCCATTTCCCAAGTAGCCTCTCAAACCTCGTGGTCCCACCAAAAAATCTTAATAGAAGGTACATCCTTGGTTTGCAACCAATGAATCTGCCTATCTAAGATCTTAATAGGGGTCTCTTCATAGGATAAGGAATCTGAGATACCCAATCCCTCCAAAGGAACAACCAATGAAGGATTACTTGTACACTTTCTGAACATAGAGATAAGGAATACCGGATAAATCAAGCTCAAACTAAAAGGTACCTCCAATTCATATGCCATATTACCAACCCTCCGCAAAACTATATAAGGACAAACATACTGGGGACTAAGCTTCCCCTTATTCCCAAATCGCATAACTTCCTTCATAGGAGACATCTTTAGGAAAACTCTCTCCTTAACCTTAAACTTTAAGTCCCTACGCTTTACATCCATATAGGACTTTTGGTAACTTTAGGCAGCCTTAAGTCTATCTCAATTCACCTTTACCTTCTCCAAAGCCTGATAAACCAGATCTACACCAAATATATTGTGACGCACCAAAAATAGTCCCGAGACATCACACGGTGCTTAGGACCATAAGTAATCCCAAGCTAACTCTTCTACTTGTATAACTCATAAGCAAATAAATAAAATACATAAATCTGAATGAAATAAGCGAAAGATAACTCTTTTCTAAATGTTATCAATAACAACCTAAATTAAATTAATTACAACTCTTCTTTTACAAACAAAATTAGAATTAAATACCTTAAATCTACTGACTTTATCTAAAACCTTTACTATTATTAACTATAGGTAACCGAGACATGACCCCCAACTATCCCAAATCAATACGATTGAATAAATAAAAATAAAAATATTGCTCAAACTATATGAGTGAATCAAGCCCTTGAATCAAGAGGACTCATCACCTGTTGACTGGAAGCTGCAAACTGTCTGAATATGGTATGCGTGCTACAACTGAAATGATACCTACATTATGAGACAATGCAGCACATAAACGTATATGTGGATCAGTACTTTGAGGATGTACTGAGTTTATGGGGGTGAATGCATAAGTAAAATATAATATCAAACATCATAATTTGTAAAACAATGCATGCTAAATGTAAATGACTCACATAAGCTGGAATATCAGAAATACTAAAGATCATGAGTAACAAATCATACTTTATAAATCTAGTGAGTCATAACATTTAGTTCTAAAAGTTGTACTTCCATTCTCTCTTTAAATCAAACTGTCTAAGTGTAGAAAGGACTCACTCTTTAAATCTAAAATTTCAAACTAATATCTTTTTGTAAAGCATAATCTGAGTAAGCTTTGTGAGCCTTTACACTTAGTTTTATAAAATCTTTCTGTTATTCTTTTCTAAGAAACTATACTGAAAATCTTTACCATTAAGATGTAAGTAAAACACTTAATCTTAAGGCTTTAAACCAATAGACTATTTTAAGAGTAGGGGACATATTTTTTAAGGGGGTTTTCTAACAGACATACACTATGTGAGAATCCATGGAGTCCCACGTCTTGCCCCCGTTAGGTAGGGCTGTTCTACCCTTGCCATCAGAATAAAACTTCTTATCTTAAGTGATCAGAATCTTAGTCATCCAAATAGAAGTGGAAATAATCTTAATCCTACGGTGGCACGTAGTTCTAGGGCATGAAACCTTGGTAACATACCCATCTCGGTGCTAAATACTACTCCCATTCTTATGCTCAAAATTTTAAGAAATCCACTTCAAAAAATAGCACAAAGGTTTACCAGAAAACCAATTATGCTCTTTCTTTTCTTTAAACCTCAAGTAACATGAATAAAGTGGATTCTTTATCTTTGCTTAGGACCAAAAAGGTCAAATCTTTATCGAAACCTGAGAATAATCTTATATGAGAGTGCTCATAGTACAAATAATCTTGAAATAGCAATCTTAATTAGGGCTTAATGACCCATGCATCAAACTCATGTTAACACACAAAAATGCTCATGCTTGGTAATGTAAACATTGAATAATTAACTCAAAATCTGGAAATTTCAGCAATATGTATGAGAATATGAACATAACTATGGAATTTAACTTTTAAATCATTGGAAATCTCATAAGCTTTGTAAATAACAATAATGGGTATAAACCCTAACTTGAATTTCATGAAAATCATATGCAAATAAATTAAATTAGAACTAAAATAAGTTTTGGGCACAAGGATGAAAGGATTGTCCTTGTTCATAACCCTACATACATCAATTGATGATCTTAGATGCTAAAACTTGAATCTTAGATATCTATTGATGCTTTGAAAATGAATTATTTGAGTTCTTGTATTGAGAACCCTTAATCTTGAATTTCTTTGGAGAATTAATGGAGGAAATTTGGATTTCTTTGGGCGGAAGTTGATGATCTAGTATTTTCTTTTCCTTTAGAAAGAATACTTTATTTGGAGAAAATTCAATAAAGAATGACTTGAGAATGAGTTTAGGGATTAAATCCCATATCTAGATGAAATAAAATTATGGGGAAAGACCAATTTAACCCTTGATGAAGCTTTTAATTTCCATCGAAATTTTTTGAAATAGGCACCTAGTGCGATGAGCTGTGATTACGTCGGGCCACTGGAAATAGACAACTGGGAACTGTGGGCTTGACACGACATAGAGGAATTGCGGTGCCCTTTTAAAATGTCATTTTGACCACCAACACGATGAGGTAAGCTCGAGTTGGGCTACTGGATTTTGACAAATGGGAAAATGGATCATTCCGTAGTGCGCCAATAACGTAGAGGTCCACTGGAATTGATGATTTCCATTTTTTCCTTCTCCGTAATGCACTGAGAGTCCAGGTGGCACACTGTCAACTTAAAAATACCCTAACTTCTCAATCGATTGTCGGATTTAGGCGAATTTGGTATCGGTTAAAAGCTTATTCCAAATTTTAAAAATACCGCATAAAATAAATGATATTCATCTTTGAAGAGAATTCTTGACATTCTCGGGATGAATTTAAGCTAGGAAAAGTATGGGGTATTACACATATCCACCTCATCAAGATCAAACCACCCAATAGGAGATCTACACCTTTTACCACACAATCCTTCAAAAGCAGCCATCTTAATGCTATAATAATAGCTATTATTGTAAGAAAACTCTACAAGATGTAGATACTCAACAAATTTACCACCATAATCAATCATACATGCATGAAGCATATCCTCTAATGTCTGAATATTTGTTTTTGATTGCCCGTCCTTCTGCGGGTGAAAAGCAGTACTCAAACTAACCTTAAAACCCAATCCTTTGGGAAAAAACCTCCAAAAGTAAGATGAAAACTACATGCAAGGATCAGAGATAATTGAAATAGGTACCCCATGGAGATACACAATTTCATGCAGATAAAACCTCACATAATCCTTAGATGAAAAGTTGGTCCTTACTGGAAAGAAGTGAGATGACTTTGTAATCCTATCCACGTTGACCAAAATTAAATCAAATTGGTTCTAGGATCGAGGAGACCTGTAACAAAATCCATGTTGATCACTTCCCATTTCCATTCCAAAAATTCAATTTCCTAATACAAGCTTCCAACCCTTATGTTCTCAACTTTTTCTTATTGACACACCAAATATTTGGCTATTAAAGCAGCTACATCCTTCTTCTTACCATTCCACCATTACATCTCCTTGAGATTAAGATACATTTTTGTCAAACCGATATAAATAACGTGGCTCGACTTATGCACCTAAGCCAATGCACTTTCTCACAAACCATTGACGTCAGGAACACATAACCTTCATTTATACCATAAGGTGCCATCACCACTGATCTTAAAGGACATCATCTTCTGGTTACCAAAATCACCCTTCATCCTTAATAAGATAGGATCTAACATCTGCTTCTCATTAATTTTTGCACCAAGAGATAATTGTGCCACCTTTTTAATGAACACACTACCATTATCTAAGTCTAAGATGTGAAATCCAAGGTTAGACAAACAATGAATATCCTTCACCATCTCTAGTTTTTCCTTATCCACATGAGCTAAACTCCCCATGGATAATCTTTTAAGAGCATCAACAACTACATTAACTTTACCTTGATAGTAGTAAAGTCTCAGATCATAGTCTTTGAGAAGCTCAATCCATCTCCTCTACTTTAGGTTAAGCTCTTTCTAAGTGAACATATATTGCAGGTTTTTATGATCTGAGAAGAAATCCATGTGCAATCCATATAAATAGTTCTGCTAAATTTTCAATGCAAACACCATAATTAACAGCTCTAAATCATGAATGGGATAGTTTCTCTTATGCACCTTCAACTGTCGAGAAACATAGGCTATCACCTTGCCATACTTCATAAGAATTCACCAAATTCCTACCTAAGATGTATCAGAGTAAACCACAAACCCTTTAGAGCCTTCTAGCAAAGTAACAACGGATCCAAAGTTAGCATATCCTGTAGCTTCTCAAAACATCAGTCACAAGCATCAGACCAAGAGAACTTTATCGTCTTTTGAGTCAACTTAGTCAATAGGGAAGCTATAGTTGAGAAACGCTCCACAAACCTCCTATAGTAGCAAGCCAAACCCAAAAAGCTCCAAATATCGGTTAGAGTCATGGGTCTCGGCCACTTCTTAACCACCATAACCTTTTATGGATCCACCATGATCCCATCACGAGAAATAATATAACCTTTAAAGGTGATAGCGTTCAATTAAAAATTTACTTTTCAAGAATTTGGCATACAACAACTACTTTTTCAAGGTTTGTAACACCACATGGAAATGATTTGGATGATCCACCTCACTCTTAGAATAATCTAGGATATTATTTATGAACACAATAACATAAATATCAAGAAACTGATTGAATACCCGATTTATCAAATCCATGAATGCCTTTGAGGCATTGGTCAAACCAAATAACATAACCAAGAACTCAAAGTACCTATATCGATTACAGAATGCTATCTTAGGGATAACCATCTCTCAAATATTAAGCTGATGATACCCAGACCGAAGATCTAGCTTTTAAAATAATTTGGCACCTTGCAACTGATCAAATAATTCATCTATCCTTGGAAGAGGATACTTGTTCTTATCTATCACCATACTCAAGTACCAATAGTTAGTAAACATTCGAAAGGAACAATCCTTATTACGCATGAACAACACTGGTGTACCCCACAAGAAAACACTAGGATAGATCAAACCATTATCCAAAAGATTCTTTTGTTGCTACTTCAATTCTCTCAACTTTGTTAAAGCCATTCTATTAGGAGGAATAGATATTGTACGAGCGTCCTTAACCAAATCAATCCCAAAATCAATCTCTCTATCCAGAGGAACCTAAGAAGATCATTCAGAAAGACCTCAGGAAACTCATTTACCACCGGAATCGAATGCGAAGAAGTACCTTCCGAGTTAGAGTCTTTAACCCAGACCAAACGATAGAGATACCCTTTAGAGATCAATATCTGAGCTATAAGATATGATATAAATTTCCCCTTAGGAGATAGGGAACCTACCTCCCCTTTAATAATTAGTTCATCAGGGAACTTAAGGACAGCCTTACGGGTCTAACAATATAAAGATGCATAGTGCAAGTTTAACCAATCCATCCCCAGAATGACATCAAAATCCACCCTATCTAATTCAAACAAAACCACCAATGTCTTCGTACTACCAATAGATGCCACACACCGTACAGACTCTTTTAACAATCATAGAGTCACTTACCAAGGTAGAAATAGAAAAATAATCTAAAATAACCTTGAGATTAAAACCAAAATACATAGCCACAAATAAGGCCACATAAGAAAGAGTTAACCTGGATTAAGTTAATAATACACGTCATGAGAAAAGAGTTATAAGGTTCCACTCACGTCATCAATTGATACCTTAGATTTCTGTCGAGATACAAGAGTTTTAACCTATTGTGGCCAATTCCAACACCAAAAGCAGAAACAGATGCAAAAGCAGTACCCTTTGGTGCAAAAGCAGATGAAGAGGCAACTAGAGCATTATTCACTCTCGAAGTGACCTTACTAACTGAATAATTTTGAAGCATATGTCCTGGCTTACCACATTTGAAGCACTTGTCTATCTCTTCATTATAAAAACACAAATCTAATAGACCACAGAACCTACAAGGAGGAAATGATAAGTCTGACTGAGCCCCACTAGCCTACGATTAGGCACCCTATGCCCTGAAGTTGTCACCACCCTACTGACGGCTATCACCTAACTACTTCTGGTAAGGAGCACTAGCTGTGGAGAAAGAACAAGAACTCCCCCACTTATTTATCGGCCACTTGCCACCATCCCGACCACCTTATTGTTTACCACCCTACTCAATAAACCTAAACCTCTTACCCTACCTTTCCCTACCTCAGCCTACTTTCTCTTTTCCTTCTCCACCTTTTTCATATAAACAACAAATCTAGAGATATCTATGTCCTTAATCAGTAAGACAATCTTACTTTCAATGATCAAATCTCGAGACAGTCCTAAAGCGAACTTTCTCATCCTGGCCCTCATATCAGACAATAATTTAAGAGAATACCTAGAGAACTGGTGAAATTTCAAGGCGTACTCCTTGTCCAACATCTTCCCTTATTTTAGATTATCAAATTCCTCCACTTTTTCTTGCCTCAGTTCCTGAAGAAAGAACCACTGCAAAAAATCCTTAGACAATGCCTCCAATAAAGATAACTCCTAAATATCACCCCTTTCCCTATCCAATTCCTCATACCATTAGTACGCCACATTCTTGAGTTGATAATCTACAAACTCCCACCCTTAAACATTTTTGGCATGCATAATCGTGAATATCTTTTAATCTCATCAAGAAAATCCTAAGGATCCTCCTCCACCTTAATACCAATAAAGATTGCAGGACTCAACTTCATGAATTTTCCAACCCTTTATGGCCTTAAAAATGGAAGACCAGATGCATCATGCTCAGCATGAGAAGCTACCAACTTAACAATCGCATGAATCAACTAATAAAACATTGCATTCGTCATGTTTACTTGAGGACTAGAAGTAATTAGTGGAACTCCATAAATATCAGGGACTGGGTCCCTAGAATGAGTGTGGATCCCTAGGTTAGAGTGTGTCCCATCAACATTGTACCTAGTTGGTATAGAGGAGTTTTCATGAACTTTAGATCGTCTAGGCATTATCAAAACAAAAAGCAAATGGAAATCAGAAGAATCTAAGACATTATACTCCAAGCTTGAAAATTGAACACAAATAAGAGAAACATTTCCTAAATACCTTGAAGCCTCTCTCTTAGGAGTGTGATGGGATACACACCCTTAAAAGAGACTCTACTCTGCCCAACTTTGTGAAATCCCAATTGACCATGAACCTAAAGCTTTGATACAAACTTGACATGAACTAAATAAAGGCCTTGGTATAATGGATAACCCAAGCCCAAATAGAACCAGGGACCACCCCCATTACACAACCCAACCGCCAAACGCATAACCTGATTTGGATAAATTTTGAGTATATAACAAGACCACATATTTGTATCAAACAGACTTTGGATATGTCTATAACCATAACCAACCCAAGAAAGTCCAACCAACAAATATCCAACCAATAACCAAAATAATAACCAAGGATAGAATAATCATAAATATAGTTAAACAGTATCAGCCCCAATGCTAATATCAATACTAAGCTCACACCAATACCGAGACTGCCCATACAAACTTATAGTATTTCCATTAAGCCTCTAACCGAAGATGGGTTAGCGGGTGAACGCTAGTGAGTACTTAGGAAAAGGATAAAATAATGCCAACCCTTAAAATGAAGTACACCAACCATATGCATTCACAACCATACATATATATATAACCATATTATGAAAGGGAACCAGGTTTAGCATACCTTAAAAACCATTAACCTAGGTATGTGTAGCTTAATCATCCTAGAAAAACCCAAGGGCTATATGGGTCTAATTTATTCCCCTAAATGGGCCTCGATACATATAGCCACACAAACTAAAGATACCATAAGAGTAGCGAATTCCCAAGTTTCCTTTACTCTCCATAATACATATGTACAAGTATGCTTAGAGGATTCTCGTATACCCCATAAGAATTATATATGGTCACGATGACCAATCCTTATGTTATTACACTCACACCTTAATGTTAGCTATCACACACCACCATTATTGCCCACTTGAAACCATTACGACACAACCAAACTACCATACCAATTATTATTAAATAAAGCTACAAGTAGTGGTATCATCATACTGACTATAGCGTACAAGCAATGTCCATATCCAACCTTAGGGGATTCCCATGTACCTCATAAGTTATATTATTAAGTTTACTTGAGGGAATCCCATGTACCCTACAAGTGATCATTATTATGTTTTATTGGGGGATTTACTTGTACCCCACAAGGCTTTCAATTAGACCAACCGTAACCTCTAAGAGCTTACCATTTACTAAATCTAAACCATTTATACCATTTAGGGTTCCATTACCAAGTTATACCATGCAATAGTTCCATTAAAAGTCCAATAATATAGTAAAAAAATTCTTATAGGCATTTTATCAAATACATTAGGGGCATAGTATTTCCAAAACCAAAACCAAGTATAAATTAACTATTCCCATGCAACCAAATGTCCAAACCACAATTAAAATATGTCAATCCATAATTAAAATATGGTAAAACCATAACCAAGTATTTATAAGAAAACCCCCCAACATATATTTAAAAACCCAAAACCATAAAATAATTATGCCATGAAAAAAATTCATAAAACATGCCTTTAGTTGGAACTAACAATGAGGGAAGATTAACATGCCTTATATTAAGAAGATGATGGAGAGAATCACCGTTGTAAGCCCCAAACTTATCCTATTGATGGCACCCTAGCCTTCCTTAACCCAAGAGTCTTTGAGATAATATAGAGAGTTTGTAAGTGTATAAGCTTAGAATATTAGGGTAAATAAAATCCCAAGTATGATATAATTCATGGTTCCTTAAGAGGTTAATAGGGGAAATACCCATATGACCCCTAACTTAAACAACATAAAATTCTTACAAAAAGGTATGACTCCACCATAAAACCCGTACTCTATCATACGATTGGTACCCACCACTCTTAACCTAGGTATTTCTTGGACCACAATATTGTCCAATATATGATAAGCCAAACCAAACCATATCAAACCATATGATTAGTACCATACAATCGTACCCTAGGCAGAATTACGAGGGGTTGAGACTGTGTAACATACAAGTTAGGCTATACCACTCAAACCGTAACTCATAACTCATGGTGAGCCACTCATATTCAGATCCAATTCAAGTTACTAAGTTTCTGATTAAGTGCTAAAAAACCCAAACCTACGACCCATAACCCACCATAGAACTCTTACCCACCCAAGTTATACTCATTCTAAAAACTCAATCTCCCAACACCATCTAATATTGGATAACATACAAATGGGTTACCTAACTAGTACCCTTATCATACGATTAGTATGGTAAGTTATATAATGTCCAGAAAGTCCAAAATGCAAGAAAATTTCTAAGGACCAAAACCCAGGGTGTTTCAGGTTATCTTCAATTAAATATTAGGGAAATGATATTCCCAAGACTTCTTTTTGAATATGGTATAGTCATATGAGTTCTTAGTTGTGTTATTTTGTATGGAACTTATGAATTAGGTTTTTAGGTAGTTTTGGAATTATTTGTTATTGTATTTATTGATGATATCTTTGTGTATTCTAAGAGCGAGGAGGATCATGCTAATCACCTTTGAATTATATTATTGACTCTTAAGGATAAAAGTTGTACGCTAAATTTTATAAGTCTGAGTTTCTGTTGAATGCTATGATTTTCCTTAGGCATGTAGTTTCTAGCAAGTGGATCAATGTGGATGCATAAAAAGTTGAGGCAATTAAGATGTGGCTAAGAAATAGGACTCCAACCTATATTGTAGCTTCTTAGGCTTAGCTGGTTATTATTGGGGTTTTATGGAGTGTTTTTTCTATTGTTACTCCATTGACAAAGTTGACTCAGAGAAAGATGAAGTTCTTATGGTCTGATGCTTGTTAGGGTAGCTTCGAGAAGTTGAAGGATATGTTGACTACTATGCTAGTGTTGACCCTACCTAAAGGTACCGATGGATTTGTGGTGTACTGTAATGCGCCCCACATTGGATTGGGTTATGTATTGATGCATCATGGTAAGGTTGGGGCCTATGCTTCTAGGTCACTTAAGGTTCTGTGAAGAATTATCTGACTCATGATTTAAGGTTGGCAGTTGTGGTTTATCATTTGAATATTTGGTGCCATTATTTGTATGGGGTGCATGTAGACATCTATTCAGAACATAAAAGCTTGCAGTATGCGTTTACTCAGAAAAAGTAATCAAAAAGAGTTGAATATTTGGCAAAGGTGATGACTTGATTTGCTAAAGGACTATAATATAAGGCTTCACTAACATCCAAGTAAGGCTAATGTCATTGCTGATGCTGTTAGTAGGTTGTCTATGGGGAGTTTATCTTATGTGGATGAGGATAAGTGAGGATTGGTGAAGGATTTTCACCGGCCAACTAATTTTGGAGTTTTTTATTTGACTCTGAAAATGGAGGGGTAATTTTGTAAAAAGTGGTTAAATTATCTCTTGGTGCTGAGGTGAAGGAGAAATAGGGTTTGGATCCCATTATTATACAGATTGAGGATGAGGTAGGACAAAAAGGGGTTATACACTTTGAGATTAGTGAAAATAATATCTTGAGATACAAAGGTAGGTTGTGTGTTCCTGATGCTCATGTGATATGAGAGAGGATTTTTATTATTATCATAAGTCGAGGTATACAGTTCACCCACGTTCGACAAAAATGTATCATAATTTGAAGGAGCTCTATTAGTGAAATAATATAAAGAGGGATATGGCTAACTTTCTGGATAAGTGTTCGGTTTGTCAGCAAGTGAAGGCTGTAAACTTGAGGCCTATTGGAATGTATCAAGAGATTAAGTTGCCCATATAGAATTGGGAGATGATCAATATCAATTTTTTGATGAGTCATCTGGGGTCTCGTAATTAGTATGATTTGAGCTGACTATGTCTGCTCATTTCTTGACTATGGGGACTACCTACTTTTGAGAGGATCATACTAAGTTGTTCATAGAGGATATTGTAAAATTACATGGAGCATCGATGTTGATCATTTCAGATCAGGGTATTAAATTTTCTTCTCATTTTGGCACTTATTTCAGAAAGGTTTGGGGACTTAGGTATACCTAAGAACCATTTTTCACCCTCAAATAGATAGACAAGAGGAATAGAATATTCGGACCTTGGAGGATATACTAAGGACTTATGTGATTGAATTCAAGGGAATTTGGGTAGATCACATTACTCTAATTGAGTTTGCACCTAATAACAGTTATCACTCTAATAATAGAATGGAGTTTTGAGTCTTTTATTGAAAAAGGTGTAGGTCTTCTATTAGGTGGTTTAAGCTGGTGAAACTAGGTTATTTCATCCTAACTAGGTTCACCAAGCCATGGAAAAGGTGAATGTAATGATAGAAAGGGTTAGAACTTCTCAAAGTCACAAAAATTCCTATGTAGATGTGAGAAGATGGGAGTTAGAGTTTGATATAGGTGACTGGGAGTGTTTGAATGTTTCTCCTATGGAGGTATTGATAACGTTTTGGAAGAAGGGGAAGCTCAGTCCCCGTTATGTTAGTTTGTACCAAATTTCGAGAAATGATAGGAATGTTGCTTATAAGTTATATTTGCCTACGAGTTTGGGTTCCATTTATCCTATTTTTTACATGTTAATTTTGAAGAAGTATATGGGTGATCCCTCCCTAATTGTGCCTATTGAGAATGTTTGTATTTTAGATTCCTTGTCTTATGAGGAAGCCCAGGTTGAGATTATGGATAGGAAAGTTCACTGGTTAAGGACTAAGTATGTCACTTTGATAAAGGATCTTTAGAGGAATAAAAAGGTGGAAGAAGCTACTTGGGAAGCTAAAGAGGTCATAAACTCCAGATATCCGTTCCTACTCCCCGCGTTGGATGATAATGCTTGAGGTATGGTTTTTTCTTTCTTCCTGGTGGCCTTATAAAATTTTCATTTCGGTATGTATGCATTTTTTCTTGCTATCATAGAAACAGGTGGCTTGATTCCTCATTCAGGGAAAAATTACCTTAGGGGCAATGGGTAACATAATACCTCAGGTTTTTAAACTCTGAATTTTCTCAGTAATTGTGCTTATTACTTAGGTTAGGACTCAACTGATGAGTCGTAAAGAATACTCATGAGTCGTGTTGTTCCTATAATAGTCTAACTAGTAATATTTCCCTATGTTTCTATTGGGACCACTAATAGATCCTTAGGAGTCGTGGTCACTTAATATGAGTTGTAAGGAGGGACTCGTAGTTCCACCAGTGATATAGCCTTGTTTATTATCTTTGTCATAGATGGAATCCATAAATCATTGGGTAAGGTACTGAGTTATAGGTTGGAACTCATTACCCAAAAAGAGAGGTTACCCTGAGTCAATTCCCAGACTACAAGTCTAGGGAGAGACTCGTAGCCGGTTATTATGGGTCGTCACCTGACCTGTAGAGACTGGGAGTTATTTTCCTGCACATTTTTTATTAAGGGTAATTTGGTCTTTTCCCCTCCTTTACACTATTCTCACGACTTAAAGCATTCCCTTAGCCCTATTTATACCTATTAAACATAACCTAAATACTCTGTTCTCTCTCAAATTCCCAAGTCAAGAACAAAGCTAAGGTTTCCAAGGGTTGGTCATCTAGTGCTCAAAGTGTGGTTTTTACTAAAAAATCTTGGTATTTTTAGGCATGTATCTATTATCTAAACTTGTATTTTATCTTGTTATGCAATGGTTTGGTATTAATATGGTTTTAATGTTTGGTTTGGAAATTTTGGTTGAGGGTTTTGGATCATTATTGTTTAAATGGTATTATCATGGGTTACTTGTATTTATTATGCTTTAATAAAGGATTTTTGAACTCATTGGGTGAATGGATATAGCTAATGGAATAGGGGTCATGGATTCCCCCACAGTGTTGGGATTTTTCATATTGGAATTGGTATTAACCTCAACCCAATTACATAATTAGTTCTAATATATGGACCATTACATGGTTTTGCTTACTTTACTGAACTATTGCATTGCACAGATGGCTAAATAGATAAAAATGATTTCAAAATGCCTTGGTGGCCATGGATGTATTTTAAATTTGAACTTTGGAGTCTTATGACTAATTGATTTTGTTGGGCATAATGGAATTGTCTTGCAACCATAATTAATTGGTATGACAATACCATTCAGTAAATTTCTAAATTGATGACTTCTTTGTTAAATGGATGAGTTATGTGTAAATGTTTTAATTTGGACTTAAAGGGGGTTGTGTAGCTCACTGTGGAAGGTAGAGTCCCGAAGGGACCACTACTGGAAACCATATTTGTCCTCGTGGGGACGTTGGTTTCTATATAAATAGTTCATACTTTACATATATATTTTTGAATGGCTAGGGTCGTGGATTGCTGAACCCTTTCTTGGATTTCTCTGGTTTGTACGGCTAACATATATTGGTGCCTGTTGAAACGTAGGTGTTGCACCTGACTATAAGGGACCAGGCTCTTAAAATCAGACATAGACATAAGAAATAAAATTGTAAAGTAGTAAGGAAACAACACTTTGTAGGAAATTAAAGAACGCAAAGATTTCATGTGGAAACCTCCTTACTTAAGGGAGGAAAAAGTACGTGCCCTCACAAGCACTTAACAATCCACTATAATCAAACTCATAATTACAGATTCCATTGTAAACTAATTCTAGCTTCACTAGTTTGCAACAACCCTATTATAAATAATCCTTGACGACTCTGTCAAGATCTCACCTCAATATTGATTGACTCTCACTAATATCAAACTCAGGTAACTCTACGTAAGCACTCAACAAACACAAGAAAAACGTTACTCTTACAAGATGAGTAATTTAATTTCAGACCAAGACTTGACTCAAGAAAAAACACTCTTTCAGCACACAAAAGCTTAGAATTTGAGCAATATTTGAGTTTTCGCCTATTTCCCTCTTTTAATAATCAGATTGCAAAAAATAGTGAATTGAGAAGCATTATTTTCAATTTATAGATGGATAATGATTAGGGTAGAAAATTTATTAAGCCAGGTGTCCTGACTAGTACACAACTCACCTGCATAGTTTGTTAAACTAACAGACAAAATTGTGCAGGATAGTGACAAATGTTTGTTTTCGTGAAGACACAGGGACATTGAAATACCCCAAATATTTCTTGATCATTCCAAACCTTAGTACGTACTTATAACACTTAGAAGCTGTAAAATAGCTTGTTTAGGGTAAGTTTTGGGCTTTTCAAACGGGGATTGGACAACATTCAAATTGGCAAAACAATAGCTCACCACGATTAGGCTGCGTCGTGGTAAACATCGCTATGAGAATATCATCGCATCACGATGAAGGCCATTTAGGAATTCATCAATTTATAGAGGGTCACCGCGGTTGCACCGCATTGCATTGAACCCCAAAACAACAATTGAAAAGATCCAAAGAGTCACCGCGATTCCACCACATCCTGGTGGGTATCGCGATGAACTATTCACCGCATCGCGGTGAGGCCTTAATTGAAGTTCCAGTTGCGGGATTTTAAATACCAAGGGCAATTTTGTCTTTCAAACTAAGAAAAATATGGTCATTCTTCATCAAATTTCTTTCTATTAAAGCAATTGATCTCAAATACAAGATGAAATCTCAAGAAATCTTGCCATCAATACTCTCAAATTCATTAAACCAGGTATGTTAGATATTCATCCATGGGTACCTTTCATCCATGGATTCCAAGTATCCGATTTAAATTTCAAAATTATGATCTTTTCAAGTTATCTTGATTTTAAATTATGATTAAACCACAAATTTCTATGAATCTTGTTCTATACCATGTTTTAGTGAAATTGATGTCTATTACTACACTAGATATGTTTGAATATAGTTGTCCACTGATTTAATTCATGATTTGTAATAATGGTCGTAAATTTTTTCTTTACTACAAGCTTTAAACTAATTCCGATGCTCTATATACACCATGCATATCAAGTGTTTGATAAAATGCTTACAAGAAGGATAATTTAATAAAAGCCTTCATGCTATGTCCTCCAAGCATTAGTGTCATTTTACTACTATTGCTTTTGAGTCTTTGAGGTATTAAATACCCAAAAATCATATTTTTTTACTTAGATTCATCTCAGTATCTTCAAAATAACTTTAGAATACATCATAAATGTTACTAGATCAGTCAGTTAAACTTAGAAATAGTCGGTATCTCAGTGTCATTCAGTTGAGAGTAGGATTTAGCACCGAGTAAGTTTAGGGATGATGACTTCCCCTCCAGATAAGCAGAGTCACTAGTAGCAGTACCTAAACTCTAGAACTAAGTAGACAATGTAGGATATGAGAAGTCATCAGTCAATATAGGCTTGACTATCACGCAGGTGTCACCCATCAGATGAGGCTTGACACCCTTAGTTCTTTGGGATAACATAGTATACCAGTCTAGTTGATCCATACAGCCAGAATTAGTCCCCGTTGCACAGTACTAACATCATTCTAACTGGGGTTACAGGTTGGACCCCAATTAACATAGATCGGGGAATGTCGGTTAGAAGATACTTCCCACAGTCTCAGCCATAGTCTCAATCTAGTAATCAGACCAGTAGTTCAGTCTCAGTGTTGTTTTACCAAGGCGTACAGATATTAATTATTTTAGTATTTTAGTTTACAGATTTTTAGTCAGTTCATGTTATATGCTTGTTCATGCATCCCTAGTATCTATAGATTTCACGTACCTTCAGTATTTACAAACTTTCATGTATACACAGTATTTACAAATTTCACACATTTTTAGTATCTATAAATTTCATGCTCTCTATTCAGTACTCCATGTTTTATATATATATTCATACAATTATTATTCATGTTTATGAAACCATGTATCTAATCTTACCTTTTTTAGTATACCACTGCATTCAAAGTACTGATGCCAAACTTTCTTTTGCGCTATGACGTATTATATCATAGGTTCTAACGTTTAGTTCCTAGATCACGCTTAGATTTCTCCAACTCTCTGTAGTAGCAGTGGAGAGTCCTCATATTTTGAGCAATGATTATTTTACTTTATGTGTTTAGTTTAGTACTAAGTTGGTGTTAGTTGGGGCCTGTGCCATCAACTCGCATTCAGTTGAGTTTAGAGGCTTTCGAACATGCTAGTTAGTTATTCAATTTATGAAACCTGGAAAATGTGAGGGAATGGTGAGCAAGCCTCGATTTTGCCATTTTGAAGACTTGAACCTTTTAACCGACTTCACATCAAATTTTTAGTTTGGCTCCTTTGGTAAAAGTGAGTTCATCAATAGGACATTAGTTGTACATCGGGAGTTGAGTTACTTGGCCATTGATGGAGGGAGTTCCATATACTCCTTTGGAATGCCAAGTTCAAAAATATAAAAGTCAAACTCCATCACTCAACAATCCTCCATTTGTCTAAAGGGATAGATCCTCCTTGCATCCTCTATGCCTAATATTGAAAAGTGGGTTGAATGAGGTCCCACACCTAACTTTGGGTTAGCCTCCTCCGAAGCATATTTACCCTTAAATGAGCTAGAGTCATCATAAGAGGTTTTCTTTGAATCTTCTTTTTAACTCTGAGCTCATTTTATTTATTTTGGCTTCTTCTTCCTCATAGAAGTTGGATTGTTGGGAAGTCACCGAGCATTCTTCACTACCAAGCTCATCATCATCTCTTGGTTTCTGTTCTTGTCATACTCTCTCTTGGGTAATGGTCATGGTATGGGTTATAGGACCTTCTTTGTTGCCTCTAACCAATCCAAAATCGCTTGTAACCTATGGTCATAGCTATTGGACTTGGTATCTTGCTTTTCCTTCTTCTCTTTATAATACCTATCAATCTTATAAGAAAAACTAGCAACTCAATTAGTAAAATGGGGGGAAGGGTCACATAGACAATCACTCTAATGTCCATCTTGACCACTATATAAAGAGCGCCTATACTCCTTATAGGATTGACATAGTGAATCCATTTATCTCTGGGGAGCATAGTCACAATCTCTCATGAAATATGGTACGTTGTGATATGGACATAGATCGTTAAGACAACAATTCCAACTACCAGTATTATATTCATCAAAAAATGCCATAGAAAATTAATAATAAAATAAACTCTACCCATAAAAAAAATCACAAAAACATATATAGAAGCTTGAATTCAAGCAAGTAACCTAAAATTTCAAAATAACTTAATACTCCAAATTGTTCCCCGAAAATGACACCATTTTTATAACGCTGAACATATACGTGAATTTAAGTGCAAGGAGTTCATTGTTAATATATTTACCCAACATTGGAGTCGGGGTCAAATCCACGAGGAACAATATCTGTGTCGATAAGATTAATTTGAAATGATTGATACAAGTAAAATTCACACAAATGGAACAAGAATATAAAATAGGGGGATAGGTTCCTTCACTAATGTTTCTTTTTGGGTTTTCTAGTATAAATTTGGGGATACAAATAGTTAGAGTTGAACAATTTTTCACGTATCATGGGATTATCCATTACTAAGTGTGTGATATGTGGGGGTTAGTAATCAAAATCAATTTAGTAAATCAAATATGGGTTGGCTTGGTTTTAGATTATGATGCTAGCCTTTCAACAAAACACCAAACTCCATTGATTCTTTCGAATACCTAATAGGTGTGTTCGAAAATTGGTAACCACAACCTCAATCTAGAAATCCCTATCCCTCAGATGATACCGATGACATGGTTAACCTCACATTCACCCTTATGTCTAAGATAGTAAAAATTTAGAAAAGTACACATATAATTGTTTATCATTGCTTTGTTCTCCAAATCCCTCTTTCAATAATGATATAGATTCCTAAAGTTCACCCAAAACCCTTCTTTCGAAGATGCCCGTTAATTTTATAGAGCTTCGACCTTTCCCTCATCAAAACCATATGGGTATTTGGGGCTTTCATCCATCAAATCCCACCCAAAGTAGCATAGCAATGATAAAACTCATGAATATGATTACCAAATACTTGCTAATAATAACAACTCACATATACTTAAACCCATATTTACAGATAATCCTAAGATGTCAATTTAGCTACACATAAGATAAATAAGCATAGATATAACCATAATATCCATTAAAATAACTTGTTGAAGATCTAAGAGAATGATACTTCAAACTTTTCTCTCCCATAATATCAACAATAGAAGTGAACAAATCTTCCACTTAGGAAGTCTCCAATGTATTCTTCACCCAATTTGTGCATTATTTTATTCTATAAAAAATAGAGGCTATGAAGTCTAAATCTTAACCTAAGAAATGAGAAAGATAGAATTCTTCTCTTCAAGTGTAGGGTTTGAGTCTTTTTGTCAAATTGGGATCAATATGTGCAATTACAGTTTTGCCCTTAGGTTGAATACTTTTTTTGAGTTACTATCACACCATCTTGGTCGCGATAGTGGCTAACTCATGCGACTGTATTTAATTGACCTTGGATTGACTTCCATAATCATAGTCATCAAACCGCGATCGCAGTACCTGACGCTCCTCTATTGTAGGTCTGCAGCTGGACATTTTTTTCTCTATTTTTGATTATTTTGAGCTCCAATCCACATCTTTCTTTCCCTTAAATTCTATACCAACAAAGAGTGGATATTAGTGTATTTACTCATGAATACATCTTATTTAGATATTCAAATCAAGGAAATGTTCACAAATGTTGAGTGAGAATGAGTGGTAAAATCATCACTCAATAGGGTGCACCAGGTAAGAGCAAAAAATGAAAGATCAACTTGGGAAAGTTGACATGTGAGGAGAAAGAGTCTTGTTGGCCATCCTCAACTGAGCCCATTGAGGAAATTGATGTTTATTTGAGGTCAATTCGGAAGCTTATGTTAGGATTGCCCAACGATCTAAGAGAGATCTCCACTACTTGCTCTTCATATATGTCCTGATCTGATTATAAGGAGTATCTAGATGACCAGAAGACGTAGGTTGCCACTATTTCTAAGCTTGAGAAAAAGAGGGATAAATTATTTAACAAGATATAGATGGGGTAAAAGGTCTTTTAAAGGTCCTAAAACCTCGAGGTAGACTACCTTCTTTCAGAGTAGATAGCAATGATAAGGCTTAAGTCGTTGGTTTTCTTGTATAAAAGACTAAATTTGAGATTTTGGCTTAGTTTGACGCCATAAAAAGAAAATTGTGTGTGGTGAAAATACAAAGCAAACACCCTCCTCCATCCAAAAGTTTTTGGAAAATCAAGGGCACGGACGCGAGCAACATTGTAACTATACTTTACGTTTTTTTGTGACTGCAAAGCTTTGTCATGTAGAAATTGGTAGATACTCTATTTTGTCTCTAGTGGGAAGGGAAATTGAGCCCCTTTGAGGAATTTGCATGGCATGTGTGGTGAGCATTTTGGTCTAAATCTCATCCCTACTTGTACCATCTAGAACTTTCCTTATTAGTATCTCAAGACTAATTTTTATTATTCTTGGTTGGTGAATGATATTAGGCCATCTTTGATAACATAGGACAGACTTTAACCTAAATATCCTACCAATGCTTAGGATAATACCCTTAGTTACCCAATTCAAGCCTTCAAGCCTTTCTTTGGTAACCATGTTACATGCCTTGATCCATTCAAAGTTTTTCCCTCTCTTGAACCCTACCCTCTTTGAACATAAAAAAAATAAATATTGAGGCTAAATATTTAAGTTGGGGGTTGTAAGTTTTGAAGCGATGACCTTGGGACAAGGTAATTGTAAGTGGATCGTTATATGCTAAGCAATGAAAAAATAAAAATAAAGGAATGACGAAAAAAGGATGATGCATAGATTGCAACAGAAATAAGTGAATGAAAGATGCCTTCAAGAGGTTAGGTAAATCAAGGTAGCTAAAATAGGTTTGTGTATAGTATAAAATTAAAAATAGTTGTCCATGGGTAGAAGGTCGATTAAATAGTTTGATGAAGACGTTCAAGGATGGTGTAGCCACTTTTTCCTAAACGATATCCTACCCTTTCACGAACCTACAGTACAAGCTCAAAAATACCTTTGATATCTCCATCCAAGTGTATTCATTATAGTGGTGAGTGATATAAGGGTAAGTATATGGTATCATACTTGTTAGCATCGAGATTCTTTATGACAGAGTGAGTTTCATACTTAAATCCCTTGTTGTATATTTGATAATTTTGTGTATAGGGGATTTTCCTTCTTATGAGAAAACTTGTAAAAGAATTAAGGTGGGTGATGCTGTTATCTTCTAAAAAATAAGACAAGAGGAGTATAGTGGAGAGGAGGTCGATAGAGATTCACTTCTATAGTGTTAGTGATTGTTGCATTTTTGTTCATTAAAGTCCGTTACATCCTTTAAGATTGTATTTCATGTTGAGGGGTGTCGAGAGAATAGCTTTGCCCATGTTTTAAGAGACACTTATGGTTGAAATCAAGTTTGAGGTCATTGTGATCATTTGGTTGTATAAAAGGCTTAAATTTGCATTGTCTCATTGACTGAGAAGTAGTGTTGCTTGAGGAAAAGGAAAGGTTTAAGTTGGGGGTGTTGATGAGTGGTGAATCTACCACTCATTTGCATTCAAAATTCGTGCACACTATTATAATTTGAACATATAAATGAGTGAAATTTGTGATTGGATGAACTAATTTTCACATTTTGCGGGATTATAGGTGATGAGAAACAAAGATGTAGATTTGAGATGAAAAGGATCAAAAAGAGAATAGAAATGCAGTGTGAAGACCTGAAGAATAATTTGGTCTTATTTACCACGATCATGGTCTGTTAAGATTGGTAAAAGATCTACAATCCCGGTATTCTTTGTGCGGTAGAGGCAACCGCGATCACGGATAAGCTACAATGATTAGGGCTAGGCGAGTTTATGTGCAGGGGCAATTTTGTTATTTTTCCCAACCCACCCCATATCCTTTAAAATGCAAAAAACCTTTCCCATTAGGAATCTCACACTTTGAACTGTTGAATTTTGGGGAATTTGTAACCCTACCAATTGGGGAAACTTTTGTGTTTGAATTTTCCAATTTGAGTTTGGTGAAATTGAAGTTAAATTAAAGAGTCCTCTTGTTTTCCATTTCCATGGATGATTTGAATGAACCTTTTGGTAAATCTCTTCTCTTTAAATTTATGAGTAGCTAAATTTTCGTGTCTTGGAATTATGTTGAACTACGGTGCAATTATGTGTGGGTTGTGATATATTTGTGTAGATTCTAGTATGTTGATAATGTGTTTCATTATTGCTTGTTTGAATTAGTTATAGTTTGTGGGTGATAATCCCAAATACCAAAAATGGCTTTATGGTTGAAAATCCCAAATTCTTGAAAGCTCACATCTTCCTAGAAAGAGGGAGGTGGATGAACCGTTGGAACCGATATCATCCTTGAAAGAGGCATATGAGTGACAAAGCAATAGTGGACAATAATGGATATAGTTTGCTATCTTTTTTCAATCTTAGAAATAAGGGTGAGTAGAGAGTTAGCTATGTATTGGGAATCATTGTAGATATAGGGATGCACAATTGATGTATTAAGTGGTTTTAATTGACATACCCGTTAGGTACTTGAAAGGGTCAATAAGTTATATTCATGAGATTTTGTTAACAAACTAGCGTCAAGGACCTTCAACCTAGCCTACTATATCATTAATGACTAGAATTTGCATCAAATCATCATTCACCCATGCATAGCGTGCCCTTAGATAGACATAATCCCAAGATTTTTTTCATATTGAATTTCAAATCACAATTGTTGACTTTAGTTTTTTTAAAATTTTATTAGACATTTGTAAAGCTGCATTCCAAACCCCCCTCCCCCCTCAATTTTAAATCTTGTATTTTTATTTGTTTATATTACGGGTATCTTTGTAGTAACTATTAACACCCACAGGACTAGAAAGCTAATTTCCCTCCTTATGGATTCGACCTCAATATAATTTGATCTATTGACAACAACCTTCCTCTACCAAATGCAATGGTATAGGTGAGCATTATTAGACATCTCCACCTTGAAGTTTCTTGAGAGAAAGAAGTTGTCATTTCTCTCAGTCATATGATTTGAACATCCACTATCCATGAACAAGTTCTGACTATATTCCCTCCTCCTACCTGCAAACATAGTCATTTGTTAAATTTTGTAACCCACTTGAGTTTGAGTTCCCAAGAAGAAGAAAAAGGTGTTATAAAATCTTTCTTAGACTATCTAGGTAGAGAGTTCTTAACATTTTTCAAGGGAATGGAAACTTTAGGATAATAATTCTCTTGTTCGATGTAATTAGTACTTCTCTTTCTAGCTCAAAGACAATACTGACATTCTTCCTTCAAGTGTCCATCTCTTCCACAATAAGTAAATAGAGGTTTATGGACCCTATTTCTAATGCCATGAGTAGCTTTACCATGAGACCCAGTTCATTAGGTTTTATACTAATATCTAAGGCCTTTACCATCATTGAAACCTTGACTAGTTAAATTAGAAAGGATTTGAGAGGATGCGGTCCATTTTAGTGATTTGTTAATTTTTTCTCTTATACAGACCTAGTCCCTTTCTAATTATTTATTCTTTTGGAGTGCAATCATAAGGGGATTTTTAGAATACCTCAATTTTTCCTCAAACTCAATATGAATCCTTGATGCTTATTTTTCCCTTTACCATGAGAATCATTTACTTTCTCTAGTTGACTTATCAAACTCAAATTTTTAGATTTCAATTTTGTGAACAATTTTTCTATTTCAGATATCTAGAGAATTAAAGCAATCAATTCAAGACCTTGATTTTCTACTTTCTCTTCTAGAGCATTTTTCTTAGTAGTCAGTTCAAACACAGAGTCAATCAACAAATATGCAAGTTTCTTTATTTTTTTAACAAAGTAGTTATCTAAGTTTTTCTTAATGTCAGAGAGATTTACCTCATTTTCTTCTTCATCTTCAGTTTTAACATAAGAGCAAATAAGGAATCCTAAATAACCTCACTATCTTCCATAAATAGCATAGACATATCTCCAGTCTTCTCAACTTCATCGGATTCACTAGAGGAATCTCCACAGAATGATAAGGCCTGCTTCACTGCATAATCAGTTGTAATTTGTCTTGTCGATTTTATAAGGACCTGGACCCTATTATTTCCTTTGTTACCTCTAGACCCTTTCCCTCACAAGCAATCAATAATTCACTGTACTAAAACTCATGATTACTGACTCCATTGGAGCCTAACTCTAGTATCCACTAGTTTACAACAACTATATTACAAACTCTCCTTGAAAACTCTGTTAAGATCTCACCTCAATTTGATTAACTCTAACCAATATAAAACTTAGGTAACTTTATCTAAGCACTAAACAAACTCAAGAAAAGCATTACTTGTATAATACGAGTAATTTAATTAGAGACCAAGACTTGAATAAAGAACAGACGCTCTCGCAACACACAAAAACTTGGAGCTTGGGCAATATTTGAGTTTTCTATTTATGATAATGATTAGGGTAGAATTTCTATTAGGCCAGGTGTCTAGACTAGTTCACAGCTCACCTGCACAGTTTGTTACATTAACACACAAAATACGTAGAATAGTGGCCACCATATGTTTTTTGAAGACCCAAGGACCTGTTCCTTTGTTATCAGTTGATCATTAGCAAAAAAACATATAGAAGTGGCCTTCCAGTGGGGGGAGCCAGACCCATATAGCTTGTGGGTGTTTTTTTGATGGTTAGAGCTATACAGTCAAGGTTAATGATTTTAAATCTCATGCTAAACCTTGTTCTCTATCACAGCGTCTTCTATATATGTATGTATGTATGTATGTGAACATGTATATTTAGTATGGACTTGATTTTGAAATAGCATTATTTTATCCCTACCCGGAGTTATAGGCTAGTGCCCATCTCGCTAACTATCCCTGGATGTAATATCCTTTCATGATGTAGGTTCCTAGGGGTTTTCTGGTTGGTTTGTGCAGTGTTAGGTGGTGCGGTTGTCTATCAGATTTGCATTAAAGTGGTGAGCTCCATCATTTCCATCAGGTTTGTTCAATATTTTATAATTAAAGAGCTCAAATTAACTTTATCACTATCATGGTCGGGGGCATGTCCCTATTGGATTGGTCTTGAGGATTTTTTGGACAAGTGGGAAGTGGATGGTGTTGCTGACTCTTAGAGCTTATTTTTGAGTTACATTGACTGTTTTATATTTGTTTTATGGTTGTATTCCACTTTGTTATATTTTGTATTATGCTTTGAGTGGACAATCTATGGGGGTGGTCTATGCCCCTCAGTGGGCTTGAGATACGCATCACGGCAAGGTATAAGCTACAAGTCCTACATCATTAAGAACCTTAAATGGACAAATATATCAATGGATAAGCTCACCCTTCTTGGAAAACCACATAACTCATATCATAGAGGATACTTTAAATAAAACCTACTTATTGGATTTGAATAACATGGCCCTCACCTTGTGATCTGCGTACTCCTTTTGCCTAATTTGAGGTGATAACAACTTGTGTTGGATGAATCTCACCTTGTTCTAAGCATTCTATCATAACCCAAACTAGGGAATGCCCATGACGGGTATCTCAAGTCCATGGAGGACCAAAGACCACCCCTAGTACCCTAGCAAACTAGAACACAATACAACTTGCAGCAGATGAATTTCGAACATATTACTTGATGAGCTAAATTCCAACAATGTAGTAAGATAGGCAACTCAACTAACTTATAAAGAAATCTAAGAAATTTAACATCCATCGCAATTCATAGTGAAACATAAAACCTTTAAAATCCAAGAACAACCTAAGTTGGGACATGCCCTAGACCATAGCCAAAAAGATTCTAAAGGAATAGTACAAAAAAAATTAAACAAGAACATGAAAAGAGGGTCCTAAAAGTATGAAAGATCAACACTTCAAGTAGACTCACGATTGATCTACAAATCACCTAATCAGTTCGCAGAAAAAGTAGAAGTTTCTCCATTCTTTGAATCACGTGGGGATAAAACATCTGAAGATGGTTAGTGGAGTGAATGCTAACATGTAACTCAGGATAGGGATAAAATAATGACATCATCATGCCAATCCAAACCATTTAAAACCAATGTACATAATCATATACATATATAAATATAATATGTTGGGATATGGGATAACGTTTAGCATGAGATTTAAAAACATTAACTTGGACTGTGTAGCTCAAACCATCCTAAGGGCACCTATAGGCTATATGGGTTCAGCTCCACCTGCTGAAAGGCTCCCACTGCATGTTACCCATAAGAACCTCAAAAATCCAAGGATGAGCAAGCGAATATCTCGATCGAAGCCAATCCAATATATATATATATATATATATATATATATGTAAGTGTGAACCATGCACATAGTCATAAAGATCCACACGCCCACAAACATGGTTTCCAGTATTAGTCCCTTCTTGTACCTCTACCTTCCACGAAAAGCTACACAACCCTATTTAAGCTTAATTAAAATAAGTTTCACATAACCCATCTATTTAACCAAGGAATTATCCACTAAGTCATCAATCATAGGTATCATCATACCATTATGCTTGTAAACTTATAATTATGCCATTCTAATTCTATCAACCTAAAGGAATACCATGACCCCCTTTGTTTAATAAATCAATTTTATAATAAAAACATGTCCAATAAGTCCTTTGAAATCTTCGTATTTGTTTAACCTTCTAAGCAAAATAATAGTTTAGGGAAATAAGCTGAATCAGGTGATTATCCATATTTCCAATCCAATTATGTAAGTGGGTTGAGGGAAAAGAATTTCCAAACCAAAATCACCAATTAAAGGGAATTCCTCGACCCCCATCCCATTCACTATAACCATGCACCTTATTGGGTTTCAAAGGACATAAATAAAACATGAACAATTTCATTAAAATCATGGGAATTCAACTAAGTAATAATCCTACCAAAACCTTCAACCCAAATAAAATTGCATATTCAAATCCACATATGTAACCATTGAAACACATGTGTTAAGTAAAACAAGTTTAAGGGGAGAGGTACATGCCTGAAATTATCACAATTATGGAGAGAACTTACCACTTAGAGGCCCTAAATGATCCTCCTTGAGAAACCCTATATTGTTCTTGACTTAGGGCTTTGAGATAGTTTAAAAGTGCATTTGATTGTATCTTTTGGATGATAATGGGGTCCCAAAATGGTTTTAAGGTCACCGGCCACATGTGGGGAAAAGGGGAAATGTCCAATAAAACACTGAAAATTTATTGCCCGGTTATTACGGGTCACCTTATGACTCATAATGACTGACTCTGAATCATACCCTAACTTGTAGTTGGGGTACTTTCCCAGGTCATCCCCACTATTGACCCTATGAGTCATACCATACTACTTATAAACGAATCTTACGACTAGTAGGTTCCTAGTCGAAGCAATAATAGTGACATTCAAAACCTACACTAGTTTGACTACGGAAAGCACTCTAGACTCATAAAGAGTCATTACAACTCGACATATCCTAGTCATAGTCACAACAAAAACACAGGTAACCCTCACTGGTCACCCTATGCCTTGAGCCCTAGGACTCATAAAGAGACCTTATGAATTATTAGATGAGTCGTAGTCTGAGTAGTGAGCTCCAAACTCAAGAAATTTTTAGAGGAAAAAATCTAGAGTGTTACACTTTCTTCACCAAATATGTGCCCAAGGACTTCATATTACAAACTTTTAACCCTTCCATATAGTGCTTTGATCAGAGTAAGATCAATGAAAGAATAGTAACTATTATTATGTAAGAACTCATACAATAGTAAAAACAAATCCCAGTTACCCCCAAAATCAATCACACAGGCCCTTAATATATCCTCAAGAACCTAACTATTCCTCTCTTATTGCCCATATGTCTAAGGATGGAAAGCTGTGCTGAAATAAAGCTTCGTAACAACTCTTCATGTAACTTGTCCTAAGACATAGTGGTGAATTGCATACTCTATCAAGAATGATAGAAATTGGCACCCTATGCAGCCACAATATCACTTTGATATAAATTTTACTAAATATTTCATGTTAGAATCAACTCTAACAAGAATGAAATGAGCTAATTTGGTCAGGTTTTCTATATTGACCCAAATAGAGTCATGCTGCCTTAAGGTCTTTAGAAGACCCACTATAAAATTTATGACAATCCTTTCCAACTTCTACTCAGGAATATGCATGCACTAAAGTAAGCCCACATGCCTTTGATGTTCATATTTAACCTTCTAATAATTGTGAAATTTAGATACATACTCTACTATATCTCTATATATCTCAGGCCACAAATAGAGCCATCTCAAGTCACAGTACATCTTGACTTAACTCGGATCAATAGAGTACAAAAACCATGAATATTTACTGGCAAATCCTGAATCGTATCAACATCCTAAGGTTTGCACGTATGTCCTTTACCATAAACACCTTATATGAATCAAGTCCAGCATTAGAGTTGTCCCCACACACCAATTGTTCCAAATTTTATTTAAATTCATATATTCAAAATGCTTAGCCTTGATATTATCAAGGAATATTGACATTATAATAAAATAACCCAGTGGTCCACCATATTTATAAAATCTAAATTTAATGAACTATTATGCTATAGTCTAAATCTTTTTAGAAAAAGTTCACCTTGACACATTAAATAAGCTAGACTACCCATAGATATCGATTTCTAGCTCAATATGTCTGCCACCATATTCGCTTTGCATAGATGGTATTGAATGGTCATATCATAATCCTTCAACAATTCCATCCTCCTTCTCTACCTCAAGTTCAAATACTTCTAGGTAAAAACACGTTGCTAGCTTGATGGCCCATAAGCACCTCACACTCAACAATATAAAGGTTATATCTCCAAATCTTAAGTGCAAAAACCACTGGTGCTAACTCCAAGTCATGGGTTGGATAATTCTTTTCATGTCCTATATCAACTAAATATCTAAACCAAGGCGTGAAGTATCAAATAACATAATAACGTCCTTACCTTTAATTGGGAAGGATAGAATGTGGGTTGTAGTCAAGAGATACTTGAGATTTTGAAAGCTATCCTCACACTTGTTTAATAATATGAATGGAACCTCCTTCTAGGTAAAACCGATCAAATGAGTAGGATTGGAGATGAAATTCTAGATAAACCTACAGGAATAACTAAAAAAACCTACAAAATTACTAACTTTAGTCATAGAGCTTGGTTAAACCTAATTCTTAATAGCCTCAATCATCTTGGGGTCTACCATCACCCTTTTTTCTAAAACAACATGCCCCAAAAAATCAACAAAAGATAACAAAAATTTGCATTTAGAGAACTTATCATCTAATTGCTACTTTTTCAAAATCACTGAAATAATGCAAAGATAACATGCATGTTCCCTTTTATCTTAGAGTAAACAAAAATATCATCAGTAAAAACATCCACAACTGAATCAAAGAAGTAATTTAAGATAACATCATCAAGCTCATGAAAGTTTTTGATGCATTATTCAAGCTAAATGACATAACCAAGGACTAGTCAGGCCCTTATCATATACTGAATAGTGTATTGGGTATGTCCTCATGAAGAATACTTAACTAGTGATAACTCATTCATATGTCTATCTTAGGGAAAACTAAAGCACCCTATAACTGTTTAAGAAGATCGTATATTTGACACCACAAGATCAGGCTCAGTAGTAGGAGATTCTGTACTAACATCGTAGTAATGTACTGGCAAGGTGGAACACCCTCTCCCAACTAACTTCCTTACCTATATAAAAGATTTAACTATCAAAGTTTTTGGCTTAATCACAACCTCACGCTCTAACTTTTCTATCCCTAGCATTTATAAAGTCACATTGTAAGCATTATAAATTCATAAAACATAATATAAAGATAGCTAAGACATATAAGGATGCTATCAAAATCAAGATATCAATGATTATGAAATTTCCCAATTCTAGAAACCTATAAACAAGATAGAATAAACATGGTACACATTGGTCATGTCACAAATTAAACTACTGGATCGTAAGGGGACATTCTCTAATCTATCTAGGTATGAGAACCCTTTACCACCCATTCAATATAACATGCGGAAGACGTTATTAAATAGAATAACCAACCTTTATTACAACTATTTCATTACAAATATTAAGTGTAGAAATGCAAAATACCCCTAGGAACTAGTCTAAATTTAAACATGATCTTCTAAATAAAGAACGATAAGACTGGACATAATCTTTCACAATGAATGAGAGGAGTATAAGCTATTGAAGGATCACTATCCACAATAATCATGAAATGAACACTAATTGCTTATATCACAGAAAAGATATAGAAAATACAGTATCAGCACAAATAAGAAGTATTGGAAGGTTTAATAACCAAGGTTAGATCCTATAAACATAATACAAAAATCATGAAAAAAAAACATGATAACGTATATATCAATTGAATTCATAACACCTTCATCCATTTATAATTCTTTATCACTTGTTTTACTAAGAGTATTTCCATTCTTATTCCCATTGATCACTCATTACATTCACATCCAGTGCCATCTATCCTAACTCTCAATATTTTTATCCCAATAGTTATTTATCATTGTAATGATTAATAATCATCAGCTTGTTACAAATAAAATGACGAACACACATTATGATAAATACTCCAAATTTATGAGACCTAGCCTTTTCAAGTAACTCTACAACTTCAGTCATGAGACAACAAGTCAAGTCAAATCATGACCAACTCAACAACCCAGAATCTAACAAATATCTAAGCCAACAAAACATGACTCTAACCATATCCAAGTCAACAAACCATGACTCTACCAACAAGAATCAAAAATTATATGACAAGTAACTAGACCACACAAGAATTGCAAATATATCAAGCGACATCATAATCTGGTTCACTTAAGGAACCCACAACAACAGCCACAATATAAGTTGGTCCACTCATGGGACTAGTATAAACAACAACAATAATAATAATCATATACCCGATTCACTCAAGGCACCGTCACACTCATAAATATCTTGTGCATACACGCTAAGGGTATTATTATTTTGCACTAGTCAAGACCTCCAGAGAATGAGCTCTATTCCATATAAAGTATTGGCATGGTACTGGAGTAAACAAATGAATCATATCAACCATTCCTGTGAAGATGTCCATATTATGGAGCATCCCACAGTAATAAATGATATCACAACAATCCCAACCACAATGAGAATAAGTAATTATACTTGTACAATAACCAAACATTAATACAACCTTATTATATGTGTGATTCACATTTAAGATTTCATTATCAATTTCAGTTCTTAAGTATTCATTACAATAATCGACCACCACCTAAATACTTGGCAAACTAGAGGTAATCAATACATGTAAAAAATCATACTTTAACATAATAAATCATAAATACATATAAATCATTGGTTTCATCAGTTATAGCTTATCCAAAAACCAACCCCTTGCTAATTCACGTAAGCATTGTCAAGCCATATTCATTAAATTCAAAAAGAACTTTAAGGAGTACGTCTTCAACAAAATAAAGTCTAAAATCTTATAATTCATGCATTAATCCAATCTCACTTTACATACCAATTTATGATTTTGTCATTATCTAGCAACCCTTACATTCAGGTTGTTACAAGTTTCAAAAGCTACTCCATTATCCAATCATTCAACTCTATTCAACTTATAATCTATCTTGGTCATACACATTTATATATTTTACTTCCAAACATAACTTGACCTTAGGATCTTAAGTTAAGTCACTCCCTCTTTATACCACAATTAGTCCTCATCAATAACCTTAACAAACATTATCCCATATTCCAACCACACATAATACGAAGTTTACCCTTTTATGGTAATAAGGCTAAATAACTAAATATTGAGCTCACACCATCTCATTGTCATCTATTTTCACATAATTCACATTACAATCCACCATTGAGTAATAGAAACACAAAATGTCCATTAAGGATTTATACATTAACATGTCAACAACCAATTAGCTCCTTGGTATATTAAATTCTTCTTTTATCCACCCAAACTCCATGTCACCAAAGGTTAGGCATGATTTCCCTCCTTAAATTTACATTATGGACATTATTACTAATCACAATCCACTACTCATAAACCATAACCTACTTGGGTATCAAGCTACTGCAACAAGTAGCTATAACACAAATAAACCTCCTTCTACTTTTAATTTTTGAGGTTTAACAATCTAAAAAAACAACAAATAAGAGTAATTATTAAACTACTCTTCATACAAATACCTTGAAAATTTAAGCCTGTTTGTTTTACGCATATGTAAGTGTGTAAAATTACCTAAGGGTCCACTAACCGTTAAAATAGTTCTTTCATGCTCAATGCAACTCCATTCAAGGAGTTTATATGCTAATGGTTCCACCTTTAGTGAATTCAAGGTCCACTACTATCAAATACATGTTTTAGAATCACTAATTCATGCTAGGGATTATTTATTAATAATTTAGAAGTGATTCTAGGTGATAATAATCCAACCCATAGTTCTCTAAAAAATATCACATACTTAGGGTTCAATTCCTAAGGAATTTCAAAATGAAAGGATGTTGTAATGATCCTAAGATGTTAAAGGACGTAAAAATGAAGAAGATGAAGGAAGAAACTTAACAAAGAAATACCACCCATACAAAAAGGAAATTGCCCCTCAAGTGATTAGGAATGAAATTTTGTGTTTTTTAGGGTGAAACTCATCAAAATAGGTTATAAACTGCTTTAGCATTTGCTATAGTAAAAGGTTGTTGCTATAGCAATCTGACCTGCTATAGCACCCTAAGTTTTTTCAGCATAGGTAATCATTAATAATTTGGTCATAACCTTTTAAGGAAGTTATTGATGAATAGTTTCTTGTGTTAAAAATAAGACTCATAGATCTTTAATCTGGATGGTACTATGAATCTAAATCCATATATTCTCGGAGGAGTGCTTGTTTGATATTGACACTAGTTTAAACATAGCCCAAAACTAAATCGACAAGGATATTTTTAACTTAACTTTGTGCTAAGGGTATTTTATGACCTCATTGCAAATCAAATGCACTCTCATACTAAATAATTGATCCTAACACATATTATGACCACAAATATTTTCAGTAATAACAAAATCGATAGTTACATAAAACACTAATATACCATTATTTCATCTCCAAATGGGAATTGGATCAAGAAAAGCCAAAAATAATTATTTCCCTCATTAGTCTAAGGATGAAACCTTAAGAGTTTAAGATGAAGTAATGTCTCAATTTGGAGAAAGCTAAACAACCACTTCATTTATCCCTCTATAAAAACCCAATCCAGCTATAACGATATCATTCTAGCAGCAACTATTACTAGTTTTTCCTTTTTCACTACTCAATACTCAAATTTAAGATATCCCAAACTAACCCTATTATGTTAAATACTATATTTGGAGTTCTAATAATGAAACTTCATTCAAAAAATTTCCACGAGTTCCTTAGCGTATTAGCTAACATAAAATCAGGCTAAACATTATTACTGTCTACCCAGTCCGTTCCTGAATTATCCTAGACCATACATCGTACAAATTTCATCCACGACTAGCCTAACTTGAATAATCTAACTCCCAACCTAAGGAAAATCTTAACCCCGGCAGATACACCCTAAACGATGATATAATGAACATAACATCACCAAGTACTACATTGTGTTTCCCCCTTAAGACATCTACCTTATGGCACTTTTCGCCCTTCTATGATCAACAGATAAGAATAGATCATCTAGAGTATAACCTCTAAACAACACACCACTCTTGATTTAATTACTTCATAGATAATCCATCCACCTTTTAATTTATTCTAGGATACGCTCAACAGTCAATTATTCATAACCAACCAATTTTTAGTTAGCATCTATTTACAAGTTATACTTATTTAGCCTTGCAATTACCTTACAAGTCATATTACCAATGTAATATGCCTTAATAACTCAGGAGTAATAACTACACGTATTACATTGAACAGTGAAAAGGACATGAACATTCAAGAAAACATCTAATAACCCTAATACCTTATCCGACAGTACAACTACGGATCATCAATCATAATCAAGTTATCCAATTACGAGGACCTTAGCAGTTCAATTATACCATTCCCAAGTAGTACTACTAATCAATAATTATTGTCATATGATAAGCATATAAGTAATGTCACTCAAAGAACAACCAATGAAAAGTCATTTTAGTAAGTAATACATGGGTAACTATTTCTTCCAATAGACAACCATAATTTCACAAATACTCGAGAACTTAGCTCCACCTTAATCACACAATTTCCATATATCAACTACACATTATTATCAAAATACAAGTATTATTCAATCAAAAATAAAAACCCCCCAAGTTAGATTATGTCTAATATATAAATGTTACCTCAACTAACAACATCACCCACATCAAATAATTAACTTTCACAGCAAGGGATACCATATTCATCCCTTCATTTACTTAACCAAGAATTCAGGCATCAATTAAACCTTAAGTTATAAAATTATTTAAGCCCAAAATAAATTTTTTCGAAGTCATAATCATGAATTACCACAAAAACTTATTACTGAAGTTCACCCATCAAGCAAAAATGACCTATTTTCAATAATACCTATTAGTACCAGTTATTTGAAACAGGAGTCCCACCATTCTATACTATTTTGCCCTTACTATTTTACCAATAATAAGATCATGTCCAATATTTAGCATACCGCCTTCCATCAAAATCATATAACAATAATTTCATTTAACCATTAACAAATAACCAAGTGATGACCTTTCACAATTTGTAGATTTTACAATTAGTCAACCAACTACGATTTACATATGTACCAAGGCATTAACCATATGAAATAATTTAAGCCTTTTTATTATGATCAACAAGACAACAATAATTGTAACCAAATGCTATCACACACCACATAATACATAGCAACTTTCAACATTCACCTATCAAAGATTCAGTGTAAATAAAGTAACTAAAAATCACAAAAACATCATATATTTCACCAAAAAAGTTTTAATGAACTAATTTTATCATAATTCTAATGGAAATCATAAGTTCAACCCATATAGACAGATATCAATTGCACCCATCTAGGTTCCAACTGTGAACACCTCAAGATACCTATTAGAATAGACTAGATTCCAATTATTATTATAGAGATACCAATTGGAATCGAGAGATAACAATTGGATTGAAACCATACAAGAAACTATAAAAACCACATGAGAGGAAAAAAAAAGTTAAATAATTTAATGGAATGTATCATATCTCCCTCTATAATTAGATGTGGATGTCAACATACTAATCTGCAGGACTCCACTAGACATTTGCTCTTGTACTGGAAGGTCAGTAACCTAGGCTATAATACCAAATTATCATGATCCAAAATACTGAACCATGAGGGAACCTGCTCTAATCAGCCTAGATAGGAGAACCCCTAACCAACCTTTATTTTAACTTTTTCATTACAAATATTAAGTGTGGAAATGTAAAATACCCCAAGGAACTTGTCTAAGGAGGTACAAGAGTTTCGAATCAAGAAAAATAAGACTAAACACAACTTACACTATGAATGAGAGGGGCAGAAGCTACTAAAGGACAGTTATTTGAAACACTCATGAAACTAATATTAATTCCAACAAAAGACTATATTCCAAAAAATGATATAGAAAGAGTTGTATCAGTATAAACAAGACATACTAAAATGTATTATCAACTGACCAGGGTTAGATCACGTAAACAAAATATTGAAATCATGTAAAGATAAGATCACAACTTATATAAGAATTTAATTCATAACACTTTCATCCACTTATGCTATCTTTATCCCTAGTTTTAACTAACACTATTTCCATTCTTATCCATGTTGATCATTCATCAACTTCTTAAAAAGTGTCATCTATCCTAAATCACACTGGTTTGATCCTAATAGTTATTAATCATTGTAAAAAATTAATAATCATCACCTTCTAATAAGTAAAACTATGAAACACACATTTTAATAAATATCCCAAGTTTATTAGATTTAGCCTTTTCAAGTAACTCTACACCATCTGTCATGTACAAGTCAAGAGAAAACAAATGAAGTCAAACCATGACAAACTCAACAACCCCAACTCTAATAATATCCAGGTCAACAAAACATGACTTTAACCATATCTAAGTAAGCATACCACGATCTACCAAGAAGAATTCAAAAATATATGGAAGAAACCTGGACCACATGAGTATTCCAAATATATCAAGTGGCATCATAATCTAGTTCACATAAGTAATCAACAAAAACAACTATAATATAACATGGTCCATTCATGGAAATAATATATGTAGCAACAATAACAATCAATAAGGCATTAATATTACTTTATTATATGTGATTAACACTTAGGATAATATTTATCAATCTCATTTGTAGTATTCATCAGAATAATAGACAACCGCCAAAATACTTGGTAAACTCGAGTTGGTTAATACATGTAAACAACAATCATACTTTAATATATTAGATCAAAAATAGATATAAATCATTGGTTTTGTTTACTATAGCATATATAAAGGCCAATTACTTTCTTATTAATGTAAGCATTATTAAGTCATATTCATACAATTAAAGTAGTCATTTTAGGAGTGCACGTCCAACCAAATTGACTCTAAAATCTAGCAATTCATACACTAATCCAATTCCCAGTATTTATGATGAAACATAGGATTCCACCATAATCTAGCAACCCTTACATTAAAGTAAATACTAGGTGCAAGACTAATGTATTAGCCAATCATTGAACTCTATTCAACTTAAAATCTAACTTTAGTCATACAACTTCAGACGTTTTACTTCATTTCCCTTAGCCTAACTTGACCTTATGTGCTTCAGTTAAGTCACTATCTTCTTATACCATAACAAATCCTCTTCGTTAACCTTATAAAATATGATTCCATATTAAAACCACATATCATACCAAGTTCACCTCATTATGGTAATTTTGATAAATAACTAGATTATGACCTCACACAATCTCGTTGTCATCTATATTCAGATAATTCATATTATGATCCACCATAGAGTCATACAAATACAAAATATTAATCACATATTCATACATTATATCCACACATAATTAGGACTTCACTAAATTAAATTCAATATTTATCAATCCAAATTCTATGCCCCCGTGACTAAGTATACTTTCTCCTATCAAATCTATATTATAGATACAATTATTCACCATAGTCTACTATATGTTAAACATAACTAATCTAGGCTCCAAGCTACTTTAGGAAGTAGTTGTAAGATAAATGATCCTTCTTTTTCTTCACATTGAAGGATAACCATCTAAGAAACAATTACCAGATATGTAATTAGTAAAGTACTCTTCAAACAAATAGTTTAAAGTTTTAAACCCACTAGTTCTACCCATATTTATGGTCTATAAAATAACCCAACGATCAATTAAAAATCAAAATTGTTCCATTAATATCAACCCAACTCAACCAATGGAGTTTTAGGCTAAAGGTCCACCTTTAATGAATTCAAGGTCCCCATTAATCCTTTTTTTTGTTTTTAAAAACCCTAATTCATGTTAGGAATTGTTAATTAAAAATTTAGAAGTAACTACAGATGGAATTAACCCAACTCATAGGTTTTCCCCAAACTATATTTTACTTAGGGTTCAACTGCCTAAGAATGTCACCATTAAAGGTTGTTCTAACAATTCTAGGATGTTAAAGGATTAAAAATGAAGAAAATATTGGAGAAACATACCTTAGTGTGGAATTTTAACCCATACAAAGAGAAGATTTCCCCTTTAGGGCTTAGGAATAAAATTTTAGGGGTTGGGAGATGAAACCCATAAAAAATAGGTTATATTCTATTGATGTGTCACTATATCGACATTTCATTAGAATAGAAACATTATTACAACAGCTTGAACCGCTATAGCGCCCTTAGATTTTTTTATCACCGACATTCTTTAATAAGACGATCATAATTTTTTTCTCATTTACAGATTGATGAACGATTGACTACATTTGAAATAAGTGTAAGAGATCTTTAATTTTGTGGGTACTACAACCATTAACACATTATATTCTAGGAGGAGTTTTTCTTGATGTAGACCATAGTTTAAACTTATCCTGAAACTAAATTAGCAAGGATACTTTCAACTTAAATTTGTGCTAGGGGTATTTTATTACCTTAATACTTATTCAATGCACTCTCATACTAAAATATTTATCCTAACACATATGTCAAATAAGATTCTTGTACCTTTACTACAGATAATTTTTGTAATAATGGAATTAGTCGCTTTATGTCACTACCACAGAGTCTCCAATCGAAGTGGACACATATAGATAAGAGTGAAGTATATCACAAATCAAGACTATTTAAAAGTAAAATCTATTATATACAAAAGAATAATTGGAAATCATATCAAACAAAATAGTATATATTCAATTAAAAGTGAAAATAGTCCCTATAATGATGACATTCTAAGCCTTAGCCTTGGTATTGCTGGGAAGGCATAACAATGAGATCTATCATCAATCTGGGCAACCTCCTTAAAATGTTTTGAGCCACTTCTAACTGAATTACCACCACCTTAGTTCTTACCATGGCCTCTCTGATGATTACCCCTCCCATTCTATGGATAACCCTTATAATTACTATTATCTCCACAATTTCTACCAATAAGAAACACTATTTTAGCCTATTTTTGACCCTATAAATAGCCAACCTTTGAGGACATTATCTCTTGAAGTTCCCACAAAACAACAAGTATAGCAATCTTGATCTAGAAGAAGCATGTTAGTCAATGAATAAGAAGAACTTAGTTTCTAACAACATGGAACTACTAACTTTCCTATAACTAATCCCCTGTATATACTGACAGAGCTAAATGAATAGTGGGAGTAGTATAGTCTTGATGGCTATAACCCCTAGAGTAAGAACCACAAAATTACCTATATTCTAGGACTTTTTTGATGAAACCTTTGCCTAACCAAATTGATAGACCTTTTCTGCCTTTTTTACATAATCAACCACCTCATTAATGGTTAAGTAATATATGTTATATAAACAGAAAAACCATGAAAGTCAATGCCTAGGACCTTAACGAATAACCCAATACTCTCATATTTGATACTAAGTAACCGAGTAGCATAATAGGAAAAGAATGAAACTTAAACTCATAATCCCTCTACTACTGCTTTGTATCACCTATCAAGTGAAAAGGAATAAATTCATTATCGTATTGCTTTATAATACCCTTTTTATACAACCTTTGGTAACAAGCGATAATGAACTCAAATCATCAGTCTTATAGCCAATAAAAGTAGAAGATTTTCTTTTAGGAAATTATTTAGCATGTTATGTTTATAACCATGTATGACCAAACCTAACACCAGATGAGCAAAATTTTTGCCCCTAAGGTCTCACCCATTCTAGGAGAACCTGTAGTATTCAGCTGAACACCAGGACTTACACGAAGAGTCAGAAAGAGATGTCTCAAACCTGTCTAACCTACTCAAAAAATAAAAACCTACTAAATCACATTAGAATGCATTAGGGGAAGAGTTGCAACCCAAATGAGTTCCGCCAACTCATATTCTACAACATCCTCATTTATAGACTTAACCTTTTTATATTGATCTCAAGTTGGGGAAGGTGCCATTGACTTCTTATATGCCTAATTAGTTATTTCCCAAGATTCTAATGACCTAAATTATAGTTACGCAAAAGAAAGAGGAAAATCTTCTTCAAGTCTTCCCTTAGATAATTTTTAAGAAACTAAGGACTAACCTAATGTTAGACGATTTTGAGAATATACTACTCCAAGGAAATACAACATTAATATAAGGATTGGTGAGGGTATTTAACTTTATTTGAATATAGTTCACAAGTTTAGAAACTTTTAACAACATCTAGCATCTAAAAGTAGTTATAGAATTCCAGTTATAGAGTTTACTATCGAAGGGTTAGTATGCGACTGCCATATTTTGATAGATGTTTTGTAAAATAGACTCAATTGGGTAAAGGATGTAAGATTTTCCCTAAAGACTACTATAGTAGAAAAGATAAGCACTGCAACAAAAAAAATACCATTGTATCAATAACCTACAATTGGTCGCGAGTTACTGCAATGGGAACTTTACCACTACCATGGTTAAATGTAGTTTTGATTATTTTTAAACCTAGAAAGATTTTTCATTCCCCAATTTTTTAAAAAATGAACCGACACTACAAGGAAGGCAATTTTTTGTTATTCTTTAAGAAGTTTTCATCTTTGGAGTTATGTTATGTACTTATAAACTTGATTTACTTTATCGAATCATTGAAAATTTTTAGAATATTATTTAAGATGAAAATATAGGTTTAGCCCAAATTTATAAACTTATTATAAATTGGTGGAAATGAGTATAAAACTAGTTTATAATGATACTAGGGCATTAGAAAATACTACTTGGTATAGAATCATAGTTGTTCGTGCTAAATAAAGTGGTTTTCATGAGTTTTAAGGAGAAGAAAACCTTAAGATGATGAACTAGGGAAATTTCATTGTTAATTACTAATCCCAAAATGTTAAAAAGGAATGAAATAATAGAAGTGGCTATGCAATCTTGTTGTTATAGATCAAGAAGGATGTGAAAGAGAAAGAAAGGTAAGCATGTGGCCTAATTGTGATTTGATCAAGGAATCGAGGCAAGTTACAATATATTGTAGCAATACAAATTACTTGACCCTATGGTATTTATAAATTGAATATTTGTGATTGCTTTCGAGTACTACTTGTGATTATTGATTACATTTGCATATTCATAAATATTCATGATGATGAGTTGATGATAATAATGATGATATTGAAATTGTGGTGTTCATGATGTTGTTAATGATAGTGATGATAATTAGTTGATGGTGATAATGATGAAGTTAAAATCATGATTTATATAAAGTTGAGATTAATGTGATGAGATTTAGAAGAGAAAAAGATGATGTGCATATCGTGCATTCATACATTTATTCAAATAGATTAAATACTCAGTTCTAATTTTATGTAGAGATGTAGCATGTTGTTGAAATTTAACAAGTATAATTATTCATGATTGTGAGCATGTATTCTTTCTAAAATGAAGTGTCATAATAGTTTTGTCTTTGATTATGAGTTATATGATGATCATTGTTTCATTTATGAGGTTTTCTTATTTACATGATGTTAAGTTGAGTCAGACTATGTTGCTTACCAGTACATTTTAATGTAATGATGCTACATATTCTCTTTGTTGAGTGCAGAGTGTGATCCAAAATTTAAGATGAGACCTCAACTCTAGCCAATAGTTTTGTATTTTAATTTATGGGTGAGAACCACGATCGGGTAGCCATTGAATCTTAAGCATTATGTTCAAGTCCCATGTTTCATTTCACGACCCAAATCATGGCCTGGCCGTGATGGGAATCTCAAATACCACGTGGACTGGAGATCACCCCCTTTACCTAACCACACCAACACAATAACCTCTATGTCAGATGGATTCTGAACATATAACAAGATAACATAATGCTAAGCTCATAGCTAACTAAAAAATGTCTATATTCTATCAACCGAAAATCTTCCAAAACATCCAACCAAGTTAACCCTGACACACAGTTCTTCAAACAAAGCCTTCAAAACCAAGAACCAAAACTGAATATCAATAGTGTTAGAACTTGCACCCAATAATAGCCAAAACAATTATAGTAATATGGAACACAAGGGAACAAGACATGAAATGTTGACTTCTGATGTATCACCACTTCAATGTCAACTCATGAGTCGATCCAGATTTTAATCATTGAGTGGGAGAGGTAGAAGTATGGATAATTCGTACATCGCATTGGGATATAGCGTACATAGATGGTTAGTGGGGTTAACTCTAGCATGTAACTCAGGGATAAGGATAACATAATACCATGATCACTAGTTTCAAACACATTCAAAATATGATGCATATATATATACACACATAGATATATCACATGCCTGGATAGGAAACAAGGTTTAAAATATAGTTTAAAACTTTTAACCTGGATTGTGTAGCTCAACCATCATAACACACAAATAACCCATGGGTTATATGGACCAAGCTCCCCCCAACTGGTAGGTCCCCAGAGTGTGTGGCCGAATGAACAAGAGGATATACATATGCAACATGCGAGACTCTAACCTCCCTATATATCAAGGTGAAACGAGCACCGAATCATGTAATAATATATGTGGGCCTCATACCTCCAAATGATAAGATATTAATAATAAGGGAGACTCAAATCACCCGATCATATAGACCCCCATGTTGGCAACTACGATTTCTAGTATTTGTCCCTCAGGTCCTACACTATCGTGACTTAGCTGTATAGTCATATTTAAACCCCAATTAAAACTAATTAACTCACAATTTCATTCATTGAACCACAATTTACATTTAGGAATAGATTGTTGGTATCCTCATAAAAACTACACTTGCAAGGTATCATTAACAAGCCGAAACTATGTCATTTACTTGGTGAAATCACAATCCCCTAGATCCAATTATGCAATAACTTTTCAAAACACCTATCTACGAGGCTCAATTCAACATCATAATACAATAGTTGAAGAATGGTTAAATTCCCATATTTCTCATAAGTACAGCAATTTCACAAGGTGGGGTTGGGACAATAATCACCTTAAAAGTCACATGTTTGGGGAAGATCTCAATTACCAAGTTAGTTCATCATACACAAGCACCGACAAGTTCAACACCATAGTTGAAACATGGGTAATGCATCATAAAACCATGGGAAAATAATTAATTGATCACTTGTGTCAAAACCTCCAAATTATGTCAAAACCATTACTTTTAATCACATAAATAACCATGAATTTTCATTCGTTAGAGATATTAAGATTAAGGGTAGAGTCACATGACTGCAATATAATGTTTTATGGAGAGAATTTAACTCTAGAGTACTTGGATGATTAACTTGAAGAAACCCTAGATTGACTTGCTTGAGGGAATTTCAAGAGCCCTTTGGAATGTTTGAGAAGTTACTTGCATTGATTTCTGAGTGTTAATAATACCCTAAAGGGGTTATAAGATGTGACTTTTAATTTGGGTAAAAGGGAGACTGTCCAGAATCCCCTTAACTTAAAAGCTTACAAAGTGCCGCCTTTAACTACGAGTCAACCATTAATTCATAACCAATCCTTACGACTCATCACCATGAGTCATAAACAGGGTAGAACCACCAAAGAACCCTACACTGCTGACCTTTCAACTCATCCATATGACTCATAGTAGGACCTTACGACTCATAAGTCCTGGTCGTAATCAGCATAGAACCGATTTGGGGTATACACTAGACACTCTAGTATTTACACCCCACAACTCATAACTAATCCTTACGACTCAAGTGAGACACTTGTACACAAAGCAAAATCTTTGAAAAAACATACATGATTTGGTTACAACTCATCCAAATGACTCGTCATGAGTCTTTATGACTAGTATCCTGAAGTCGTACCTAGGATAGTTACTTCAGTAAAAATTTTTAGACACCTTACGACTAAGGTCTCATGACCCATCCATGACAAAATCAGGAGATGCATCATAATGCTTGTGAGTAGCAATTGCATACAAGCAGTTTCGGCTAGCGTCGGTGCCAGAAATAGAAGTAAAGGCAGATATAGAACCCTTTAGTGAGGGAGTAGATGGAGTGGCAATAGGGGGCCTGTTAGCCCAAGAAGCTCCTAGAGAGGGGAAATCACGGTTCATATACCCAACCTGACTTTAATGGAAATATCTATTTCTCTCCTTCTTACACTGACCACATGACTCTAACCATAGAACCTACACGAAGGGCCAGGTGAAGCCAACTAGGCACCACTAGCCTAGAATTAGGCACCCTGTTCTCTGGCCCACCACTAAATTGTGTCTGATGATTAGCTAAAAACTTCAGGAAAGGAGACAAAACATTAGCTGAGAAGAAGGAACTCAAACTCCCCTACTTCTTTCTTGGCCACTTGCCATCATCACTACCACTACTCTCAGAAGGCCTAAACTTCTTACCTTAACACTCACTAAGCTCAACTTACTAATTTTTCTCATTTTCCAATTGTTTCAAATACATAATCAACCTATAAATATCCATGTTCTCAATCAATAAGGCCATCTTTCTCTAAAGGACTAACTCAAAGGATAATCCTGAGACAATTTTATGTATTCTATCCCCATGCTAGAATACATCTTGGGAGCATACCTTGAAAATTGATGGAATTTCAAGGCATACTTTTGAATGGACATCCTTTCTTGCTTCAAGTTCCAAGCTCTATCTCCTTAGCCTCAAATAATTCATGAGGAAAGAAGTGGTCTAAGAAAGCCTCAGAGAAATCCTCCAACATGGAGGGACTAGCCTAAACACCTCTAGAAAAAACCCACCTCTAGCCTCAATCTCTGAAGCGTGCATGATTCAGAAGATCTTCTCCATTTCATCAATGAAGCCTTGAGCATCTTCCATAACCTTTGTATTAGAGAACATAGGAGGGATCAACATTATAAATTTTCCAATTCTTGTTGCCTTAGAAGAAATAGTAGCTTGAACACCATGCTCTATTTGAGAAGCTACCAATTGAGTCAAGAGATTGATAGAGCAACGAAACTTGGCATTAGTAGCATCCCCTTAAGGTGATAGAATAAGAGGGTCACTCTCATAGTCGGGTTTGGTGGGGACAGGTGGAACCCCTCAAAGATGGTCAGATGTTGCAGCCCTTTCTTAGGTCCAAACTCTATAAATTGGACGAGTTTCATCTATAAGACCTTCAGAAGGGTTTACCTGAGTCTCAGATCTTCTTGGAGGCATGATATAAAAGATAGAAAATAGAAATCACAGGAATCCAAGACCTTAGACTCTATTGCTTGAGATAAAAATACATAAAAGGGAAACATTTCCTAAAATGTCTCATAGCTCCTCTTTTATAAGTTTAGTGTGCTTCACACCCATAAAAGAGAATCTACTTGTCACGGTATTGTGTACACCCATCTGACTATGAACCTAGGCTCTGATACTAACTTGCCATGACTTAAATTTTGGCTATGTCATATAGGAACCCCTATCTCACATGAACTGGAGGTAACCTCAATAACCCAACCTAACCATCAATATAAATCACAAGGGTTGGATGGAGTCCAACCATATAATAGGATAGCAAAAACACATCATAAGTCATAACTTAAATAAGTCTAAACACTTCATTAAGTTTATTAGACTATCCATTACAACACCCAAGTCCATAGTCATCCACAATACCTTTATACAAGTCGAAGTTTAGAATTATATATGTCGGGAAATGCCCCCAAAAATAGCCAAACCAAGGCAAAGATAAACTAAGTCTAAAGATAGGAGACCAACGATGAATGTATTCTAAAGAAATGAAGCTCACAAATCCAAAGTCAATGTACAAATTGCTTCGAATCGTCTAATCACTACACAAGAAGAAAAGAAGATGCTCCAGCCCCTATGTAGCTTGGGGACATAGCGTCCGGAGACGATTAGCTTTTTGAATGCTATCATGTAACTAAAGGATAAGTATAAAATAACATCATCATTCCATAACAATCACTATATCATATTCAATCACATTCATAACCTTATCCATATATTTATATAAACATATCACATGCTAATGAAGAGGACAAAATTTATCACACTTTGGGAGCACTCTTTCATCATACATACAATGGAGGACTTCAAACTTTTATGCTTATAGATTCAAGAATTCCTTACTAGGCATAGAACTTTAACCATATGTACATTACATTAAGTAAAAGACTCTAACCACACACACAACTATATAAGTGAGGAACTCTAATAACTTACACATATTTGTTCATGCAAGGGACTCTAACCACTTGCTTACACATTTGGCATGAGACGATAACCATATAACATATTAGATAGGGGACTCTAACCCCAAGCCAATTTATTTGGCGAGGCACTTCGACCTAATGATATTTAATTATGCAAGGGACTTTAACCATAAGTGATTTTATTAGGCAATGTACTTTAACCTCAATCCATCACGACTATTATTAGTAGACATTGGGACTCTAAGCCTTAGTCCATGAAACCTCATACATTCAATTCCACACATAAGGACTTTAACCACTTTAGCCAATTTAACACCATACATGACCATATGATCCTCATGAGAGCCTTCACTGCTCAACTATTTCAATAGCCCAATACCTTAATACAACTTATCATACTACTCAAACTATAGCATTCAATATCCTTACAAGTCATTTATATTTCATTAGCAATTCTATAACAAAGTTTAGTCCCACACACAATTCATATTCATTTCATGTTAGGGACTTTAACCCCCTTCTTATTTATCAATCCATTAAGGTCATTAATTTCACATTATATAGCTTATTTTACCTTCAAAATATCATTTCTCAAGCATTCATGTATTTTTGGCCATTGCCCTAGTTCAAAGCATCATCCCCCTATAATAGAAATCTCACTTAGATATTTCCACAAACACATTATGTACAAGCCTTTACCAAGGCCAAAATATCAAGACTAGGGTTACTAAAGACCCACATGTTCTAACACATACAATAATCATTCACATGTGCAAACTACCATCAATAACATGAACAAACATAAGTCTAAGTAATAATTTTCATTATTCATTATTAGGCAATAAAACCCATTTCATTTGATTTCAAAACCATCATTGACACTTACTAATCAAAGCGTGAAATACATGGGTTTAGAGTTACTTAGAAAGGGGAAGAGGTAAATGACTTAAACAAGGTAAATTGCCAAGAATATTGACTTCACTTTACCTCTTGAAAGACAGCCTTGAAACCCTAGCCTCCAATCTTCCAAAGATGAGCTTAAAAGAGTGTTTTAGGATGTTTAAACCCTCAAAATGGATGTTTAGGAGGATACAAATAATTATATAGTAATATGTTTTAGGGTTTTAGTCATGGGAAATAACCACAAGGCCCTTAGCTAAAAGCTGGAAAATGACCCCATCCAGGGTTACAACTTTCCCATATGACTCATTAAGTAGTTGTATCCTAGGGTATGAGTGGTACCCTGACTCATACCCTAGGCTTATCCTAGGCCATATATACTTGTTATAGTACGAGTGGACACCCTTGACTCATATCCAAAGGGAATCACTCATGCCTTACCATTATGCACCATTCGTATAAAAATAGTCCACTTGTGTTGAGACTTCACTCTATACGATTAAGTTGGGTACGACTCATATGCATTAGTTATAATTGAGGGGTGGTCATGTCATATAGGAGACAGTGTACTACCCTATCATTCTGGTCAAAGTACGAGTAGAGGAAGGGGAGGAGAATACGACTCGTATCAAAGGGAATAACTCAATCACCTAGTCATACCCACCCTAGTGACATTAAATGATGATGTTTTGTAAAGGGTCCAAATTCTAGGTGTTTCAATGTGCCGTAAGCCAAGGTATGAATTGTACCAGGGACTCGTATGGTAGGTAATGTTCAATTCTCCTAATAATTTTTCTCCTAGTAATTTATTTTGCCTGTGATATGGGTCATGGATATGGATCATATATTATGGTTATGACTTGGTTGGATGATTCATATACTTGACAGTGTTTCGTTCAAGGGTAGAGGTTCTAGATACTAGTAGTGGATATCAATCATATTGGTAGGTACGACTCATGTAGGTAAGTCGTATCCCCGCGATAAAGTATTTGTGCAACATAAGAGGGGGTATTCTTGATATTTCCCCACTTATTCTAATAGGGTCCCACAACGTCTGAGCTATTTAGAAGATTATTTACCCTATTATTCTATTCAGAAACACTTAGAAACACTTTCTAAATACTCCATAATTCTCTCAAGAGATTTTGTGCAAAGGCTATGGTTTTAACTAAAGGATCAATTTGGGGCTTGTCTTGGTGATTTATTTCCGTCATCATCTTGGTTTAAGGTATGTTCTCTTCCCTCATTATTAATTCTTACTAAAGGCATGGTTTTTATGAATGTTTTCATGATTTCATTGATTATAAGATTTTGGTTTTCAAATATGATTTAGGGATTTTGATGTTAGATGATTGGTTATGGTTTCCCATGGTTTTAATTATGTTTTTACATGCATTAATGGTGGTTTTGGGTAATTTGATTGCATAGGAATGGTGTAATGGTAATTGGAATTAGTTTTGGTCATATTATGCCCCCAATGTGTTTGACAAAATTCTTATAAAGATATGTTCATTGCATTGACTTCTTTTAATTGTATTCTTGCATATTTTTAAACTTTGTAAAAGGAATTATACATGGTTTAAATTGTTTGAAAAGGCTAAAGACTAATTGGTTATGGTTGTAGGGAACATGGAAGTCTCCCAAGTGGCTTAATGTCCCCTTAAACCTATAAATGGTTGGCTATGGATAATACTTGCATGTAAGGGTTGGTACGATAATACCAATATTAATTGCCTTGGTTAATAAATGGATAATGGTTTGGTTATTTGGAAATTAGTTTTAATTGGGCAAAAATAGCGGGATGTGTAGCAAATCCATGGAATATGGAGGTCCCAGGGGGACCAAAACTGGAAACTTATGTTTTTCGATATGAGGTTGGTCTTGGTAACCGTGTGCATGATATCATACTTTATTTTGGGGATGTACTGATAACCCTAAACATATATGTCAATTTGAGTGCAAGATAATCATTGTCAATATAATTACCTAATAAGAGTCGACGTCAAATCCATGAGGAACAATGTTAGTGGCGATTGAGTAGGTTTGAAATAAAAGTTATATGCTATGTTCAAACCTATAATACAAGATAGTTTGGGGGATTTTAGTGTTTGCTAATGTGATAGTAATTTGTGGGATTCTAAGGGACTAATTTGAGACTAAGAAAAATTAGAGTATAATAAATAAAATGGATCTTGGGATTATGCTTTCCTAGGAGAAAACTATGCATGGGAACATGATGATTCGATGAAAATTCTAATCATTGATGATGTGGTTGGCTAAGTTTAAGGTCTTTCAGGCTAGTTTTTTAACAAAACCTCAAAGATGTCGCTCATTAACTCTTTTGAGTAACCATCAAGTGTGACAATTAAGGCTTACCAGTACCTTAATTAGGCACCCCTATTTCTACGATGATACCCGAGGGATAGTCAACCTCATAATCTCTCTTTTTACTAAGATAGCAAAATTTAGGAAACTACACCCATTAATTGTCTATTATTGCCTTGGTTCCCACATACCTTTTTCAAGGATGACATGGGTTTCGAGCTTTCACCCAAAACCCTCTTTCATGGATAGTTTGAGCTTTCAGGAGTTTGGATTTTCACCCGTCATACCCATTTTGTGTGCTTGGGGCTTTCACCCATATATCCCAATTAGTTAACCCAAGCAATAGTAAAACGTATCATCAACAAACTAGAATCTACTCAAATACATCACAACTCACACATATTAGCACCCTAATCAAGTATAACCCAGGAGGTAGATCTAGCACATCATAAGGATAATGAAATAAAATATATCAAGATGTCCATCAAGGTTGTTCATAAAAAAGATAAAGAGAGGATAAACCACACTTCAGACTCAAATTAATCTTCAATAGAAAAATTCAAATCTACTGTTTAGAGTTCCTCTAATTGCTACTTGCCTAAAATTAGTACAACTTTAACTCCAAGCTATAAGAAATTACAAAAACCCTAAAATAACAATGGGAGGTAGGGTTGTAGAACGATGGGTTTTTTCAAATACCCTAGAATAAAGGGATTTTGAGCCTTAAATTAGATTTGGGTCGGCTGGTCAAAATATCATTTCTGCCCTTGGGCTATTTTCCATTCTCAAGAGATCACAGGAGATTGATAACTATCGCACTCACTGCAATCATGGTTAGTCCGTCGTGATCGCAGTTGGCGCGATCGCAGGTTGATGCCCACGATCGCAATGACTGAGGGCTAGACCCTAATCTTTCTTCAGTTTGTCCAGCTCTTGCACTTCAATTCCCTTTTTGATCCTTTTCTTCTCAAGATTGCTTCTTTTCTTCACAGCACTTGTACACCTACAAAATATGGGAATGAGAACATTTAACCCAAAATATGTCTCACTTTTACATTCAAATCATAGTATGTGCACGAATATTTACTGCAAATAAGTGATAAATTCACCCCTCATTAATACCCCAACTTAAAACCTTGCTTGTCCTCAAGAAACAGTACCTCTAACTATGATAAAATGAACTTTTATGCCCAAGTTAGATGACCCAAATGATCATGATGACTTCAACTTGATTACTATTACAAATAGCTCTACAAACTTGGGATAGACTATTTTTATGACACCCCTCAACATAACACATAATTTTTAAGGATGCAAAAGACTTCAAAGATAAATCATGCAATAATCGCTAATACTCAATAAATGACTCCTCTTTGACCTCAACTACTTTGTAATACTTTTACCTTATTTATCAGGAGTTGAAAAAATCATTCACTTCAGCTTGTTTACATGCCTCCTCAAAAGAAAAAAAATTCCACACCCCAAGTTATCAAATATGCAACAAGGAAATTAAGTACAAAACTCTCTCGCTGACAAGAACTCTCGATTTTAACAAGTACCATACCATAGGCTTGCCCCTATTTTCAATTGCCACTACAATGAATGCATTTGGTTGGAGATCTCAAAGGGTTTTTTGAGCTTTTAATGTAGGTTTAGGGTAGGGTAGGATATTATTTGTGAACAAAATGACTATATCCTCCTTGAACTTCTACATTATACCCGCCCTATTTTTAAACTTTTGACCATGGGACACTATTATTGTTTTTACTCTTTAAACATGAGCCTACTTTTACTGTCTTTATTCACCCATCTATCTTCCTTTTGCCTCTTTGCCATGTGCATTTCATGCTTTTCTTTCCTTTCTTTGGTCCCTTATTTTTACCTATTCATTTGTTCTCAAAATTTAGCTCCTAGTCACTAACTTACATTCTCGTGGCCCAAAGTCACCTCTTCCAATCTTAACCACCCCTAACTTAGGATTTTAGCCTCAATTTGCATTTTTAAGTCTAAGAAGTATAGTGTTCAAAAGAGGGATAAGAATTTAAGGGCTTACGTCTTTCAATGCATTTTCCAAAGAAAGGTCAAATGGCTCAAAGTGGGTGACTAGGGGTAACATCTATGTATGGGTAGGCCTTTTAGGCTAAAGTGGACTTCCAATGTCTCAAAGATGGCCTAAGATCATATCCCCAACCAAATACAATCAAAACTAGCCTTGAGATCCTAATGGGGAAAGTTCTAGATATTACAAGTACACATAAGATTTAGATAAATAAGCTCACCATAAATGGCATGCAAACTTGGCAAGAAGGATCAATTGCCCCTCGCACTAGGGACAAAAATAAAGTATCTACCAATTTTTACTAGTCAAAAGTTTGGAGTCACAAAAAGAGAAATAGAATTAATATAATATCGATTACATCAATGCCCTTTATTTTTAAAAAATTTTGGATGGAGGGGGGTGTTTGCTTTGCATTTACACCATGCACAATTTGCTATCCATGGCAACAACTGATGACATGGTCTCATATTTTGGCTTCATATGGGCGAACCAACCATATGGCTACTCAGACTTTGCCAATGCTATGTGTGTAATCCAAAATCCACAATTCCACAAGTACTCAGACTTCCCTTGCATTTGTGATCTCAATGCTACGGGTACTCAGACTTCCCTTGTAATCCATCGCTCAAAATTTAATCATGATGCTTTTACCTTAAGAATGTCATCAATCAATCCATCATAGGGAAAGATCTTCCACCATTATTATAAAAAGAACAAGAAAACTACAAATGAAAACAATCAATTCATAAAATTTCCATGCTTCACGTGACTAGTTCAAGTATTGTAAACCAATGAATACACACAAGGGTAGGGGAACACGCCCCCAACATAAGGAATTGCAGTTACCTCACTACATAGAACAATAGCATAAGAAGGGTTAAAGGGATTCCTGAAACCACACTAATAGCCATGTTGAAAGCTGGGCATAGTGCGATCGCAATACCGTGATCGTGGTACTCGACTCGTAATCACAGTAATTAAGGACATTCCCTCCTCTATTTTACCCTTTTCTTTTGTATGCTTACCACACTTTGAAACATGGTTATCCCCTGTTTTTGGCTTCCAACCAACCCAAACAACCTACAAAACATTAAAATTATGTGAATTATTTCAAAATATATATAATAAAAAAATATAAAAACGATGGGTTGCCTCCTATCAAGCATCTTATTTATCATCTCAGCACGATGACATGTAATCATCATTTGTGCCTCCACTTAGAAGATTTGAACCTTTTGCCTAACTTTTGATCATTCTATCTTCGAGGATTTTTGTGAAAAATTAGGGGAGTAATGATACATGCTCTATCATGACACTTCAAAGACTTGAAGCATTTGCCTAATTTTGTATCAAACTTTCATATGGGCTAATTGGACAACGGGGAGAGCATTAGAAGGCCACTAATTGAACATCGATCCTTAAGTGTCTTCGCCTTTAAGATTGGGGTCTTAGCATACCCTTTTGAGAAGTCAAACTCCAATATATAAGGAAATAGTTCATTCTTACACTCATTTAACATTTACTCGAGTGGATCGACTGTTATCAACTCCATCGATCCTAGTATTGAGAAAGGGTTAGAATGAGTTCTTTGTACTAATTCTAGAGTTATTTCTATCTTTGTATCCTCACCCCAAAATGTATTAGAGTCTTCATAAGGAATTCGCTTGGCTTTTTCTTCCAACTCTAGTATTGTTTCTTCCTTTTTGGCATCATCTTTCATGTTTGGTTTGGTTGGTTGGGAAATCAATATGGGTTTTTCAATATCAAGCTCATTTAGAAGAGTGGCCAAGGTTGTGGGGTTTGAATAATTAACTTTCATGCCCATGTCTTCTATCTTTATGATTTTCTCTCCAAATACCTTATTGGATTGGAGTATAAAAGTTGCTTCCTCCTATACCATTGTTGTTAACTCCAAGATATGTTGAAGCATTGCTTTAACACCACTATTTACCATGCTTCATTATACCCTTTTTCATCATAAAACCTATTAAATCCACATGAAGAACTATTATTTAGGTTAGCATAAAAGGGGAGGGGGCTTTTTCACAATCACTCAAACGTCGTAAATCATCCTCCATTGATTTTATTCGTTCCAATATAAGTTGAAGCATTGAATCAATACCATTATTTCCATTTCTTTGTTCTTTCTTTTCATCATCATAAGAGCTATAAAATTCATAAGAAGAACTAACAATTCGGTTAGTATAATGGGGGGAAGGGGTATTTGGATAATCACTCCCATATACATCTATACCACCTTATAGAGAAAAAATATACTCCTTATAAGATCGAGATGGTGCACACATCTTTCTCCGAGAATAATATCTACAATCTTGCAAAAAGTGGGGTCCATTATAATATGGACATGGATTGTCATAATTGGATTTGCAAGCACCAAACTCAAATTCATTCCAAGATTCCACAGTAATAAATAAACAAAAATAAAAATATACCTACGACAAGAAATAAAAAAAATAACAAACAAATATTTAAATGTTTGAAAAAAAGAAAGTAAGCTAAATGTAACGCCCCAAAAATGGTTCCGAGACGCCACACGGTGCTTAGGACCACAAGTGATCCCATGCTAACCCATGAATTGGCATAATGTTAAGAAACTGATTAAATATGTATAAAATAACTGAGTTTACTGTGCGGGAACATAATAATGATGGAATCTATGAAAATACAATACCGATATGAAAATACAATACATTTTGATAAAGTCTAAAAAGAGAGACTGAAATTACATGATTGACTCTAACTGACATCTATGAAGCCTCTACTATACTGACTATAGATAGTTGGGACGCAACTCCAACTATCGCTAATCAATACACATGAATAAGAAAGTAAAGTACATAAATAACATCTAACTAAAGTCCCCAAAGTAAGAGGATTCATCATCTGCTGGCTAGAATCTACAACTATCCAATTCTGACTATACATACTACAACTTGTACCTACATTATGAGACAGTGTAGCACATAGACATATATGTGGATCAGTATTTTGATGTGTATTGAGTATATGGGGGTGAAATACATAAGTAAAACATCATCTCATCATCATAATTTGTAAAATAATGCATGCTAAATGTAAATGACTCACATAAGCTGGAGTATCTGAAATAAAGAAATCTGAAATCATGAATAACAAATTATTCTTTATAAATCTAGTGAGTCATAAAATTTAGTTCAAACAGTTGTGCTTGTATTCTCTCTTTAAATCATGTTGTCTAAGTGTATAAAGGGGTCACTCTTAAATCTGAAATCTGAAATTTGTAGCTAATATCTTTCTATAAAGCATAATCTGAGTAAATCTTATGAGCCCTCACACTTAGTTTTCTAAAAGCCTTTTCTATTAATCTTTTTTCTGCAAGTCTTTACTATTAGGGAAAATACATTTAGAAACTATTCTGAAAATCATTACTATTAAGCTGTAGGGAGGTTCTTATAACTGACATAAACCATGTGAGCTAACATGGAGCACAACATCTTGTCCACCTAAGGAACAAGCCTCACGCTGGAGACAGGTGTCATACTCTTTCCAGGGAGTATAACCTGATATCCAAGTGATTGATCACAAGCTAGTCTGTCATCCATATAAAAAGAGGAATAATCTGATAATCTATACCTATGTTGGCTACATAGTTCTATTGAAATAGGATGTACTAAACCCACACTTTCCACTCGGTGCTAAATACTACTCCCTTTTTATTTTCTACGCTCATTTTGTTGGAAATTCACTTTTAAAATAGTATAAGGATTTATAATGAAAACCAACTATTTATCTGTAAATTTAAATCTGAAAATTGAATCTATAAAATAGATTTCATATATATTCTGAGACCAAAAGGTAAAATCTTTATCAATATTCTGAAAAAAATCTAGTCATAAAGTGTTCATAGCACAATCAATCTTGAAATAACAATATTCATTAGGGCTTAATAACCTATCTTCAAACTCATGTAAAATCATAGCAAAACATCATGCTTAATATGCTTATTAAAAATACTTAAAAAATATCAAAATAATAAAATCAGGAATCTCAATATCATACTTAAAATCAACTGGGAAAATCTAGAAAATCGCATTATACACATAATTATATGAAAATAGTCATGCAATTCAATATTCAATCACTTGTAAATTCATAATCTTCAAATACTGATAACTGGATATGAACCCTAATTTCAAATAATAAGGAATTTGAGGAAAAATATAATTTCCGGCACAAGGAAGAAAGAATTGTCCTTGTTCATAACCCCACATACCTTAATTGCTCAAATTGATGAAGGAGTTTGACTTGAACTCCTATTTGTGGTCTTGAAGGTTGTTACTTGAAGAAGATGAATCAAATTGATGTTCTTGAATGATGTCTTGAACTTCTTGGAATAGAAAGCTTAATTCTTGATTGTTTTCTTGAATAGAAGGTGATGGAATGGATAAATCTTGAAGAGAATTGATTAGGGTTTGTTCTTTGGTGTAAAGTAGGATAATGGGGGCAAAATAATGCTCCAATGGCGGCTATAAATTGCTATATTACGTCCTGGGTTGAGGAGGGAAAAGACTTCATTGCCCCTCATTCATTTAAAGAAAAAATTCATAGCCTGTATCCTGATTTTTCTCTTCGCCGCGATATGGTACCATCGCGGCAGCTCACTGCCCCGCACAAAAATTGTTATACCTTTTTACTCGGGTGTCAGATTAAGGCAAAATTGGTATCGTTGGAAATCTAATTCAATTATCTACAATTTGGTGGGTCTTGAGCTGAAAAATTCAATGTATATAAAAATTTATACACATATAAATTTGACCATTGTAGAATCAAATTCTAAATTTTGGATGAATCTAATATTCTTAGCTCCTCTTGGCTCTAAGTGACTTCTATGAGCATTATTCACCTAATAAGAACTTAACATACTTAGTATTAATTTAATGACACAAGCATTCGAATAATGGATCAAGAGTACGGCAATTACACCTTCACCGCGATGTGGTGAAATCGCGTTAAGCTACTAGGAAAGGGAGAGTGAGAATTTACACTTTGGCACGACGCGGTGCTATAGTGTTGCGCCACTAGAAATCAAAAATTGGGAATTTGGACCTCTTTGCAACATGATCTTATCGTGGAGGTCCACTGGAAAATGACAAATAGGAAATCACCCTTCACCACGACATGGTGACTGCTAAGTTGGCACACTGTCGACACTAAAAATGCCCTAACTTCTCAATCGAGTATCAAATTTGGGCCAATTTGGTATCGATGGAAAGATTATTCAATTTCCCACACAATTAAAGGTCTAAATATTTAAAATTTCAATTGCATTATAAGGTATTCAATTTTGAAGCTAATCTTTGACATTCTAGGAGCGAAATTAGGCTAAGAAAATTATGGGGTATTACAATATCTCCATTTAGAAATATTCGTCCTTGAATGAGACTGGTTAAACTAAGAGTACTGGGGAATTGAAATCCTATATTGAACATGCATAACTAGGAACATGATTTCTTAACTGAGTTTGAAACATGATATATGAACTGAATATCATGACTGAGCTGATTTCTTGTATACATGCACTGACATGACAATGCTAATAAGGCTAAGATAGAAACGAGAGTGTCAAATTATGAGTAACCATTACTTTAGGCTGAATCTAATTTCATGGGACAAAGATGAGAGGTTTATGACATGAAAACTCAGGGTATTACACTAAAATTTAAAATAACTCAATAAGTCAAATTGTTCCCTAGCAACAACACCATTTTTTTATAATGCTTAACTTACACATAAATTTGAGTGCAAGGTGGTTGTTATCAATATAATTACTCAACAAGAGTTACGTTCGAGTCCACAAGGAACAATGTGAGTGGCGAGTGAATAGGTTCAAAATAAAAGTTACTTGCTAAGTTAAAACCTATGATAAAAAATAGTTTGGGGGTTTTCAATGTTTTCTAATGTGAGAGTAATTCTTAGGCTTCTAAGGGACTAATTCGAGACAAACAATAATTAGAGTATAATCAATTAAAATGGATTTTGGTATTATTCTTTCATAGGGGTAAACCTTGAATGGGAACATGATGATTTGATGAAAATTCTAATCATTGATGATGTGGTAGGCTAGGTTTTAAGGTCTTTGAGGATAGTTTTTTCAACAAAACCTCAAGAATGTCACTCATTGACTCCTTCAAGTACATAACAAGTGTGTGAATTAAAGCTACCCACTACTTTAATTAGGAACCCCTATTTCTAGGATGGTACCCAAGGGATAGTAAATCTCTTAATCCCCCTTATGTCTAAGATAGAGAAAATTAGCAAACTACACCCATTCATTATCTACTATTGCCTTGGTTCCTACATTCCCCTTTCAAGGATGACATGGGTTCCAAAAGTTCACCCAAACCTCTCTTCAAGGATGGTTTCAGCTTTCAAGAGTTCAGGATTTTCACCTATCAAACCCATTTTGGGTGTTTGGGGCTTTCACCCATAAATCCCAAATAGTTAACCCAAGCAATAGTAAAACCCATCATCAACAAATGAAAATCTACAAAAATATATCTTAACTCACACACATTAGCACCCAAATAAAGCATAACCCCAAGAGGTAGATCTAGCAGATCATAAGGATAAAGAAATCTAATATATCAAGATATCCATCTAGTTGTTCATAAGAAAAATAAAGAGAGGATAAACCACACTTTAGACTCAAATGAATCTTCAACAGAAAAAGCCAAATCTACACTTTAAAGTTCCTGTAACTACTTTTTGCCTCGAATTAGTACAACTTTAACTCCAAGCTCCAATAAATTACCAGAACCCTAAACTAAGGATGAGAGGTAGGGTGTAGAATGATGGATTTTCTTAGATACCCTAGAATTAAGGGATTTTAAGCCTCAAATTAGATTTAGGGCTGGTTGGTCAAAATGTTATTTCTACCCTTGGTCCATTTTCTATCCTCAAATGATTACGAGAGATTGATTGCGCACACTCACTGCATTCGTGGTTAGTCCATGTAACGCCCTAAATTTGGTACCCAAAATTCTACACGGTGCTCATGACCCCGAAGGACCATAAGCTAACCCATGATTGATATCTATATATTTACACTACATAATATACTATATAAATGTGGAAATAAAGACTGAAAGTCCATAAGGTTCAAAACTGTAACATAACTGATAAAATATAACATCTGAAGGGGGTATGAAATTCCCAAAACAACTGAAATAACTGTCTGAACATGCTAGTCTGAAAAACCTCTAACTAACTGTACTATTTGAATATGGAGTTGATGGGACTATTCCCCAACTAACTCCAACTACTAAAATAAATTAACTAATGAGATAATAAAGTAATGGTCATGTCCTCAAAGGATGAGGACTCACTGCTAACTCTGAGTCCTGAGACTGGAATGCTACTAATACTGTGGAGCTCATGCTTCTGAACCTATGGTATAAAACACCATAGCGCAAATGCATTAGTATAATTTAATGTACTGGTATGCAAGTGAGGTAGACTAAATACAAGGGGTTTATATGCATGAACTATGCTAACCGACTGTATAACATGAATGTGAGAATACATGGATGAATAAGTAACTGTAATTGAATTTGTGATTATACTGACTACTGAGTCTGAATACTAATAACAAAAGATACTAATAACTGATATAACTGATGCTGAGCGATTGTATCTGACTGTCTAGGTTTTGATTGAACTAGCTAAGTTTCGTACTAGTCTAAGTTGACTATATCTGATAGTACTAAATTTTATAGAACTATCTAACTTATATTTCTGAGATAAACTGTAATTGTGGAAATTAGTCATCTAACTGACATACCCCAAATAAAGCATTATAGCTGAGTTGGGGTCCAATCTATAACCTCAATTCGAAGAGTGTCAATACCGTGCTACTGGTAAGGACATGCTGTGAGTGATTCCTCATCTAACAGGTACTCTAAGGAGAATGGTGGGACCCTCATCTAATAGGTTAGGCCACCTCATCAAACCTCATCTAATAAGTTAGATGTCCCAACCTATACTCGGTACATAGTTCTAGAGAGCAAGGATTGCTTCTCAGAATCACACTCTCTACTCGCAGGTAAGTTCCCATCCTTGGGCTCACTCGGTGCTGAATCCTATCCCCATCTGATTAGACACTTAATCAATTATACTAAACTGACTGGACTGAGTTTACTAAGCTTTACTAACTCATAAGACTGACTGAATTCTACTAAACATGGCTTGACTGAGAGTATCTTGAAAATATGACAATGCTCTAGTCACACAACTAAATTATCGAGTACAAGTACCCCCAAGATCGATAGCATAAAACTAACAAGACATGACTTTTCTTAACATAGGACCATAGTCAACAATCCACAATACAATCATTGGGGAATTTCATGAGTCACTTGATTACCATATTTTGGTAAATGAATAGTAAATCATATAAATATGTCTTAATTTCATAGGATAATCTCAAGAACAATCCATCAAAAAATTTCAATGCATAACAATAACATGAAATTCATTTTGAACATAAGGGTAAAGCATGGTTTTATCAATTTGATCATAATTGAGTCCAAAGCATGATTCTTGTTCTTTAGGAATTTTATCAAACACATTGCATGCATATATTAGGCTTAGGCGTGAATACTGAAATAATACATCATGGCAATATCTTACACTTCCAATGACATAATTTTAACCATGTACTAACATATTTTCATGATAGTCATTAAGAACTTCAATTTGAAAATCAAACAACAACATAAACATGGATATAATTCAATTCATACCATAGAATCCAACTCTTATATTTCAAAAAGGGTTTCTTGAGCTTCTTGGGTGAAAAGAACCCATGAATCAATACTTTACATACCTAGGTGGATGATGTCTTGAGGATTGGTGAAGGAAAGCTTGAATTCTTCACTTTAAATTAAGCCCTTAGGATTTCTTCTTCTTGGGGAATAATCTTTGAGAGAAACCCTAATTCAGTGTTATAGATACATATTGAAGTTAAGAGCTCTGGTATGGTATAATTAGGGTTTAAAATGGGTGAAAAAAGACCCAAATACCCTTTTAAAAATGGCTTAAAAATGGTGATCAGAAGTGGAAATGGTTGGAGAGACAGTCCGTCACTGGATCAATGGTCCGTCGGTCCTAACCGTCATACTTAAACTGATTCTGAACTTTCTGCCTTATTTGTGGTGGTTTGGGCCATGGTCCATCGCTAGCTCGATGGTCCGTCGGTCCTGGCCATCGCACTTGACCAGAATTTGGGTTCACTACCTTAGTTGCGATGGCTTGGGAGACGGTCCATCGCTAGCTCGATGGTCCGTCGGCTGATCGTCGCTTCTGGGCAGTTCCGACAGTTCTCTATAAAACATCCATAACTTTTTACTTCGATACCGGATTTGGACGAAATTGGTATCATTAGAAAGCTAATTTAATTTCCCATATAATAAATTTATATCTGCTTTAAATATTATTAATTATTTAGGAAGTCATCACTAACTCTTCTAGAAACTAGATTTGACTTAAAGATAGTTTGGGGTATTACAGTCCATCATGATGGCACATGGTTGACTAGCTTGACTCGGCGCGATTGCATTTTGACACCCACAATAACAATAACTGATCTCTATATCCTATTCCTACTTTAGCTTTTCCTGTTCTTTCACTTTAATTCCCTGTTTGATCCTCTTCTGCTCAAGTTTGCTTCTATTCTTCTAAATACTTGTACACCTACAAAATATGGGAATTAGTATATTTAACCCAAAATATATCTCACTTTTACATTCAAATCATAGTAGTGTGCATGAATATTTAGTGAAAATAAGTTGTAAATTCACCCCTCATCATGTACTAGTTATCCCATGGGATACTTCCCTCTTCGTACGGCTACGCGCACTGGGGACCTTTCATCAAGGGAGTTGAACCTATATAGCCCAACGACGGTTTAGGTCAGCAAAGCTATACAACCTAGGTACAGGTTTTAACAGCATACTTAACCCAGTCCCTTTTCCCAACATGGTTATATATATATATGTATGTATGGTTGTGTCCATATGGATGGATTACTTGGTTTTTAAAATGCATTATTTTACACATACCCTTAGATCATGCTAGTTGTCACTCACTAACCCATCTACTGGTGGTTGTATACCCACGTTATGTCATAACCAGCCGTTCTACTACACCTATATAGTGATTCACTTGAGGACAACATTTTGACTTAAGTAGGCAACTTCTATCCTTTCTGAAGGCTCCATTTCATATTATGGATATTTCTAGACATGTTGACTTTATTTTGGATATTGGTTTTTGATATGGTTGGGGGCATATCCTAATTAAATTTCATCACTCTTTTGATTAGAGGCTTTGTGGTACTTCTATGGTTTAGAATAGGTGGGATCGGTATAAGTGTCATCCTTAGCATTGGAATAGGTTGGGAGGCTGGCATCATCGGACAAAATTTCTCACTGTTCTATCATATTTCATTTTGGGATTAATTATATTATGTTTTTTGAAAATCCTGGGTTTGGCCATTGTTTTGGTATGGTTTGTCATGGTTTGATTATGGGTATGGGATGGTTGAAATCAGTTAGGTAGGTAAAGGTGTTGACCTTATCCCAGAGTATTTGTGTGAGTTGTTACACTATTTTGCACCATACTCAAAATTCACCCATCTCAGGGAAGGCGGCTGGAGGTTGGGTTGGGTAACAGGGGTGGTCTCAAGTCCAGGATAGACTTTAGACACCCATTACGACAAGGCCATAGGGTGGGTCATGTTGGACTCATCACCACAAGTTATAACCAAGGCAGAACCACCAAAGCACCCTACACTGCTAACCTTAAAAATTAACTACAGGACTCGTAATGGGAATGTATGACTCGTAGGTCCCAATTGTAGTCAAGAAAGAACATATTTGGGGTATAAAATGGAAACCCTATAATTTTCACCCCACGTTTTGTTACAAATCTTAAAGGCTCATAGTGAGCCACTCGAACATAGAGCATAATCATGTCACAAATTTAAATTATTTCTTTACGACTCGTCCAAATGACTCATCATGAGTCTTTATGACCAGTACCTTCAGTTTGTACCCATGATAGTAACTTTAAAATCACTTTCTAGACACCTAACAACTAGGGTCTCATCACCCTCAAGACACCCTACACAACTCATAGGGTGAGTCATAGTAAAAGTAGTGAGCTTAGACTCAAAAAAATTTTAGGGAAATGTTTCAGACTAATACATTATTATTTTATTTTATATTTTTGATATATTTTTAGCTTTAGACTTATGTATTCTTAGTTGTTCTTGTACAGTGAATTAATGCCTCGAGGGTTACAAAATCAAGAATTTCTACAATCTATTTGTCATTTCAGGATCATGTTGGTCTGATATTTTTACTTATTTATTGAATAATGGGGTTTTAGAATTTATTTAATAGAATAATGATGGAAAGTCAATATTGAATATTGAAATTTATAAGTGAGAGTTGGGTTAAGCATGGTTCTCCCGCCATAGTGTTGGGTGGGTGACATTCATAATTGTTTAGGCTATGAGAAAGATGGCATTTGAGCAGTTAATTCATAGATATCTTCATACAATAATAGGCGTAGTATAGTCTTACAGAAGGTTATAGAGATATCTTTACTTTTCCTTAAGAGGCTATAGGGATTTAGGAAATAAAATCCCTTTATTTCTTCCTTTTGTGCTATTATATGATTTTATTTGGTATCTGGTAATCCAAATTGGTATATAACTTATCCATTATTCTTTTATGTATAGTGAATACACATTTCTCTAGAGATATCCCATATTTATACAAGTAATTGAGGTTGTAGTTCATGGCAGAATGCATGTAAGGGGTAGGCTTAGAAGAGAAGAAAGATGGGCAACACCTACTAAGAGTGGAACTCGAGCAGCCAGAGGACTGACTAGGAAAAGGACCCTTTCCCTTCCCCACCATTGGATTCTCTAGAGTTAGCTCATGACAAGGATGTGGTAACTAAGAAAGAAGTAGTGACCCTTAAAAATCTAGTTCTAATAAAATATGGTTTAGCCTAGGTACCTATGTAGGATTGATGTAGCAAGTGTTGGGATACTTAATCAGTTTGGCTAGCATCGAGGCTAATTTTGTCATTCTAGTATTCTAATCCCCAGCCTTATAACATGCAGCTGTTATGGCATGTAAGATGGATGAGAGCTCAAAGACATGGGTGTATCCCTAATTGGTACTTAGATTTGTAATGACTAATGATAAATATGGACTTTATATTAAGTTCATGAAGATGAGGCCCTTAATATTGCATGGTAAAAAATTTTACTATGCTATTGAGTATTTATTGGATTGTCATGAGAACTTGCATAAGATAAGTATTGAAAAAAGATAAGGTGTGGAGTTTGTTTTTTTTCAACTACAGCCTTAAGACAAGTAATGGTGGAGGTCATTCATTGAGTGTATGGTAGCCATTCCTCCCTTAACTTATCTAAAATTTTAGAATGCTTTTCTTGATTAGTATTTTGTCATTCTTATCAAGTTAGGAAAAGGATGAGTTCTTGTGGTTATAGCAAGGTGACATGTCTGTGGTGCCTTATGAGGCCAAATTTCATTCCTTGTCCAACTATGCACTTTAATTAATAACTTTAAAGAAGGAATAAGTGAGGTACTTTGTGAATGGTATGGATTTTTTTATTTAGATAGTTATGTTATTTGTGGCTGCATCTTATAAGTTTTTTTAGGACATAGTTGAGTTTACTAACAAGGTTGTGGCATTAGGGAAATAGAGAGAAGCAAAATTAGAAAAGAAGATGAAGGCCAGGACCACAAGCCAAATCAACGATACTTTTTTGAAAGGTCTTGGTTCTTTTTTGTATTATAATTCAGCCATGCATGTGTTCTCAGAGTTTCTATTTGGGTTCAGTTATTGGCCTTTACAATAAGCATCTATACACTTTCATTCACTCCAACTTAGAAACCTGCATTGGGAATGGGTCCACGTGTATGGGAGTTTTGGCCATATCCAAGGTATTACCCTAATTTTATATCTCCAAGTTAGTGGATAGCAAAAAAATTCTTGTGCTCTAGTTGCAGCAGGTCATGGTGGTGTACGAGATGGTAAAGGTTATCACTAAGTTATGTGAGGTGGCTCAACTATAGGAAGAGATGGCAACCAAGACAACTAAGATAAAGGAGGTTAGTAGTAATAGTGCTTAGGCTGGTTGAGATGGTGGTCAGGGTACTAATAAAGCATAACTTAGGTGATCATAGGTACTAATCTTGCTAGTGATCATATGGATTTTGTATTGTTGACCCTAGGTCTACTTTCTCATATGTCTTTATAAAGTTTTCTTTGGGTTAGGACTTGGATTATAAATTACGTGGTACTTCTATTTATGTGTCTTCACTAGTTGGGGTATTTGTATGCCTTGATTAGGTTTATAAGTCTTTCCCTATGATATTTATGAGGTACTAAAATTTAGAAAACATAGTTATTTTATACAAAGAGGAGTGTGATATTACCTTGGAGATGAGCTAGTTATCACCTTATCTTTCTATTCTTGATTATTATGTTGATATCGTCACTACAGAAAGTCTGGGATAGAGAAATTATAGTGGGAAAGTACTATTAAGCCTACTCCTATGAGGATTATGTCACCTATTCATGCCTAAGAATAAGTAAAGAAGGGGTGTAGGGCATTTTTAGACAATTTTTTAGTAAGATAAATATGTGGTCCCTTCTATAGCTTCAATTATAATTTTGTATGAATTCATAAAATTATTTCATGATGAATTTCTTGGTATGCCTCCAGAATGGGAGGTTGATTTCTATATTGATTTAGAGCCTGGACTTTACCTATCTCTATGCTTTCTTATCGAATGGCACCAACAAAGTTGAGAGTGTTAAAATCTCAGCTACAAGAATTGTTAAAGAAGGAACTTATTAACAAAAATATTTCCCTTAGGGTTCCTCTATCTTGTTTATTAGGAAGAAGGTTCGTAGCATAAGGATGTGTATAGGCTACTACTAGTTGAATAAGGTAACCATTCGCAACAAATATCCCTTATATAGGATATATGACCTATTCAACGAGTTGTAGGGAGATAGAATTTTCTCTAAAATATATTGAGGTTAGGTTATCATCAGCTCAAGCTTAGGAAAGAGCATATCCAAAAGACTTTTTTTCAAATATTCTATATGCAGTATGAGTTTCTAATCATGTCTTTTGGTTTGACCAATGTCCAACTGCTTTTATGAGTCTAATGGATATGGTCGTCAAGTCATTCTTGTTTTTATTTGATATCACTTTTACTAATGACATACTAGTTAAACTAAGGAATGGGTTATGTAGACCCGTAGATATTGGAAACGGTCAAGATTTTGGATAGGTCAATGAATGTTATAGAAATTCATAGGTTTATAGGGTTGTCCAATTATTATTGTAAATTTCTTAAAGAGTTTGTTTACATTGCTTCATATATGACCCGCCTGACTCAAAAATAAGTCCCATTTGTGTGGGAAAACAAGTGGGACGAGATCTTCCAAAAGATCAAAGATTTGCAAACCTCAGCCCCAATTCTCACCATGACTATTAAAGGTAAGGATTTTATTATGTATTATGATACCTCATGTTTAGGATTAGGTATTGTTTTAATGAGGGATCAGAATTTGCTTCTTTATTCTTTGATGCCTTATGAGAAAATGTATCCCACACACGTATTAGAGGTGGTGGCTATGGTCTTTGAATTAATGACCTGGAGACATTCTCGTTGCAGAGTGAAATATGAAGTGTTAACCATCCACCATACCTTGTAGGATGTGTTCTCCCAGAGAGACCTAAACCTGAGATATAGTAGGTGGATAGAGTTGTTTACTTTCATCGAATACGCATTGTAAAAGAATATGAAAAAATAGTTTAAATGGAAACATGAGTCTAATTAGGTTTCAACTACAGTAAACAATCACCTGCCATAATCGAAAGCCCGCAATGATATAAAAAACATGATCCTTGCCTTTTCTTGAAACCTTGGCTTGATTGTGGTTTGAAAATATCAATAAAACACATAATCAACTTGATGGCTTAACCATATCAAGGATTATTACCAAATAGAAAAATCCTATGGCTAAATTCATGATTATTCTTCCCATTCTAGCATTTACGGTCATCATTCCACTTTAATCCTACCAATTTAAGGGTTAGAATTTAAATTATAATCGTGCAAGTATATTTTAACAACTTCTAACCGAACATAAAGGGTTTCCAACCGAGTTCTCCTAATTTCATCAAACAAATTAGTTAGGTCAAGTCAAGTCCTTTTCAAAAATCCAAAAACTAGTGATTCTATGAGTTAATAATTTAACAACTAGTTAATAGAAGTGGATAACTCACCCTTTATAAAAAAATTTTTATGGAAAACGGGTAGATTTCCACTCAAAATAAAAGTTAAATGAAAATGATATTTTTGTGTTTTATCTGTATTTTTCAGCTATCTCCCGTTATAGCAGCCTTATCCTGCTACCGGCCTGGCTATAGCATACTCCACCAGTTATGTTAGTATTGACAAAAGTTGACTCCTATTATAGTGAAAAAAATTATGACTACATAAAGAGAACCCTCCTAATCATATCGAGTCTTAAAGGAATAGAATCTATTCTATTATTGTCCTCTAGCTGGACTAGGTGAGGTTCCCTGTCGAGTCAGGCAACTTGCTGGAGCTACTGAAGAATTAGACTGACATTGCTGATGAGCATCCCTACCTCTCTTCTAAGTCATAGGTATTCCCTAAGTCTGTGGCCTAGATTTCAATACCTAAAGAAAAACCATACACTCACCTTTGTGCTTTCTACCTTATTTAATGCATATCGAGTGGGTACAATCATTGCTCAAACTACTTTAGGACTTGGATACTAGTGCCTAATCTAGATTATCTTTCCTAAACTTACGCACTGTAGCACTACTAGAAAATGGGGCTGGAGCTGTAGATTTCATGCAGTACTGAGAATGATTTCCACTATCTGACCTTTTTTGAGATAAACTAAAGCTTCCTATTTTGGCCCTCTTACTCTCCTTTTCCTTCTCTTTGATTTTTGTTTTCTTCAATCTATTGAAAATGAACCATCAAACATCGTCCTAGAGATGTCCATCTCATTCACCAACATAGTAGTCCTACACTTTTTTACCATAACCTCAAAAATGCAACACATAAACTTAGTCAGGCAAGCCCTATAAATAGCAACCATAGTTGGGGTATACCTTGCCTATTGAGTAAACATAATCCAATACTCCTTCACTTTCATGGTACCCTACTTCAGATTTATGAATTCCTATACCTTGGACTCCTTTATCTCAAGTAGGAAGAATATGTACAAAAATGCAGTAACAAACACGTCCCACTACACTGGTTTTTCTTTTGCACCCCTATCCTCCTTCCATTATTTATACCAGGTTTGAGCCATTCTTTGTAAATGATAGACACCCAAGTCAGCACTTTGAGTTATGGTAGTACCCCTTATCTCCATAACTTTCTAAATGTTATCCAATAATTCCTATGGAATCTCCTCAGACTTAGACCCAAAGAACATTGACCAAGGAAGAGTTCCCTTGCCCTCTGGGGTGCAGATCAAGGCCCTCTCCTATTTTATTAGGGGTGCAGCGCAAGGCATCCTTTTGAGGGTGAGGGTTCATCCAACCTTCGATCTCTTATTGTCATACATTTGTTCCTTCTTTCCCCATTTCTTATGGCTTGTTTGTATGCTTCATTTAGATTCCATAGCTCCTCCAATAGTATTCTTCAACTTCTTATAATAAATATTAGTCCATACAACATACCAGAGCTTATAAAAGTACACTAGAACAAGCACAATTTAGGATAGCTTAACCTGTTTTCTCATCTAAACTCTATTTGATCTTTTTGACTATTGAATCATTTAAAAAGCATCTCAAAAGCTCTAAAAAAGAATCTTAACACACAAATGCACACTATATAACTACGCCTATTATTACCATTCCACACTTAAAGCTTTGTTTGTCCTAGAACAACTCTTTAAAATAGGGTCACTTAATGTAAACCCTAACATCACTTCTTGAGCTAATACACTCAATCTAGAACTACAATGACTATATGAATAGAAAGTTCTTTATTAGGCATCTCTAATTAATATTGAAAAACACTTGAATACTACTTCAAGAATTCCTAGCCTCAAGAATAGACTCTAGGACTTTGCAAACTCATGAACACTATGAAACAAAGAGATCATATAAGTTACATATCCATCATTAAACATATGTCCTTACCACAAGATAGTCACCCTTATTTAGTCACAAATATGAAAATCTTCACAAAAAAATAGGTGTAAGAATCTAATTTTGCTCACTCTCAGAAAGAATTCATCTATTAGATAAAATGAAACATAAGCTTTCCCTTAGGGTAGTACTCCACCTATATCAGAACGTGAAAGATGAAGATCAAGTAGGACTTTCATGGTTGTAATATAGGCTAAGGGACATGTAGGAACTATTATGGCCAGTAAAAGTTACTAAGTTTCACAAAAACTTTCATACACTACACTTTACATTAAACTCATCTTTAACAAACCCAATTTCTACCACTTTTAACTTCCCACCTCTCTGTTATTTTTCCATATCACTTTAAGCTAGCCTACATAACTTTTGTAGGGAGTATTTTCTATCAACTCGTGATTTCTTTCATTTAATCACTATTTATTTTCATTACATTACTCCCTACAAACAACAGATAAACTTTTTCAACACACCAGTACTTATTACTTTTGGGCTTCAACATCACTTTTTTCATCAACATTTTTTTCACTCTTTAACATCTTAAATTTACAAGTAAAGCGCTTACAACTTTTTGATCAAATTCCAGCCAATTGATAGAAAATTAATAAGATATATATATGGCTACAAATGAATAATCAAAAGGCTCAATGGGTGATCTTAGGTGGGTTTATGCACCTAAGTATCACTATCTATGCTTGTTTAATGTTATTTTGAGGATTTCTTGTATGCTTAATGAGTTGTTAATGGTGTAAATAAGCATCTAAGTGTGAATTTGCGTGATTTTGATGTATAAGGTGTGTTCGTATTTATTTTTGCATAAAAATACTAAGTTAAGTTTCAAACACAAAAACTAGTACTCTTAGCTTTAGTTATGTTCCTTTCTAGTTCATCATGTTGGATTCTATATGGTTTTGAGCTCTAATTTGTGGTGTTTGATGTTATAGGATTCTTGGTTGGTTGATCAGGATAATATATAATTGATTTAAAAGCTATAAAACATCAGTAAAAGTCACCACAAAGCTTATAACTGAAGGACAAACACATGGGACAAGGCTTGACGAAATCTGGATATGTTGGACACATTGGCATGTCACACATCCCAAATGGAGCGATAAGGGCATGTAACATCCTTGGTAGCATTTAAAAATGGCCAAGTAAATTATATAGTCATGATAGTAGCATGCCACGGACCGTAATCCACGCGATCAGGGTGTGGCACACTCCTATGTCAAAATTAGCAAATCTTGTTCTACTATTAATAGGATGCTCCAACCTTTGTGTATACACCTTGAATGATTATGGGGCTTTGAAATATGTAGCATAAATCTTAAATTAGGGTTTTTCATCTTCTTATTTTTTTTTTTTATGTATTATAGCATGGATTCATCAATTCTAATTATGCGTATGTCCATGAATGGCTAAAAACCCTTTTCCGGGGTTAAGGCCAAGAACATGATTACTCTTGTTATGAATTGAGTTGGGTTTTGTTATTTATCATTGTTTGTTGTTTATTCAGAATTGTTATAACTATTTTAAGGATTCATGGCCATTATAATACATGCTTAATTCTATCACAAACCCAAAAGGAGGAATGATGGGATAGAGCACAGGATAGATAGAATAGGATCATAACCTCAATTGAACGATGTTATGATTTGCATTTAGGGTAGGAATATAACTAAGTTTTTTCTTTGGTTAAATTATGGGATATAATATGAATGAATTTAACTTAGTTCTTGCGTCCTTGCTGAATGATGTAGTATGGAGCTAAGTTAGATAACTTATTAGAGGTTTGGAACATCATAGTCATAATATCAACCCTGTAGACCAACAACTAAAATAATTAACCTGTCCAAAAAGTTATATAGCTTAGTATGATTGTCCGTAGTGGCGTAACTCTAGATTTCTCCCCACTGTTGTTCAAGAACCTTTAAGTTATGGCATTGTGTAAGTTTACGTTTAGTTATAAGTCTTAAGCACTTATGGATACTTTTGTACTTGTATATTATTAATAGCTTAAATGGTATTGGATAGTTGATTAACAATAGTCCCATGGGGTCAATACTTGGCTTTTCATGAGGACATTATATTACTTGGGTGGACCTGCTAAACTTTTGTGTGCGCTCAAACGCAACAAGTTTTTGGTGCCGTTGTTCGGGATTTGTAAATTGGAAACCATCATAGTTTTGGTTTTGCTTTTTGACTTCTTAAGTGCTAATTACTTGATCTTATATTCTAAATTTGAAAGTGCAGGTTTTAAGCTAGTAAACTAGTAAGAGATAGGGATGTTGTTAAACAAGACCCTGAATCTGAGCAATGCTTACACCAACGAATGAGAGAATTAATTCTTCTATATAGAATCCCTTAAATTCATGAAAACAAATATATTCCTAAACCTATGGCTGAAGACCCAACAACCCGTAGGACAGTTCGTGAAGTTGAAATCCTACTAGCAACTAATGTTACCTCCGCCATTTGAAGACCCGATATAAGAGTATATGTGAGCTGAAATAGAACATGGTGCAGATTTTGCACAGTAGCAGGCATTTCACCAGTTTGTCGTATTAGAACTACAGGTTCACTTATAGAATTTTCTAGAGATTAGTAACACATTCATACCCACGGGGTATCCACTGATTGTGTTAGATTGATACAACTTCCCTTCTCACTTTTAGAGGAAGCCAAAAAGTGGTTGAACGCTGAGCCAGAAGGGTTAATCTCTACTCTAGATGACTTCCTAGAAATTCCTCATTTATTTCTTTTCATCCAATAAGACAACTAGATTATGCAGTGAGATTTTGATATCCAAGAAGAACCCAGATAAGAACATATAACCCACTTGAGATAAATTTAAGTTTATTATTCGGGACTATCCACATCACCAGCAATCCAAAGGGTATTATCTCACACCTTTGTTGAAGCTCTTGACCATAACAAAAAAAATTTCTAGATTCAGTTGCAGGTGGTAAAGCATTAGAGAAAACTTATAATGAGCTATATACTTTTTTGTACTACATTGCTTAAGGTAACCTTGACTAGCATAGTGACATGTCCATAACCTCAGTAAAAAAAGTTGTGGGCATGATTGAAGTTGATAGTTTCACAGCCTTAGCCACCCAAAATTGTTAATTATGCAGAACTAAATGATGACTTACTTCAGCAAATTAGGTATGAACCAATCTATAGCTAAAGTAAATTCAGTGCAGCAGACCATGGGTTATAGTAAGATTATGGCACTCTATAGACTTGTATGGTGCTAATCCTAAATTCGTGCACTAAGTGGGCAATGCACATAAGCTAACTTATGCAAATTGCTACACCTAAAAGTGGTAAACTCAGCCTAATTATGCATGGGGCACTAATCAAAACAAGTAGTTCAAGAAGTAGCACAACGCATAGGCCTGTAACAATAAGCAAACATTGAAGAAGATCCTGGTCAAGCAAGAAAAAATGGCTACTAAAATGAAAAAGTAGCAAGTGGCTCAGAAGCAACTAGAGCGATAGTTGGGGATACTAGACAAAGAACAAAATACTAGAAAGGTGGTTTGCCAAGTTATAATGAATCTCTAAAGTAAGTTATGGCAATCACATTGAGGACTGGTAAAGAGCTTAATGATAGGAATCCAAAAACAAAAAAGAAGGTAGATGCAGAGTTTGTTCCACAATAGGTATCAAGCAAAGATGTTGATATTTTAGGGATATCTAAGTACCCAAAAGAAAAGGTTGTTGAGCATGTGCAGTATAGACCACCACTACTATTCCCATGGAGGTTAAAAAAGTCTAAGTAGGATACTTGTTTTAAGAAGTTGTTTGGCATGTTTAGAGAACTTCACATCAGTCTTCCTCTTTTATATGTTTTAGTGGACATATCTAAGTATGCCATGTACTTGAAGGATGTGGTGAATAACAAGGGTAAGTTGTAGGATATTGAGATAGTAAAACTAATCGAGGCATTTAGCTCTATAGTGATGAAAAAGATGCCTAAGAAGCTTATGGACCTAGGAAGTTTCACCCTCTCGATAAAAATTGATGACAATGATATGGTCCATGTATAGAGTGATTTAGGTTCAAGTATAAACTTTATGGCCCTGTCATTGTTCAAAACTCTTGGGTTGGGGAAGCCGAGACCATGCTCTATGGTGCTTCAGATGGTAAGCAGAATCCAAGTCCATCCAGAAGGAATTATTGAGGATGTTCTCATAAATTTTGGTCTATTTATTATCTCTGCTGACTCTATTACTTTAGATTATGATGCAATTGATAGCGTGTCGATCATTTTAGGACATCCATTCTTAACAACATGAGGATCAAAGATATATGTGAGAAAGGGAACTTTCAAAATGAGAATGGATAACTAAGATGTTGTCTTCAAAGTTTACAAACTACTAAAATAAACCTTCCTATTATAAAGTCTTGTGCATGATAATGGGTACGGAAGTGGATTAATGTAGGGTGTTGGAGTCCAAACCCCAAAATATCTCTTCATATAGTCTCATGGAATTATCCAAGCTACTTGATAAGCGCAAAGAGTGAAGATCAAAGAAAAGATTTAAAAAGCTATTATTGTGAAGAATGATGACGTTGAGAGTGCATACTTAAAAGGTCAAAAATGAGTGAGAAGATTGCCTCTAAGTACGAGAAAGAGGATAAAGGAAAATGGCTGAGATGTAGCAATCTGGGTCATGCCGCGACATTAAATCAGGAGCTACTAATGAAGAAACCCAAGTTGAGGTAGGTGTTTTATTTTTTAATTTTAGTTTTTACTTCATGTAGTTTTTGTTCTTGTTAAGTCATAGATTGATGGGAAATCTGAGTAATGGAGACTTCACCTAAGAAACATGGCAAAGACTGGGTGTGGGATCCACCTAACCTCATATTTGATAAGAATACTACAATATAGGCCTAGAGGCTACAGAGAGTATTTTTGTCCTTGATTTAGAGTTTACTTTGGGGATAAAGTATGATTTTTTTTAGTGTGGGTGGGGAAATTCCCATGGTTTTGGGTGAAATGATGGTAAAGGATCAACATTCTCAATTGTTTCCTAGTTTTTGGGTAAATTTTTAAAAATGCAAAATGAGTTTTCTTTGTTAGTTTTTAGTTGTTTGTGTCAAATTAGTAGGGTCATACTTCACCTACCTCGTGGTTTTTTTTGGTTGTTTTCCACGGCGGTGCCCTTTGAACCCAGTATCTCTTTCTTTTTAGGAATAATTTTTAAAAAAATTTGTTAGTTAAGTGAGATTGTTGGTCATATGTATGATTGCATGATGCAAGTTATTTTGAATGTGAAAGTGTGTGTTGTGGTGAATTACTACTTTTCGACTCATAGACTCATGAATATGACTCTTGAATGTTGTTGGCTGAATGTTGTATTAGTGTGGCTTGGTTGAGAGTGTGCAATGTTTCTACTTGAATTGAGCATGTTCCATGTATGATGTGAGATTGTTGTGTATTCTTTGTAGCATTTGATATCTAGAACTTACCTCTGTATGTGCAAGCAAAATATAGAGTATGGGTTTAGGAGATGATATAGGAATTTCTTCGATAGCCATGTTTCATACCTTCTTTTATCTACCTTGTGCATAGTCCTAGCTATCCTCATTGAGCCTTTAGCCTATTTTTTTGTAGCCTATTCCCCTTCTTTGATTAACCTTAATTTAATTCAATGCTCCTATGTTCTTTAGTGTAAAATTAAGTTAGTTAAGGAGTTAGAAATTAAAGAAGAAAGAGGTGAAAATTAAGCCCTATAGTAGGTACCTATTGGTGTTTAAAAAGAGATGATATATTATGGTTTGGAGAGAAAGAAAAATATTCTTATATTTAATTATGTGTTGATAAGAAAAACTTCCTTCCATAGTATTTAAGAATGGGCTTAATTAGATGGGGAAAAACAAGAGATATGTGTAGATGAATTTGGTTGAAATTGGTTGTTAATATAGAGATCCTAGTGTTCATGTGATGTATCAAAGCCCCTATGGAAGATAGTCACTATTCATGGTCAAAATATTTCATACCCATCCCTTAGCCTAAAAACAACCCTTAGAAACCTATTTTATCTTGTGTTTTAACATTATGATATTAGTGGAGTATTACACTAAGGTCAAGCCTAAGGCTCATCTTGTGTAACCTTTGATTTCTTTGTGAGAGTGAGCATAATTTGAGTCTTATACCCATTCTTGTTATAATTGCATCTATGTGAGTGAATATCAGTAACTATCTTGTGGTTGGGGCACATGTTTGATGATAGTTAGGTGACTTATATGATCTCTTTGATTAAGTAATATTCATGGCTATTCCAACTTGGTGAGTCAATTCTTTAGGCAAGGATGCTTTGAAGTAGTGTTCTTGAGCTCACAATTGTATATAAAATGCCTGTATGTGAAATTTGTAATCTGTGCAGTCATTGTAGTTCTAGCTTGAGTGACTCTATTAGAGTAGTAATGTTAGAGTCTCTCTTGTTTATGGTGATTAATTTAAAGAGTTATTTGAGTATGAACAAGGTGTTAAGTGTGGGTGGTAATCTTAGGTAGATTTATGCACCTATGTGTCATTATGTGTTCTTGTTTAGCCTTATTTTGAGGACTTTTTATGTGATTAATGAGTTTTGAATGATGTAAATAAGTATCTAGTGTTACTTTATGCAATTTTTGTGTTTAATATGTGTTCATAATTATTTTGGAGTGAAAACACTAAGTTAAAGTTTAAATGTGAAAAACTAGTACACAGCTTGATCTATGCTCCTTTCTAGTTCATCGTGTTTGACTCTATGTGGTTTTAAGATCTAATTTGGCATGTTTGATGTTATAGGATGCTTGTTTGGTTTATCAATATGATATATTGTTGATTTAAAAGCTAGAAAACATGAGGAAAAGGCAACACAAAGCTTGGACTTGAAGGACAAACACATAGGACAAGGTTTGATGAAATCGGGATGTTTAGGACACATTGGCGTGCCACGCTACCTAGATAGAGCAAGAAGGGAATGAAATACCCTTGGTTGCCTTTTAAAATTGCCAATTCCAGTAGCTAAGAGTGATATTGTCATGCCACGGACCATAAGCCGCATGATAAGTGTGCGGCACGCCCCTATGTCAAAATCTGCAACTATTGTTCTACTATAAATAGGACACTCTAGTTTTGTGTATACACCTTGGACGACCTTGAGGATTTGAAATACATGGGAGAAGTCTTAAATTCGGGTTTTTCTTCTTCTACTTTAGTTTTCTTATGGTTTATAACATGAATTCATCTATTATAATTACGTGTATGTCCATGTGTGGCTAAAAGTCCTATTCCAGGGTTAAGACCAAGAACATGATTACTCTTCATATAAATTAAATTGGTTTTGGTTATTTATCATTGTTGATTGTTTATTTATCCATGTTATCACTATTTTATGATTCTAGACCCTTAGAATACATGCTTAATTCTATCATGAATCCGAAAGGAGGAATGATAGGATAGAATGTGGAATAGATAGAATAAGATCGTAATCTCAATTGGATGATTCTATGATTTGCATGTAGGATGGTAATATACCTGAGTGCCCTATTTGGTTTAATTAGGGGATAGAATATGAATGGGTTTAACTTATTCCTCACATACCCTCTCAATAATTTAGTTGTAAGGCTAAGTTAGATAGTTGATTAGAGATTCAGAAGGCCATAATCATAATATCAAACCCTTGGAGCAACAACCAAGATAATTTACCTAACCAATGAAGTTACATAGCTTAGTATGATTGTTCGTAGTGCCTTAACCCTGGGTTTCTCCCCGGTGTTGTTCAAGAACCTTTATGTTACTACATTTGTTTTAGTTTACATTATTAATAGTTGAACTGAAATTGGATAGTTGCTTATCACTAGTCCCCGTGAGATAGATGGTTGGATTTTTTGTACGGCCACTATATTACTTGGGTGGAACATGCACAATTGTTAGTGCGCTTGGGCGCTATAATAGGGCTAACTAAGGCAATGAAGAAAGGTTAGCTAAGGCAGGTATAAAATATGGTTATGAAAGAAATGCATATAACATCTCCTATACTTAGCTTTCTTAATTTTTATTTGCAAACATAAGGGTTAAGTTATGTACTTCAATATGCAAACATGGAATATCACAAAGACCTGAACACATATGGCACATGTTCAATTAAATAAGGATCTCTATAGACTCTTAACCAAAAAACTTCAAGAATTCAAATTTAACCGATAATCACACAAGTGTCAGTTAAAAGACCCTACGTGTCTCACAATAGCTATTGAACTTTCACATCATACAATAGAATTCAATACCACTTGCAATAAGTAATCATGTGTAGCATCTATCCAGAGCATATCTATTTATTTCTAACTAAAGAATATAAAATTTCTCCTAAAAAAAGAATACCAGGCTCAAAAGGCTCCCCCTCAAAAGAATCAAAAAAATGAGGGGTGGGTGAAGTGTTCTTCCACTAAAAAGACACCAACAAAATCCAAAAAATTACAAGAATAAAATCTTTTTGTAATTTTTTAAAATGAAGTTAAAAACATGAAATTGTGAAAATAAATCAAAATAAAAATCCTATAGCGTAATTCACCCTCCCACCCTACACTTAAAATTATACTCTGTCTTAAAAGTATAACTCAAATAATAAAAAGGGATAAGTACTCCTTGACACCTCTATCCTTATCTAATAGCATCATATATATCAAGGAGGTCCAGAGGACCCCAAACTTAATCTTTGACATGCTCCATAGCTAAGATCTCACGTATGCAAACTTCCTTCGACTTGTCAACACAAAACAAAAAAAAGTATCATAAAGAAAATAAAAATATAAAAATAACTACCTTAACATGGGTCGCCTCCAAAGAGGTACTTGATTTTTTTTGCTGCACGACTGAAATCACAATTATTATCCTTATTCTCTTATCCCTTTCCTTTATGTTGGTTCCCACCTTATCCTTGTTTTCTAAACTTTGGAGCGCTTACTCTTAGGGATTAGAACTTTTCTTACACTCACCTTTTCTAAATTCATTTCCACACTTATAAGGTTAGGCTATTTGTCAATTTGGTAAACTCCATGAGAGAGTACAAAGAGGAAATGGGAAGTTTTCTCTCTTCACCCCACACTTATCTACTTCTCTTAGTGTGATCATGCATTGATATATATAGTGTGAGGGTTTTTTAAGTGCTTTATACACTCTAGAAACCACCTTTTCATCGTTAAGGCTCATATTAAGTATGCGCTATCTAGTTTTTCATTAGTGCTCCACCATTAGCAAAGAATAGATGTCCTAATATGAGTCGTACCCTGTCTTCTGCGTTATAATTGAGATCAATAAAGTAAACAAAAATAATGAACTTACCAAAATCGATGAGAACATTCTCTATAATTCCTTTCGGGACCACTCTAGTTCTATCTGCCATCTATATCACAACTAATTAGGGCCTTTGCTTTCCTAAACCTAATGTTTAAAAAATAAAAAGGGGAATTAAATTGATGAATTCCCCCTGATGTGTGATCTAATGCTAACACATTTGAGGCTTTTAACTAAGAATAATTGTGAAGTATTAAGCAATTTTTGTCGTTTTTGATTGTTTTACTTTGATATTGCAGTAAAAGTCATGATGCAAGGGAAACTTAAGGAAATGGAAGTAAAAAAGCTGAAAAATGATGCAAAAGAACTGGAAGTATGGCTGATGACATTCCTGATAAGTCGTCAACCCTGTGATAAGTAATCAGAAATCACATTAGGTATTGCAGTGTTAGAAGGATTAAAGTGAAACTATGATGACATTTCTGACATATCGTCATAACTGTGATAAGGCATCAGAGTTTCCGTGAAGTGTAGGCAGAGAATCAAATTTTGAATGAAGAAGTGATGATATTTCTGATATGTCATTACGTATCTGATAAGTCGTCAAGCTTTGTCGTCAGTTAAAGCAAAAGATGCCAAGAATATTGGATGGCCTGATGACATTCCTAATAAGTTGTCAGGACCCCGACACGCCGGCACAAACGCTGTCACCTATTTCAAAGGATTTTCTAAACAATGTGATTTTATTTTCTTATTTAGTATTAACTATAAAAAGCATTTTTTAGGGTTTTTCTAGTGGTTGGCACCTGAGTTTAAAGAGATATAGTTTGATATTTTTTCTCTCTAGTTTCTTGGCTTGAAAAAACAAATACTTTGAAGAGGTTATTATCATTATTTTGGGATTTCCATTGTGATTAATCTGAGAATCTCTAGTTTCCATTCATCTTGTGGTAAGTTTATCTTTCAAATCATGAAATCAACTAGTTGCTTCGATTATTACATTATGAGCAGCTAAATTTCTTTAACCTAAATTATAGGATCGAGGGTTAGGTCTTGATAAGGTACTAAATATTCAAGATTCAAAAGGTGGTAGCATTTCTTGATAATTCTAAAGTTTTAATTAATGTCTGTTGGTTGCAAACAGTAGACACACCTTCTTTGATTTGCTTGAGAAAGAAATCAAATATAGTAGGAAGTGAATTATCAACAGGGACTTGGAAATACATTATTTAATAATCAGCGTTGTAACAAGGTTGGTTAACCTAAGGTAAAATTTAGGCAGTAAATAGAAATTCCCTAAGTCCGAGAGGATTAGGGAATTAAACGCTTAAGTAGGGCGAGAGACATTTAAGCATAACATCGATAAAGAAAGCTTGTTATCCTGCCCACCGTGAGAATATTGAACCACTATTCGCATCTGTCAAGTACCAAAACCCCTAGTGAACATAATTCTAGTTTTCCATAAACTCTTGATTCCAAACACTGAAAGTAAAGTGACCAACAATTACTTATTAAACTAAAACCCCTATTTCACTTTCTTTTCACGCCAGTTATTTGAATTTAACTTGTAGCTTTAGTTTCAAACTAATTTAGTCCCCACTCACATTGTTCCCTGTGGATTCAACCCCGACTCCAAAGTTGGGTAAATATATTGACAATGACCGTCTTGCACTAAATTATGGCGTAAGTTGAGTGTTATCAAAAATGGCACCGTTGTTGGGAAACAATTTGGTGTATTGAGTTGGTTTGGAATTTTAGTTTACTTTCTTGAATTCAAACTTGTAAATATTTGTTTAGATTTTTTTTTAATATTTTTATTTTTCTCACACCTTTCTTGAGATGTCAGGCTGGATATATGGTTTTTTGGGTGATGACGATTCTTGTTATTATTGTGAGGGACCGTATTCTAAGGCTTGCTATCCAGATTTACCGAGAAGTGCATGGATGGTACCTTCACAATATGATGTGAATACTGTCCTACTTACTGTAACTTGGTGTTTGGCTTGGGGTCAAAGTGATCATACTGAAGATATGTGTGCTGTCATGATTCAAGCAAACAAATTGATAAAATGAATCTTGGAGAATCAAGAACAGCTATGGGCAGAGCTAAAAGAGTTGGCACTCCCACCATGTTTACAGTGGCTAAACAAAGAAGAATATGAGGGGGAAATTAGCCAATTTAAGGAGAAAACTCAAGAATCGCAACCACTCGATTACCATGTTGATCTTGAGACTGACATTGAAAAGGTGAATAAATGTGAGTGTGTAGTAGATAGTGTAAATTTTGAAGTAGAATTCGTTGGCCCTCACTCGAAGCATTTTTCCACATTATATTTAGATGATATCTTCTCTGTGGAATTATCTAAACTAGTGAAAAAGTGTGAAGTAGTGCTTGGTGTATTGATTTTTTTTTGGAAAGGGAATGTGTGCAAGTTATTTATCAATAACTTAAGCAGTACCAGTTCATGGTATCATCCATAGCTTACTTGTAGCATAATCAATATCATAATTTAATGTTTACGCAATACTCTAGTGAAGGGCTCTTTCAATAGTATATTCATAAGCCTAATCAATAGACAAATAATGGCATAATCAATGGCTCATCATAAGTTTAGCCAATAACTCACACGCATGGCATAATCGATTCGACATTACTTCTAACAACGTTTATCATAATCAACAAGTACTAAGGATTCCTCAATATTGCCACATAAGGTCATTCTCTAAACAAATAACAAGCGTACAAAGGGTTCAAGATAATTAACATTAATTTTACTTAAGGTGGGTCAAGAGCCCCTTTCTAAATCCTGAAAGATATACTAAGTCAATTTCTACCCCAAACTAGGCTAAGGTATCTACATAAACTCTTAGAGGTATAGAAAGCCACAATAACATCCAAGGTAGAGATTCTACTCAAGTACTATCACTATGTCCATTGGAACTAATGCAACTTCATTGTAGCAAGCAACTAAGATCAATTTGCCCTAAGCATGAGTGACAAGGTCACTCCCATCTAACTAATTTAAGTATTTTCATGCTAAACATGAGACATTAAGTCTAATCTATTACGTTTTAAGTCAAAAAGCTGAGCATTTCACTCGATGGGTCCAAATAACCTAAAAGATTCAACTAATCTCAAGGATTGCATTTAATCAATCCAATATCTATAACCTATCCCAATATTAACAAATATCATAATTATACTACAACATAGCTCACTCTAACAAGGATAAGCCTAACCTACTTCAAAGCCAAAGAAAGCTTAATAATTTGCTAAACCTTTGCTTTTCCCTTCTGAGAAGACTCTTAAAGATGTCAAGCTATTAAAAACACATTCTATACATCAATATGAGAATATCGATACCTATATTGTACCATTGTGCTTCGGGTCAAAAAATCATGTAAAAATATCATAAGGGTCCCACTCATTTAAAATCACATTTTTGAGACCAACCCAACATGATATCAACCTCTGTAATACCCCGCAAAATTCTATGCTTAACTCAGATCTTTAAAGCTTGTTAAGGGGTCCCAGACTTAGAAATTTTTAGCTAAGTATTCAGACTTAGTGTTATTTTAGCTTTCGTAGGTTGGTGAATCTATTTCACGACCCTCATGACCTTAAATTAATGATTCTTAGGTTTAATCATGATCAGGTATGTCAGTGGGGGTTCTCGGACAAGTTTTAGATTCTATAAAATTCGTTTCGATTATATTTGAAAGCTCAAACCAGTGGATCGACCTGATTTCAATGCGAAACGTTGCCCATTGCATCGATCCCAGTGCAAATTTTAGTGAACCAATGCAGACTCGACACGGTGCATTGGCCATCGTATTAATGCCAATGATGCGACGTGTTGGTCTATGCATCGCTAGTCCAGCTTTTAGTAATTAAAACCCTCATCCAGAAGGGTAAATGGATCTTTTCCTATCTTATATCATCCCCAAAAGCATGTCATTAAGCCATCTAAACGGCTAAATTTACTCATTCACTCTACAATATTTCAAGAATAAACCCTAGTTAATAACATTCAACAATCCATGTTCCAAGAAAATCCATCAATCTTTCAGAATTCAAGCTTTAAGGTATGACAAGTGTTCATCCAATGGTCCTTTCCACCCTTGGAGTCCAAGAAGCTCTTTTAAACTTTAAGTTTATTTCATGATTTCCATGATTTGGATTCAAGTGTATTAATGATTATAATATTTATTGGGTTTCTATTCCATGATTAAGTATAAGATTTACGTACAAAACAATTATTATGTATATAGTATCATGTGAATTCATGTTAAAGCCTGGAAATTGTGATGCTCATGTGTTGATCGGAACTATGTGCATAAACAATGCCTTCTAAGTATTTGATGAGTTGTTTATGTGAATTAAATAATATGATTATATCATGTTAGCATGTATACTAGTTCATGCCATTCAAATGTTTGCTAAAATGCCTTTATGGTTGCATTATGAACAAGTGTGCATTTCTTTGCTATGCAAGGTCATGTGATGATTTACTTTTCATGGTATCGAGTCCAGGGGGTATTTAATACCCGACAATTTAACTATTTACCTAGAGCCAGTGTCAGTTACAAAATAATCTCAGTTATATAATGATCAGTAATACTCTCAGTCAGTTACAGAACTTAAGATAAACTCAGTAGACTTAGTATCAGTCTAGTCCAGTTCAATATTCAGTTCAGACCTCAGTAAATTTAGTAGTTAACAAAATTCAGTAGTATTCCATCAGTCAATGGAATTTAATGAACTCAGTTCAGTTCAGTTTGACAGTATAATCAGTAATAGTTCAGTCAAGCCTGGTATGAACTAGGAATCAGTTTAGTGTCTCTTCAGTTGGGAGTAAGATTCAGCACTGAGCAAACTCAAGGATGGTGCATTCCCACCAGCAGAGAGTTTGACCCTTAGTAGCAATCTCTATGTTACAGAACTACGTAGCTAGCATAGGTTGAGATATCTTCCTGCCATACTAGGGTTGATATATCTCATATGAGTTTTCCTGCCAGCGAGGGTTGACGAAAGAGCTTCTTGTTAGAGAGGGTTAACTCATAGTTGTCTTTACCCATGGCAAGGTACAGACACCCTTCGAATTGGGGTTACAGGTTAGACCTTAATATCCAGAAAAGGGCATGTCAATTAGATATTTATCTCCCACAGTGTCAGTTTCAGTTCTAGTCTCAAGATAGAACTTACTTCAGTTCTACAGAATCAGGACTGTCAGATATAGTTATTCAGTTTAGTACAAAACTTAGTATAGTTCAATAGAATCAGGACTATCAGGTACAATTATTCAGCTATCAATTATACAGTATCAGCAAACTCAGATATCAGTAAATCAGTAATCCAAAACTCAGTATCCAGTTTTATCACTACCTCAGTTAAAGTTTACGTATTCATGTATGTACTCTCATTCAAAAATACTCATTTTATCCAGCCAGTATTATTTATGCATATGAACCTATGTATCTCAGCCTACATCATTTAGCATACCAGTACATTCAAAGTACTGACGCATGTCTTATATCATAGGTTCAGACGCACGGGCTCCTGATCATACTTAGAATGTTGATCCATCTGCAGCAGACTAGAGGTGAGTCCTTATTATTTGAGGAAAGATTTATTATTACAATATTTCAGTACTCAGTTTATTTCAATAGTCGGAGTTAGTTGGGACTTGTCCCATCAACTCCTTGTTCAGACAGTAGAGGCTTTTCAGACTAGAGTATTTTCAAATGGATGTTCATTTTTAAAATTTATTTTAGATTTGAACCTTATGGAAAGTTTCTTCCTAATTTCTGCATAATTATAGTATTATTTTTTTGTTGTTGCAGCAGGTACCAGTCATGGGTTAGCTTGTGGTTCTTCGGGACTAGGAGCACCATGTAGCATCTGGGGTACAGAATCTGGGCATTACAAACTTTGTATCAGAGCATAAGGTTCAAATGAGTCATAGGAAGTTTGAAAGCCGCATCTAGTAGAGTCTTGTGCATGGGTGTAAAGCGCCCCACACTTATGGATAGGAGGCTATGAGATGTTTTAGGAAAAGTTTTCCTTCTTTCAGTATTCAAGTCATGTGAGTGGGCATGGGCTTAAGTTAAAATCTCATTCTAATCCATTCTCTCTTTTTTATTTACAGAACAAGCCTCCCAAAAAGACTAACGAAAGGGGAACTGAAAATCAGTTAGCACCTCAGCCCATTCAAGTAGATCCCCAAGACCAACATGTCTTCCACGCTGAATTCAGAGCATCTTTCACCACCCTAGCTCATTCTCTAGTAGCCTAGAATAAATGCTCGACTATCGTTTCGGCCAACCCAGTGGCCAATACTACTGCAACCAAGTTTTGAGACTTTACCTGAATGAACCATTCATCTTTTATCGGGTCAAAGTCAAATAAGGACCCATAGAAATTCCTTGATCAGGTGCAAAAGATTAGAGATATTTTGAGGTTGACAGCTAGTGAGAGTGCCGAGTTAGTTGTATATTAGTTACAATATAAGGCTTGCCCATGGTTCAAATAATGGAAAGTAGAGAGTTGTAGATGTAGGGCTCATAGAATAGAATGAGTTTGCTATTACTTTTTTGGATAGGTTCTTCCCACTAGAGTTGAGTGAAGTGAAGGTTTTGGAATTTATAAATTTGTAGCAGGGCAGCATGATGATACAAGAGTATTCTCTTATGTTTACTCAATTAGCTAGATACGCTCCTCATGTGGTAGAAAATAGTATATCTAAGATGAGTAAGTTTGTGTCTGGCATGTCTAATAGTATAGTCAAGAAGTGTAGGACCGCAATATTGATTAAGGAGATAGACACATCCTGGATCATGGTCACACATCCAGGATCATGGTCCATGCTTAAAAGATAGAGGAGGCTAATAATAAAGAGAAGGATAAGGAGAACAAGAGAGCTAAAATAGGTAGCTTTAACTTCACCTAGACTAAGTCAGAGAGTGGTAATCGTTCATAATTCTACCCAAAATCCTCAGTCCCAGCTCCATCCTCAGCCAGTTCTCTCATGCTGAAATTTTAAGATGGCAATAGAGATAGGGTATCAGGCCCTAAACCCCAGGGTAATATTAGCAGTGCCCAAATAAATCCTCTCTACCAGAAGTATGGTAGAAAATATCAGGGTGTCTTTAGAGATGGCAGTGACGTATGTTTCAGATCTGGCAAGCCAGTCCACAGAGTTAGATAGTGTCCTCAGGTGGGTTCACAGAGTCAGCATAATTATCTCTCAGCTCAGTTCGGTCACCCAAATCAGCAAGGTGGCACTTCCAGTGCCATTAGTGGGAAACACCCAAACAAAATCTATGCACTTCAGTCCTGAAAAGATTAGGAAAGTTCTCCAGATACAGTCATTAGAATGTTAAAAGTTTATCATTTACATGTTTATGTGTTGCTAGATCCAGGACCTTCTTTGTCTTTTGTAACTCCTTATATAGCTATTGACTTCTTGCAAAGCCATTCTCAGTCTCTTTCCCTGTAGGTAAATCTATCATAGCTTGGCAGGTATACAAGAACTATTCGGTTATGATATCTCAGAAAGTCACTTGACCAGACTTAGTCGAATTAGAAATGATTGATTTTAACATCATTCTTGACATGGATTGGCTTCATTCCTGCTATGCCTCAGTCGACTGTAGAAATAAAATTGTCTAGTTTCAGTTTTCAAATGAGCCCATCCTAGAGTAGAGGGGTAGTACTTTAGCACTTAGGGGCCAACTTGTTTCTTACATTAGGGCAAGGAAAATGATATCTAAGGGATATGTCTACCACCTCATTTAAGTCCAGGACTCTATATTAGAAACCCATACTCATGAGTCGGTATCTATAGCATGTGAATTCCAAGACTGTTTCTCAAAGATCTTCCCAAAGTACCTCCCAAAAGGGAATCAACTTCGGGATATACCTTCTTCTAGATACTCAGAACATATCTATTCCTCCATATAGAATGGCATATGCAGAACTCAGAGAATTAAAAGAACAATTGAAGAATCTCCTAGATAAGGGATTCATCAGACCTAGTGTGTCCCCGTGGGGTGCACTAGTTTTATTCGTGCATAAGAAAGATAGTTCTATTAGAATATGTATTAAATACCATCATTTGAATAAAGCTAAGGTCAAGAACAAGTATCCCCTTCCTAAAATCAATGATTTATTTGACCAACTTCAGGGTGCCAGTTACTTTTCTAAGATAGACCTCAGATCAGGCTATCATCAGCTCAAAGTCAGGTATTGTGACATCTTGAAAATAGCTTTTAGAACTCAGTACAGTCACTTTAATTTCTTAGTCATGCCCTTTGATCTTACCAATGCCCTAGCAGCTTTCATGGACTTGATGAACCATGTGTTCAATAAGTACTTAAACATGTTCGTTATAGTCTTCATAAATGATTTCCTTGTTTACTCCCGTAGTGAGCATAATCATGCAGACCATCTCAGAATAGTATTGCAGACTCTCAGAAACTATTAGTTAGTCACCAAATTTAGTTAGTGAAAATTTTGGCTAAAGTCAATAGCTTTCCTCAGCCATATCATTTCTGGTGAGGGCATTAGAGTTCCAAAAGACCGAAGCAGTAAAAAACTTAACAAGACCTATCTCTCTGATAGATATTTGGAGTTTCTTAGGTTTGGATGTATATTATCGATGGTTTGTTAAGGGATTTTCATCTATTTCATCCCCTATGTCTAGATTGACTCAGAAGAAGGTCAAATTCTTATGATAAGAATTTTTAGGAATTGAAGACTCAACTCACTACAACTCTAGTTTTGACCCTGCCAGATGGTTTAGATGGATTTGTGGTATATTGTGATGCTTCCAGGGTTGGTTTTAGGTGTATTTTGATGCAGAGAGGTAAGGTCATAGCTACACCTCTAGATAACTTAAGCCCTATGAAAAAAACTATCCAACTCATGATCTTTATTTAGCAGCAGTAGTATTTGCCTTACAGATTTAGAGGCACTATTTGTATGGTGTGCACATTGATGTGTCCATTGACATAAGAACCTACAATATGTGTTCTCTTAGAAAAACCTAAACCTTTATCAGAGAAGGTGGTTGGAGTTGTTAAAGGAATACGACATGAGCATCCTGTATCATCCGGGTAAAGTCAATGTAGCGGCTAAGATATCTATAGGTAGTGTTTGTTATGCAGTGGATGGTAAGATAAAGTAATCTCAGGAAGTTTATCAACTTGCCCGACTGGGTGTCCACTTAGTCGACTCAGCAGAAGGTAATGTATGGGTACAGAGTAGTTCTAAATCATCTTTGGTTTTTGAGGTAAAGGAAAAATAAGATAGGGATCTCAGCCTAGTTAAGTTGAAAGAATCAGTCAGAGATTAGAAGATAGAGTCTATTTCCCAAGGGGAAGATGGTGTATTGCATTATCAGGGTCGATGGTGTATTGCATTATCAGGGTCGGCTATGTGTGCTAGGTGTAGATAACCTGAGAGAGCGGATTTTTGCAAAAGTGCATGGTATGCGTTCCTATTCATCCAGGGTCCACTAAGATGTCCCGAGATTTATGGGAGATCTACTGGTGGAGTGAGATGAAGACAGATATTGCAGAGTTTATAGCCAAGTGCTTAATATATTAGAAGTTTAAGATCAAGCATTAGAAGCCTAGTGGGGCTATGTAGGAGTATAATATTCCTACTTAGTAGTGGGAAGAAGTGAACATGGATTTTGTGACTTGTTTTCCTCATACTCGTCATCAACACGATTCAGTTTGGGTCATTATAGATAGGATGACGAAATAATCTCATTTCCTACTAGTCCATACCTCTTATTCAGTTGAGGACTATACCAAGCTCTATGTCAGAGAGTTGGTCAGATTGCACGGATTTCTGTTATCTATTATCTTAGATAGTTTTTGCAGTTCCCCTGTCATTTCTAGAAAGCCTTCCAAAAGGTTCTTGGTAACCAAGTCCTCCTTAGTACAACTTTCCACCCTTCGACAGATGGTCAAGCAGAAATGACCATTCAAAATTTAAAGGATATGCAGCGAGTGTGTGTGATAGACTTTAAAAGTAGTTGGGATGCCTACTTACCTTTGATTGATTTTGTATATAACAACAGCTATCATTAAAGCATTCAGATGGTTCCATTTGACGTGCTCTATAGGAGGAGATGTAGGTCTCCCATTGGTTGGTTTAAAGTGGGAGAGGTCGCAGTGGTAGGGCCTGACTTGTTGTTTGACACCTTAGAGAAGGTTCAGTTTATCATGGAAAGGCTTAAGACAGTGCAGAGCCGACAAAAATCAGATGCAGATATATGGAGAAAGGATCTCGAGTTCGAGATTGGTGATTATATGTATTTGAAGATCTCTCCTAGGAAAGGAGTGGAGAGGTTTGACAAGAAAGGAAACTTAGTCCCCAATATGTTGGTCCTTACCAAATTCTCAGCCGTTTTGGAAAGGTAGCTTATGATCTTGAGTTCCCTTCAGATTAAGCTTCAGTCTATCCAGTGTTCCATGTCTCCTCGCTAATGAAATGCATAAGTGACCCATCAGTTCTAGTCCCTATAGGGAGTATAGATGTTTAGAACAACCTCTCTTATAAGGAAATTCCAATCGAAATCCTTGATTATCAAATTCGCAGACTGAGGAACAAAGAGGTCCCTCTAGTCAAAGTTCTTTGGCAGAATCAGTCCATTGAGGGAGTTACTTAGGTAGCAGAAACAGACATGCGGTCCAAGTATCCTCACCTCTTCTCTACAAATTCATACTCAACCCAAGGTAATAGTTTTCCCTTGAACTTACTTAGTTTCATGCTCAAATTTTCTTTATAAACTTCATATCAGTTACCATTGCATATCCATTCATATATTCATGAGTCCGTTCAGTAAGATATTCATGCATCAGATATGCATGTTCAATAAAAAGACTCAGCTTATCAGCAATCCCAGCCATATACTAATGCATAATATATGCATATTCAGTATGAAATTTTAGCATATTAGTGATGTCAGTCATGAATTCATGTTACAGTTGCGCATGTGTCATATTTAAACTTAGTCTATCAGTATTCTTAGCTTACTCATTCTCATTTGAAGACGACTATTCCCAAGGGGGAGATATTTTAATACCCCAAAAAATCCTAAGCTTAACTCACACCTTTAAAAATTGGTAAGGAAAAATTAAGACTTAGTGTTATTTTAGCCTTCATAGGTTGGCGACTCTATTTCACGACCCTCATGACCTTAAAGTAATAATTTTTAGGTTGAATCATGATCAGGTATGTCATTGGGGGTTTAGAGACAAGTTTTGGATTTTTCGGACTTCGTTTGGATCATAATTGAAAGCTCAAACCAGTGGATTGACACACTGCATCGCCCATCATATCAATGAATATTTTCCTTCAGTTCCTAGTGCAAATTCTAGTGAACTAATGCAGACTCGATGCGAAGCATTGGCCATCACATCGTTGCCAATAACGCAATGTGTCGGTCTGCGCATCCCTTGTCCAGTTTTTAGTAATTAAAACCCACATCTATAGGGGTAAATAGGTCTTTTCCTATCTTCTATCATCCCCCAAAACATGTAATTAAGCTGTCCAAAATACAAATTTACTCATTCTCTCTAGAATTTTTTAAGAACAAACCCTAGTTTATCACATTCACGAATCCAAGTTCCAAGGAAATCCATCAATCTTGTAGAATTCAAGCTTTAAGGTATGACAAGTGTTCATCCAAGGGTCCTTTCCACCCTTGGAGTCCAAGAAACTCCTTTAAACTTTAATTGAATTTATTTCATGATCTTCATGATTTGGAATCAAGTGTATTTATGATTATAATGTTGATTGGGTTTCTATTCCATGATTAAGTGCAAGATTTACCCACAAGATAACTATTATGTATGTAGTATCATGTGAATTCATGTTAAAGCCTGGAAATTGTGATACTCATGTGTTGATTGGTATTATGCGCATATACAATGCTTTCTAAGTGTTTGATGACATGTTCATGTGAATTAAAGTGAGATTATATCATATTAGCATGTATACTAGTTCATGCCATTCAATTGTTTGCTAAAATGCCTCTTTAGATGCATTATGAACAAGTGTGCATTTCTATGCTATGCAAGGTCATGTGATACTTTATTTTTCATGCTATCGTGTCCAAGGGGTATTTAATACCCAACAATTTAGATTTTTACCTAGAGCCAATTTCAGTTATAGAGTAATCTCATTCATTTCATGATCAATAGTACTCTCAGCTAGTTACAAAACTTAGGAAAAATTCAATAGACTCAGTATCAGTCCAGTCTAGTTCAGTATTCAGTTTAGACCTCAATAAATTTATTCAGTTAATGGAATTCAGTAGTATTCCGTCGGTCAACGGAATTTAGTGAACTTAGTTCAGTTTAATTAAATAGTATAATTAGTAACAGTTCAGTCAAGCCTAGTATGAACTTGGAATCAGTTTAGTGTTTCTTCAGGTGGGTGTAGGATTTAGCACCGAGTGAACCCAGGGATAAGGGCATTCCTGCTAGTAGAGGGCTTGACCCTTAGTAGCAATCCGTGCGTTACAGAACTACATATCCAGCGTAGGTTGATATATATTCCTGCCAGACTAGAGTTGATACATCTCATCGAGTTTTCCTGCCAGCGAGTGTTGACAAAAGAGCTTCCTATCTGGAAGGGTTAACTCTTACTTGTCTTTACTGATGGCACGGTATTGACACCCTTCCAACTGGGGTTTTAGGTTAGAACCCAATCTATCCAAAAAGGGGCATGTCGGTTAGATGTTTATCTCCCACAATCTCAGTTTCAGTTCTAGTCTCAGTATAGAGCTCAGTTCAATTCTACAGAATCAGGACTGTCAGATAGAGTTATTCAATTCAGTACAAAACTTAGTATAGTTCCATAGAATCAGGACTGTCAGATACAATCACTCAGCTATTAATTATACAGTATCAGTAAACTCAGATATCAGTAAATTAGTAATTCAAAACTAAATATCTAGTGTTATCACGACCTTAGTTAAAGTTTACGTATTCATGTACGTACTCTCATTCCGTCATACTCTTTTTATTCAACCAGTATTGTTCATGCATATGAACCCATGTATCTTAGCCTACCTCACTTGGTATACCAGTATATTCAAAGTACTGACACATACCTTTCTTTGCGCTATAATGTCTTATAGCATAGGTTCAAACACACGAGCGCCCGATCATACTTAGCAGCCTGATCCATTAGCAGTGGTGAGTCCTTATTGTTTGAGGAAAAATTTATTATTACAGTATTTCAGTACTCAATTTATTTTAGTAGTCGGAGTTAGTTGGGGACTTGTCCAATCAACTCTTTATTCAGATAGTAGAGGCTTTTCAAACTACAGTATTTTTAGAATGATGTTCAGTTTCAGTATTTATTTTAGATTTGAACCTTATGGAAAGTTTCTGCCTAATTTTTGCATAATTACGATATTATTATTCTATTATTGTAGTAGGTACCAATCATTGTTTAGCTCGTGGTCCTTCAAGACTATGAGCACTGTTTTGAATCCGGGGTACAAACTCAGGGTGTTACAACCTCATGGAATCAAAACCCTCAAAAATAAGTGAAAGCCAAGATAAGTTTGCAGCTAAATCAAGCCTTAAAGGATTTGGAGCTTTCGTAAAAAATTCAAGCATGAATTTGAAGGATTCTCACCTTAAATCTGAATATATTTGCAAAAATATATGTTAATAAAGCTCCCAAGTCACCCCTAAGACTCAATTTTAAGATAGCACATTATTTTAGGGTTTTTAGTTCTAAAAAATGAGTGAAAAATGACCAAAATACGGCCTAAGGGTTCTTTTTATGACCATGACAGGTACTTAGATATGCCAACTCACAAACAGGTGTACAATTGCACTACTTGGATGCAGGAGCAGGTATGGTGATCTCCATACTCCTTGGTACGATCACACTACTTATTGTCAGCATAACTGACAGCTAAAACTTGGAAATTTTCCAACTTTCTACCAAATTCATTGGGATTCATTTGGAATCCTATATGCACAAATGAACTATGTAACTACACTAAATTTGATGTTCTGAATGTAATGGAAAATTTGAATTTTCCATCCAAGGTTGTTTCGACCAAATATGAGTCCCACGCCCAAATTTCTAATTTTCTAACTTTTCGACCAATAGGTTGAAATGAGCTCGAGTGCATCAGGACCCGAACCAAAGGTCTCCCTAGTATAAAATCAATACTCTGGAGTTACTGGTATAGTAGGAATTTAAATCCGAGATCTTCTTGCAGATTTTTTTACCAGTGGCCATTTGGAATCAGCAAAGACTTTTGAATGGAGAATTGACTCTAAAACCTAATGAACTGCCCAGTAACTGAACTGTCAGTTCTAGGAAGTTATAAATAACTTAGGGTAGCTATGGAAAAGTTCTAACAATGAATATAAATGGAAATATGGAAAATGATCTGAAAGGTCATTACACTTAATTTAAGTGCTGAACTTGAGATTGATGATATTTTTCTAGATGAGTACATCTTTGCAGTATCACATGACTTAATCTCCTTATTTGCTGACTTTTCCAACTATTTGGAAAGTGACCTCATCCTAGAAGAGTTCTCTTTTCAACTGCAAAATAATTTATTCATGAGGTACGTAAATTCTTTTGGGATGATCCATAATTATTTTAGGTGTGTCCAGATGGTGTGATTCTAAGGTGTATTCCCATAATTGCAAATATGAGTATTATGGAGGCCTTCATTTTTCTCTAGTTAGGGGTCACCATGGAGGTACTCACACTTTCCATAAGATTCTACAATGTGGTTACTGCTAGATGATGATCTATAAGGATGAACATGACTATGCACGTGCCTATTAACAATGCCAAAGGCAGGGAAATATCTCACAAAAACATGAACTCCCTATTGTACCCATTCTTGAGCTTGAACTATTTGATATATGGGTATTGACTTTATAGGTCCATTTTTGAGTTTACATGGTATGAATTACATATTGGTGGCAATCAACTCTATGTATAAATGGGTAGAAGCAGTTGTGCTTCCTAATAATGAAGCTCGGAATGTCATAACATATTTGACAAAAAATATTTTCTCTTGATTTGGCACTCCACGAGCTATTATCAGTGATGGTGGGTCCCATAATTGTAATCGTATATTCAAAGACCTACTAGAGAAATATAGAGTGAAACATAAGGTGGCAACACCTTACCATCAATAGAAAAGTGGGTAAGTGGAGGTCTCCAACATGGAGATCAAGTCCATTTTGGAGAAGACTATGAATGCCAACTAGAATGACTGGTTCAGAAACTTAGATGATGTACTTTGGGCCTATTAGACAACTTATTATAATCCCATAGGTTCCTCACCTTATCAGCTAGTATGCAGAAAGGCTTGCTACTTGCCGGTTGAACTTGAGCATAAGGCAGTATAAGCACTGAAGAAGCTGAATTTTGAGTGGAGCGATGTCACACACTTGAGATTAGATAATATGAATGAGATGGACGAGTTTTTCCTCTGTGCTTATAAAATTTCAGCCTTGTATAAGGAGAAGATAAAACTATACCATGACAAGGAAATCAAGCAGAAGGTATTCCAACCTGGTGATGTCGTCTTGTTATATATTTTAAGACTTCACTTATTTCCTGGCAAGTTGAAGTTTAGGAAATTTGGACCATTCACCAAGCTAAAAGTATTTCCACATAGTTCAATTGAGTTGCAGTGATATGGGGATGGCCTATTCAAGGTGAATGGGAAGCGTGTTAGGCATTATATAGGAAATATTGAAAGAGTTGAAAGTGCTTAAGAATTTAACCCTTGGCGAAGTCTCTGAGTAGCCAAGGGAGCTGAGTCATATCACAATGTTAAATCAGGTTCTTCATGCAAGGAAACCTATGGGATTGTTGGTAAAGTCTAAGCACCTGACATAGACATGTATTTCAATGATGGTAAATCAATCACTCCTTAGGAAGAAACCGAAGGTTTTAGTGTTCTTTTTGTTTTTGTTTTACAGGATAAAAAGCATGGGAAATAACTATAGCATGATAAAAATTACAAGTAGTAAGACAATTCCAGGTAAATGGACTCATGACTCTACCCATGAGTCATGATTCCAACCCATGATATGTAAGTTGAGTCGTGGGAATCAGAAGAAAAAATTTTGAACTTCAACCTACGACCCATAGGCTAAACCCATGAGTCGTGGATTGTCACATACAAATATGACTTGAAGCCTTGAGATTTTAGAGGCTTTGAGATTTTAGAGGCTTTGTCTGATTTCCACATGCCAAATTACTAGTCGTAGGTAAAACCTACAACCCGTAGGTTGTCTCGTAAGAAGCCGTCTAGGCCATGGGCTAAAATTTAATTAAATATTTAGTCGAGCCCATGCGAACCAACCCAACTCACCTATTTCTATATACTAAAACCCTAACCCGATTCCTTTCCCTCATGTATAAACTCCCAAATTAATTCAAACTCTTCCACTTTATAACATCCTAAGTCTCCTACTCTACCACATCCTTGTGCGATTTAGGCCCAATAAGTGTCCAATTTACTTTTTCCTTTCATATTCTTGGATTTTCCATCTTGAGGTAAGGCTTTCATGGTTTGAATTTGATTGATATTTTTTTTGATCATTGAAACTTGACATTCCACTTAAAGTAGAATAGAATTTCTTAGTTCTCATAGTTCTTGAAATATTTGGAACCTGAAATTGCGAGAATTTGAATTGATGCTTATTGATTTGACTTAATATGATTGAAATTTGTCTATAAAATGGAGAATATTATATAATTTTGAAGGGGAATTTTGGGAAGTAATTGAAAAATTCTAAGAAGTAACCCACACTCCAAACTATGATACGTAGGTTGAACATACGAAGTGTAGGTTGGCCTCATAGTAATCAGACCTGAAGGCCTAAAATTTTAGAGGCTTTATCCGATTTCCATGTTCCAACCACAAGACATAGGTACAACCTACAACTCATAGGTTTATTCATACGTAGCCCTTAAGTTAGAATATCTATTTCCTTTTCTTTTCATATTCCACTATTGTAATTCAATCATTGATAACTCTTTCTATCGGTACTATAGAACCCAAAGATACACCAAAGAATGGCGTGCAATCCATATTGAGAGACATGTCTCTCGAATGAAGTGGATCTATGAAGGAGTACCTCATTGATAGCGCGCCCTTGGCTTTGCTCCACACCGGACTAGGGGCCAGCTTCTAAGAGGGGTAGTAACTAGGGCTGCCATTTATTTAGGCTCTCAACCTATACAACCCTTGGAATTTAGGCTAATGATGTCATTTGGACTGGACCTAAGATAAAGTCAGCCCGTATATCACCACCATACTCTTATGTCCCTTTAGTCTAATGATGAAGAAGATGAATCTAGTTCCAGTATCTATGAGGAGGTTGAATCTAGTTCCAGTATCGATGAGGAGGTTGAATCTAGTTCTAGTATGGATAAGGAGGATTCATCTATCCAATAGTCTAAGAAAGGGAAGCAGTTTGCTTCAGGTATTAGTGATTGAGACATAGATTAACCCCATCTAATAAGGGTGCTGAGATAGTATAGGTCACCGAGGATACATATGCTTCAGCTACAAATGCTCAGGAGTCAACACATATCTTTGCCATACTAGTTGCTCAGTCTATTCAGTAATGGCATGTGGTAGATATGTAGAGCATCTATGATAGAGACATTTCTATTACAGAGTAGTATAGACTGCAGAGGACAATATTTAAGGAGCCTCGTATTGCGCTGACTACTTTGGCAGGTGTTCCAAACCTAAAGGCTACCTTTAATAGTTATGGGCTTGGTTGGATGGGCGAGCCTTTAGGATCGTACTACTTCATGTTGTTTGAGAGTTGGATGTATCCTATTCCATATCTATGTATTTTATCACTCCAACAAAGGGGAGAGCATAAGACTATCCTCACTAATTTATACACTAGTCAGAGGGGTTAGAGTTGACTTATTAAAGGAGAACATTCGCAGATTTTTGTTCGTTCAGAGTTTTTAGGGACAACTATTACAAGAGAGTTGGATTATAGATTGTGGATTGTAAGGAGTAGGAGGACTATGTTATATCCTAATCAAATAGAGAAGAGGAGAGATTTAGCAAGATGGGTAGCTCTTTAAATCGTTGTGTTTGGTTTTGATACCCCTTAGGTTGGGGGAAGAAAGAGATACAGAAATCCTCACCGCGCTTTACAGAAAATTTTTGGTGGACCATTGTAAGGCATAAGTTGAGTATGATAGTTACGAATAATGTAATCACATAGGATTGGGATATTTTTGTTGCCATCCTCATGGTTGGCTATGACATATATTTTGCCAGATAAATTCGACATGAGATTCACGAGAGGTCATTTTGTGAGTTCAACACTATCCCCCTTACATGATATAAAGACTTTATAATGTGGAGTGTAGTGATACCAAAGGTTGATCTTAGGGCGAAGGCTACCCACCCAACTGATATTGGGTTGATTAGAAATGATGCCAGCCCTATTGCATAATATAGGGCACAATCTTCTATATCTTCAGGCATAACCCAATTTGAGGGTATTCTGTGTTAGCTAAGATTATTGATAGGCTAATCTAGGGTGGAAATGTTGATACAGGTAGCCAGTGGGTAGAGCCTTCTTCTACACCAGCCAGTGAGAGAGCTATGGGAACTTGATCCCTAGCTTCTACTTCTATGTTTCCCCTTTGCCCATTAGTTCTAAGTATGGTGATAGTGTCATGGGATTTCTTATAATCGGTGGTGGATAGAAAACAGGAGTTGATTAAGGAAAAAACATATATCGATGCCCAGTTGGCCACATTATTTGGTCAGATCTGGCCTTGAGTGTAGACTACATTAGAGGTATCAAAGGCACAAGTAGAGTCAAGGATGATGTCCACTATAGAGAGATTTACTAGAGATCTACATGTATGGATTGATAGCTTTGAGGCATGGTTAGTAGAATGACTATGTGAGGCTTAGGTTCCTGACTTATCAAGCTCATGCGAGGAGGTAGCTACTTTAATATTGGAGGTATGCGTGTTAACTGAGTGTCATGTTACTATTATCCCTTAGTCATACCTATATTTACATAGCTGCTTCCCACACCACCACTGCTGATATTTGATTTATTTACTGAGGATTATAAGGCCTATAATATTAGGTCCAAGTAAGGATAAGAGTATACCGAGCAGAGTGATAGATCAGATGAGTTTAGGTGGGCCTTGAAGAAGGGCCACCATAAAGTCTATGATTTAGCTAGATATTGATGAGTAGAAGTGTGCCTAACTTACATTGGGTGCCTCTTCTAGTCGATCACAACCACCTCTTTATACAACTCTCAACCGGTTGCTTGATGCCCCAACTAGTGGCGAGCCTATATCTGATGCCTAGAGCATCCCACATATGTCCTTACACCCATATATTTTTTATTTTCTAACATGCACTCAGGATAATGCATCAACTTAACGTTAGTGATAAGGGATCACCAATCTCCCAAGGTTCTTATTGCCATGTCTCTTCTCCCTTGGGTGTACTATCATAGTAGAGCCAACATGTTCAGGTATTGTGCTGTGTTCGTGATAAATGTTATGTGTTGTTTTGTTTAATTAGAAAAAACAAAAGGTACCTAAGCGCAGTCAAAATGTTTTGTGTTTTTATGTGTGTGAAAAATATGCTGCCCCTCCTAAAAGTTTTTGTGAACTGTGTGTAGTGAATATATATGTGTCCATTATTGAATCTTGTTATGGCAGTAGTATTAGGGAAAAAATAATCGCAGCTTGGAATTACATGAATCGGTCGGTAGTAGTTGATAATGTAACCCTGTACCATTTGTGTATGAGGTATTTATCTAGTTCACTTTGTGTATCTAATTTAGAACTTTTTGGGTTAGTCTTACATAGGTTATAGGATAGTTGGTTGGAACCTAATCATAGGCCATGTTTCAATAAGTCTATTGATATCAACCAAAGCTACGCCTCTAAATAAGGTTAAAGTGGTCGAAGCAAAATAGTAACCTAACAAAGTTGGGGTCGGGTCCCAAGGGAATACGTGGAATTATATCTATTATTTTCTGCAATCAACAGGTAGTACTAAAATTAAATTGTGGGTTTGTAGGATTAAATAGTAATCAAACTAAAAAGCTATGGTTGTAAACAGTCAAAAACTAATACTAGGCTTGTGTTCCCGGTGGATTCTAACACAGTAGGCTTCTTGTTAGACCGTAAAGGGGTTGAACCATACTATGAGGGACCATGTCCCTTAGATTAAGACATAGGCAATAAAAATGTAAAGCACTAAAAACTAAAACCTTGTAGGAAAGTAAAGAAAATAGTAATTTAACGTGGAAACCTCCTTGCTCAAGGGAGAAAAATCATGTCTTGCCCTCGCAAGCGCTCAACAATCCACTATAATCAAACTCCTGATTACAAACTCAATTAAACCTAACTCCAGGCTCAACTAGTTTGTAACAACTATATTACAAACATACCTTGACAACTCTGCTGAGAATTCACCTCGATATTGATTAACTCTAACCAATATCAAACTCAGGTAACTCTACCTAAGCACACTCAAGAACAAAAAGAAGGAATTAATCTGAGCAATATTGGAAAGTTGAGTTTTTGCCTATTTCCCTTTCCTCTATTCTGATTTGTAAAATCGCACCAATTGAGAAGAATTTCTTTTCTTTTATAGTGGAATAGTGGTTAGGGTAGAAATCTAATTGGTCCAGGGGTCATGATGGGTAAAAGGTCACCTGCGTAGTTTGTTACAATAGAAGGCAAAATGTGCACGACAATACAGGGACCTAGTCCCTTGTTGTCAACTGCTCACCATAAAGAAAAGATATAACAATTTGAATACCTAAGGACCTGGCCCCTTGTTGTTATCTGATCATCATAAAAAAGATACAGGACTTCTCACGCTTAATCTAACTATCAAACTACTGTGTACGTAGAATCTCGTTAGGTATCACCAACTGCCTCTCGACACTATTTAGTGAATTCACTCATCTCCTCTTGTTATCAAAGCATCGCCTTACTAATCTTTACCTTGGACCCCGATTTCAACTATCTCCCCTCGGTCTCAAGTTAATTAGATGTAATTTAATCGTCTTAAGTAGATAATATAGGTAAGCTTATTTTGACAATTAACCCCAAATCACTATTTTGATTTCCTTTTCCCAATCTCTACCTCCCTGTTGGGTTCATAGTGAATACAAGCTAGATCTTAACATTTACAATCGTTAATAAATCAGTACACTCAAAGAAAACCATAATGCATGCAGTACACTATTGGAAATTACCCCTATGTTAATGGTTGAAAAACTGTTGCAATAGATACAGAAACTGTTGACATAGATGTACCATAATGGTTTGGCAAGCGTTGCATATGTGAGTGTTGAGATAGATGTATCACAATGATTTTTACGATGGTTACTACAACTATTGCAATAGATATACGTATTGCAATGGTTTTTTAACCACCTATTGGAATGCTTCATATTGTCTATAGTAATGGTTAAAAGCCATTGCAATAGACTATATTGCAATGACAGGAAAGCGCAGCAATAACTATATTGCAATAATTTTTCAAAATCTACTACAACGGTTTTTCAGTACCTATGGTAACAATTTTTGACACCTATTGCAATAGTTTTTGGATCTTTTACAATATTTTTTTCTACCTATTGCAACTACTTGAAATACCAATTGATAGATTAGATGAAATAGACACCCCTATATTGTAAATTAGTATATATATATATATATACATATAGCAGTTTGAAGACCTAGGGACCTGGTCCCTTATTGTCATCAACTCACCATCAAGATAAGATATTGTAATTTGAAGACCCAGGGACCTAGTCCCTTATTTTCATATGATCATCATCAAAAGAAGATATAGTAATATCCCATATTTGGATGATTAAAAACCAACCACTGACTTTGAGCATCAATTTTGATTCATCATATTTAATTAGAGTGATCACCACTACTGTCAATGAATGTTCCCCCTTTCACTATGCACCTTGCTTCCCCCAATCAATATATCATGCAACTTAAGGACCTGGTCCCTTGCTATTAATTAACATCAAAACCTCAACTCATTCACTATGTTTCAATGTTACCTCTATCAATCTACTTGCATTCAATATTCATTCAGTTTATTGTTCCACCTATCATAATACTCCCCCTATCAATCTACCTTATTCTTCACAATCATTCTCCCTGCTATCAATATGCCATTCAATATATTTTCATTTTAACATTTGTACTTAGTCCCTTCACCCTATCAATAGGCCATTCAACACATCTATATTTCAACATCTGGAATTTGGCCCCTAACATATCATGCAACACATTGCACTTGGTCCCTACCACTTGTATTCAGTATTATATCTTTTGGCATCATTTAAAAGAAATTATAGTAAACCAAGAATAAGATTAGCACAAGTTAGTTAACTCATGGCCACTGGGGAAACACTAATATGAAAAATAACTTTAAAGAAGAAACAGGTGAGATATACAAATAGTGAATTCTTTCATTATTAAGTAAAATCAGTACCAGTGAACCATACCAAAATAACCATAAAACAACTATCTTTAAAATCCATGAAAGAAACAAGAACTTGAAACTGACATAGGTATGACACAGTGACACAATGGTGATTGGACATAGGTAGAAGGGAGGTTTAAGGGAGAATGACTTAATTAACATCTCCATTCTAGAACTCTCTGTAGCATGAGCATTAAGCAATTACTTAGTAAGGGCTTTAACTTTGACATTCAGACCTTGAACCTCCTGAGTGAGTTCTACAACCTTGATCTTGAGCTTAGCATTTTTACTGCAAGTAACTCTATGGCACTAGGTCTCTCTAAGGATAACTTCTTATTTATGATCTTCAAGTGCACAATCTCAGCATCCTTAGCATCTAACATAATCCTTATCTCTTCCATTTCCTTTCTTAGATCTCCTGAGTAGCCAATAGCTCTAACACTTGGGACACGGTTCCCACTTTTCCTTCTATACATTCATTTTCCACTAATGTTGTCAGAATAAACCTTTGTTTGACTGCTACAGGTGTTCCCTTAGTCTTTATCACTCCAAAATGATCGAATACTTTGTTCAAGAAGTACACATACGGCATCCCATGTCTTTCTTCTTTCTCAATGATAACTTTATTAATGTGCTCTATCATAAGAGCGAGCAGACTTATAAGCTAAAAATTGCTTAGACTCTCTATTAAAAATAGGTTAACAGCAGATGTAATGGTCCTTTTCTCTAACCTAGGCAAAAGGACCTTATTAACAATTTCAAACTCTAATTCAAAATCACTTGCCAAAAAAATTTTTTCACCCAAGCTATTGATGTTCCTACTACCTTACAAGTATTTATCATGACCTAGGTTGAGGCTTGTTGTTTTACAACAATCCTCACTCTTATAACAGACACATCTAGTATTTTCCCTAGTGACTCTTCATCCAATTTGATTTGTTTTTCTAGCACTTTGGTAGTCAAGGTTAAACCATCATCTAAGAACTCCATTGTATAATAAATTCTCTTACTTCCTTCTTAAAATCCATGGAAGCTGGTTCCTCCAAGAGGTATAACCATCCCTAGTGTTTGACATATTCAACCATACTAGGTTTTTCATAAATCCAGGGATCAAACACTCTCCCATACAATACTTTCTGTGTTTTGAAAATCTCATTCCTTTTCTCTCTAGACCCAACCTTATTTTCTTCCTTCATTCTTCTTCTTTTGAAATCACTACTTGACTTTTTTTTTCAATAGATTTTCTCTTCTTAGGACCAGGTCCCTCTGAGACTTTCTTATTTTTCACAGCCATATATTTTTGTTTCATTTCTACAGGACTACCTGACTTTGAATGGGAGGACATGGTCCTTCCTGAGAAATGAAGTTCTTGTCTTTTTTCCTTCGTTACCGCAACAACATTAGGATAAATGTTGTCATCTTCACCAACTTATACAACTTTAACATCTGTCCCTCCACTATAGTAACTTTGTTGAGTCTTCTTCTCTTAGTAGTAAAAGACTTGCTAGCCTTCATAGCATCAGCTAACAGCTGTTTTTTAGATCCCTTAGTAGAATAGGATCTAGCAAACATTACTCAAGAATCAATCACTTTCTTTTTGCCTTTACTGCTTCTTTTTTTTTTCATAGGCTACCTCAAATATGGTTCATCCTCATCCTCATTATTTGTAGGTAGCACAATTTCTCTACCCTTTGTCACATTATCCTTTTCACCTACTATTTACTATTCGAAACTAACTAAGGTTTCAATGGAATCATATACAAGCAGAAACAAATTTTTAGCAACCCAGTTTTCACTGCAGGAAACACTAGACCTCTTCTTTGGAATTTCTTCATCACACAATTGGGCAAAGATAATGATTAACTCAGAGAGAGTAGGCGAACCAAGTACACGTTGGATTTCAGAGAGTTTAGTATTGTCAGTTTCTTGATAAATGGGGATTTGAGATTCTTCAGGTAACTTTGATTCTTCTGAGAAAAGAGAAACTTTAGATTGAGGTATTTCTAGTTTAATTGGCGACCAAAACCTAGATTTGGATCCTCTACCAAGGATGACTGAGCAAAAATTTCAATTATTGAGGAAGTTTCGATGAGAACAGACTCAGTTAGGGGTTCTAGACTTTCTAAAGAGGACTCAGTGGGTAAAGTTAACAAATGTTCTTGTTGAGGACTTAAGGAGATGTCTTCTATGATTTTGGGTGTTAAAGGATTAAAAAGTTTGATATGGGATTGTTCTGATTGATTTTTTTTAGAACTTTAGAAACTTTTAGATCTTTAATAGTGGTTAAGAAGGTGGGAATATCTGCCATTTTGAATTAATTTTTTCCAGAGAAATAGAATGGGACCAATTTAAGTTTAGAGATGATGGACGATTGATAAAGATTACTTGAGATAATGTGGAAGAGAATAAAAAGAGATGAATTTAATTTTGCATTTTTGTGATGTAACTGTTGTCATTAAGAGGTGTCCTTTTGAACGAATTGATATGACTTGTTCTAATAGGTGCGACACTTCACCTAGCTAAGAATTGACGGCTTTTACATAGAGAATAAAGATGCACAACTTTTTCTTGATAGAATTTTATGATTATTAAAGCCTATTATTTTGGTAGTAACCTTGAAAGATGGGACCAGGTCCCTCTCTTTCTTTAGAGAATCCTCAAATTTGTATAAGTCACACCTATCCTCTTCTAAATTTGTTCCCATGGGTGTATACCTGCAAAGTTATGGTACTGAGTCAGTCCAAAATGTACCTACTTTACCAAGGATACCTATCTCCTGATAATAGCTATTTTTTGGAAGAAAATTGATTCATTTAGTAGGTCTGGTTAATTTTATCAATTCCAACCTCAACTTATTTGCTTCAGTACCACTTTATTCCAAATTTTATTTTTCCAATAGGTCTAGGGACCAGGTCCTAGACATAACATCCTATCAATTCTGCTGAAATCCCTCCTTCATTACTTTTAATCCATCCGCTTTTAGTATTTTTGAGCTTACTTTGGGACGAGAATGTAGAGAAAACCATGAAATTTTTTACTTCAGCTCTTGTTTGGACTATAGTCTCCAAAGGTGAAGTTAGAACATCAAGGGGGTGAGAATATTTGTGCCCCCAATTTGACCTTCTGATATAACTTTTACTAGGACCTGATCCCTAAAAATTTTGACTTGACCCTTGTTGTTGTTCTTCAACTAGAGCTGGATTTTGTGACTAGAATCTTTGATCACCATTACTTTTATCATTCCCTTCTGCATTAATTTGTCCTTGACCATATTTTCATCAATATCATCTGTTAGAACAAAAATGAGTTCTTCAATGTCAGAATCTTCCTCATCAACTTGATTCACCAGCTTTCTTGACTCATCAAAGATCATATTAACACTTTTTTCAACATACAGAGTTCCTTTTTTATTGAAAACTCTGTATGCTTTGCTTAATGAGGTCTAGCCTACAAATACAACTTTATTTAAGCTTGCTGGGCAAAAATAACCTGAGCTTCATATATTTCATCCTTTGTACTCTAGAACATTTTCTAGGTACTCCCGAAGAAGTCGTCCACAATGACAAACAGATACTTCTTTTCTCCTCTACTTTGGACTTGTCTAGAAATTTCAGCTTTGGTATTCCATGGACCAGGTCTCTTGAAATCAACTTGTTCAGTAAAGAGGATTTTATATGTACCATCATATTTTTGATCTTTTGGACTTTGGGAATAACCCTTCTAGACTTCAAGCTTCACACAGTACCTCGATCAGATGAGAATTTAACCTGATTGCCTTTTCCTAATGAGACACCTCCAACTTGAAGTGTCTTGAGAGAGAGAATACAGTCAAACCTTCTAGTCATATTCTTTGAACATTTACTATCAATGAACTAGTTCTTTCTACAATCCCTTCCTACTACCTCCAAACAAAGTTATTTATTAGATTTGGGAACCACTTGAGTTTGAGTGTGATTAAGTCATTCTTAGCCCATCTAGTTAATGAGAGCTTCTTTATATTTTTCAAATATTTGTAACCCTTAGGATAGGTATTCCTTGCTGGATAAATCTAGCAATGTTCATTCTAGCTCTAATCCAACTTTGATAGTTTTCCTTCATGTAACCATCTCTTCCACAATGAGTGCATAGAGGTTTGTGGACTTTGTATCTGACATCTTGATCAACCTTACCTTGAGAGCTAAGAGATTGAGTTTTGTACTAATACCCAAGGCCCTTACCACTACTAACACCTTGACTAGTTAAAGTAGAAAAGAAATGTAAGGATATGGTCCATTATAGATATTTATTAAGTTCTTCCCTCAAACTATCCAAGTCCCTTTCTAACCTTTTATTCTTATAAAGTGCAGTTATGATATGATTTTTAGTCAATTATTTTTTAAGCTCAATTTGAAGCTCTGAGGCTTATTTCTTCCCTTTACCATCAGAATTATCTACTTTCTCTAATTGACTCACCAAACTCAAATTTTAGATTCTTACTTAGCAACTTGTTCCTCAATTTTAGATATCTGGAGAGTTAAAGCAATTAATTCAAGCTCCTGATCTTCTACTTTCTCTTCCAGAGCATTTTTCTTTCCTTTATAATCAATATCATTTACTTTCTCCAATTGACTAACTAGACTCAGATTATTAGATTTTAACTTAGTTACATGTTCCTTAGTTTTAGATATTTGTAGAGTTAAAGCAATTAATTCAAGCTCCTAATTCTCTACTTTCTCTTCTAGAGTATTTTTCTCAGCAACCAGTTCACACGTAGACTCTATCAACACATTAGCAAACTTTTTTATCTTTCTAGTAGAGTAGTTTTCAAAGTTCTTTAATGTCAGAAAGAGTTGCCTAATTTTTTTTCTTATTTTCAGTGTTTGCCATGAGAACAAACATGGAATCAAAAGTCACTTTCTCATTCTCCACTGCGAGAATGGACACATCTTCATGCTTCCTATGTTTCTCAGATTAACTAGAAGAATCCACCCAGATAGCTAAGGCCTATTTAATTGCAAAATCATTTGCAACCTTTCTTCTTGATTTTATAGGGATCTGGTCCGTATTTTTTCCTTTGTCACCTCCAGTCTTGAGATATTCCCGATAATATATTTTGTGCACTGGATAGTCCTTAATAACATGCTCCAGACTTTGATATTTGTGACAAACTTCAATAGGTCCTCCATTTTTTCTACTTCTTCCTCTTCTTTGGAATTAACTACTTTTCTTCATAGTTGTAACTATACGTTTTGCCAATTTGGAAACATAAATGTCTTCTTCATTTGAATCAGACTTTGTAGACTTCAAAGATAGAGATTTTTCTCTTTTTACTTCCTTCTTGTCTTGTCCTTGCTACTTCATAAGCTCATGAGTCTTCAAATTACCAATAAGTTCATCCATTGTGAGAGTTTTCAGGTGAGCCTTAGTAATATCATCCACATTTCTTTCTTAGGATTTAGGAAGAACCCCTAGAACTTTTCTTACCTATTTGTACAAAGGAATAACTTCTCCTAAGAAATGCAACTTATTGGTGATTGAAGAGAATTTGGTAAGCAATTCTTGAATTGTCTCTCCTTTCTTCATATAAAAAGTTTCACACTGAGTAGTCAACATGTCAACTTTTGAATCCTTCACATCAATTGTTCCTTTTTGAGCTGTCTTCAAGCAATCTCAAATTTCTTTCACATTTTTACAGGCAAAAATCATGTTGTATTCATCAAGCCCTATACCACAAACAAGCAGTTTTTTGGCCTTGAAATTCTTCTCAAATTTCCTTTTATCTTCATCATTATATTATTTCCTACTTTTAACAACCATTATAGTTATGTATCTTTTTTGACCTCTCATAGTGGTACATAAGGGCCATCAAGTATTACATCCATCAACTGACTATCCTCATCCATAATAAAGCCATACACCTTTGTTTTCCACCATCCATAGTACTGCCCATTAAATATAGCTGGTCTAGTAGTAGATTGCCCTTCTTCCTGATTAAGTGGAGAAACCATAATAACCAAATCACTATAGGTGTGAACCTTTTAGAGTTTTATGGATCTGATACCAATTATTGGGAAATAAGGGGTTCCACCACACTATGAGGGACTAGGTCCCTCAGAGTTAAACATAGGCAATAAAATAGTAAAGCACTTAGAAACTAAAACCTTGCAGGAAATTAAAGAACACAGTAATTTAACGTGGAAACCACCTTGCTCAAGGGGGAAAACCGTGTCTTGCCCTCATAAGCACTCAAAAATCCACTATAATCAAACTCTTAATTACAGACACTATTTGAAAATCAGCCTGGGCTCAGCTAGTGTAATGCCCCAAATCTGGTACCCAAAATTCTACACGATGCTCAAGACCCTGAAGGACAACAAGATAACCCATGACTAATATATGTACCTATATACTACATAAAATACTTTATAATGTGAAAATATGAAATATAAGGCCATAAGGTTAAATACTGAACATGATTTGAATGATATAACAAATGTGTGGGGTAATAAAATACCTAAAACAAAACTGAACATACTGAAATCTGAACTATGATAGTCTAGAAATCCTCTAACTGACTGAACTGTCTGAGTAAGGAGTTAATGGGACATGTCCCCAACTAAATCCAACTAATAAACTAATAAATGAGATTATAGGGAAATAATCATGTCCTCAAAAGATGAGGACTCACTTCAAACTCTGTTTGTGGATATCTAGAATCTACTATTGCTCTGGGGCTCGTGTCTCTGAACCTATGGTATAAGACACCATAGCATAAATGCATTAGTACTTTGAATGTACTGGTATGCAGGTGAGGTAGGCTGAATGCATAGGGTTCATATGCATGAACAATAATATAACTGACTAACTATCATGAGCTTGATAATACTTGTATAAGACATAACAACTGACACTAATACTGTGATAACATGATTACTCAATCTGAGTATAACTGATAACATGAGTTACTATATCTGGCAGTCCTGAATCTGACAAAACTAGCTGAGTTCCACACTATATATGAGTTGACTGTATCTGATAGTCTTATATTCTAAAGAACTATCTGAGTTCTTTTACTGAGACTGATACTCAGACTGTGGGAGGTAGTCATCTAATCAACATGCCCCAAATGATGCATTATAGCTGAATTGGGGTCCAATCTGTGCCCTGATTATAAGGGTGTCAATACCGCACCACTGGTAAGGACAACATATGAGTGACCCTAATATAATAGGCAACTCTAATGAGAATGGTGGAAGCCCTCATATAGCAGGTCAAGCCACCTTATCTACCCTCATATGGTAGGCTATGATGTCTCAACCTATGCTAGCTACATAGTTTTGGAACACAAAGATTGCTTCTAAGAATCACACCCTCATATAACAGGTGAGTTCCCACACTTTGATTCTCTCGGTGCTAATTTCTTCTCCTATATTAATTGACACTGAACATGATTTATTGAACTGAACATGGACTGAGTTACTGACTTTCGTTCACTGACGGAATACTACTGACATCTGACAACTGACTGAGTTCATGAGATCATGGATATTCCTGTGTCATAAGATTTTCTGAAGTCTAAGGATCATAGCTTGACTGAGAGTATTGTGGAAACATGTCATGGCTCTAGGTACACAACTAATATATCGGGTACAAGTACCCCAGGACTCAATGGAAAGAAACTGACCAAGCATAACTTACTTGAACATATAACTAACATCATAATCCATAATACATTTATAGAAGCATTCTATCAAAACATGTGATAGGCACAACTTGTAAATACATGGGGATTTCATGGTATCATGATAGTTAGGCACTTTTCCTTTACCTAGGCATTTAATCAAACATATTGTAGACATGGTACATGTAAACATCATTGTACGATAATTAAACAGCATGGTTCAATTCTAATTTAATTATTCAAGGGTTTAGTCATAGGTTTGCATGAATCTATACCCATAATAATTTAACCCACATAGAATTTATCACCCAATATGGAGTAGAATTCAATTTATCATTAACCACATGAATAAGAGCATCCCAATCATGAAATTCATAAGAAAATCCATAAACTTGAATTTAGAAAAGGGATTCTTGGGCTTCATGGATGAAAGAAGTCCATAAATGAACACTATTCATACCTTAGTTCGTGATTTTGTGAGGATTGACGGAGGAAATTCTTGATTCTGAATATTCTATAAAAAGCCCTAGGTTGTTCTTGAGAGGTTTTTGAGAGAAGAAAGTGTATTTTAGGTGAAAAGTGGTTGAATTATATGTTAAAGGGCTTAAATAGGGGTAGGAAATTGACCTTTTTAACCCTTGGATGCGTCTTTTAAAATTGTAAAAATTTCTCAAACTGAAACCCTAGCGCGACGTGGTGCTATAGCGCCGTGTCACTGAAATTTGACAATTGGGAAACTGAGGGATAGCGCGATGCAGAGTCATCGCGTTGCCCCTTCTTTTGTGAACTGGAACTTTGGTACGACGGGGATGAAATTGCATTGAGATACTAGAAAAGGACAATTGCCATTTTAGCTTGTGGCGTGGAGCGCCACTAACTAATATGGCACTATTTTACGATGGGAACTTGAAATAGTCGCAACTTCTAACCTAGTTATCGGATTTGGGCGAATCTTATATCGATGGAAATTTTATTGAATTCACCACATGAAAAAAAGTGAAAATCTTGAAAATTCCTCATGGAATAACCATAATTCAATTTAGAAAGTAATACTAGATATTCTTGAGATGAAATTAGCTAAGAAAAAGTATGGGGTATTATAATATCTCTCCCTTGAGAGAATTCGTCCTCGAATGAGACTGACTGAGAGGGTAGAAAAAACAACTGACGTACATACTAAACATGAATAACTGGAACATGATCTCATGACTAACAAGCTGAACATATAATATTGAACATGCATATCTGATGCATGTGTAACTGATTCATGAATGCATAACTGAGTGTTCTGATGAACTATGTTTCTCACAATGAGAATGCATGTCTGATGCATGATTATCTAACTGAGCTGATGCATGACTGAATATGCAATGGTACTTGATACCAAGTTTAATAAAGGGAACATGAGCTTGAAACTGTATACAAAGTTTGTTATAAACACTGAACATGAAACTGAGTAAGCTTAAGGAGAATTGTTACCTTGAGCTTATTCTGAGTTGGTGAAGAAGATGTGAGGATACTTGGTACGCATGTTTTCCTCTACTTCCCAAGTAGCTTCCTCGATGGACTGATTTCTCAAAAGAACCTTAACTAGAGGGACTTCTTTGTTCCTCAATATACGATTCTGATAGTCTAAGATTTTGACTAGAATCTCTTCATAAGAGAGAGTGTTCTGAATATCAATGCTTAGAATAAGGACTACAACTTATGGGTTACCTATGCACTTCTTGAGCAAAGAGACATGAAGGACTGGATGAACTGAGGCTAGATCTGAAGGCAATTCAAGCTCATAGGCTACCTCGCTAAAGCGACTAAGAATTTTGAAGGGATCAACATATGAGGGACTGAGCTTTCCCTTCTTGTCGAATCTATTCACTCCCTTCATGGGAGATATTTTTAGATGGACATGATCACCAATTTCAAACTCGAGATCTTTTCTACTAACATCTGCATAAGACTTCTGTTGGCTCTAAGCATCCTGGAGTCTTTCTCTAATCAACTGGACTTTTTATTAGGCGTCGAATACCAAGTAAGGACCTATGATTAAGGCCTTACTAACTTCGAACTAACCAATTAGAGATCTACATCATCTACTATAGAGTGCTTCGAATGGATCTATTTAAATACCTGAATGATAGCTATTATTATATGCAAACTCAATCAAAGGTAAGTGGTAATCCCAACTTATTGAAATAGATTACACAAGCCCTTAGCATATCTTCTAAAGCTTGAATGGTCCTTTCTGCTTGACCATCTGTCTGAGGACGAAAGGCTGTACTGAGATGAACTTGGGTACCAATACCCTTTTGGAATGCTTTCCAAAAATGAGAGATTAAGTGGGTACCATTGTCTGAGATAATGGACAATGAAACACCGTGCAATCTAACCAACTCCTTGATGTAAAGTTTAGCGTAATCCTCGGCTGAATAAGAGGTATGGACAGGAAGGAAATGGGTTGATTTGGTCATTTTGTCTATAATGACCTAGACTAATCATGCTGATGACGAGTTTGAGGCAAACCCGTAATGAACTCCATGTTCACAAATTTCCACTTCCAAGTAGGAATACTGAACTCCTACATGGACCCACTAGGCTTCTAATGCTCTATCTTAACCTCCTGACATGTAAAGCAATTAGCCACAAACTTTGCAACATCTCTCTTCATCCCACTCCACCAATAGACTTCCTGGAAGTCACGATATATCTTTGTGGACCCTGGATCAATAGAGTAGCGTGTACCATGTGCTTCTGCAAGAATTTGCTGTCTTAAGTCATCTACGCTTGGAACACAGAGACGACTCTGACAACGCAAAACACCATCTCCTCCTTGGGAGAAAACCTCTACTTTCTGATCCTGAACTGTCTCTTTCAACTTGACAATGTTGGGATCCCTATCTTGCTTTTGTTTCACCTCGGAAACAAGAGATTATTCTGAACTACTCTAAACCCATATATAACCCTCTTCTCTATCGAATAAGCGAATGCCTAGTCTGGCAAGCTGACGTACTTCCTGAGCTAGCTTCTTCTTACTGTCATCCAGATGAGCAACACTACCCATAGGCAGTGTACTGAGAGCATCGGCCATAACATTGTCCTTGACGAAATCTTTCAAGAGCTCTAACCACCTTCTCTTACGAAGATTGAGATCTTTGTGAAAAAGACATATTAATGATTTTTATGATCAGTGAACACATCTACATGAACATCGTATAGATAATTCCTCCAAATCTTTAAGGAAATGACTATGGCTGCTAACTCAAGATCATGAGTAGGATTATTCTTCTCATGGGGCTTAAGTTGTCTGGAGGCGTAGGATATGACCTTACCATACTGTATGAGGACACAACCCAAACCTACTCTGGATGCATCAAAATACACTACGAACCTATTTGGGCAATCTGGAAGAGCTAATACAGGAGCTGAGGTAAGTCGAGACTTCAACTCTTGAAAACTCTTCTCGCAAGGATCTGACCACTAAAATTTGAGTTTCATTTGATTCAATCTGGACATAGGGGATGCAATAGAAGAAAATGCCTCAATAAACCATCTGTAATAGCCGACCAAACCTAAGAAACTCCTGATATATGATGGAGAGACAGGGCGAGGCCAGTTTTTTACTGTTTTTGTCTTTTGAGGATCCACTCTAATGCATCACCGAAAATGATATGACCAAGGAATGCTACTAACCTTAGCAAAAATTTGCACTTACTAAATTTGATAAATAGCTGATGATCTCTAGGAGTCTGAAGTACTATTCTGAAATAGTCTACATGATCACGCTCACTGCGGGAATAGACCAGAATATCATCTATAAAGACTACGACGAACATGTCCAAGTACTGTTTGAACACGTGGTTCATCAAGTCCATGAAAGCGACTGGGGCATTGGTAAAACCAAATTACATGACTAGAAATTTGAAGTGACCATATCAAGTTTGGAAAGATATTTTTGGAATGTCACATTCCCTAACTCTGAGTTAATGATAGCTGGATCTGAGATCTATCTTAGATAAATAACTGGCACCCTGAAGTTGGTCAAAAAAGTCATCGATTCTGGGAAGAGGATACTTGTTCTTGACCAGGACCTTATTGAGCTGACGATAATCAATACACATTCTGAGAGAACCACTTTTCTTGCACACGAATAAGAGTGGTGCGGCCTAATGATTCCCTTCTATAGGAGATCCTTCAATTGTTCTTTTAGTTCTTTGAGTTCTGCTGGTGTTATTGTGTATGGAAAAATAGATATAGGGTGAGTATCTGAAAAAAGATCAATATCGAATTCTATTTCCCGTTTAGGAGGAATTCCTGGAAGGTCTTCGGGAAGGACATCTGAATATTCATTTACAACTGGAACGGATTCAAAACTGGGAGTTTTGGAACTGGAATCCTTAATATGAACAAGATGATAGACACATCTCTTAGATATCATTTTCCATGCCCAAAGGTAGGAAATAAGCTAACCTCTGAACGCTTAAGTACTACTTCTCCACTCAAGGATGGGTTCATTTGGGAACTGAAAATGGACTCTTTTGTTTCTACAATCAATTGTGGTATAGCAATAATGAAGCCAATCCATACCGAGAATGACATCAAAATCAGTCAACTCTAATTCGACTAAGTCTGCTGAAGTGACTTTCTAAGATATCATAACCGAGCAGTTCCTGTATACCCACTAGGCTTTGATGGTTTTACCCACTAGGGTAGAGACTAAAAAGGGCTCTTCTAGAATTATTGGACTGACTCTGAAATCAACTGCTATATAAGGAGTGACAAAGGACAAAGAAACTCCTAGATCTATCAAAGCATTAATATGCATATGAAAGATCTGTAATGTATCGGCAACCACATCAGCAGAATTTTCCCAATCTTGTCGGGACTAAGAGCATAGAGACTATTTGGGATTTGCCCACTAGTAGCACTGGAGGTGGCACCCTACTGATTTGGGCAACCAAATTGAGCTGAGAAACGATTCTGTTGACCCTGAGGACCTGGCTGAGGACAATCTTTGACTCTGTGTCCTGGCTTGCCACATCCGAAGCAAATACCACTACCTGCTGTACAAATACCTTGATGGTGCTTACCCCAAGTCTAGGAAAGAGGATAGGTACAGGCAATGCTAACACTTCCCTGGGACTTAGAGGGCGCTCTGGGTTTATTACCCTCTCTGAATTTAGGAACTAGAGCATTGGCTATAGAACGAGCTGGAACTGATGATTTAGGACGAAACTGAGAACGGTTTCCTTCTTCTGACTTAGGCTAAGTGAAGTTGAAACTACCTATCTTTACTCTTTTATTCTGCTTCTCTCTCATCTTAATCCTTTGCTCCTCTATATGCTAAGCATGAGTCATAAGCCTAGATAAAGTCATGTCATGATTCAGCATGTCGGATCTACACTCATTAACCACACTATCATTGACCCTTGAAATGAACTTACTCATCCTTGCCCTGCTATCTGGAACCACATAAGGGACATATCTGGCTAATTGAGCAAACTTAAGAGAATACTCTTTCACAGTCATATTGCCCTACCTGGGGTTGAAGAATTCTAGCATCTTATCATCTCTAAGCTCTAGGGGAAAGAATCTATCAAGAAATGCTGAAGCAAAATCCTCCCACTCAAATTGCCCTACATCGTCTGCCCTCTCTGACTTCCATTGCTTGAACCAAGTATAAGCCACATCCTGTAATTGATATGCATCTAGCTCAGTACTCCCAACAGTAGTCACCCCTAAGATGTCTATCACCTTCTGCACCTTCATTCGAGTGAAATCCTAAATTTTGGTTGCAGCTAAATTGGCCACTGGATTGGCCAGAATAACAGCTGGTCATTCATTCTGAGAATCAACTAAGTTAGCAAGAGTAGTGAATGCATCTCAGAACTCCGCATGAGAAATATATTCTCCTAAAGGTTCTACGGGCTGAAGGGCTGGCTAATTTCCGTTTCTTCTTTTAGGAGGCATATTCTGTGTAAAAAAAAGAGAACTAGATTATACTAAGAAATTGACTTGAGATTATGCTCACTGGCATGACTGAATACTGAAAGAGGGAAAATTGATCCTAAAACATCTTATAGCCTCTTGTACATAAATGTGCTGCACAACACACCTATGTACAAGACTCTAATAGATGCGGCTTTCAGACTTCCAAGGACTCTATTAAACTTTAGGCTCTGATACCATGTTTGTAACGCCCCAAATCTGGTACCCAGAACTCTACACAGTGTTCATGACCCCGAAGGACCACAAGCTAACACATGACTAATATACGTACATGTATACTGCATAAAATACTCTATAATGCAGAAACATGGACTACAAGGCCATAAGGTTCAATACTGAACATGATCTGAATGACATAACAGTTGTATGGGTAATAGAATACCCAAAACAAAACTGAACATACTAAAGTCTGAAACATGATGTCTAGAAAGCCTCTAACTGACTGAACTGTTTGAGTAAGGAGTTGATGGGACATGTCCCCAACTAACTCGAACTAATAAACTGAATAATGATATAATAGGGAAATAATTATGTCCTCAAAAAATAAGGACTCACTTCTAACTCTGTCTGCGGATAGCTGGAATCTACTATTGCTCTAGAACTCGTGTCTCAAAACCTATGGTATAAGACACCATAGCGCAAATACATCATTACTTTGAATATACTGATATGCATGTGAGGTAGGATGAATGCATGGGGTTCATATTCATGAATAACAATAACAACTGACTATCATGAGCGTGAGAATGCATGCATCAGAACTAACAACTGACACTAATACTGTCATAACATGATTACTGAATCTGAGTATAACTGATAACATGAGTTACTGTACCTGACAGTCCTGAATCTGATGGATCTAGCTGAGTTCCATACTATATTTGAGTTGACTATATCTGAGAGTCCTGAATTATGAAGAACTATATGAGTTCTTTTACTGACACTGATACTGAGACTGTGGGAGGTAGTTATCTAACCGATATGCCCTCAATAACGCATTATAGCTGAATTGGGGTCCAATCTGTGCCCTGATTGTAAGGGTCTCGATACTGCGCCACTAGTAAGGACAACATGTGAGTGAAACTAATTAATAGGTAACCCTAATCAAAATGATGGGAACCCTCATATAATAGGTTAAGCCACCTTATCTACCCTCATATAGTAGGCTATGATGTCTCAACCTATGCTGGCTATATAGTTCTGGAATGCAAAAATTGCTTCTAAGAATCACACCCTCATATAATAGGTGAGCTCCCACCCTTTGGTTTGCTCTGTGCTAATTTCCACTCCCATTTGAATACACACTGAACATGATTTACTAAACTGAACATGGACTGAGTTACTGACTTCCGTTGACTGATGGAATACTACTGACATTTGACAACTGACTGAGTTGATGAGAACATGAAGATTTCCTGAGTCATAAGTCTGTCTGAAGTCTAAGGATCATAGCTTGACTGAGAGTATCATGGAAACATGTCATGTATCTAGGCACACAGCTAATATTTTGGGTACAAGTACCCTAAGGATTCGATGGAAGGAAACTAACCAAGCATAACTTACTTGAACATATAACTAGCATCATAATCCATAATACATTTATAGAAGCATTCCATCAAAACATGTGATAGGCATAACTTGTACATACATGGGGATTTCATGGTATAATGCTAGTTAGGCACTTTTGCTTCATCTAGGCATTTAATCAAACATATTGTAAACATGGTACATTTAAACGTTATTGTACAATAATTAAACATCATGTTTCAATTCTACTTTCATCATTCAAGGGTTTAGTCATAGGTTTGAATGAATCTATATCTATAATAATTTGACCCACATAGAATTTATCAACCAACATGGAGTAGAATTCAATTTCTCACTATCCACATGAATAATAGCAGCCCAATCATGAAATTCATAAGAAAATCCATAAACATGAATTTAGAAAAGGGATTCTTAAGCTTTATGGACGAAAGGAGTCAATGAATGAACACTATGCATACCTTAGTTCATGATTTTGTGAGGATTGACAAAGGAAATTCTTGATTCTGAATTTTTTATGAAAAGCCCTAGGTTGTTCTTGAGAGGTTTTTGAGAGAAGAGAGTGTATTTTGGGTGAAAAGTCGTTGAATCATGTGTTAAAGGGCTTAAATAGGGGTAGGAAATTGACCCTTTTAAATTTTGGATGCGTCTTTTAAAATTGTAAAAATTTCCCAAACTGGACCCCTGGCGCGACGCGGCGCTATTGTGCTCTGTCACTGGAATTTGACAATTGGGAAACTGAGGGATGGCGCGACGTTGAGCCATCGTGTTGCCCCTTCTTTTACAATGTGGAGCCCTCGCATTGCCCCTTCTTTTACAACTTGGAACTTTGGCGCGACTTGGAGGAAATCACGTTGAGACACTAGAAAAGGACAATTGCCATTTTATATTGTGGCTCGATGCTCCACTGACCAATATGGCATTGTTTTACGATGGGAACTTGAAATAGTCGTAACTTCAGACCCGGTTATCGGATTTGGGCGAATCTTATATCAATGGAAAGCTTATTTAATTCCCCACATGAAAAAAAGTAAAAATCTTTAAAATTCCTCATGGAATAACCATCATTCAATTTACAAGCTAATACTAGACATTCTTGAGATGAAATTAGCTAGGTAAAACTATGGGGTATTACAGCTAGTTTGTAACAACTCTATTAAAAACTTACCTTGACAACTCTACCGAGAATTCACCTTGATATTAATAAAATCTAACCAATATCAAACTCAGGTAAATCTACCTATGCACTCTCAAGAACACAAAGCAGACATTACTCTTGTAGCATGAGTAATTCGGTTACAAACCAAGACTTGACTCAAGAACACTCTCTCTTTCAGTACATAAAGAAGTTAAGAACTTGAGAAATATTGAAAAGTTGAGTTTTTTGAGAAACATTTTTTTCCTTTTATAGTGGAATGGTGTTTAGGGTTGAAATTTAATTGGGGCAGGTGTCCTGATGGGTACAAGCTCACCTGTGCAGTTTGTTACACTGGAAGACAAAATTGCACATGACAGTGACAACTATACTGGATTTATGAAGACCCAGGGACCTGGTCCATTGTTGTCAGCTGTTCACCATAAAGAAAATATATAACAATTCAAACACCCAGGACCTGGACCCTTATTGTCAGCTGATCATCATCAAAACAAGATACAAAACTTCTCGTTCTTAATCCAACTATCAAACTACTGCGCATGTGAAATCTCGTAAGTTAGGTATGACTAACTGCCTATCGACACTATTTAGTGAATTCACTCATATCCTCTTGATATTAGAGAATCACCTTTCTAATCTTTTCCTTGGACCCCAGTTTCAACTACTCCCCTCGGTCTAATAGGGTTCGTTGCATTTTACACTGCAAATTATTTTCCTTTCTTTAATTTGCACCCTATTCTATTTATTTTTACAATTTACACCCTAATCTCTTGGGTCCCTTACATTTTACACCCCAAAGTGTCTTTCTTTTTTTAACATACATCCTATCATATTTTTTTTTTACAATTTACACCCTAACCTCTTTATTTCCTTACAAAATAGTAAAATTATTTTTTAATGAGGGCAAAATAGGAATAAAAATATACTCCCTCCGTTCTATTTAGCTCGTTTTAATTTAACATTGCACATTGATTAAGAAAAATAATTAATAACATGACTATTTTACCATAGTACCTTTATTAAATAATGTTTACATTTTAATTTGAAGATAAAACAATTAATACTAAGGGTAAAAAAGGAAAAAAAAATGTCTTGTCTTGATTAATGAAAAATAATAAGAAAATAAAAAATCAAATTTAGAAAATTTGGAATGAGTAAAATGGAACGAATGAAGTATTATTTTTTTTAAATAAATTTATTTAATTTTTAGTGTAACAAACTTTCAAGATATGTTCTTGCATTCACATTTATCATCTAACTATTATCATGTGATGAGAATTCTCACTTTAATTTGTTACTGCTAAAATTTCGTAGTGGCGTTGCTTCTGAATGGTGAAAGTACGGTGCAGTAAAATTTTTGGAGCCATATCTATATGTAATACCCCGGAAAATTTTCTTCGTAAAGATTTCGTAAGAAACGTATCGATTTCTAAACTTTAGAGTGATCCATAAATTTTTTGTGTTGTATTTCTAAGATGTTGACCTACCATTGCGTAGAGTATCGAATAAGCTTTCCAACGATATGTAGATCATCGAAAACGGACACTCGAGCGATGAGTTACGACCATTCCAATCAAACTACGACCATTCCGATCAAACTGTGAATAATAAGACATGCACAAAATTAAAAATTACAGTAGCCAGGTGAATTTCAGGGTCAACTTCAAACTATCATAACTCCTTGTACATAATAATCTGGGTGAGCTACTATATATCAACGGAAATCACTAAAAGTCCTCTTTATAATGAAATTGGTTTCATCCAATTTGGTTGTCGAAGTAAAACGTTATGGTCGGTCTACTTCAGCCTATCAAAATAGTCCACCAAAGGATAGATTTGACATTATTTATTTTTTTAAGGGCAATTTGGTCATTTCACACACTCCCCTCTTGGATGAAAATTTATCCATTTAATCCATAATTGAACCTTCAAAATTCATTTTCTCCATGAAACATTTGGGATAATGAAACCCTAGCCAAATTTCACTTTCAAATATCTTTCAATTTCACCGTAGAAATTCAAAATTAATCCGATAAATGAACTCCTCATTTCAAGACCTTCGAGGAGCACCCATTATTTGTCCAAACAGGATTTTATAATCAAGAAGTCAATTTCAAGGTATGTGGGGTTTTGAACAAGAGCAATCTTCCGTTCTTGTGCCCAAAGCTTTAATTTTATTATGGTTTTACATCATTTTGCAAGTGAGATTATGCCTTAATAATTCGATTATGAGATTATGATAGTTGAATGAATAAAATTTGATTTATATGATTATCTCCATATTTTCATGATATGATTTAATAATTATCATTGTGAATTACACACTTTTACCATGAGGTGGTATTTTGAATTATTTTGGGACGTATGTCGAGATGGTATTTTGGAATAATATTTTGAGATATGTGTCAAGTTTTATGCTTCCCAATGAAGATTTGAATTGTTGAATATATATTTGAGACATGAGATGTCTTGATATCTATAATTGTAAATTTTATATTTTTATTTTGAATGAATTTGAGATATACGTTGAAATGATATTTTTGAATGATTTTGAGATTTATGATAAGCTTAAAGCTTCTTTATGACGAAATTGAATCATTGAGCATATTGAGATATCAAGTTTGAGATGTTACCATGAGTCTTGATATTTTGTCAAAAATATTGATGTTGTCATGACTTGATAAATTGTTACATTTTGACATTTAAAAAGCTGAGTTCTATTATTGAAATTTCATGATATTCGAAAATCGGTATACACTCAAATTACTTTATGAAGGATTTATAAGACTTTGAATTTTTTTCCAATATGGATATACATGATTACTTCATTACTCTACTTCTTAAATTGAGAATTTATGCTATGAATTGCATACTACTACAATGAATTGATATTTCTAAAGGCTTTTGAGATAAAAGTCGTGATTTGAGTTGTACTACGGGATATGTATTCTTATTATGAATTGAAGGTCTCAAGTGCTTTTAAAAATTTGTTGTCATGATTTAATTGTCGAATTGAAAGAATAATCATTTGAGTATATTGACCTTGAACTCGCATAGTCGAGATGATTTTGACTATGAGAAAGATTGATTTTGATATAGATGTTGAGATAAATTTTGGTATTTTTTTCCCAATGATTTTGATGAGTTGAATTGTTGAAAATATTACGTATTGAGTCTTCATATCCTTGTCCAAATATCATGTCCGTTATGGTTCAATGCATTGATACCTTGTTGATATTGAAAAAGATTTAAATATTTTAAGTCGAAGTTGGGGTTAGGAATCCACAAATTGTTGATGAATTATAAATTGAGATATTTGTTTTGGTCTTTATGATAGACCCTTGTGGTGATAATGGTGGATTTCCTAACGTGTTCTGAGCTTGTTGGGAGCAGTACTTAGCACCGAGAGGAAAATTTGGTATTTCCCAAAACCTATGTGCCACCGTAGGGTTGTTCAATGATAATATTATTGGCCAGAGAGCCCGATTGTGATTATTGCAGTTTTAAGGTAGTACTCCCTGGAAAAGAGTATGACGGTCCTGCCAACGGGAGTTTCAAATGTTGGCATTCCACGTAGCTCACGTGGGGTTGTCGGTTATAGGAAATTCCCCTGTCCATAAAAGTCATGTTTCTTGAATTACCGAGTCACTCCAAGATTTGAGTCAAAAAGATGAGATATTATGATGAATTATGATTACCTATGATGAATTTTGACGATATGATAATTTATGATTTTTGATGATTTACATGGATTATGAGATTTTGCCATTTGAACTATTTATTATGAAAGTATGAAGAGTATGATTTGATATAACTCAAGCCAAGTGAGTCATCATTGTCTGTATGCATGTTTTCATGAAATTGATGATGTTATTTGAAGTGTTGCATGCACCCCCACATACTCAGTACATTCTCTTTATGCTGACCCCTATCTACTATTCTATTTAGTTGCAGCATCTGGTCAGCAGGTAAAGGAATCCTTATAGTTCAAGGTCTTGTGTTGGTTGTTTCTGTTCAGAGACACTGTATCTTCTTTTGTCGGCCTTATTGAGTGGGATTGTTGGGAGTCATGACCCGTTTATGTACTGGCAATACTAGTAGAAGCTTCATAGACAGTAGTAGTGGTTGATGTATTTAGTCTCCTTGTATATGTATATGTGTTAGTAGAATTATCATCTTGTAATTCTAATATTGTATTGAACGAATTTTGTATTGATATATTTGCAGCTTCATTCTCTCAGAATTATGTTTTAAATTAGCTGCTTTTGAGTTATACCTATGAAAGGGTTAGCTTGGGGTCACTTGTGACCCTAAGTATCGTGTGGTGTCTCGGGACTCATTTTTTGGGGTGTTACAAACTTGGTATCAGAGCACAGAGTTAAAGTGTCCTAGGGTGTCTATGAAGCCGTGTCTAGTAGAGTCTTGCGGAATGGTACGGAGACATCTGTACTTTTCTTTGAGAGGCCATAAGGCATTTAGGAAAGGTTGTTGTTCTTTCAAGTCTTGAATCATGCAATAAGTTTAAACCAGATAAGCTACCAAATTTCTTTTCAGGATCTATTAGTGAAAGTTTGTACTTTTCTATCTATGTGCTATTCTTGAGATAGTATGAGTGGAAAGTCCCGATTCTTTGCCTGATAATGTTTTTAGACTGATTAGCAAAATATTTCAGAAGTCTCATAAAAGTGGCTTCTGAAGAGCCTCCCAGTGTGTTATAAGTTCCTGAAGTTTCATGTTATGTCCTCTTCTTTATGACTTGTTCAGCTAAAACTAAGTGGATGCGTACTCCTTGATCATCTAATATGGTATGCCAAGTTCCTATCTCCCGTAATCTTGCTATCATCATGCTATTGAAAAAAATAAAAGTCTAGTGAAGCCATGTGGGGCTCATTTGATTCACTAGCACAGCTGTTTTGTTATTCACCTCAATTTTTTTTTTCAAAACTTATATTCAAAGCCTAGTGGAGTCGTGTGCGGCCTATTTCGATCCACTAGCAACTTGTAGTTCACCTTGTTTCTTGTGCTAGCTGAAAATATGGGATTTGGAGGTGTAGTAGTAAGAAGGATGGTAAGAGTGATTTGTTGAGCATAAGTATAGCGGAATCTATATTTGCATACATTTGGGGTTAATAGGGAGTGATATATCCGTGTGTGTCAATTTTGTAATGTAGTTTGTTCGAGGTATGAAATAGGTGTTGACGGTATTTGTATGCCAGAGAGTATAGGTTAGTAATAGAAGTACTCGGTGGGTGAGTGTTGTTAAATTATGCCATTGCCGGGTTGCAACAGAAAGTTAAGTTAAGACGTAGAGAGTTCTGAACTAAGTTAAGTTGTGTATGAAGGATAGATAGTAGTGATGGGTGAAAGAAGGATGTGTTAATGATTGTGAATAAGATAAGCTATATGATTATGACCAATTATTATTGTTATGAAGTTTAAATGGTCTAGCATTTGTTGAGGATTGTTTTATAGTTTCTAAGTGGAAATTTCATAAGAAAAGTTTTAAGTTATATTGTGTGCTAAAAGTTAACTTTGAATGATTGGTGATCCTGAAGGTGACTATGAAGATTTCTTGATTAATGGTATTAGTTGTTAGGAAGTGATCTAGTAGGCTTGAATAGTGGATATAAGAGCCTAAGTTTGGTTGATTCGTGATTAAGTTTGATGTTGTGTTTATGATGAGAAAGTTCACCCTAGATACTATAGGACTGCTTTAATTTCGAGGAATAGTGTATGACTGTAATGGTTGAGCTTCTTAGATGTGATTTTGATTCTTATGGTTTGGAAATATAAGTTTTCAAACGTGATTTTAATAAGCGATGATAGAGGTAGTGTGGTCCGTTAAGGATGAGAAAAATTTGAGTTGAGCGTTAGACTCTAAGATTGAAATTCCGAAGTTGAGCTGAAAGCGTTGAAGCTCTAGATGGTGTATGCTTATTTTGAGCTAAGTGGTAATATGAAGTAAGATTGAGATTAAGCTTTCATGTATATTGTGGTTAGTTAAAGTTTAAGTGGTTATCTTGAGGGATTGTGGTGTACATGATTGAAATTCTGGAAGCTAGTTATGCTTCAATTCGTAAACTTCTACTAAACGATCTTTAGTTTCCAAGTATTCCAGCTCAGTCAATCAGAATCATATAGCGTACCTTCTCATTTATCATTTCATCATGTTATCCAACGATCTTTGGAATGAAATCATTTCCATATGAAGCATCTCAGTAGTTATGAGTATACCTCTGTTCGTGCGTCATGCATATGAGCTAATTCATAGGTTCCCCGTGCACAGTCTTAGTGACCCTGTGAAATAAGTGTTGTAGAGGAACATAGAGTCCCAAGGGGGAGATACCCCGTGACTTCTTAAAGCTTCCATGTTTTAAACACATCTAGTTCATGCTCAAGTTCTTATTACGAGCCTTGAATTGGCTATTGTTACATACACATTCATACATTCCAGAGTCAGTTCAGCTAGATATTTATGCGTCAGATATGCATGTTCAATATGAGGACTAGGAAACTGTAATTCCAATCGTGCCGATGTCTCAAATATCCGCGTCCCTTAAGAAGGTCAGTTGATCAGTGCTTTTATCCTATCAAGCGACATTTGAGGACGAATGTTTCCAAGGAGAAGATAATGTAATACCCCAAAAAATTTTCTTCGTAAAGATTTCGTGAGAAACGTATCGAGTTCTACGCTTTAGAGCGATCCATAAATTTTTTGTGTTGTATTTCTAAGACGTTCACCTACCATTGCATAGAGTATCGAATAATTTTTCCAATTATATGTAGATCATAAAAAACGGACACTCGAGCGATGAGTCACGACCATTCCGATTGAACTACGACTATTCCGATCGAACTGTGAATAGTAAAATATGCAGGAAATTAAAAATTACTGCAGCCAGGTGAATTTCAGGGTCAACTTCAAATGACCATAACTCCTTGTACATAATGATCTGGGTGAGATACTATATATCAACGGAAATCTATAAGAGTCCTCTTTCTGATGAAATTGGTTTCATCCAATTTGGCTGTCGGAGTAAAACGTTATGGTCGATCTACTTCAGCCTATCAAAACAGTCCACCAAAGGACAGATTTGACAGTATTTGATTTTTTAAGGGCAATTTGGTCATTTCACACACCCCCTCTTGGATGAAAATTTTTCCATTTAATCCATAATTGAACCTTCAAAATTCATTTTCTCCATGAAACATTTGGAATAATGAAACCCTAACCAAATTTCACCTTCAAATATCTTTCAGTTTCACCGTAGAAATCCAAAATTAATCCGATAAACGAACTCCTCATTTCAAGACCTTCGAGGAGAACCCATTACTTGTCCGAACAGGATTTCGTAATCAAGAAGTCAATTTCAAGGTATGTGGGGTTTTGAACAAGAGAAATCTTTCGTTCTTGTGCCCAAAGCTTTAATTTTACTATGGTTTTACATGATTTTGCAAGTGAGATTATGTCTAAATAATTCGATTATTAGATTATGATGGTTGAATGAATAAACTTTGATTTATATGATTATCTCAATATTTTCATGCTATGATTTAATAATTATCATTGTGAATTACACACTTTTACCACGAGATGGTATTTTAAATGATTTTGGGACGTATGTTGAGATGGTATTTTGGAATAATATTTTGAGATATGTGTCAAGTTTTATGCTTTCCAATGACGATTTGAATTATTGAATATATATCTGAGATATGAGATGTCTTGATATCTATAATTATAAATTTCGTATTTTTATTTTGAATGATTTCGAGATATATGTTGAAATGATATTTTTGAATGATTTTGAGATTTATGATAAGCTTAAAGCTTCTTTATGATGAAATTGAATCATTGAGCATATTGAGATATAACATTTGAGATGTTACCATGAGTCTTGATATTTTCTCAAAAATATTGATGTTGTCATGACTTGATAAATTGTTACATTTTGACATTTAAAAATCTTGAGTTCTATTATTGAAATTTCATATATTCGAAAATGGGTATACACTCAAATTACTTTATGAAGGATTTATAAGACTTTGAATTTTTTTCAATATGGATATACAGGATTACTTCATTACTCTACATATTAAATTGAGAATTTATGCTATGAATTGCATACTACTACAAATGCATTGATATTTCTAAAGGCTTTCGAGATAAAAGTCGTGATTTGAGTTGTACTACGGGATATGTACTCTTATTATGAACTGAAGGTTTCAAGTGCTTTTCAAAAGCTGTTGTCATGATTTAATTGTCGAATTGAAAGAATAATCATTTGAGTACATTGACCTTGAACTCGCAAAGTCGAGATGATTTTGACTATGAGAAATATTGATTTTGATGTAGATGTTGGGATGAATTTTGGTATTTTTTTTTCAGATGATTTTGATGAGTTGAATTGATGAAAATATTACGTATTGAGTCTTCATATCCTTGTCCAAATGTCGAGTCGGTTATGGTTCAATGCATTGATACTTTGTTGATGTTGAAAAAGATTGAAATGTCTTAAGTCGAAGTTGGGGTTAGGAATCCACAAATTGTTGATGAATTATAAATTGAGATAATTGTTTTGGTCATTATGATAGACCCTTGTGATGATGATGGCGGATTTCCTAACGTGTTCTGAGCTTGTTGGGGAGTAGTACTTAGCACCAAGAGGGAAATTTGGTATTTTTCCAAACCTATGTGCCACCGTAGGGTTGTTTGATGATGATATTATTGGGCAGAGAGACCGATTGTGTTTATTGCAGTTTTAAGGTCGTACTCCCTAGCAAAGAGTATGATGCTTCCGTCAACGGGAGTTCAAGCGTTGGTATTCTACGTAGCTCACATAGGGTTATCAGTGATAGGAAACTCCCCTGTCCATAAAAGTCATGTTTCTTGAATTACCGATTCACTCCGAGATTTGAGTCAAAGAGTTGAGATATTATGATGAATTATGATTACCTATGATGACTTTTGACGATATGATAATTTATGATGATTTATAATGATTTATCATAATTTATGATTTTTGATGATTTACATGGATTATGATATTTTACCATTTGAATTATTTATTATGAAAGTATGAAGAGTATGATTTGATATAACTCAAGCCAAGTGAGTCATCATTGTCTGTATTCATGTTTTCATGAAATTGATGATGTTATTTAAAGTTTTGCATGCACCCCCACATACTCAATATATTCTCTTTGTGCTGACCCCCATCTACTATTCTATTCAGTTGCAGCATCTGGTCAGCAGGTAAAGGAGTCCTTATAGTTCAAGGTCTTGTGTTGGTTGTTTCAGTTCAGAGACACTATATCTTCTTCCGTCGGCCATACTGAGTGGGATGGTTAGGAGTCATGACCCGTTTATGTACAGGCAATACTAGTAGAGTCTTCATAGACAGTAGTAGTGGTTGATGTACTCAGTCTCCTTGTATATTTATATGTGTTAGTATAATTGTCATCTTGTAATTCCAATATTGTATTGAACAGATTCTGTATTGAGATATTTTCAGCTTCATTCTCTCAGAATTATGTTTTAAATCAGCTGCTTTTGAGTTATACCTACGAAAGGGTTAGCTTGGGGTCACTTGTGACCCTAAGCACCGTGTCGTGTCTCGGGACTCGATTTTCGGGGCGTTACACTATATTAATGCAATCATAATCACCTATACTACCTGTCAGAAAGAAAATAATAACGTCAAGAAAGGACCAAAATATTGAGGGAAAATGAATAGAGTAGCAGTACTTAAGGACAAAGCAAAAAATATAACACATGAATTGATGGAATTTTGTCTTTAACAATATCTTCCTATATCACTAGTTCTGCAATATCAATCTTCTCTTAACTCAGATGGCATTTGTTTGGAATTTTCTAAAAATTTGAGTTTGCAAATTTTTCATCTAATTTCCTACACTTAAAATTAAATAAATTTATTTTAAAAAATAATACTTCCTCCGTTCCATTTTACTCGTCCCAAATTTCCTAATTTGATTTTTGATTTTACTTGTTATTTTTCATTAATCAAGACAAGACAATTTTTTTTTCTTTTTTACCCTTAGTATTAATTGTTTTATCTCCAAATTAAAATGTAAACATTATTTAATAAAGGTACTATGGTAAAATAATCATGTTATTAATTGTTTTTCTTAATTAATGTGCAATGTTAAATTAGAACGAGTAAAATAGAATGGAGGGCGTATATTGTTATTCCTATTTTGCCCTCATTAAAAAATAATTTTACTATTTTGTAAGGAAATAAAGAGGTTAGGGTGTAAATTGTAAAAAAAAATAGGATAGGATGTAAGTTAAAAAAAGGAAGACACCTTGGGGTGTAAAATGCAAGAGACCCAAGAGGTTAGGGTGTAAATTGTAAAAATAAATAGGATAGGGTGCAAGTTAAAAAAAGAAAGACACTTTGGGGTGTAAAATGCAAGGGACCCGATTTTATAAGATTGATTTTTTAGCAAACTTGTGAAATTTTGCGAAGGAAATTAATACAACTTTTGCAATAGATATATTTTTACCTATTAAGTGTTGTCATAGATGATTTTATGGCAAATAATCGCTGCTATACGTCTACCTATTGTAATGGTTAATCTTCAATAACAAGGGTTATAGAGCTAAATGGTAGCCAGTAGAACTATTATTTTTGGCAATGGTTGAAACCGGTGCAATAGACCTTGTATAGCAATGCTTTGACAACCATAGCCATAAGGGTAATTTCCAGTAGTGGAAACAACTATTTAGAAAGATTGAACACTTCCCCTGCTTTCTTAGTCAGCTAGGGTTTCGACAACTCTAGCTAAGGAAATTAGCCGTTCATAGTGGTGAAACGATCAAAAAAAATCATAATTCAAGACATTCAAATAATGTCATATTAATCAATTAATAAAACCCTAAGTCTTTAATTGAATAAACAACGAAAATCAATACAAAATAATTTGAAGATCAAAATCAAATCCTGGAATCAAATATATGATTCTAAGTATATAAGTGTATAAACTAACTAAAAATATCAAAAGGGTATATTTAGAGTACAAGGAAACCCTAGGAAACCATTCCTGAACAAAAAAGGAAAATCAAGGTCGGTGGCGACTTACTGGGCCACCTATGGGCCGCAGGTGTAACCTACGCACCGTATGTGGTCCTACGTAGGTGACCTGTCCTCAAACTTCTTCTGAATACTCTCTGTACTTTGCTTTTTTAAGACATTCACTACACCGAAGGATCGTAGGTGTCACCTATGGGTCGTAGGTTCCCTCTGTAAGGGACATGGTCTTCTTTTCTCAACTTTTAAGTCTCTGTACCTCAACTCCTGACACATACGTTAGAAAGTACGCCTCATAGGTAGTACATATGGGTCGTAGGTGCCCACTTCAGTGGCCCAAAACATTAACTTTCACTTCTTTCTTCAAAAATAGTTCTAAAACCTGATTTCCTGCGAAACATAATAAAAAAACGCATCATATCTAACAAAAAAACCTATGCAACTTGCATATTTTCATTGTTTTAAGCATCGAAAGTTCTATTAAGCGATATCACATCAACAGCCTCAACTTAGAATGTTCGCATGTCCTCAGGCAACACAACACAACAAAACAAAACTATGACGCTTAACTAGGAGAACCCTAAGCTATCTAAGGCAGTCAATCATCATTTTAAGCTCAAGATTATTACCCCCTCCTAGAAGTGTCAAAATGAACCCAAATTGAGCAGATCTACTCAATCCACCTAATATTTAATGAGTTGGGTTCAAGATAATTTACTATTGGATAAATCTCAACCCATTAAGTCTCAACCTATTTTTAAATTGGGCTCAAATGAGCCCAATTCAATCTCCACTCTCAAAATGACCCACCTCACCCCAACCCCACTACACCCCAAGCTTACCCCACCCCACCCCACCTCCATTAAATATATTATTTTTATTTTTTCTAAAGATTTTTATAAATTTTTGCCCCCAACTCCACCTCATTCCCATCCCCCACCCTACCTCGAACCTACCCCTTCCTGCACCCGAAAAAAATATTTTTTAAAAAATTTTTTAAAAATAAATTTAAAATCTTTCTTACCTCTTAATCAAAATTCTACCTCCCTACACCACATCCCCTACCCCTCCCAAAAAAGATATTTTTAAGAAATATTTTTTAAAAATAAATAAATATTTGTTTTATAAAAAGAAAATCCTACCCCTACCCCATGCTCCCCCTATACGAAAATATCCCATCCCCCAAAAAATATATTTTTTAAAAATTTAAATTTCTTTTTTTTATATAAAAAAAGGACTTTTACTGTAACACTCATCGCTTCCCTACACCCCAAACTGCTCCGAATTTATTTTTAAGAAATACTTAATTTTTTTAAAGAAATATTACTCCACCTCTATCACCCCCTAACCCCCACCCCCACCCCCACCCCCGATGGGATACCTCTTTCCCCAAAAGCTATTTTTTAAAAAGAAATATTTTAAATAAAAAGTCTTATCTGAACCCCATCCTAACCCCCGGACCCATACTCTACACCCCTTCCTAAAAAATAAATTTTTATTTTTCAAAAAATTAAATTTTAAAAATAATTCTTACCCTACCCCACTCTCTACCCACCCACCTAATATCCCTACCCCATCCAAATTTGTTTTCTTGAGTTAGGTTTACAAGGGGTAAATATCAATATATTAATATTTTTTAGTCTAAGCGGGTCAAGATCCAACCTGATATTTACCCATTTTAACCCAAAGTGAATTTGCGAGGGTCATGATAAAATCCGATATCCAATTCAATCCATTTAATATTTTAAATCTCGACCCAGCCCGCCCATTTAATACTCTTATCCTCTTTCATTTCAAAAATTCAAAATTAACTGGATGTATACATAAAGCACAACAATGTAACATGAGGAAATCAAGATATGTCATTACATTAGTAATAGACAACCATGCATATATACAAGTTACACTATCCAAACAAGTACGTAACTAGCAATACAACCCATGTGCCCTCACAATAAAAAAGTCTCAATCATTTATATGAAAGCATGAATGTCAATGCAGAGACGATTAAGATACACTCACACTCACAAGACAAGTTCCATCAATGCACATCAAATACCATAGGCTTGCCCTTATATTCTCTAGATTAGCTTTTAGACAGTTGGGTTAGAATCACTATAGGACTTTATTCGACTTGTAACGTAGGCTTAGGGGTGGTGTGGTACATATGAATATATTTAGTGACTAAGCCTCCTTGGCACTACACTTACATTGGGGTCCACTTATCAACCAATTTCCTTTTTATTCCACCCTTATTTCTCCCTTTTTTCTTCTTTTATCGCACATTTAAGTTGGGTGTGGTTTCTTGTATTCATTTTTTTTGTTTTCTTTTTCAAATTTTCTTTTCTTTTTCTTGTTCTTTTTCTATCACACCCATCCCTACTATCTTTTCTCTTATATTACCCTTCTTCATACCCACTTCATACTATGCACCTCTATGATAGCCACCCTCAACTTATGTGATTTGCCTGAGTTGAGGAGCACAATGTCCAAAGAGGACTGGGGCCAAAACAGGTTTATTATAACACAAATGGAAAGGTGTAACAAGAAAAATAGGTTATACAAGCTCAAAATTGGGATAAATGGTTACTTATTCACACATGGGAGGTCATTTAGGCTAAAAGTGGACTTATTTCAAAAATAGTCTATGATACTTTCCTAACCGACTATCCTATAACCTAGGACAGGAAAGTTATGGATTCAACACATAAAGGGAACTAAGTAGTATCTCACACACACATGGCAAAGAGTCACATCACAGCTACTACCTATCTGGTTCATGCAATTGTTCCCAATGATTATTATGTCCCTAATCCTAATGCCATAAGGAGATTCACACTACTCATACATATATACACATCACACAATTCTAAAATAATTTTTTTTAGGGGTATTATTTTTCTCAAAAATCAACAAAAACATGTCAACTTCCCCAAATACTCAAAAATCTCCTAGTTACACAAAAACATAACACAATACAAAACAAAACATAATACGACACAAAATTAACCTACACATGCCAGTTCTACAACCTTACTGCAGCCGATAGGAAAAAAAGCATGGCAACAAAAACCCGCGGTGGCTATGGTATACCCCACCCCTACTAAAAGACTACGCATTGCGCCTAGTATATGTAAATAATGTAGAGTAAGGGAATAAGGATGTACTAGGGACGCCCTAGGCGTCCATGTCTGACATTGTTGCAAACTAACCAAAATACCTTAGGTTGACACCCAAGAAGTGCTCGATTTACCATCATGACACAACTTAGTTACCTTGGCTACTCAGACTTCACTAAGCTTGACCTCATCAACTACCTTCACCTGTTTAAGATTACCCAAATAGTGCTTGACACACTGCCTGTTCTCTTTGAATATGGCATCACTATCTCTCTTTAGTTCTTCAACACCATGAGGGAATACTCTAACCACAAAGAATAATCCAGACCACCTAAACTTTAACTTTTTGGGAAACAAGTAAAATCTTAAATTATATAATAAAACCGCTTAAATTATACAATAAAACCAACTTATTGGGCTTAAACCATCTTTTCTAAATTTTCTTGTCATGATAAAACTTTATTCTTTCTTTAAATATAGTGAAACTCTCATAAGCACAAATTTAGAACTCATCCAGCTCATTCACCTTGCTCAACCTCATCTTGGTTACATTATACCACTTAAAATTCAGCCTTTTCAATGCATACAGTGCCTTATGCTCAAGTTCCATCGGCAAGTGGCATGCCTTGTTGTATATAAAATGATATGAGGAGGCAACTATGTAAGTCATATAAGCTATCTGGTAGGCCCCCAAATCATCATCCAACTTTTTTGACCAGTCAATATTGTTTGCATTCACCATCTTTGCCAATATGGACATTGATCTCTCTATTGGAGACCTCCACTTGCCTATTTATCTAAGGAGGATAAGATGTCTCCACCTTATAGTTTACACCAGATTTGTCAAGTAGGACCTTAAATAGAAGATTGCAAAAGTCAGACCCACCATCACTAATAATCGCACATGGAGTGCCAAATTAAGAAAAGATATTTTTTTCAGAAATATGGTGACATTTTTACCTTCATTGTTTAGAAGCGTAACAGCCTTCACCCATTTCAAAACATAGTCAACCACCACCAAAATATACTTCATTCTATAGGAGCTTACGAATGGACCCATGAAATCAATTCCCCACACATCAAATAGCTTAAACTCCAAAATAGGTGTCATGAAGAGTTCATGGAATCATGAAATATTGCCTTAACGCTGACATTGGCCATGGGATTGTGAAAAATTGTTAGAATCCTTATATATTATTGGCCAATAAAATCCATATTGCAGAATTTTATGAGTTGTGCGAGTTCTACTATATTGACCCCCAACTAGTGATGAATGACAAGCTTCAAGAATACTTATCATCTCCACCTCAGGGATACACCTCCGAATAACACCATTCGCACAAACATAGAAAAGATATGGTTTATTCAAAAATAACTTTCTCACCTTATTCATAAATCTTTTATGTTGGTGGAAGGATGGGTCTTTTGGGACATGATCAATTGCCAAATAGTTGGAAAAATTAGCAAACCAGGGGATTAAGTCTTTAGATGTTTCCAAATCCAGCTCATCTAGAAAAGTATCATCTATGTCAAACTTATCCCCTGATTTTTGCATTGCCTATTCCTCAAGCCTAGACAAGTGATCAACAACTTGGTTTTCTACACCCTTCTGGTCTTTTACCTCAAAGTCAAATTCTTGTAACAAGGAGACCAACTTGGTTTTGTGCACCCTTCTGGCCTTTTACCTCAACATCAAATTCTTGCAACAGGAGGACCAAATGCATCAACCTTGGTTTTTTATATTTCTTTGACATTAGCTACCTCAAATCCGCATGATCTATATGGACTATGACTTTAGACCCTATCAAATAGGACCGAAACTTTTTGAATGAAAAAACTACTACAAGTAACTCCTACTTAGTAGTTGTATAGTTTTTCTATGTGGGGTTTAATACTTTGCTGGCATAAAAAAATTGATGAAGGATCTTCTCTCTCCTTTGGCCTAGGATAGCACCTATGGCCACTCCAATATCATCACACATGACCTTAAATGTTGCAGACCAATTAGGGGATATAATGATAAAATTCGAGATCAATTATTTCTTTAGGAACTTGAAGGCCTTAAGACATGCATCACGCAATACATATTTCACTTCTTTCTCTAAAAGGTTGCAAAGAGGATTTACAATTTTTGAGAAGTTCTTGATGAACCTCATTTAAAAAGATACATGGCCCAAGAAACTCCATATACCTTTAACTGAGATCGGTGGTAACAACTTTTCAATCACCTCAATATTTGATTTTTCCTCCTCAATACCCTATTTTAAGATCTTATTCCAAGAACAACACCTTATTTTATCATAAAAAGGCACTTTTCCCAATTTAGCACCAACTTGCATTCTTCACATCTCTACAGTATATTAGCTAAATAACGCAAACAATTATCAAAGGAGACCCTAACTCTTGAAAAAATCATCCATGAAAACCTTAATCGTGTCCTTCAACATGTTGGAAAATATAGACATCACACATTACTGAAAGGTGGCAAGAGCATTGAATAAACTGAATGGCATCTTCTTGAATGTAAAATTCCCATAGATGTAAGTTAAAGCCATCTTTTCTTGGTCCTCGGGAGAAATTATGATCTGATTGAATCCCGAGTACCCATCTAAAAAATAATAAAACCCCGGCCTTCTAGTCTATCAAGCATTTGATCTATGAAATGCTTAGAGAAGTGGTCCTTTTGGGTCCAAGGATTCAGCTTCCTATAATCCATGCAAACTCTCTAACCAGTTAGTGGTTTCATGGGAACAAGTTCAATCTTCTCATTAGGAACTATTGTGTTTCCACCCTTCTTTGGCACACATTGAACTAGGCTAACCCACTTATTATCTACAATGGGGTAAACCACTCCATCATCTAACCGCTTGATAATTTCTTTCTTCATAACCTCCTGCATATGAGGGTTCAATCTATGCTGATGCTCAATGCTGGGAACATATGCCAGCTCAAGCTATATCTTGAGAGTACAAATACTTGGTGGAATCCCTATAATATCATCTATGGTCCATCTAGTGTCTTTTTTGAACCTTTACAACACTGATATCAATGAGTTAACTTATAAATCTGCCAAATCTACAACAGTGATCATCTGTAAGGTATTGTTATCCCCTAAGAATGCATACTGCAAGTAAGATGGAAGGTCCTTAAATTTTAAAATCTATGGCTCATCAATGAATAGTTTCGCAGGAGGTCTAGCTCTATTTTTAAAATTAAGGTCCAGCTTTTTCATAGCATAATTGTTAGAACACTTACCATGTAATACATTAACCATATCATCATATTCTTCGATGTTGTTACTTTTAAAATAAATGATTACCGTCTCTAATGCCTTAATCTCATATTTCTTAATAGGCACAACCTATGCATCAACATCATCATTAATAGTGTCTATCACAGACACTACCCACATATCATCTAGCTGTTGCACTAACCGATACATATAAAAAATAAATTTCTCATCATTGAGTTTGACCTTTATCTGACCTAACTCCATATCAATAAATCCCCTACCCATGGATAAGAAGGTTCTACCCAATATAATATTGGCTTAAGAGTCCACATCATAGTCAAGAATCATGAAGTCGGCTGGAAACATAAAGGATTGCACCCTTACTACTAAATCACACAAAACACTCATCGATTTCTTCATAAATAAGTCAGCCATCAACAGTTTCATAGATGTAGGTTTGAGTGCCACCATCCTCAGCAGCTTGTATACAACCAACGACATTAAATTTTTGCCAGTCCCAAGTCACACAAACCCTTACTAACATTGAAGGGCCCAATAGAACACGGAATAGTTAACACTAGTAGCACCACTCCTACTAGTAGCATAGTAGTAAAACTACTTCAAGTACTTACCTTCATATAATGGCATACTAGTATTTTGGGATCACTTGAGCTCAACCACCTCAAACTCTATCTCGATTATCGTCGAGTGCTACTCGATGATCTAGTTCAGGTCTCTTCCCATCCATCTTTGCCTTCCGAGCTAAATATAGAACTCCAGCATCCTTTCTCTGATTAGTAGTTGCATCTTTTAAAAATTTCTCTATTTGCTAATCAGCAATGTCCTAAACTCCTGTCGGAGGATGTGGAGGCATAACATTAGGATCATCCTAAACCCCTTTAAAAGACTTGCACATACTTGTTCCTTTATCATACGATTAGGTTGTATGATTCTCTCTGGCTTTAGATTCAATGGGAGTAAAGGAATTCCGTGACTCTTATTGTTAGGAATGCATTGGCGTACACCCAACTAATAATTAAAAACAAAAACCCATAATTTTCAACAACTTTAATTAATAAATCAACGTTGTATTCCCCAGTAACGATGCCAAAATTTTGATGTTCCCTAAAGCTACGCCTCAAAATAAGTCTAAAGGAGTCAAAGAAAAATGTAGTAACCTAATAAAGTTGGGGTAGAGGCCTAAAGGAAGATGTTGAATTATATCTCTCACTTTCTGGAATCAATAGATAATATTAAAAGTAAATGGGGGGTTTGTAGTTTTAAATAGTAACCAAACTCAAAAGATTTGGTTGTAAAAATGAACACTAGAATTGTATTCCCTCGGCTTATAACTCAATAGGCTTCTCATTCTCAATCAAACTATCAAACTGCTCTTTATGTAGAATCTAGTAAGTTAGGTATCACCAACCGCCTCTCAGAATCATTTTGTGAATTTCAATTTCTCCTCTCGTTCTTAGAGCGTCACCTTACTAACCCTTAACTTGGACCCTAGTTTCAACTATCTCCTCTTAGTCTTAAGTTGATTAGATTTAAGTTAATCAACTAATTATTTTTGCAATAAAACCCATATCACTATTGTGATCTCCTTTTCCCAATATCTACCTTCCTCTTAGGTTTGTAGTGAATATAGGTTGGATCCTAACATTTGCAACTATTAAGAATGAAATAAACTCAAATAAAACTACAATGCATACAACAACTATTGAGAAGGATTGAACACTTCCCCGACTTTGTTAGTCAACAGGGTTAGCTCAACCCTAGCTAAGAGAATTAGCCGCTCATGGTTGTAAAATGATCAAAGGAATTATTAATTAAAGACATTCAAACAATACCACAATAATCAACAAATAAAACCCAAAGTCTTTAACTGAATAAACAACAAAAATTAATACAAAACAATACTAAGATCAAAATCGTCTCCTTGAATCAATTATATGTTCATAAGTATATAGAGTGTGTAAAATAACTAAAAAATGTCAAAAGGGTATACATAGAGTACAAGGAATCCCTAGAAAACCATTCCTGAACAAATTAGAAAAATCAAGATTAGGGGCTACTTACTGGGCCTCTTATGGTCCGTAGGTGATACCTACGGACCGTAGCTAGTCCCATGTAGGTGCCCTGGCCTTAAACTTTTTTTGAATACTCTCTAGACTTTGCTTTTCTGATATATATGCTGGCACATTTGGATTATGGGTGGCACCTATGGGTCATAGGTGCCCTCCGTAAGTGACATGGTGTTCTTTTCTCAACTTCTTAGTCTCTGGATCTCTACTTCTGACACATACATTGGCACCTACATCTCGTAGGTAGTACATATGGGTTATAGGTGCCCACTTCAGTGGTCCAAAACTTTAACTTTCATTTCTTTCTTCTAGAAAAGTTCTGAAACATGATTTCCCGCAAAACATAACATAAGATCATCATATCTAACGAAATGACCTAAGTAACTTGCGTAATTTCATTGTTTTAAGTGTCAAAAGTACTATAAAACCATAGCACATCATTTAATCTTATCCTAAAAGACCAAAATACATATCCCTTGATCCCTAATTTGAGCCTAAGTTGACCTATCTTATTATTTTAACCTTTTCACCTTCTAGTTTAATTACAATAAACCAATTTTAACCTTGATCCCTCCTTGGAAACTATGTACCTCAACTCAGGTTAATTTTCTAAGTTATGGGTGGCTATCATAGGGCACGGTTAAAGATAGGTATTAAGAAAGGTGTTTAATTAAAGAAAAGAGAGTAGGGTGGGTGTGGTAGAGAAGTTTTAAAAAAATAAGAATAATTGAAAACTGAAAAAATGCAAAGAATGAATGACACCACACTCAATCCAACTAAGCTATAAAGGAGAAAAAAGAGAAAAAAATAAGCATGGTTAAGTAGAGGAGCCAATAATGTAAGTATAGTGTCAAGGAGAGTGAGTCACTATTTCCCATATGTACATTACCTATCCCCAAGACTACATTACAAGCCTAGAAAAGCCATAGAGTGATCTTAGTCCAACTGTCTGAAAAACTAAGGAATAGAAAATATGGGTAAGCCTATGGTATTTTACACATATTGTTCGAACTTCTTTAAGAGCGTGAGTGTTTTGACATAGTCCCTGAATTAAAATGCATTATGATTCTGTTAGTGTTGGGACTTCCTTATTGTGAGGGTACATGGTTTGGATTGCAGCCTATTTATTTGTTTGGGTAGTATCAATTGCATATCTGCTTGGTTGTTTATTGCTAATCTAATGCCATTACTTGACTATTTTTACATCATACTATTATGATATATAGATCAATACAGTGGTTTTAAAAGTTATGAATAGGAGAGGGTAAGAAAATTGAGCTAAAATGAGTTGACTACTGTAGGGCCTTAGATTTCTTTTAGTTAAGTATCGTGTTTGTCAAGTTTTGTGTTAGATACCTGAGGACATGCAAACGTTCTAAGTTGAGGGTATTTATGGGAAATAGTTACATGGGACTTTAGATACTTAAAACAAATAAATTATGAAAGTACTTAGGTATTCTTGTTAGATGTGATGTGTGTTTGTGTTAATTTTATAAGAAAATAGAGCTCGGAGTAAATAATGAGAAAAAGGGTTGAAGAATTTCTGAAATGGATACCAACGAGTCATGAGTGGTAGGTAGCCACATGGGCTGAAGTTCTTAACACAACTGATTACAGTATGATTCTCACAAGCCTACCTTCGAGGTGTAGGTACCACCTACGATTTGTTGGTTGTCTCATAGGTAGGAATGTTTAGAAAAGTCAAAGATTTCACTTTGATTTCCATGACCCAAGGAACGATTCTTGGGTTGTACCTATGACTCAACCCACAAAACATGAGTTGATGCCAACTCTAGTTTCATACATTATTTAGGATAGGTCTTCTTTTGTAATTATAAATTCTCTTTGGATGTTTTATTGTTAGAATACACACATTATGCACTTTTGGCATTATTTTTTAGTTCTATGATACATTATTGATCTTTGAATTATTGTTCTTGGTTTTTACGGTTTACAATTAATTTAAGATTTCATATTTTCATTCTTATTCTTCATAAGTTCATCCTTATGCTTTCATCTATGAAATCTATGTGTGTTCTTACAACTATGAGTAGCTAAGACCCATAACTAGGGTTGTGGGGACCCTAATGGATTAAAAAGCAGGTGAAGTGCAAAGTCATTCTAGATTGGTGTTCTTTCATGTATTAGGATTTCCTTCACTTTGATTTCTTTCTTAACATTTACACAAACATTAGAAGCTCGACTATATTTGATACTTGCTCAAGAGAGAAAGGTATAGATTAGGAAAAAAAGATCACAACATTAATTTAAAGTTGTCAACCTTCATCTAATTAACTTAAGACCGAGATAAGATAGTTAATCTGAGATCATAAAACATGGTTTAGTAATACGACATTTTGATACCAAGAGGAGATCAGTGAAATTCACCCAAGCCAATGTTGAGAGATGGTTAGGCGATACATAAGTTGTTTGATTTTTCATGCAAGGCACTGAGATAGTTTAACAAGAACAAACAATGTATGGAGTTATGATGTCAGGGAGAACACAATCCTAGTGATCACCTCATATTGATAACAACCCTAGTTGCCCAACATTTTTACGGTTGCTCTTACTTTTACAAAACCCCCCTTTTAATTTTTGAAATTTCTATACATCAACAGGCTTGTGATAGATTTTTGACCTATTTGTTGTGTGATCGACCCCAACTTGGTTTGGTTCTATAGTTGACAAGCGACCGCTTTATACTTTCATAGAGGTGTAATTTAGGCTATATCAGTTAGTGCATGATGGGAAGAAATGGTAGTTATGGTTGTCGTCAGCGAAGCCATAGGATGAAAGAGTGCCTATTAACTAAGCAGAGAAATAGAGAAGCTTTCCCTAAGTCTCAATCCACCACTTTAGTTGTTCCGTCTGGCCTCCCAGCTCTACAAAATGGCGCATCATCCAGTATTGGTGTCGGAGAGCATCAGATCTTCTTTTATGCTTTATCTTTCCTCCAGGACTAGGAGAGTTCTCATCCACTTATATGTTTTATGTTTTTCACCTTGATGTTTATGTGTTGTTAGATTCAGGATCAAACTTCTCCTTTATAACCCCACTTATTGCAGTGAATTTTGGAGTAAGTTTGAAAACTCTTTTTGATCCTTTTACAGTTTTTACCCTATTGGAGAGTCAGTTATTGCTAGACGAGTCTATAGAAAGTTCCCTATTATGGTCCTTTATATGGTCACCTCAGCATATTTAATGTAATTAGAGATGACGGATTTTGATGTCATCCTTGACATGGATTGACTTTATTCAGGCTATGCTTTAGTTGACTGTTGTACTCCAATTGTAAAATTTTTAGTTTCCCAATGAGTCACTCCTCAAGTGAAAGGATAGATCTATAACCCCTAAGGGTCATTTCATTTCCTATAGTAAGGCCAAAAGGTGAATCTCTATATGGTGTATCTACCACCTAGTTCAAGTTAAGGATACTAAGTCTGAAACCCATTTTCTGGTCAGTTCATGTAGTCAATGAATTTTTTGAAGTCTTCCCGGATCTACCTTGAGTAACTCCCAATAGATAAATAAAATTTGGGGCTAATCAATTTTTGGATACCCAACCAGTATTCATTCCTCTTTACCGAATGCTCTGACAAAACTTAAAGAGTTAAAGGAACAACGTAAGGACCTCTTATAAGAGGTTTATTAGACCTAGTATTTCTTCATATAGTGCTTCAGTCCTATTTGTGTGCAAAAAAAGTGGTACTCTCAGAATGTGTATAGCTTATTGTCACGACCCGAACGAGGGCTTAGCCGTGATGGGTATCTCAAGTCCAACGTAGATCAGAGATCACCCCCTTCACCTAACCTAGCCAGCACAACAACTTTAAATATCGAATGGATTTTGACTATCTAACAAGATAACGTAATAAATCTAATAACAATTCATTATGTGTCTATACCATCCACCGATAATCAGAAAATCATTAGTCACTTAAACAGTCAACTAAACAACCCAAGTCCACAGTAATCCAACAAAGACTCTACAAAACTGAAATCAATAAAATGTCGGGATATGCCCCCAACAGTAGTCAACACAAAGTCTAAACAAGGTTTAAGACATATGAAATAAGGACCATGAAATGAATCCTTCTGAATTATGGAAGTTCACCACTTCAATGTCAACTCATGAACAAACTTGAGCACCTAATCACCGTGCAGGAAAAGTAAAAGAATTTTTGGTGCCTGCATCGCGTGGGGATACAGTGTTCAAAGATGGTTAGCGATCAGAGCTCTAGCATGTATCCTAGGGATAAAGGAATAAAATAATCCTATGATCACATTTCAATACCAGCACAACATCCAAAGCATAAAATCATATGAAATACTTATGTATATATATAAATGTGATATCACATACTGGGGTAGGGAACAAGGCTTATCATGAACTTCAAAAACCTTGACCTGGCTGTGTAGCATAACTGTCATGTAAAAATGCACCCACAGGCTATATGGGCCCAACTCTTCCCTAGCTGGAAGGGACCTAGTGCGTGTAGCCACACAAACCAGAGAATATCCATATCCATATATGCCTTTATGGGGGACTCGAACCTCCCGGCATAGTCAGGTGAATTAAGCACCTATGTATACAATATAGGGGACTCAAATCTCCACCTCATATATTCATTTGGGGGACTCAAACCTCCCGGTCATATAGACACTTGCACTAGCAAGTGCGGTTTCCAGTGCTAGTCCTTTTGACTCCACTTTTAAGTCCCGGCTACACATCCCACTTTAAAGACCAATTAAAACATTCATTACATATACACAACCATTAATCCAGTTACTTACCAAAGGCATCCTGTTGGTATCGTCATACCAACCCCACATGCAAGCGTACAATATGCCATAAAAATTATTAATCAACATGGGACTTAAACCCATTGTGTAAACAAGGACATCAATTCAATTATACATTTAGGGACTCAATTCCATTTAGTATTTCAAATAAATTTATGTCCAACAAGGCCTTCATATAACCATTTACCAATCATCAACATTCTCAGGCCAATGCCATAGTTCAAAACAGAATTCAACATGTGACAAGATCATTCGCATTGACAATTTACAAACAGGTTGAGGGCATACCACTATCAAAACTAAAAACCATTAATTTAGCGTTAAACATGACCCCTTAGTTAGAGAATAATTCCTATGCACCCACATGTGAAAAACCATTATTAATACATGCATAATCATAAATTAAATTATGAGAAACAATACTTAACAATGTGCATTCAAACCCTCAACCTTGATTTTTAAAACCACCATTAATGACTCATAAATAATGTTTTAAATATATGATTTTAGTGAACTAACAATGAAGGAAGAGTCACATGCCTGAGTTACGTAGATTCATGGAGAGAATTTGATCCTTAAGACCTTAGATGACCACTTTGAAGAAAACCTAGTCCATTCTTTATTGAGAGGTTTTAGAGAGAGTTTTGATCTTGTAAAGGGTATAATGAATGACCAAAAAGTGTTATAAGACATGGGTTCTTAAGGGCTTGGGGTGACAAATATCCAAAGTACCCCCAAATTATATTTGTAAAATCCCCCATTTGGTTATTAGTCAAGCCATTGACTTGTAAGCACAATTTACGACTCACACCATTGAGTTGTCACCATGATAGAGAATTGGATACCACACACTATCTAACTTATGAATTCCTAGTCCCACTCATCACTAGACCATACGACTCGTATGGTCTAGTTGTAACCAACATAGAACACCAAGGGCTTGGACACTGGACAACACACAACTGGAGCCTAACCACGCATCACATGATCATACGAGTAGTGAAGAGTCTCTCATACCTAGGACTGAACTTGACTAATAAATCATTGGTTAACATACAACTAGGGTAACCCGACCAATAACCACACCATACGACTCGTAGTGTGAGTCATAAGAAGGGAATAAAGCCTCAAGCTCAGGAAATTTGTGAAGATTAAAGTCTGGGGTGTTTCAGACTCCCCCTTAGGATTATTCATCCCTGAATGATGGGTCAAGGACACAAGCACGATTGGACTCCATATATCTCTACTCTTACCTTTAACTAAGTTAAAAAACAAAGATGCCAAGGAAATCATCCTTTCTTTAACAAAGAAAACAAGCATAGATGTTAAGAATATACACATACCTTAAGTACAAATTTCTGTAATAGAGAATAGGAATGGATACTTGGACTTCATGTCCTCCTCGGCTTCCTAAGTCGCTTTCTCGAATTTTTTATTTCTCCATATAACCTTTACTAAAGCCACGTCCTTCAACGGCAATCGACGAACTTGTCGATCTATGATCCTCACCGGGAAATTCTCATAAAATAAAGAATCCAAAATATCAATGCTCGCCAAGGGAACAACCAATAAAGGATTACCTACATATTTTTGTAATATGGACACACAGAATACCGAATAAATGAAAATTTTGCTAGAAGGCAATTCTAATTCATATACAACATCAGCAACCCTTCTCAAACAAAGTATGGGACAACATATCAGGGACTGAGCTTTCTCTTCCTCCCAAACTGCATCACTCCCTTTATGGGAGACACCTTCAAGTAAACCCAATCACCAAACTCAAATTCAAAGTCCCTTTGCCTCACGTCTGGGAAGGACTTTTGCCAACTTTAGGCTATCTTAATCCTATCCTGAATTACCTTTACCATTTCCATTGCTTTATGAATACAATCTGGGCCAAATATCTCCACGTCACAAATCTCAAACCACCCAATAGGATATCTACACCTCTTACCATACAATACCTCAAACGAAGCCATACCAATGCTAGAATGGTAACTATTATTAAAGGCAAATTCAGTAAGGGGAAAGTGGTCATAACAACCACCATCATTATTAATTACACACAGCTTCGTATAATCCTTTGCCGAGAAAGTAGTCCGCACTAGAAAAAAGTACGCAGACTTAGTCATCCTATCAATGATGACCCAAATCAAATCATGCTGACTTTGAGACTGAGGAAGATAGGTAACAAAGTCCTTATTGATCACTTCCTACTTCTATTCAGGCAAATCAATTTCTTGATATAGCCCTCCTGGCCTCATGTGCTCAACCTTAACCTATTGACACACCATGTACTTGGCCACAAAATCAGCCAAATTTCTCTTCATACCATTTCACTAATAGATCTTCTTGAGATCATAATACATCTTAGTCGAGTCGGGATGAACAATGTAGCGCGACTCATGCGCCTTAACCAAAACCCTTTTCCACAACCCGTAGACATTGGGAACATACAACCTCCCTTAGTACCATAATGTACCATCACCACTGATCTTTAACACCACTATCTTTTTCCCACAAACATAACTCTTGATTTTCATCAAGACAAGATCCAACACTTGCTTCTCCTTAATCTCCACACCAAGAGATGATCAAAGCAATTCTTGCACCACCACACCACCATTCTTGGAGTCCAAGAGAAAAACTCATAGATTAGCTAAACAGTGAATATCCTTCACCAATTCTCGCTTTCTTTTCTCTATATGAGCCAAACTCCCCATGGACGACCTATTAAAAGCATCAAAAAACATATTAGCTTTACCTTGTTGGTAATAAAGACTCATATCATAATCTTTGGGAAGCTTAAGCTATCTACTCTGCTTGAGATTAATCTCTTTCTGAGTGAACACATATTATAGGCTCTTATGATCAGAAAAGATATCCATATGGACACCATACAAATAATACCACCATATTTTCAAAGCAAACATAGTCGCCATTAGCTTCAAATCATGAGTAGGATAATTCCTCTCATGTACCTTAAACTATCTAGATACATAGGAAATCACCTTTCCATGCTGCATAAACACACAACCAAGCCCTACCCGAGATGTATCACAATAAACCACGAACCCATCATTACCTTCTAGCAAACTCAAAATTAGAGCAAATTTAACTTATCCTTCAACTTCTCGAAAATCCCTTCACAAGCATCTGACCAAGAAAACTTGACCTTATTCAAAGTTAACTTGGTCAAAGGAGCAACTACCGTGAAAATATTTCCACAAACAACCTATAATACCCGGCTAAACCCAAGAATCTCTAAATGTCGGATGGAGTAGTAGGTCTAGGACAACTCTTCACCATATCAACCTTCTATAGATCCATCATGATCCTTTCACTAGAAATAATATGACCCAAGAAAGTCACAACATTCAACCAAAACTCACACTTGGAGAACTTGGCATACAGTTGTTGTTCTTTTAAGGTCTGCAACACCATACAGAGGTGATTAGAATAATCCACCTCACGCTTTGAATAAACCAAAATGTCTTTAATGAACACAGTAACGAAGAGATCCAAATACTACATGAATACCCATTTATCAAATCTATAAACTCTACTAAAGCATTATTCAACCCGAATATATCACCAAGAACTTCAAAGTGCCCATACTGAGTACAAAAATTTATCTTAGGGATATCTACCTTCCTAATCTTTAGCTGATGGTACCCAGACCAAAGATCTATCTTAGAAAAGAACTTGAAATCATGCAACTGGTCAAATAGATCATGTATCCTTGGGAGAGGATACTTATTCTTGACCATCACCTTGTTTAACTAACTGTAGCCAATGCACATCTGAAGGGAACCATCCTTCTAGCTGATAACGCTCAACTTACAAGTCAATTTAGTGCAAGGTGGTCGTCGTTAATATAATTCCCCAACTTTGGAGTCGAGGTCTAATCCACGAGGAATAATATGAGTGGCGATTAAACTAATTTGAAACTATAGCTACAAGTTAAATTTAAAAAAATATTGCAAAAAGATAAAATGGGTGTTTTATCAATCATACAGTAATTAAAGTTTCGACTTGCTTCACAGCTGAAAACTAAAATTTCAATGGTTCAAATCAGTGATAGAGAGAAACTAGGGTTATGATCACTATGATTATTAACCTTCATTGAATAATAACTGTAGTATTGCATTCTAATGACTTGTGGGAAACACCAAATTATCAGTTTCAATAGTCTATCTAAGTGTTTCTCAACCTACTTAGATGTTGAACTCCCTATTACTCTCGAACTTAGGAAATCATTCTATTCATACTGATTTTATCTTAAGTTGATCAATCTTGTTACAACATTAATCATTAGATAGGAACTTAACCTACCAAATCCTCATTGATAATTCACTACCTTTAGTTTATTTCTCAGTTCGAGCAAATCAACATAAAGTGGGATCTATGGTTTGCAACCAACAAACAACAATCATAACAAAGGAATTATCAAGATATCTCTACAATCACTCAAACCCTAACCAACTATTAAATCCATGGGGGAATAATCATAGATCCCACTACCCTAGTTGTGGTTTTTAGTTCCACATGAGAAAAAAAGAGATAGCAACAATTATAATCACCATTCAAAGTAATTAAACTTATAAAAGATAAAGTCTAAAGTTGATTCTCTTCTAAGATCAAGAGAAAATTTCCACAACCAAATCAAAGAATTGAAAATTGAATTCTAAGTTTTAAGCCCCAAAAAGAGGTGTCTTTTTCTATGAAATAAGTTCAAGATGTTCCGCCCTTAGAAAACCCTAACATATGCTTTAAATACTTCATCCTAATTATGGAAACAAAATCACAGATCACAGTATTTTCTTGAACAAATGATGACATGTGTGATGGCTTATCGGGAGTTTGATGCCTTATTAAGAATGTCGTTAGCTCCTCTTCATATTTGAACAAGTTCTGTCTTCAGCTGGCAATGAAGCCTGACCACTTATCAGACATGTGATGACTTATTAGAATTGTCATTGCTTCTTCACTTCAAGTTCTCAAGCACTGCCTAAGCCTGACGACAAGACTGACAGCTTATCACAACTCTGACGGCCTATCACAGGTTGTCATCACTTCATCCAGCTGAATCTCATTCTCTATCTAAGGCTAACGGCAACTCTGATAGCTTATCACAAGGCTAATGACTTATCAGATAAGTCGTCAGCTATACTTCCCTCTCTACTTTCTCAGAAATCAACTTTTTTACTACCATTATATCTGGTTCTCTTGTATCTAGACTTTTCTGCAATATAAAAAAAAAACAATCAAAATCAACAAAACTTGCTTAAGAATTTGCAATTATTCTAAGTTAAATCCCTCAAATGTATTAGCATCTGCTCACACATCAACACCCTCAACTAAAAATAAATACTTGTCCTTAAGCAACTAAAACATAAGTAAGAGGATACAAAGCATATTCGACAGTCAATCATCCATTTTAGGTCAAAACATTTTCACCATCTCCAAGGTTAACTAATTTAAAAAACAACTGGGCATATTATTGATGAACAACAATTCGACACACAGGAATCAAGATATGGCATCAATTCAGCAACAACAATAATGCATGTACCAAGACTATACTACCCAAAAAAGTTAGCAACTAGCAAAGTAACCAGTGTGTCCTTACAACAAAGAGGTCCCTCCTCACTTATATGTGATCTCAAACATGTCAATGCGGGGACGATCAAGAGACACTCACTCTTAGAAACAAGTTTCAGTCAATGTATGACAAATACCATAAGCTTGCTCTTATTTTCATTACCGAAGCTTTCAAACAGTTAAGTTTGGATCACTATAGGACTTTTCTTCAGCTTGTAATATAGGCTTGGGGCTGGTATGATACAGAAGGATATTTAAAGTAACTAAGCCTCCTTGGCACTACACTATTTTTGGGGTCTCACTTATCAACCTTTACCTTATTTCTTCCTTTCTTGATTAAAGCACATTCAAGTTGGGTACAATTTTTATTCATTCATTTTTTTTACAACTTTTATTTTTACATTCTTTTTCTACCAAACCGAGCCTTGCATATTTTTTATTACCCTTCTTCATACTCACTTTACATTATGTACCCCTATGATAGCCACCTTCAACTTAGGCTAATTTCCTAAGTCAAAGTGCACAATGTCCAAGGAGGAACAGGGAGAAAACAGGTTCATTGTGATACAAATGGAATGGTGATAGGTATAATAAAAAGAATAGGCATTCAGGATTAAAATAAGGATCAAGGGATATCATTCACACATGGAAGGTCATTTAGGCTAAAAGTGGACTAATATCAACATTGGCCTATGATCCTCTCCTAACCGCTATCCTACAACCAAGGCAAGACCAATCGGGCAAGTTTTGGATTTAACACACAACAGGAACTAGGTAGTATCTCACACACACATGGCATAAAGGTACATTACAAGATACTACCCATTCAGTACATGCAATTGCTTAGCAATGGCTATCATGTCAGTAGTACTAATGCCATAACAAGATGCATAGTGGTCACACATAAATGCATATCACACAGTTATAAAATAGACCATTGGAGAGATGTTCAAAAATAAACAAAAATAAGTTAACTGCCTAAGGTACTTTTATTTCTCCTAGTCAACTACAATATTTTAAACAAATCACAATACGACTAAACATGCCGGCTCTACTAGGAACAAGACTCTGGGGAAAAGAGGCATGGCAACAAAAAACCTAAGTGGTCATCAACACCCACAAGTATCCCCACCCTCTACTTAAAATCAAGCAATGTCCCCAATGCGTCAAACCAAAACAAGAGAGTTAGAGACATACCTGTGGCACCATGGGTGCAAAGATCTGATGTCAATCACAAAATACGATTACAAGCAAAAAAATACCTTGGGTTTCCTCCCAAGCAGGGCCTAATTTAGTGTCGCGGCATGACCCAACTCAGCTTTTTTCTCCACCTTAAGGATATGAATTACACCCCCAACTTAGAGTCCATCTTTTTGCCTCGATCATAGGGGGTGGTACAAAAGTTAAGAAGTCAAGGAATGGATTGAGCATGGTAATCCACTCGGCCTTAAAGTGAGGTGTGTTTTTATATTGCTTGTCCAATGTAAAATCAACAATATAGGATTCTTGTTCCTCATCTTCACACTTTTCTACTATTTTAAATGATTCCACAGACAAGATATCATCTAAACATAATGTAGAAAAGTGCTTTGAATGAGGCCCAATCAATCCTACTTCAAAATTGACACTATCTACTATACAAGCACTTTTATTCACCTTTTTGACATCTTCGCTTCGAATTGGGCTAGAGTCTTTATTAGAGATTTTCTTTGTTTCTTATTTTGCCTCTAGCACCATGTCCTCAATCTTGGTATCATCTCTTATGGTTGGTTCGGTTGGTTGGGAAATCACTGAGGGTTGGTCAATATCAAGCTCAACATCAATATAGGGTTTTTGCTCCTCATCTTTACACTCTTCCATTATTTTAAATGATTCCACAGACAAGATATTATCTAAACATGATATAGAAGAATGCTTTGAATGATTGACCTCTATATCCATATCCTCATGAATGATTGGATTCATGTCTTAATGAATATCACATACGATATAATACATTTCTTTCTGGTGATCCAACATTCGTTGAAACATAGCTTCAATGCCACTCTTACTTGTGCTTCATTCTTCCTTTTCTTGACCATAAGACCGATCAAACTCATAAAAAAAACTAGAATTTGGGTTAGCGCAATAGGGGGAGGGGGTATTTGGGCAATCACTCTAATGTCCATCCTGATCACCACATAAAAAACAATCATACTCCTGGTAGGATGGAGATAGTGCACACATCTCTCTCCGAAGAGCATATCTACAATCTTGCCAAAAGTGAGGTCCATCACAATATGGACATGGATCATAAAGATAAGATTTCCAACCACCAAGCTCATGTTCATTCCACGATGCCATAGTAATAAGTAAACTAAAATAAAAATCTACCTGACACAAGAAATAAAAGAAAACTAAAAATAAATATTTACAAGTTTGAATTCAAACAAGTAGGATAAAATTCTAAACGAACTCAATACGCCAAACTTTTCTCCAGCAACGGTGCTATTTTTGATATTGCTCAACTTACACCTCGATTTAGTGCAAGGCGGTCATCGTCAATATATTTACCCAACTTTGGAGTCGTAGTTGAATGCACGAGGAACAATGTGAGATACGATTAAACTAATTTGAAACTATAGATACAAGTTGAATCTAAACAAATGTTGCAAAAAGATAAAATGGGGGGTTTTATCAATCAACCAATAATTAAAGTTTCGACTTGCTTCAGAGCTCAAAACTAAAATTTCAATGGTACAAATAAGTGATAGAGAGGAACTAGGGTTATGATTACTATGATTATTAACCCCCATTAATTAATAACTATAGTATTGGGTTCTCATGAATTGTGGAAAACACCAAATTATCAGTTTCGACAGTCTATCTAAGTGTTTTTCAACCTACTTAAATATTGAACTCCCTAATGCTCTTGAACTTAGGAAATCATTCTATTCATACTATTTTTATCTCAAGTTGATCAATCATTTTACAGCATTAATCATTAGATCGGAACTTAACCTTCCCAAATCCTCATTGATAATTCACTACCTTTAGTATATTCTTCAGTTTGAGCAAATCAATATAAGGCAGGATCTATTGTTTGCAACCAATAAATAACAATCATAACAAAGGAATTATCAAGATGTCTCCACAATCACTCAAACCCTAACCAATTATTAAATCCATGGGGGAATAATCATAGATCCCATTACCCTAGTTGTGGGTTTTAATTCCACATGCGAAAAAAAGAGCTAACAACAATTATAATCATCATTTAAAGTAATTACACTTTCAAAAGATAAAGTCTAAAGTTGATTCTCTTCCAAGTTCAAGATAAAATTCCCACAAGCAAATCAAAGAATTGAAAATTGAATTCTAAGTTTTGAGCCCCAAAAAGAGATGTCTTTTTCTTTGGAATAAGTTCAAGATGTTCAGCCCCTTATGATTAGAAAACCGTAATATATGCTTTAAATGCTTCATCCCAATTATGGAAAAAAATCACAGATCCCAGTATTTTCTCGAACAGATGACGACATGTGTGACGGGTTATCAGGATTTTGATGCCTAATCAAGAATGCCGTCATCTCCTCTTCACATTTGAACAAGTTCTGTCTTCAGCTGGCGATAAAGCTTGATGGCTTATCAGAAATGTGATGACTTATCAGAATTGTCGTTGCTTCTTCACTTTAAGTTCTCAAGAACTATCTAAGCTTGACAACAAAACTGACTGCTTATCACAACTCCGACGGCCTATCACAGGTTGTCGTCACTTCTTCCAGCTAAATCTCATTCTCTGTCTAAGGCTGACGACAACTCTGATAGCTTATCACAAGGCTGACGACTTATCAGACAAGTTGTCAGCTATACTTCCCTCTCTACTTGCTCAGAAATCAACACTTTTACTTCCATTATTGTAGTTCTCTTGCATCTCGACTTTTATTGTAAAATCAAAGAGAAAATAATAAAAAATGACAATAGTTGCTTAAGACTTTGCAATTATTCTTAGTTAACGGCCTCAAATGTGTTAGAATCTGCTCACACATCAACACCCTCAACTTAAAACAATTTCCTGTCCTCAAGCAACTAAAACAAAACTAAGAGGATACAAAGCACATTCGGCAGTCAATCATCCATTTTAGATCAAACCATCTTCACCATCTCCAAGGTCAATTAATTTAAAAAACAACTATCCATATTATTGAAGAACCATAATGCGACACATAGGAAACAAGATATGGCATCAATTTAGCAATAACAACCATGAATGTACCAAGATTATACTGTCCAAAAAAGTTAGCAACTAGCAACGTAACCAGTGTGCCCTTACAACAAAGAGGTCCTTCCTCACTCATATGTGAACTCAAGCATGTCAATGCGGGGACGGTCAAGAGACACTCACTCTTAGAAACAAGTTTCAGTCAATGTATGACAAATATAATAAGCTTGCTCTTATATTCATTACTAAAGCTTTCAGACAGTTAAGTTAGGATCACTATAGGACTTTTCTTCAGCTAGTATGTAGGCTTGGGGATGGTATGATACACAAGGATATTTAAAGTAAGTAAGCCTCCTTGGCACTAAACTATTTTTGGGGTCTCACTTATCAACCTTTACCTTATTTCTCCCTTTCTTGATTAAAGCACATTCAAGTTGGGTACAGTTTTTATTCATTCATTTTTTTTCACAACTTTTCTTTTTTTATTCTTTTTAGAGCACATCGAGCCTTGCATATTATTTTTTATTACCTTTCTTCATACTCACTTTACCTCACGCACCCCTATCATCGCCACTCTCAACTTAGGCTATTTTCCTAAGTCAAAGTGCACAATGTCTAAAGAGGAACAGGGCCAAAACAGGTTTATTGTAATACAAATAGGAAGGTGATAGGTACAATAAAAAGAATAGGCATTCAGGGTCAAAATCAGGATCAAGCAATATTATTCACACATGGAAGGTCATTTAGGATAAAATTAGACTAATATCAACAACGGCCTATAATCCTATCCTAACCGCTATCCCATAACCAAGGCAAGACCAATCGAAAAAGTTCTGGATTTAACACACAGCCAAAATTACGTAGTATCTCACACACACATGGCACAAAGGCACATCACAAGCTACTACCCTTTCGATTCATGAAATTGTTTAGAAATGGTTATCATATCACTAGTACTAATGCCATAACAAGATGCATAGTTGTCACACATAAATGCATATCACACAGTTATAAAACAGACCATTGGAGAGGTGTTCAAAAATCAACAAAAACATATTAACTACCTAAGGTAATTCTATTTCTCCTAGTCAACTATAACATTTTACAACAAATAACAATAGGCCTAAACATGCCGACTTTACTAAGAACACGACTCTGGGGAAAAGAGGCATGGCGACAAAAACCCAAGAGAATATTAACAACCACAAGTAGCCTTACCCTCAACTTAAAATATTGCAATGTCCCCAATGCATCAAACCAAAACAAGAGAGTTAGAACCATACATGTGGCACCATGGGTGTGAAGATCTGATGTCAATTACATAATACGAATACAAACAACAAAATACCTTAGGTTGCCTCCCAAGTAGCACCTAATTTAGTGTCGTGGCACGACCCAACTCAGCTTCTTCCTTCACCTTGATGATATGAATTTCACCCTCAACTTAGAGTCCATCTTATTGCCTCAATCATATAGGGGTGGTAAGAAAATTAAGAAGTCAAGGAATGTATTAAGCGCGGTAAACCACTCGGCCTTAAAGTGAGGTATGTTTTTATGTTGCTTGTCTACTGTAAAATCAAGAATATAGGATTCTTATTCCTTATCTTCACACTCTTCTACTATTTTAAATGATTCCACAGATAAGATATCATCTAAACATAATGTAAAAAAGTGCTTTGAATGAGCCCCAATCAATCCTACATCAAAATTTACACTATCTACTACACACTCACTTTTATTCACCTTCTCAACATCTTCGTTTGAATTAGGCTAGAGTCTATATTAGAGATTTTCTTTGTTTTTTCTTTTGCCTCTCGCGCCATGTCCTCAATCTTGGCATCATATCTCATAGTTGGTTCGGTTGGTTGGGAAATCACTGAGGGTAGCTCAACATCAATATAGGGTTGTTGCTTCTCATCTTCACACTCTTTGATTATTTTAAATGATTCCACAGACAAGATATCGTCTAAACATGATATAGAAGAATGTTTTGAATGATTGACCTTTATATCCGTCTCCTCAAAAATGATTGGCTTCATGTCTTGACGCATATCACATATAATATCATAAATTTCTTTCTATAGATCCAACATTCATTGAAACATAGCTTCAATGCCACTCTTATCGGTGATTCGTTCTTCCTTTTCTTGACCATAAGACCTATCAAGCTCATAAGAAAAACTAAAATTTGGGTTAGCGCAACAGGGGGAGGGGACATTTGGGCAATCACTCCAATGTCCATCTTGACCACCACATAAAGAATAATCATACTCCCGGTAGTATAGAGATGGTGCATACATCTCTTGCTGGGGAGCATTTCTAAAATCTTGCCAAAAGTGAGGTCCATCACAATAGGGACATGGATCATCAAGATAAGATTTCCAACCACCAAGATCATGTTCATTCCATGATGCTATAGTAATAAGTAAACTAAAATAAAGATCTACCTGACACAAGAAATAAAAGAAAACTAAAAATAAATATTTACAAGTTTCCATTCAAGCAAGTAGGCTAAAATTCTAAACCAACTCAATAAGCCAAATTATTCATCAACAACGGTGCCATTATTTATACGCTCAACATACACGTCAATTTAGTGCAAGGCGGTCATCGTCAATATATTTACCCAACTTTGGAGTCGCGGTCGAATCCACGAGGAACAGTATGAGTGCCGATTAAACTAATTTGAAACTATAGCTAGAAGTTGAATTTAAACAAATATTGCGAAAAGATAAAATGGGAGGTTTTGTCAATCAACCAATAAGTAAAGTTTTGACTTGCTTTAGAGCTCAAAACTAAAATTCCAATGGTTCAAATCAGTGATAGAGAGGACCTAGGGTTATGATCACTCTGATTACTAACCCCCATTAACTAATAACTGCAGTATTGGGTTCTCATGACTTGCGGGAAACACCAAATTATCAGTTTCGACAGTTTATCTAAGTGTTTCTCAACCTACTTAGATGTTGAACTCCCTAATTCTCTCGAACTTAGGAAATCATTCTATTCATACTGATTTTATCTCAAGTTGATCAATCTTATTACAACATTAATCATTAGATTAGAACTTAACCTTCCCAAATCCTCATTGATAATTCACTACCTTTAGTTTATTTCTCAGTTCGAGTAAATCAACATAAGACGGGATCTATTGTTCGCAACCAATAAGTAACAATCATAAGAAAGTAATTATCAAGATGTCTCCACAATTACTCAACCCCTAAACCACTATTAAATCCATGGGAGAATAATCATACATCCAACAACCCTAGTTATGGGTTTTAGTTCCACATGAGAAAGAAAGAGATAGCAACAATTATAAACATCATTCAAAGTAATTAAAATTACAAAAGATGAAGTCTGAAGTTGATTCTCTTCTAAGTTCAAGAGAAAATTCCCAAAACCAAATCGAAGTATTAAAAATAGAATTCTAAGTTTTGAGCCCCAAAAAGAGGTGTCTTTTTCTTTGGAATAGGTTCAAGATGTTCTACCCCTTATGGTTAGAAAACCCTAACATATGCTTTAAACACTTCATCCTAATTATAGAAACAAAATCATAGATCACAGTATTTTCTCGGACAGACAACGATGTGTGTGACGGTTCATCAGGAGTCTGATGCCTTATCAAGAATGTTGTTAGCTCCTCTTCACATTTGAACAAGTTGTATCTTCAACTGATGATGATTATTAATGGCTTATTATACATGTATAGACTTAACAGAATTGTCGTCGCTTCTTCACTTTAAGTTCTCAAGCACTGCCTATGCCTGACGACAAGTCTGACTGCTTATCACAACTCTGATGGCCTATCATAGGTTGTCATCACTTTTTCTAGCTAAATCTCATTCTCTGTGTAAGGCTGACGGCAACTCTAATAGCTTATTATAAGGCTAACGACTTATCAAATAAGTTGTTAGCTATACTTCCCTCTCTACTTGCTTAGAAATTAACTCTTTTACTTCTATTATTGCTTGTTCTCTAGCATCTTGACTTTTACTGCAATATCAAAGAGAAAACAATCAAAAATGATAAAAGTTTCTTAAGTCTTTGCAATTATTCTCAGTTAAATACTCAAATGTGTTAGCATCTGCTTACACATCACTAGCGCCCGAAAAACACCAGTGCATCCTAAGGAGATACACTAGGACGAATAAATCCCTTATCTAGAAGACCCTTAAAGGACTTCTTGAGTTCCTTCAACTAAGCCAGAGCCATTCTATATGGAGGAATACAAATTTGATGAGTGTCCGAAAGCAAATCAACACCAAAATCTATTTCCCTATACAAAGGAACACCCAGAACGTCATTCGGAAAAACCTCTGGAAACTGATTAACCACCAGAACTGACTGAAAATAAGCACTTGCTGAGTTTTAATCTTTAACTTGAACCAAGTGATAAAGACAAACTTTAGAGATTAACCTCTGAGCTCTAAGATAAGAAATAAACCTCCCCCTAGGAGCTAAAGAAACACCCTCTTACTCTATAACTGGTTCACTAAGGAACCTAAAGATAACCCTATGGGTCCAACCATCCAAACACGCATAACAAAAGTGTAACCAGTCTATACCCAGAATAATATCATAATCCACCATATCTAACTCAAATAGATCCACCAAGGTCTGCCTGCAACCAAAATATATCATACAATCTCTATAGACTCTCTTAGCAATAATCGAGTTACCTACCGGGGTAGAAACTGAAAAAGGATCTAAAATAACTTCTGGATCAAAACAAAAAATACAACCATATAAGGAGTCACATAGGAGAGAGTAGACCTCGGATCAAGAAAATGATATACGTCATAAGAGAAAAGCTATAATATACTAGTAACGATATCAGGTTATGCCTCAGATTCCTATTGGGATGCCATAACATACAACCTATTCTAACTAACACTAGAATCACGAGCGGTAATAAAAGCAGATGCCATACGCACTGGTGCAGGAGCAGAAGATGAAGCCATAGGAATCTTATTCGCCCTCGTAGAAACCTTATTAACTAGACAATACCTGAGATGGTGGCCTACCTAGCAGCACTGGAAGCATTTGTCACTCTCTTCATCGCAATAAAACCATTAAGGATGATCACAAAACTGACAAGGAGGACATAAATAAATGACTGACCTCTGCTCGCTTGAGCTTTGGCACCCTGTGCTCAAGAATTGTTACCACCATGATTACGCCTATCGCCCGACTGATAAGAAGCACTAGTAGAAGAATAGGAACTAGAACTCCCCTACTTTTTATTCTGCCATAGGCCACCATCTCTACCACTATGAGACTGAGCACATCCTTAATTAGAAAACCTATACCTCTTTTCCTGTCTATATCCGAACTATGCCTGCCTTCTTTTCTTATATTCTACCTGTTGTATGTTAATAGTCAACCTAGAGATGTCCAAATACTTAATCAGCAAGACAGTCTTCCTCTACAAAATCAAATCACGATTTAACCCAGAAGCTAAGTTCCTTATTTTAGCCCACATGTCAGCCACTAAATTAGGAGATACCTTAACAATTGGTCAAACTTCAAGGCATAGTCCTTCACAGACATTCTCCCCTACTTGAGGTTCAAAAACTTCTTTATCTTTGCTACCCTCAACTCTTGAGGAAAGAAATAATTCAGAAAAGAACAAGAAAAGGCATCCCATAAGGATGACTCCTCTGCATCTCTTCTATCACTATCATATTCTTTATACCACTGATATGTAATATCTTTGAGCTGATAAGGTGCAAAGTTTACCCTTTCCATAGTGGTAGCCTACATTACCTAAAATATTTTTCCCTCTCATCTAAGAAGCCTTGTAGATCTTCCTCTACCTTTACTCCAGAAAAAGTAAGAGTACCCATCTTTATAAATTGGCTAACCCTCATGGCCTTAGTAGACAAAGAGCCAAAAATATACCACTCAGCCTGAGCAGCAACCAACTTAGTAATAGCATGAATAGACTAATGGAATTTTGCATTAGTTACCTCATCTTGAGGAGGACTAGTATCAACCGGCGGAACAATAGAATTATTGGGGGTAGGACCATGAAATCAAAGATGAACCCCCATTAGTAGGATGAACCTATTCAACATTACTCCCAGATAGGATAGAAACTTTTTTTGTGTTCCAGATCTACGAGGCATGATTTGAAAGACGAACAAACAAGGATTAGAGAAGATTCTAGGATTAATAATCCAAGCTTGAAGATAAAATACCAGGAAAGTGAAACATTCCTAAATGCCTTGTAACCTCTCCCTTATAAGTATGGTGTGCTACACACCCTTAAAATAGACTCTACTTGACACAGCTTTGTGGACTCCCGATTGACTATGAACCTAGTCTCTAATACCAACTTGATATAACCCGCCCTGGGGCCTTATTGTATTGGGCGTCCTAAGTTATTAGCTATGGTATTTGTATTAAAGAACTGGCGACAGTATTTGTATGGGGTTTATGTCGATATATATTCTAATTATAAGAGCGCTCAATACGTGTTCATTCAGAACGAACTAAATCTCAGGCAAAGGATATAACTTAAATTGCTCAAGGACAATGACATGAGTCTTTGCTATTATATAGGTAAAGAACATGATTGCTGATGGTCTTAGCAGGTTATGTATGGGAAGCTTATCTCTTGTGGACAATGACAAATGAGATTTAGTAGAGGATCTTCACCGTTTGGTTAATCTTAGAGTTAGTCTTTTGGAATCCAAAAAGGGTGGTGTGGTTGTTTAAGAGGTTTTGAAGTTATCTCTAGGTGCCGAGATAAAGGAGGAACAGATGTTGGATCCTATCTTGATACAAATCAAGAATGATGTACATAGGCATAAGGTGATGATTTTCAAGATTTGTAGTGATGGTATCTTGAGTTATCAAGGTAGATTATGTGTTCCCAGTGTTGATGGGTTGCATGAAAGGATTTTGGATGAAGCTCATGAGTCGTATTACACTATACATCCTAGTTCAACAAAAATGTATCATGATCTAAAGTATATTTATTAGTGGAATAATATAAAGAGGGGTGTATCCAATTTTATGGCTAACTGCATAGTGTGTCAACATGTAAAGGTAGAGCACTTGAGGCTCGGTGGGTTGATTTAAGAGATTGAGCTGTCGGTGTGGAAATAAGAGATAATTAATATGGATTTTGTTACTATTCTTCCATGTTCTCACTAGTAATTTGATTTAATTTGGTTTATTATGGATAGGATGACTAAGTCTAATTACTTCTCTCCAGTGAGAACTAATTTCTCTTTCAAGGTTTATGCCAAGTTGTTCATGAAGAGGATCGTGAATTTGCAAGGTACTCCAGTTTCCATCTTATCTAATTGGGGTACTGAGTTATCATATCACTTTTGGAGGTCATTCCAATGAGGTTTAAGGACTAAGGTGACCCTTAGTACCTCTTTCCACCTACAGATAGATGGGCAAACAGAAAGGATAATTTAGGCTTTGAAAGATATATTTTGTGCTTGTGTTTTTTATTTTGGTGGTAGTTGGGTTAACCATTTGCCTCTCATAGAATTCACCTACAATAATAGTTATCACTTTAGCATTGGTATGTCTCCGTTTGAGGCCTTACATAGCAGGAAGTAAGGCCTTACATAGTAGGAGGTATAGGTTTCCTATTGGGTGGTTTGGGGTTGGTGAAAGTAATTTATTTGGTCCTAAATTGGTTCACCAAGCCATAAATAAGGTGAAGGTGATTTGGGATAGACTTAAGGACACCCAAAGTTGCCCAAAGTCCTATGTGGATATGAGGTGAAGGGAGTTGGAGTTTAGTATTGGTGATTAGGTGTTCTTGAAAGTATCCTCCATAAAGAAAGTGATGTGTTTTAGTAAGAAGGTGAAACTCAGTCCCCGTTATGTTGGTTTATACTTAGTTTTGAAGAGGGTTGGTAATATTACACATAAATTGAGTTGCCTTTTAGTTTGAGTTTCATTCATCTAGTGTTTCATGTTTCTATGATGAGAAAGTGCATGAGTGATCCTTTGATGGTTGTTTCTTTAGAGGAGGTGAGTATTTTAGATTTCTTGTCTTATAAGGAAGTGTTGATTAGGATTTTGGATCAAAAAGTCTATTAATTGTGGACTAATAATATGGCATTGGTAAAGGTTCATTGGAGGAACCAAAAGGTCAAGGAAACTACTTGGGAAGCCGAGATGTACAGGAAGTCCAAGTATCCACTCTTGTTTTCCATTTCGGGTAATCGTGCTTGAGGTATGTATATTTCTTAACATATTTGTTTTTATCTTTATTAAAGCTAAGTATAGTTATGTTAGGAGTCAAATCTTGCTAATAAATGCCTTTTTCTTTCATTTATTCATGAATGATCCTAAGGAGGAAGTATGTAATGCCAGGGCTTTTTGGTCATTGAAAATATCTGAAATTTTATACTAACTGTGTTGACTATAACTCCTCAAATAAGTTGTAGGGAGTCTTTACGAGTCCATGGACCAAGCCATAACCAAATTAGTAAGTGTATGTATGAGTTTTTTCTGAGTATGTGTGAATCACTATGAGTTGTAAGGACTCGTTATGAGTCATTGGGTATAAATTATAGGGTGTCCAGTGTATACCCCAAATGGTTATTACATTGACAACAACTAGACCCTATGAGTGGTAGGGTCCATTATGAATCGTATTATATAAGTCATAGGGTCAAAATATTATGATTTCCTTGTAGACTGTCTTTGTTACTACTTGTAGTGATCAGTTGTAATGAGTCCATACAAGTCATATAGTTACCCATAGTCACTGATGACTAAATTTTAATTTAAAATATAGGGAACTTTGGAGAATTCCCTTCTCACCCAATTAAAACCCCACGTTCATGAGGAAGTTAAGAGGGGTTATTTCTTATTCATAACATGCTCAAACACTTCCAAACCTCTCTCAAGTCATCTCAAGTAGCTATACTTAGGGTTTCCAAGAAGTAGGCCATCCAAAGGCTCAAGGGTTGAATTCTTTCTGTGAAGCATGAGTTTTAAGGTGTTGTTCATATGATATTGAGGTTGGTTTTGGAAACATAGGTTGAGGGTTTTGAATAATTGTTATTTATGTGATGTTTTATGTTTGTCCCTACATTGTTTATGTTTATATATTGGTTTTTAAAAATCAAATTGATGCATGGGAATGGTGAATGAATTAGGGAATGTGATTTCCCAAACTTGTGACTTTTGAAATAGTTATGACCCCAACCGAATAGTGTGGAATTGTTTTTGAATATGAAAAATATGCACATTGAATTACTCTTTAACTATTACATAATATAAAAAGGTTAATGAAGCATAATGATTTTTAATGAACCTTATGGGGTTGTGTAATTCCCCAAGATAATGTGAAATTAAACCAAAGCGGGTTGTGAATTTCCCCAAGTTATGGAACTAGTTTGTCATGTTGATGTTACCTTGCATGTGTAGTTGGTATGATGATACCAAAAATGTATGCCTAAATGTATATCATGGTTTAATAAATGATAATATATGTGCTAATTATTTCAATTGGCCTTTAATGAGTGTTGTGTAGCTATGTCTTAAAAGTAGAGGTCTTGAAGGACCAATACAGGAAACTGCAATTGCCAATGCAGGGGTATATATGACCGGGTGGGTTGACTCTCCCTTATTATTATCGTTTTATTGGGAGGTTCGAGTCCCCAACATCGTATTATATAATTTGGTGCTCGTATCATCTAGATATGCGGGAGGTTTGAGTCCCTCATAGAGCATATATATACCCTTTGGTTCGTGAGGCCACACTCACTGGGGCCCTACCAGTTGGGGGAAAGTTGGGCCTATATAGCCCGTGGGTGCCTTTTTATGTTATAAAAATTGATCTAGCACAATCCAGGCTAAAGTTTTAAAGTGCATGTTAAGCCTTGTTCCCTATCTCGGCATGTGATATATATAAGAATATGCATTTGATTATGTGCATTGGTTTTCATAGAATTTGAACTATTGATCATGACTATTATGTTATTCTTATCACTGAGTTACATGCAAGTGTTCACCCCACTAACTGTCTCCGAATGTTGTATCATGCGATGCAGGCTTTGTTTAATGGTTATTCAATTCTTATTATAGACTAGAGTTAAGAGTTGCATTATCATTTGTCATTGTCATTTGTCAGAGTCTGGGATATGTCCCAACTAAGACTAGTTTTTTGTTCTTGTGTTAGAAGGATTTTGATGGATAATTGTGGACTTGGACAATGTTGGTTGGTTGTTTTTTCCAATCGATGGTTATCGATTATGGACATACCTTTTATTCTTTGAATTTGTCTTGTTATATGTTCAAAATTCATCCGACATTGGGGATATTGTGTTTGTTTTGGTTTGGTGTAGGGGTGATCTCTGGTCCACGTGGGACTTAAGACACCCATCACAGCCAGGCCCTGTTCGAGTCGTGACACAAAGTTCCCGTTGGTTTTCAAAAATTGATCTCAAGTCGAGATATCATCATTTGAAAGTCAGAGAATGTGACATCTCAAAGACTTTTTTTAGATCTTTGTATGGACACTTCGAGTTTGTGGTTATGTCTTTTGTACTAAAAAATGCCCCTCCAACTTTTATGGACTTAATGAATAGGAATTTCAAGGAATATTTGGACATGTTCATCATTATCTTCATAGATGAGATACTCGTTTATTCACGAAGTGTGGAGGAGCATGCAAACCATTTGAGAATAGTATTGTAGACCCTCAAAGATCGCCAGTTGTTTGCAAAGTTTAGTAAGGATGAATTTTAGTTGGAGTTTGTCACCTTTTTGGGACATGTTATTTTAGGTAAAGGTATTCATGTAGACCCTTAAAAATAGATATAGTGAAATGTTAGCATAGGCCCATTACTCCATCAAACCTTAGGATCTTTCTGAGTTTAGCCGGATATTACAGAAGATTTGTTGAGGATTTTTCCTGAATAGCTGCGCCATTGACCAAGTTGACACAGAATAAATTAAAGTTCCTATGGTATGATAACAGCAAGAAAAGTTTTCAAGAGTTGAAAGATAGATTGATTTCAGCACCAATATTTGCTTTGCCATATGGATTAGCTAGATTTTTTGTGTACTGTGATGCCTCGAGAGTTGGGTTAGGATATATTTTTATAAAAAATGGAAGAGTAATAGATTATTTCTCCAGACAACTGATGTCACCCAAAACTAACCTCCAAAGAAGTATATTGGGTTTGATGTCAAATATAGTAACCCAAACCAGGTTGGGGTCAAACCCACAGGGAATGCATGGAATTATCGCTCGAACTTAGAAAATTTGTGGACAATGTGGAAATGTAAATGGGGTTTTTGAAAGTCACAGTAATACGTAACCAAACTTGAATTCTTGTGGTTGTAAATAATAGAAAACAAACACTAGTACTATGTTCCCCCTAGTTTCCTAACTCCATAAATTTATCGTGTTTAATTTGACTATATAATTTCTCTACATGCAAAGTCTGAAAAGTGATGTATTATCAACCATGTTGTGAACAAATTGATAAATCTCACCCTTCACTTTTTGAGTCTCAGGGTGTCGCATTACTATCCCTTGTCCTTGACCCCAGTACAACCTTCACCTTTTGGGTCTCAAGTTGCTCAGATGAGGGTTGATAGCCTCAAATCACAGTCGTAATCCCCTTTTCCCAACTTGAACTTAATTGTGTGGATAATCTTTAATACAAGTAATTCCCAAGCTTCTGGAGTCTCTTAGAATATAATCAATACGAATAAGATTACAATACACGCAATCATAGTAATCTAGATGAATCTCCCACTTCTCCTATATTGTTAATCTGCGAGGATTCCCACAACCCTAGTTAAGGAATTTATCCACTCATGGTTATGCAACAATCCATTACAATCAATGAAGGAGATATAGAATGGATGGCATATGAATGATAAGATGAAAATCCAAAATCTCCGATTGATTACGAAACCTAAAACCCAAGAACAAAAATATCGAGTATCAAGAAGTCAATGGATGCCAAAAATATCAAAAGTACGTAACATAATAAAAGAATAACCCAAGTATATTTATACTGTCTTAAAATAACAAGATAAACCTAATTAAAAAAAATAGGACAACTATGTCGGCAATGCTTACGCTTCTAGCAATGAGTTGTTAGTTCTAGTTTTGACTTATTGCCTGCTGTCATGGCTCTCTTTCAACTTCAGTGGTCATGATTCATAGGGTCACCCTACTAGTAGTATGCTACTAATAATAGTCACTCCTATAGCTTTTCAGCTCTAGGGATCTTGAGTCTGTTATTATTATGAATCCTTACATGAGTTGTAGTCAGTCCTGACCACTTGTGGTCTTCACTCGTCACCACTGGAGCATTAACCTTCAGGACTTTTTCCACTGTCCATAGTATGACTTCACATGACGAGTCATAGTCTAATTTTATGACTCTTAGTCTTCTATTACTTTACTCATGGAATCCATTTTTGCCTGCTATTAACACTATGGTTTCATACAACGACTCATAGTCACTCTCAATGAGTCATGGTCAGTCTTTACTTAGTTTCTTTAGTTCAGATTTTACTACAGGTATCCTCACGAGTCTAGATATGAGTCATAGGATGTCTTGATGACTCATAGCCTGATCAGTACTTTAAATTTTTAGAGTTTTTTCTTCTTTGTTCAATCAAACACCACTTTCGACCTAATTTACCTACAATAAATACAAAACACACATTATATCCAACAAAACAACCTAAGTCAATGCATAGTTTCATCATTTTAAGCATCAAATATGTCATGAAACCATAACACATCAATACCCTCAACTTATAACATTTGCATATCCTCAGGCAAAAACAAAAAACCAACACACAGACGATGCTTAACTAGGAAGCTCCTAAGTTACCATTGGCAGTTGACTTATCAATCATTGCTATTTAAAACACTTTACCCTCTCTTATTTTTAAATTTTTCAAAATCAACTATACATTTGTTTTGGTACAACAATGTGACACACAGGAATCAAGTTATGTCATTACATTAGCAACGAACAACTGGGCATATCTACAGTACACTACCCAAATAGATAAGTAATTTAATTACGTACCCCATACACCCTCATAATCAAATAAATCCCTATAACTCAATTTGATCAACACATGCCTATAGGGATGGTCAAGAGATGCTTGTACTCTCAACTAAGTTCCAATTAGTGTATACAGAATGCGATAGGCTTGCCTATATGCTCTCTACCTAAGTTTTTGAACAGTCGAATTAGGATCACTATAGTGCTATTTTAGGCTTGTACTGTAGGCTTGGGGCTGGTAAGGTATATTTGAGGATTTTCTTAGTGACAGCCTCCTTGGAACTACAATTATTTAAGGGTCCACTATTTTACCAACTTTTCTTCTATTCTGACCTTATTTCTCCCTTTTCATTATATTTCTTGCTTATTCAGGCTGGGTGTGGTTTCTTTTATTCTTTCTTTTTCTTCTTTTTCAAATCTTTCTTTTTCTTTTTTCTTTTATTTTTATTTTTCTACCACAACCAACCTTACTCATTTTTTATGTAAACCCTTTCTTCATACCCACGCTTCTCTGCACACCCCTATTATAGCCACCCTTAACTTAGGAGATTTTCCTGAGTTGATATGCACAGTGTCAAAAGAGGATCAGGGCCAAAATAGATTTATTGCAACTAAGAATAGGAAGGTGAATTGGTATGAACCAAAGAATAGGTCTATTTAGCTCAATAATCAAGATTAAGGGATTTATATTTCATTTGGTTGGACAATTTAGGCTAAAGTGAACTCATTACAAAAATGGCCTATGATCATCTCCTAATAGACTACACTATAATGAAGGCAAGAGCAATCTGGCAAGTTCTAGATTCCATACACATAAGGAACTAGGTAGTGACTCACACACACATTAAACAAGGTCCCATCACTAGTTACTATATATCTAGCTTATCCAATTATTTCGTCCCTAATTCTAATGCCATTACTAGATTCACAGCAGTCACATGCATATAGAAATCACAGAATAGTCAAAAATTTTAGGTGGGGTATCATTTTCACAAACAACTTTAGAACAATCATTCAACTTTAGCAAAATCATGCCTAATTAAACATCACAAAACACAAGAACAACACAAAACACATATTTAAACTAAACTAGATATGTCATTTTTGCATTAAAGCCACAACTGATAGGAATAGAAATATGGCAACAAAAACCCATGACAAATATGTAGTACACATGTACCCCCAACTTAATGCCTATGTACTATCCGCAATGCATGTATAAAGTAAAAATAAAGGGAGAAAATATACCTGGGAATACTAGGTGCCAGCTCAAATAGTATCAATAGTGGGACCTTAATACGGGCCACATCTCATAATTAGTGGACCCAGTGGAAACCTAGGAGCTGAACTCACCAGTAGCACCTATGGCGGTTGGTTAGTCGGTGTTAGCTTAGGCGATAAAGATGTACTACTAGTAAAATCAAAAGTGTCTACAGGTAAAGAACTACTAGCCTGATTTCTCGGACCCTTGTTTGGGGGTCTTGCTCACTCTGAATATTGGATGATTTTGCAGCTTCAAAATTATTCTTCTTTGCTCTCTTTCTATTTTTTTTATTCCATCCTTTCTCACTAACATCAACATCACTCGCTGTAGGGGTGGAACTCTAACACCCCAAATATCGTAGACCTTTGAAACGCCTAGGATTTGGACCTTAGGAAAAGTCTCTTAAATGGTGCATTCTGACGAAGGTATGGTTAGGTGTATTAATCATACCCTATCTCACCTCTCTTCTTATATGTTGAGCAGCATAGGAGCGTAACATACTAACCACAATATGAATTATCCTTACCTTGGTCATATACTAAGGCATGTGTGGTACCTAGGTGAGTTGTAAGGTGCTTAGAACTTGATCAAAAGTGGACTATTTTTGGTATGGGTCATAGGTATAGTTTAGGGTCCTTTGTATATGACTCAAGGGTGTGTAGTCTTACCCTAACCAGTATATGGTACCTTGGTGAATCATAGGGTACGAGTTAGGGTACCACACGTACCCAAGGGTATGGTTAAGCTAGGTGAGTTGTACCCTACCACGAGTTCAATATCTAGCTTTTAACTAAGGACCCTATAGTCATTTCCCACCCTAAAACCGTTTTGTACCCTCACTATATAAGTCATCTTACCCTTTCATAACACTTGTGTGATGGATCAAACATTCTAAAATACTCTAAAAAGTTCTTGAAGCAAGATTAAAAGCTAGTGTTTGAAGAGGGTTTATCTAGAGGCAAAAGAGGTGCCAAGTTTTTCATTGAATCAACTTGCATAAGGAATATATCTCTTTTCCTTGTTAAATAAATAAAACACCATGTATTTCATACTTGGATTGGTAAGTGTTCTTGGTGATTATGAAATAAAATTAAAAGGGTTTTATTGCCAAATGATTAATAATATTTGCTCTTGCTTAGACTTGTGATTATATATGATATTGGTGGTGGTTTGAATATATGGGTTTTTGTTGTATGTGGTTTAACAAATAGGTCTTGATTAACCCTAATATTAATGAATTCTACCATGAACTTGGCCTTAATAAAGGTATGCACACAAGGTGTTTGGGAAAATATCTACATGAAATGTCTAATTACATGTTAGTGGTGTATTGAACTATGGTGTTGGTCTAGTGAACATAAATGGTAAATGATATTTTTATAATGAATGTGAATATTTTATAAGTAGTTTGTAAAGAAATTGTTTGCCATGTATTGAGTCATAATGAATATGAATGCTTGATAAATATTTTGAAAGAACCTTGTTAATCATGTAATAGATTAATTTAAGACTTTAGATGGTGTGATGGCCCAATAAGTATGAATGGTTGATAAATTGTATTTTAATAATATTCTTAGCCATATAATTAGTTAACTTATGACCATGTTTGTTGACGACTATAATTTAAATCGAATGATGATTTGAATGAAGGTGTTGGCCTAATAAAGTCATTAAATACTCCCATAAAGACCTTATGGTCCCATATGGTGTTGATGTGGGTAAATAGTTCAAGTCCTTTAAAGTGAAATGGACTGAATGGATGTTAATACAAGAACTAAAAGGGGTTAAGAGATCAAATGTCTTCTAATAATGGAAATTAAATGACTAGTGGTTCGAGTCCCTAGTTCGATGAATGGCTTATGGTTTGAGTCCCTTACCCAATGAAATAACTAGTAGTTCGAGTCCTTAGTCTGATGAATGGCTTGTGTTTCTAGTCCCTCATCCAATGAAATGACTAGTGGTTTGAGTCCCCAGTCTAATGAGATGGCTTGTGGTTTGAGTCCCTCACCCAATGAGATGACTAGTGGTTTGAGTCCCTAATCTAATTAAATGGCTTATGGTTCGAGTCCCTCGCCCAATAAATGAATAGTGGTTTAAGTCCCTAGTCCAATAAATGGATTGTGGTTCAAGTCCATTGCCTAATGAATTTGGTTGAATTAGTTGAGTTGGTTTGAGATTCGGATCCCTTTGACTAATGTAATAAGGAAGTTTAAGGGTCTAAAATTAGTAAGGTGACAGGTTTAAAGTTCTTCACTTCATGTCTTATGAATGAATACTTTAAGAATAATTGTTGTGACTCTTTTCGCGACTTGGTATACTATATATATAAGCATATGTATGTGTACCTTCAGAGATGCCTATGTTAATATAAATGTAGTTTTATATGATGGTTTGCCTTGTATTGAAATAATGTGCTATTTTATCCCAATCCTCGAGATACATGGTAGTGTTCCAACCGCTAGCTATTTTCGGATGCTATATCCCCACGTAATATAGGTTCTAGAGCTTTTTCTTCCTTTTCTACACAGTGACCAAGTGTTCAGGTGGATCATATGTTGTTATTGAACGGGTGAGCTTCCATTCTTCTAAAGACATATAATTCAAAGTCTTATACCTTAAGTCATAGAATTGATTTATTTTGACTTAGTGTTGGCTATTGTCGGGGGTATGTCCCGACATATTTTATACATCGGATTTGTAGAGGTTTTATGGATGAGTATGGAGTTGGGTATATTGGCTATATTGTTATCATTAATGAAATGTTAGATATTGTCAAAGTATTGACTATTGTCTTTATTTTTTGCTACTTTGATATTTGGTTGGAGTTCATCTAAGACTTATGAATTGAATAGATGGTAAGGTTGGGTTGACGGGACAATCTCTAATACAAGTTGGTCTTGAGATGTCCACATGACATGGCCCAATTTTGGGGTGTGTCAAGTTGGTATTAGAGCCTAGGTTCATGGTCATTTGGAAGTCCACAAAGCCGTGTCAAGTAGAGTCTCTTTTATGGATGTGTAGCATGCCACACTTATAAAAGAGGGGCTATGAGACATTTAGGAATATTTCCCTTTCTTGTGTTTCAATCTCAAGCTATATAATATAGATTCTACGGTCTTAGATTCCTCTTATTTTTGCTTGCTTATCATTTAGATCATGTATCCAAGAAGATCTGATGTTAAGGAGAGCTATTTGGTCTCGACCTAGGGCAATATGGATATAGCTCATCCAATTTTTGGAATTCAGACCCATTTAAGGGTCGTGATATCTGACTATCCTCGAGGGGTTTCTTCTATTCCTACTAACCCTACTTTTAGGGGTGACACTTCACCTAAGTCACCTCAAAATGTTGGGTTCCATCGCTCCTTTGCTCTTTTGGCTTGGGTTGGTGGAAAGTGGTCTAAGAAAAAGTATTGGGTGGGTCCTAGCCTCCATTCCCCGGCTAGTGCTTCCTACCTGAACTTCTTAGGAGTCAGGACTTTTCAAATTGGTAATGCTCATAGCGCATAAGGTTCCCAACATCAGGTTAGTGGGGCCCAATCCTTACTCACCTATCCTTCTTTTGGGTTTTGCAGTTGATCACACCATGGTTGTTGCGAGGAAGGAAAGAATCGGTGTTTTAACTACGGTTAATTGGGTCACATATAACAGAAGTATCCTAGAATGATTGTCACTTAGGAAAAAAGGTATCGGATGCCACTTCTCCAGCTTTTACACCTAGGGGTGCCTCTTCTAGCTACGACATTGGTCAGTAATATCTCATGCTCTTACTATCCCTTGAGAGCTCGAGGCACCTTCAGATGCTAATGCAGGTATGTTGAAACTTTTTCTCATGATGTGTATTATTTTCTTGACACAGGGTATACTCTTTCTTATGTGACCCCGCATGTGGTTGTGTATCTTTGTTTTTGGCCCTGACAGTATGTTAGTTCCCTATTCTATTTCTACTTTGGTAGGAGACTCTATGGTTGTTAAGAGGGTCTATAGAGGGTTTATGGTATCCATTAGTAGTAGAAAAGCTCTTGTAGACTTGATAGAGTTAGGCATAGTTGATTTTGATGTCGTCTTGGGGATGGAATGGTTACATTCGTGTTATGCTACCTTAGATTAGCTGACCCATAGGGGCATGTTCATATTTACCTAATGAGTCGATCATTGTATGGAAAAGTAGTTCTATGGTGCTAAAAGGGAGATTTATTTCATATCTTAGAGTCTATAAGTTAATCTCAAAAGGACATTTGTATTGTTTGGTCCGAGTTAAAGGTTCTAACTAGGAAGGTTCTTCCTGAGAACCCATTCCCATATTCAATAAGTTTCCCGATATTTTTTTCTGGTGATCCTTTTAGTATTCTTTCCAATAGGGAAATCGATTTTGGGGTTGATCTTATTTCGGACACTCGTCCAAATTTCTACCCTTCCTTATGAAATGGCTATGATAAGTTGAATAAGATAAAGGATCAATTGAAAACCCATTTGATAAAGGTTTCACTCATCCTAGTATGTCTCCTTAAAGTGCTCCCATGTTGTTCTTGCGCAAGAAGGATGGTTTTCTTTGTATGTGCATTAATTATTGTCCGTGGGACAAAGTGACCATAAGGAATAAGTATTTTCTCCCTAGAATTAATGATTTGTTTGATCAAATTCAAAGAGCGAAGTATTCTTCTAAAAATTGATCTTAGGTCGGGTTATTATCAACATAAGGTTTGGGAAGTAGATAGGCCTAAGGCCTCTTTTAGAATGCGGTATGGCCACTACGAGTTCTTAGACATGTACTTTGGGTTGACCAATGCCCTTATGGCAGTCTTTAATTTTATGAATATGGAGTTTGAGTATGGGATTGGTCTTATTTCGAATGTTTGTCCAACTTTTATTACTCCTTTATAGAATGTTTTTGGGTATAGGAAGACCAAGTGTGCCTAGTGTATCTCCCCAGTGATACCCATTAGACCAGATTATTGTGCTTGTTGGCATGATGAGAGAAAGGTTGAAGGTTGATCCTAAATTTTCTTCTAATGGTGTTCCCATAGAGAGGGTTTGGTCACATACTCTAGTGATTATCTCCTATCTCAATCGAGAGGGAGCTCGACTAGCGTGGAATGTATTCTATTAGAACTTATGCCTAAGGTTCATATCTCACATATGTTTTCTTTCCAAGATATGAATATTGACTTTACATTGCGTTACCAATGGTATATGTGGTGGTGTGTTGTTTGGTATTCAGTCCTAAGGACTCCTCCTTTGGTATATTGCATCGGGATGGGTCTCATTGAAAACCTAGGTGGTTGCTATGAAACCCTTTGTGCCTATGGTGTCGTGTCTCTTTTGGTGGTCTTGCCTAGAGTGGAATAACTGGTTCCTATGTTGTAGTTCCTCTATGACCCTTCTTGTGTTGAGGTGTTAATGGATTGGGGAAACATGGTGATATTTTGAAATGGGGAAATGTTGAAGTCCCTAATTGGGGGAAATTCTAGGGTGACTTCTAGGACTAAGGTTTTGGAATGGAGTGGATGGTAAAACATTCATGAAAATGATAGTTGAATAATGCGGTTGGTAGATATAACAATAGTCATGTCGGGTGCTAAAGAGGTTTGGGGAGGCATGTGTATGAATTTTTCATGGCATAGTTGTGTTGTAGTTTTGAATTTTCAATCATATGTTGGGGATTTTGTCTGTAATAGTTGGTTATAGTTTTCCTGTGCCATCTACTTGTGATTTTGCATATGATAATAGTGATGGAGCAGAGTAGTGTTTGGGAAGGATGTAAGAAATATAGCCTGGTGGCTTAAGTAAACTCCTTTTAGCTTTGAATAGGATTTAACATGGAAGTAGTGGTGCATAGCTAGACTCAAGCACTCATAATGATGTGTCTCCAAGAATCTACAAGTTGAATCGGACTTGCTCTCTAACTTTAGCATGGCGCCTTTTGAGGCATTGTATGGTAGAGGGTATCATTATCCTATTGGGAGGTACGAAGTTGGTGAGAGTAAGTTACTTGGCCCCAATCTAGTTCACCAATCCTTAAAGAAGGTTAAAGTGATTCACGAAGAGTTAAGAAATCACTCAAAGTAGCCAAAAGTCCTATGCGGACGTGAGGTGAAAAGATTTAGAGTTTCAGGTTGGCAATCGGGTATTTTTGAAGGTGTATCCTATGAAGAGAGTGATACAATTCAGTAAAAGTGGAAAGCTAGTCCCCGTTATGTTTGTCCATATTTGATTTCGCAAAGGATTGGCAATGTTGCCTATGAGTTAGAGTTGCCTTCTAGAATGAACTCCATGTCCCTAATTTTGTATGTATCTATGTTGCAAAGATGTGTGAGTAGCCCTTCCTTGGTTATTCCCTCCCTTGGAAAATGTTAGAATTTTTTACTCTTTGTCCTATGAGGAGATCCTCGTGAGGATCTTGTATCGGAAAGTTTGCCGATTGCGAATGAAAGAAGTAGATTTTGTGAAGGTTCTATGGAGGAAGCAATAGTCTGAGAAAGCTACTTGGGAGGCAGAGGAGGACATAAAGTCCAAGTATCCGCATTCATCTCCCGTTCTAGAAACACCTGATTGAGGTATGTATTAATCTTCTTGATTTGATGTATATCTTTTGTAGACAATGGGTTCAAGTCCCTAAGCTTCAAATTAATCAAGTATTTTTTATAAATGATGGGTTTGAATCCCAAAGCCAATGAAATGAATAGTCGATTATTGATAATCATGATGTGTGTTGAATCCTCGTTATATACTTTGTTTAAAGGTTTTTTTGAAGGATGATAATATGTTAACTTGTGTTTATGCTTGCCTTAGACCGTTATTTGCGGATGAATGATCCTTGTTATATTCTTTTCAATGGTGTATTCTAACCAAGGTACGGTTAAGAGTGTCACTCGTACCCTTGGGCATGATTCATTCCCTCTCCCACCTTCCCTCTCATACCTTGAGCAGCCTAGAGGATAATATACTGACCATAATACGACTTGGCCTCACCATAGTCGTATACTAAGGTACAAGTCATACCTAAGTGAGTTGTAAGGTGCTTGGCAGTTGATCAAAAGTGGAGTTATGGCTTAGGGTCCAAGTCGCACCCTTTGGATATAGGTCAAGGGTGTGTAGTTGTACCCTAACTAGTATATGGGGCCTAGGAGAAGCGTAGGGTATGAGTTAGGGTACCACTCGTACCCTAGGATATGGTTGATTTAGGTGCGTCGTACCCTACCACAAGTTAAATTTCTAGATTTTAACTAAGGACCCTTTGGTCATTTCTCACCCAAAAACCCTAATGTCCCCTCACTATATAAGTTATCTTAGCCTCCCATAACACTTGTGTGGTGGATCAAACATTCCAAAACCCTCTCAAAAGTTCTTGAAGCAAGATTGGAGGCTAGGGTTTGAAGAGGGTTCATCTAGAGGTTAGAGAGGTGTCAAGTTATTTGTTGAATCAACTTGTATAAGGCATGTATCTATCTCCCTTGTTAAATAACTCAATAACCATGAATTTCACACTTGTATTAGTAAGTGTACATGGTGATTATGAAATCAAATGAAAAGGATTTTGATGCCAAATGATGGATGATATTTGCTCTTGCTTAGACTTGTGATTATATATGATATTGGAGGTGGTTTGCATATGTGGGTATTTTTTTTATGTGGTTTAACAAGTGGGTCTTGATTAACCCTAATATTAATGAATTCTACAATAAACTTAGCCTTGATAAAGGTTTCCACACAAGGTGTTTGAGAAAATGTCAATATGAAATGTCTAGTTACATATTAGTGGTGTATTGTACTATGGTATTTGTCTAGTGAACATGAATAGGATATGATATTGTTATAATGAATGTGAAAACTTGATAAGTGGTTGGTAAAGGAATTGTTGTCCATGTATTGAGTCATAATGAATATGAATGCTTGGTAAATGGTTGGAAAGAACCTTGTTAATCATGTAATGGATTAATTTATGACTTTAGATGGTGTGATGGCCCAATAAGTATATGATAACGTTCAAACTACACTCTTGAATGGGTGTAAGCGATCGTTGTTACTATAAAACCCAAATAGGTTGGGGTCGAATCCCACAGGGAATACGGTGTGAACTCAAGTTGTTTACGGTTTAATTCACTGATAGTTTAACGTCTCTAGAAATGGGGGTTTAAGTTTCACAAATAATTGTTTGACACTTTGATTTTGATGTTTGTAACCAAGATTTTATGAAATAACTAGAATTATGTTCACTAGGCTTACAGTACATGACAGATGCCAAAGGTGACTCAAGATTCTCACGGTGGTTAGGATAATAAGCTATCTTTATCGATTATATGCTCAAATGTCTCTCGACCAATTTAAGCATCTAATTTCCTAATCCTCTCGGACTTAGGGAATTGCTATTACTGCCCAGATTTTACCTCAGGTTAATCAACCTTGTTAGAACACTGATTATTAAAAGAAGTATTTCCGAGTCCCTGTTGATAATTCACTTCCTACTATTTATGATTTCTTTCTCAAGCAAATCAAAGTAGGTATGCCTACTATTTTCAACCAACAGACATTAATTAACATCTCAGAATTATCAAGAAATCCTGACACCTATTGAATCTTGAGTATTTAGTACCTCTTCATGACCTAACCCTAGATCCCATAATTCAGGTTAATAAAGTTTAGCCACTCATGATGCAAGAAACAAGTACACAAATTGGATTCATAATTGAGAAGATGAACTTACAACTATGATGAAGATAAAAAAGTATAACTTGAATTAATTCACAAGATGAAACTCCCAAAAATAAAATTTAGCAGAGAGAGAGAGAGAGAGAGAGAGAAAATCGTCTGTCCAAAGTATGTTGATTTCTAAGTTTTTTTTGTATATCTACAAAACCCTAAAACAAGGCTTTAAATAGTTAACCCTAAATAAGGAAACAAAATAGATGTTTCAGCTTTTTCTTGGAATAAATGACTACGTCAGTGATGGCTTATCAGGCAAGAGTCTGACAACTTATCACGGACGTCGTCAGCTCCTCTGCATTTTTGGCTCTTGATGCTTAAGGCTAACGACGACGATGATGGCCTATCACCATCTTGACGACATGTCATGGATGTCGTCACAACTTTTTTCAACTTCCATCTTCTGTTTAAGTCTGACAACATGCTTGACAGCTTATCACCAGGCTGACGACGTGTCATGGATGTCGTCACAAAACTGTCTTCAACTTCCATCTTCTATTTAAGGATGACGATGCTCCTGATGCCTTATCACCATCCTGATGCCTTATCACAAAGTATCATCACAACTAAAACTTATGCCAAATCTCTGGTTAAATCTGACGACAACTATGATAGCCTATCACAGGGCTGACGGCTTATCACAGATGTCGTCAGCCATACTTCTCTTTAGATTCTTTCAAATTTTAACTTATTTGCTTTCATTCTTGTTAGTTCTCTATCCAATCAGCTTAAACTGTTAAATCGGACATAAAAAAATCAAAAACGACAAAAGTTGCTTAAGACTTCACAATTATTCTTGGTTAAAGGTCTTAAATGTGTTAGCAATTGCTCACACATCAACACCCTCAACTTAAAACAATTGCTTGTCCTCAAGCAACTCAACATAACTAAGAGAATACATAGCATATTTATCAGCCAATTTTCTATTTTAAGCTCAAAACATAGTTACGACCTCCAAGGTCCGTCCAATTAAAACCAACTGTGTATGTCATTGAAAAACAATAATATAACATAAAGGACTGAAGCGATGACATCAATCTTAGCCACAGCAACCATTCATATACCATTGTTGCACTATATAAACAAGAAAATAGCTAGCAACAATACCATTGTGCTCTCACGACAAAGAAATCCCCCTCCTCATATATAATGAACTAAAAATGTAAATGTAGGGATCATCAAAAGACTCTCAATCTCAAAAGGAAGTTCCAATCAGTGTATGCCAAGTACCATAAGCTTGCCCTTATTTTTATTACCAAGACCTTCAAATAGGCCAGCTAGGATCACTCTAGGACTCTTTTTAGGCTTATAATGTAGGTTGGGGCTGGTATGGTATTCAGGGTCATTTAGAGTGACTATGCCTCCTTGACACTACACTACTCTCTTGGGGCTCACTTATTCGCCTCTTTTTTATTTTCTTTTCCATTGATTGCACATGTTCAAGTTGGGTGCCTCTCCTTTTTTTTTCGAATAGCACCCAACTTTTATTCATCTTTTTCTTTATTCTACCTTTCTTCATACTAATATTATACCATGCACCCATATGATAGCCACCCTCAACTTAGGTTGTTTGCCTAGGTCAAGGTGTACAGTGTACAAGGAGGACCAGGGCCAAACAGGTTCATTATGGTATAAATGGGAAAGTGAAAGGTGTCATTAGGAAGAAATAGGATAATTAGGATCAAAACAGGGATCAAGGGATATAATGAACATAGGGTAGGTTGTTTACGCTAAAAGTGGGTTAATCAACAATATCGCCTATGATCCTTTCCAAGCCCCTATCTTTTAACCATGGTAAGACTAACTAGGCAGGTTCTGGCTGTAGTATACAAAGGGAATTAATTAGCTTCTCACACACACATGGCACACAAGTATATCGCAAGCCACCACGTATCTAGTTCATACAATTGTTCAGCAATGATCATCACGCAGCTAGAACTAATGCCACAACAAGATTCACAATGGTCACAAAACATAGGAGAGGTGTTTAAAAATCAATCAAAAATATGTCAGCTACTTTCTGTACTTGTATTTCTCCTAGTTACCACAAAATATGTTACAACAACAGACTACCCTACAATCTCAACTCAAAATCAAAGCAAAATTAAACTAAGGATTAGAGTATACCTGGAATGGATCCATCTTGGGTGTCATAGGTTTCCTCCCATGAAGTGCCTGATTTAACATCATGGTATAACTCAGTTATCTTTATTACGTCAGACTTTATCAAGATAGATAATGGTGATACTTTTCGGTCCAATGTAAAGCTTGACACATTGCCCATTTACCTTGAAGGTACTATCATTTGCATTTTCGAGTTCCACTACTCAAGATGAGTGGACTTTACTAACTTTGAAAGGGCCTAACCACTTAGATTTCAGCTTACCTGGGAATAATTTGAGTCTAGAATTGAACAGAAGAACCAAGTCCCCTTTTTGGAATTCCCATTTCTCTATTCTCTAATCAGGGTATTTTTTCATCTTTTTTTATACAGATCTGCTCATTCATAGTCCCTGAGATAGAATTCATCTATCTTATTCAATTGCCCCAGTCTCAGCTCTGCTGCTTCCTTCCAAGTCAGATTTAAACTTTTGAGTGCCCATAAGGCCTTGTGCTCAAGCTCTATTGGTAAGTGGAAAGATTTTCCATAGACTATCTGAAATGGTGACATCCCAATAGGTGTCTTAAAAGCAGTCTGATATGCCTACAAGGCCTCATCGAGCTTTCAAGACCAATCTTTCCGGCTAGCATTCACCATTTTGGCTAGGATAGCTTTAATCTCACGATTTGATACCTCCACTTGCCCACTAGTTTGTGGGTGGTATGGAGTAGCCACTCTGTGCTGTTTCACGCCATATTTTTCCAAAGATGCTCGAAATATTTTGTTGCAAAAATGAGATCCTCCATCGCTTATGATAGTACATGGTACTCCAAAGCGAGAGAAGATGTTTTTCTTTGAAAAACAACAACCCTCTTTCCTTCATTATCAGACAAAGCTATAGCAAAACCCATTTTGAGACGTAGTCAACAGCAACTAAAATATACTTCATCCTATATGAGCTCACAAAAGGGCCCATGAAATCAATGCCCCAGACATCAAATAATTCCACTTTAAGCATCTTAGTTAAGGGAATCTCATGTCTTTTAGAGATTGACCCCTGTCTCTGGCATCAGTCATATTTCAGTACAACCTCATGGGCATCCTTGAATAATGTTGGCCAATAATAGCCACTCTGTAACACCTTCCTAGCTGTTCGATCACCTGTGTGATGACCCCCAACTGGGGAAGCATGACATGCTTCCAATATGCACAATACATCCACTTCCGGCATGCATCTCCTTATAATATTGTCTGCATATCACTGAAAAAGATATGGCTCATCCTAGAAGTAATGTGTCATATCATACAGGAACTTCTTCCTTTGATGGAAAGAAAGATTTTCTAGGATGACATCACTCACAACATAATTTACATAATCCGCATACCAAGGAAATTTTTCCATAGTGCCGGCCAGAATATCCTTACCAGGGAATGCATCATTTATCTTTATTTCATCACTAGTTTCCGGTTCACCTTCCATTCTATACAGATGATCTGCAATCTGGTTTTCACAAACTTTCCTATCCTTGAACTCAAAGTAAAATACTTGCAGCAGCAAGACCCATCTGATCAATGTTGGTTTAGCATCCTTCTTAGCCATCAAATACCTCAAGGCAGCATGGCGGAGTGGACCACTACTTTGGTCCCAAGCAGATAAGCTCTGAACTTCTTGAAAGCATACACTACAGCCAGAAGTTCCTATTCAGTAATGGTGTAATTCTTTTGCGCTCTATTCAATGCTTTGATAGTGTAATATATCAGATGGAATGGTTTGTCCCTCTTTTTATCCAATACAGCTCCAAGGGCCACACTACTTGCATCACACATAATCTCAAATGGTTTTTCCCAGTCTGGTAAAATAACAATAGAGGCCTTAATCAGCTTCTTTTTAAGGCATGCAAATGCCTTTAAGCACTCAACATCGAAGAAAAATTTCACCTCCTTCTCTAAGAGTTTGCAAAGTGTATTTGCATTCTTTGAGAAGTCTTTTATAAATCTCTGATAAAAGCCAGCATGTCTAAGAAAAAGGTGCACTCGTTTCACTGAAATAGGAGGTGGTAGTTTCTCAATAGCTTTCATCTTTGCTCGATCAAATTCTATCCCCTTTATGGAGATTTTGTGGCCAAGAATGATGCCCTCCTTGTCCATGAAATGGCATTTTTCCAAGTTAAGCACCAAATTAAATTCAACACATCTTTGCAAAGCTACATTCAAATTTGCCAAACACATCTCAAATGAATCACCCACCTTAGAGAAATCATCCATGAATACCTCTATGGTGTCGTCTACCATGTTAGAGAAGATAGACATCATACACCATTGAAAAGTGGTGGGTGCATTACATAGCTCAAATGGCATTCTTTTAAATGCAAAGGTTCCATATGGGCATGTGAAGGTTGTCTTCTCCTGATCTTCAGGAGCAATACATATTTGGCTGTATCCAGAATAACCATCCAAGAAGCAATACCAATCCCTGCCAGCTAATCGATCAAGAATTTGGTTCATAAAGGGCATCGGAAAGTGGTCTTTCAGAGTCCAAGAATTTAGGTTGCGATAGTCCCTGCAAAATCTCCACCCAGTTACAGGCCTGAGTAGAATCAACTTAATCTTTTCATTAGCAACCACTGTTATACCTCCTTTTTTGGGTACGCATTGAACTGGGCTCACCCACTTACTGTCAAAAATAGGGTAAACCACTCCTGCATCCAACCACTTAATAATCTCCTTCTTAACCACCTCTTGCATTGGTGGATTAAGATAGAGCTTATGCTCTATGGTTGGAATACAATCCTCCTCAAGCTGAATTTTATGCGTACAAATTCCCGAAGAAATGCCAATAATATTTACGATGGTCCACCCTATATCTCTCTTATGCCTCTGAAGTACTAAGATAAGTTCTTTCACCTATTGTTCTCCCAAATCTACTGCAATAATAATAGGTACCGTATTCCTATTTCCTTGAAACATGTACCGTAGATGCCCAGGCAATTCCTTCAATTCCAACACCGGAGGATCCTCAATAGATGGCTTGGCTGGTGCCATTGGTCAATTAGCCAGATCAAGGTATATCCTTTTAGAAGTATAAGGATATGAACCCATTCCTATCAAGGCACAAATGGTCTCTTTATAATCCCTAATGCCTTCACTATCATAATTCATCACGACCGCGGCTAAAGGTTTGATAACAAGTGTCTCAGCTATGGGCACCTCCTGTTAGTCCTCATAATACACATCAACTACCAAGAACACACTCATCTATTCATGTTGCTTCATTGATTTGCCCACATTAAATTGTACCACTTTATCGTTCATCCAGAATAAGAGCTCATTCGCTCTCAAATCAATCAGCACACTTCCTATTGCGAGAAAAGGTCGACCCAAGATTATGGGAACTTCGAAGTCCACCTCACAATCAAGAATGATGAAGTTTGTAAGGAATATAAAGTTGGAAACCTTCACCAACACATCATATAGAATGCCAACAGGTCGCTTTCTTGACCTATCCACCATCACGAGTCTCATGTTAGTAGGTATGGTATTTTTTAGACCCAACTTTCTATAAATAGTCAATGGCATCAAATTAACGCTTGCTCCCAGATCACATAGTGCTTTGGTGAATTCCATTGTCCCAATTGTATAAGGAATAGTGACTGCACCTGGATCTGGCTTCTTCTGTACTAGGGTCCTTGTAGAAATAGCACTACGAAGGTGGAGATCTTCCTCCAATTAGTAGCTCACCGCTCATTTCTTAGTCAAAAGGTCTTTCATGAATTTTACATATCCTAACATTTGCTCAAGTGCTTCAACCAGGGGAACATTTATTGTCAATTGCTTGAGCATTGCCATGAATTTAATGAATTTGGCATCATCAGCCTTCTTCTTAAATTGTTGAGGAAAGGGAGGTGGTGGTCTTGGGATAGATTTCAATACCACTTTCTCTTCCTACTATTTTTCTTTCTCCGAAGCATCAATAGAACTATCAAGATTCTCAGAATCCACTGGTTTTCTTTCTTCATATTCATCAACAACCACCTGATCATCTACAGAGTTTCCCACAGAAGGGCCAAGTAAGATCTTACCACTCCTAGTGGTAATTGCCATACATGAGCCATTATTTCGCAGATTCTGAACCGTATCACTAGGTAAAGTACCATTTTTTCTTTGGTTCAATTTTGCACAAAGTTGGCTCATCTGTTGCTCTAACTACTTGATAGAAGTGGAGTGTGAACTAACCAACTAACTCAGGGTAGAGAATTCACTCTTCATAGTAGTTACCCCCAAGTTGGTAGCCTCAACTGTTTTCATCAATTTTTCTATCATGTCCTCTATGGACATCTTACCAGAGCTAATCGGTACAAAATCTCGACTTCCAGGAGGAATATATAAACCAATCCTATTAGTATTGCTTCTCCAGTGTCCTTGCACCCTATCTTTATAATCAGGCTTGTTATAAAAGTTCCGACCTTGATTTCCTTGGGTATTACCTCAGAAACCCCCTTGATTACTCACATAGTTTGTCTCTTCATCTATATTAGTAGAAATAGTACAATGAGAATCCACAGCCTTAACTTTTTCAGTCTTGCCTAACAGCAAGTGCTTAGTCAGCAAGTCCATCTGTGTCTTCAAATGGGCCATGTATTGGTTTCGCTTCTCATCCCTTCTTCACTGCTCTGTGATCATACCAACAGAAATAGTTAGGCTTGCTACCACAAAATCCCTGGTATGCTAGGCCTGACTCTATTTGGTCATTCTATTCAACATATCTAAAGGCTCTAGAAAAGACAGGTCGATGAATGAACCACCCGCAGCATTGTCTACAATTGGCTTTGTTACAGAGTTAAAAGCTCTGTACAAAGTCTCCATGAAGTGCAATTCTATCATGTTGTGGTTTGGACATTGTGCCAGGTTCTTCTTGAATCTCTCCTAAGTTTCATGCAAGGCTTCAGTTGGGAGCTTTCTAAAGGTTCTGATTTCATCCCTCAACTGTACCCTCCTAGAGGTTGGAAAGAACTATTCTAGGAATGCCTCTGTCAACTGTCTCCAGTTGATTATAGAATTGGGCTCCCGCTATGTTAACCATATCGTTGCCTCCCCAGACAGAGACAATGGAAACAATCCCAATTGGATCACATTCTGAATCACTCCTGGATTATCAAAATATTTGCAAATGGTGATGAAGTTCACCAAGTGCATGTTCGGATCATCACCAGGAAAGCCTCCAAACAACCCCTTCAAATTCAGGAGTTGGATCATGGTACTTGTTATGCTAAATTTTTCACCAAGTGCCAACGGTGGAGGAATTATAGCACCCATTACACCTGCTCTATCCATTCCTTCGTTATCATCATCAACCTCGTAATGGATAGGCTATTGACCATACCTTCCTCTAACTGGATGGTTTCTGTCGAAATTTTGCTGCACTGGTGCAACAATTTGCTCAGCTCGCCTTGGGTTTTGAGGATTTAGCAATTCCTCATCACCCAAGTCTTCATCATTATGGTTTGGGTGATGTACTTGTTGACCCTAGTTCTGTACGTTCACCTGAGCCCTGGCCAAAGCGGCTAATCTATCCGCCTCCTATTTTTCGCATAAACAACAAAGAACCTATGATAAACAAAAATAACAGATAAACGTAAATCTAGGAAACTAAACTAACAGTCAATTAGCGCACACAAACTTTTAGTTATAATCGTATTCCATGGAAATAGTGCATTTTTGATAGTGCTCAAACTACACTCTCTAATGGGTGTAAGCGATCATTGTCACTATAAAACCCAACTAGGTTGGGGTTGAATCCCACAAGGAATATGGAGTGAACTCAAGGTGTTTATGGTTTAATTCACTGATAGTTTTAACATCTCCTGAAATAGGGGTTTAAGTTTAACAAATAATTGTTTGACACTTTGAATTTGATATTTGTAACCAAGATTTTATGAAATAACCAGAATTATGTTCAGTAGGGCTTACGGTACATGACAGATGCCAAAGGTAACTCAAGATTCTTATAGTAGTTAGGATAACAAGCTGTCTTTATCGATTATATGCTCAAATGTCTCTCAACCTATTTAAGCATCTAATTTCCTAATCCTCTCGAACTTAAGGAATCACTATTACTACCCAGATTTTACCTCAGGTTAATCAACTTTGTTACAGTGCTGATTATTAAATGAAGTATTTTCGAGTCCCTGTTGATAATTCACTTCCTACTATTTATGATTTCTTTCTCAAGCAAATCAAAGTAGGTATGCCTACTTTTTGCAACCAACATAGATTAATTAACTTCTCAAAATTATCAAGAAATCCTGACACCTATTGAATCTTGAGTATTTAGCTCCTCTCATGACCTAACCCTACATCCCATAATTCAGGTTAATGAGGTTTAGCGACTCATGATGCAAGAAACAAGTACACAAATTGGATTCATAATTGAGAAGATTAACTTACAACTATGATAAAGATCAAAAAGTATAACTTGAATTGATTCACAAGACAAAACTCCCAACAAAATTTGGTCTAGAGAGAGAAAGAGAGAAAAAAAATTATCTGTCCAAAGTATGTTGATTGATAACTTTTTTTTGTATATCTATAAAAACCTAAAGCAAGGCTTTAAATAGTTGACCCTAAATAAGGAAACAAAATAGAAGCTTCATCTTTTTCTTGGAATAAATGACGACGTCAGTGATGGCTTATCAGGAGTCTGACGGCTTATCATGTATGTCGTCAGCTCCTCTGTATTTTTGGCTCTTACTGCTTAAGGATAACGACAATGATAACGGCGTATCACCATTTTGATGACGTGTCATGGAAACTTTCTTCAACTTCCATCTTTTATTTAAGTCCGATGACATCCTTAATAGCTTATCACTAAGCTAACGACGTGTCATAGATGTTGTCACAAAACTGTCTTCAACTTCTATCTTCTATTTAAGGCTGACGATGCTCCTGATGCCATATCACCATCCTAACACCTTATCATAAAGTATCGTCACAACTTCAACTTATGCCAAATATCTGGTTAAGTCTGACGATAACTGTGGTAGCCTATCACAGGGCTGGCGGCTTATCACAGATGTCGTTAGCCACACTTCTCTTCAGATTCCTCCAGATTTCAACTTATTTGCTTTTATTCTTTTTAATTCTCTATCCCATTATCTTAAACTATAAAATCAGACACAAACAAATCAAAAACGACAAAAGTTGTTTAAGACTTTGCAATTATTCTTAGTTAAAAGTCTTAAATATGTTAGCAATTTCTCACACATCAGTATCAATGATTAATAAATGGTATTGTAATTATATTTTTAGCAATGTAATTAGTTAAATTATGACCATGTTGGTTGGTGGCTAAGAAAAGGGTTCATTTCGATAAACATGAAGTTGAATTATATAGGGAACTAAAGTGTGGTATAGAAAGGATAATGAATCTTGAGTGGTTTTTAAGGGGCTTGATGAATATAATTTGAATTGAATGATGATTTGAATGAAGAAATTGTCCTAATAAAGTGCTTAAATACTCTCATAAATAGCTTATGGTACCGTTTGGTGTTGATGTGGGTAAATGGTTCAAGTTCTTAAATGTGAAATAGATTAAATGGATGTTAATGCATGAACTAAAAGTGGTTAAGTTTTCAAATGTCTTATAATATTAGCAATTAAATAACTAGTAGTTCGAGTCCCTAGTCTGATAAATGGCTTATGGTTCGAGTCCCTCGCCCAATAAAATGACTAGTGGTTCGAGTCCCTAGTCCAATGATATGGCTTGTAGTTCAAGTCCCTCGCCCAATGAAAATACTAGTGGTTTGAGTCCTGATTCCAATAAAATGCCTTGTTTTTTGAATCACTCGCCCAATGAATTACTAGTGGTTCGAGTCCCTAGTCAAATAAATAGATTGTGGTTTGATTCCTTTACCTAATGAATTTTGTTTAATTGGTTGAGTTGGTTTGAGGTTTGGATCCCCTTGACTAATGTAACGGGGAAGTTTAATTTTCTAAAATTGGTAAGGTGAAATTTTTAAAGTTTTTCACTCCATGTCTGATGAGTGAATGCTTTAAGAAGGATTGTTGTAACTTTTTCCGTGAGTTGGTATAATATATATATAAACATAGGTATGTGTACCTTCATATATGCCTATTTTAATGTGAATGTGGTTTCATATGATGGTTTGACCTATCCTTGAGATACATCCTAGCGTTCCAACCGATAACCATCTTCGAACGCTATGTCCCCACACTATGTAGGTTCCGGAGCTTTTTCTTCCTTTTCTACACCGTGATCAAATGTTGGGGTGAATCATGTGTTGACATTGAAGTGGTGAGCTTCCATTATTTGTAAGGAATACAATTTATAGACTTTTACTTTAACTCATAGACTTGATTTATTTTGACTTAGTATTGGCTATTGTCGAGGGCATGTCTTGACATATTTTAGACATCAAATTTGTAGTGGTTTTGTGGATGACTGTGGACTTGGGTACATTGGCTAGATTGTTGATATTAATGAAATGTGACATATTTTCTAAGTATTGACTATTAGATTTATTTTCCACTACTTTGATATTTGGGCGGAGTTTATCCGACACTTATGAATTGAATAGATAGCTAGGTTGGGTTGATGGGGCAATCTTCGGTCCAAGTTGGGCTTGAGATACTCATATGACATGGCCCAGTTTAGAGGCATGTAAACTTCCACCACCTTGTGGATATCTACAATAAAAGGCATAGACAGGAACGGGTCTCCTATGCAGCTCCTCAACAACCTTCTTGAGGTCAGCCATCTCAGCCTATACTCCAACTAAATTGGGTGATTGAATCCCCTCTAACCACTGACTAATCCACTGCTCAAAGCTATCAAACCATGTATGCGGCACTCTCATATCATCCCCTATATTATTTTTAACCCAAGGCCTTACTCCTGATTTAATTAACCTCTCTTTTGTCTCCATCGTACCCAGTCTTTTCCTTATATCAGATAAAAATGACTATGGCACCAATGCATAACTGGTGCGGACCAATCTGGTAATGAATGGTTGTGGTGCCGCAGTAGGTAAAGTAGTTAGAGTCTGAGAGGTGTTTTTTGCATTAGTGGAGACCTGAAGCTCAGGATGGGGAGTGTCTATCTGTGTCTCATCATTGTCGATGAGCCCTGTAGTATTATTCTCATACTCTCTAGCCTCAAATGACTCTAATTATTGCTTCTCCCATTTTTAGTGCCTTGGAAATGGGGTTACCACCACCCAATCTCAGATTACACTATCAATCAACTGAGCTACACCTAGTTCATAGCCTGCCATAATATCGGTTATTACAGTTGTGGTCTATACTGAGCACATTATCCCCAGTGTGGGACACAACCTATGTCGCAGAAGTTTTTTTCATGCATTTTTTCCGCGGAGTTCATGCTTTCCTTTGTAATTTGCTATGAAGTAGTTCCTAATCCTCCAACTACCAAACTAACCTCCCCTCGGTCAAACGTAATAATACCTACCATACACTGGAAGTGAATCAGTTTATCCTCTATGTTTATTTGCTTTTTCTCTTCATTTTTTGCATTTTCTCCATGCAAAATTCAATCTTGGTCGTGTTTACCAGTGGTTGGAAATCTACCCCATGTATATCCTAGAAGTTGTCTAAGTGGAGATATTCACCCGAGAACCTTTGATAGGTCACCACTCTTCCACAACTTCCCCTATTGATATGATCTCTTAAGCTCTATCTGATATGCTACATAGAACTCACGTACCAGTGCAGGACTGAATTGTCTTGAAGCTATGGTCATCCACTAAAAATGGTATTGCCTGAATCGTGCATCAAATTCAGGCATCTCAGACATTCCTGTGGTCATCGCTTTCGCTCTAAATAGATCCATCCCAATAGATTGTTGGTGGAAGGGTTCATGGCAATACCTTCGTTATGTACGACCTGCATTTCAGGGTACCCCCACCATACAATGATAAAAATTGGAGTAGGCACTATGGATAGTTTCATAGGAGGTGCTTGTGGTGGATGCATTTCAATACGGGTAACACTATCCTTACTCTACCCTTTTCTCTAGATTCATACCTTTCATTCCCCTCAATATTCTCTGTGGTTGCAATACCTTCTTTATGTACGTCCTGCATTTTAGGGTACCCCCACCATACAATGATAAAAATTGGAGCAGGCACTATGGATAGTTTCATAGGAGGTGCTTGTGGTGGATGAATTTCAATAAGGGTATCACTATCCTTACTCTACCCTTTTATCTAGATTCATACCTTTCATTCCCCTTAATATTCTCCTCCTCAAAACAAATTCCTCATCATCATCATTTTCACTGTCCTCATCAGACTAGAATGGTGAGTGAGATGATGATTTGTTAAAATTTTTCATCTTAGAACCTTTTCTGGGTGGTATGACCTCCTCTGAGGTTGCTTTTACACCCCGAGTTTGCTTCCCCTTTGGCTTCACCTACCCCATAAATGGATATTCCACAACTGAGTTGCTTGACTCATCAATGTCCTCATTCATGAGTTTACGATTAGTTTTTGGGGAAGGCTTTTTGGGGGTTTGCTTCTATGTTGATTGCTTTTTTGTCAAATTAGATTTTGGATACATTGGTACCTGTTAAAACAAACTCATTAGTTAGTGCTAGGAAAAGTAAAGAAAAAAAGAAAATTTGTAGTCAGTGTAACAGGTACTGGACACCTTACGACTCAAGGGTACGAGTCATACCCAATGGTTAGGGGTTGTTAGGAGAATCGTATGGTGGAAAGATTCCTAATCAGTGTTCACTGGTCAGGTAATGAGTCCTCCTAATGAGACATAATGTTATCCTATGATTCATTACCGACACTCATTAACTAACCAGAAACACTATGACTCCAGATTACGGGTCATATAGTGAGACTACGACTCATTGAGATGAGTCGTAATGTTAACAGAATACACACTTTTCTAATCAACCATGTTACTAATGATTATGGGTCATGTAATGAATCGTTAGGTGACCCTACAAGTCATAACGAGTCCTATAGCCACTTTAACATATTTGTTTAGCGGAGTTGATCTTGATACACTTTCCCAACACAACATTACACATTATAACAATCACCACAATTCCTACTTCATCCCTAAGCCGAGATTTATAGCACAAAGTCCATGTGTACTCACGTTATCACATTACATTACACAATAGTCTTGAATAGGACTCAACTACTGTGATGCACACATATTTCAATCAGAAAACTCATACACATTGAAGTGTCAACTTAGTATATAGAAATTTAAGCATAAAATACTTACTTGTTTACTTGACTTGGATTTCTTAAGAACTTAAATTCTATGATCTTGTTGCGCCTTAACTCTTGAGATTTTGAACTTTGGGAGATTTTAGTTAGTTGAATTTAAGTTTAATGGATGAATTTGGAGTATTTTTATGTTGGGTTAGTCGATGAAGGGAATGTAGGGAGTCAGCAGGTTTGAATAATTGGTATACCAATCAATCGTGTTTCCCTTTTAAGTCAACTACATCGAACTGGATTGACTACCTAGGCCTGCAAAATTGAGCCTGGTTACAAATCTTGATTACCACTCATAATCACATACTACAAATCATGAAATCCCCCCATAATGACTGGAACCTTACCTGGGTTTCCAGTCATCATGACTCAAGGTGATGAGCCATATACATTTACTACAACTCGTTCTAAGAGTCATGATGACTCCAAAAACCAAATACCTAATATTAGTCTGAGTCCCAACTTCCTACGACTCTTAGTCATGAGTCGTGAGGTATGACTATGAATCTTCAGGTGAGTTGTATGGCTTGGTACCAAAAAAAATTTCTGGTTTATTCCTGCAATCTCTAGCCCTACACACTAAATGCACAAGTTACCTTATACTCAATTAAGTACAGATCATAGGTTGCCTCCCATGCAGCACTTGAATTAACATGGCGGCACGACGTGGCTAGGTTGGATACTCAAATTTCTCCAACTAGTCCTATGGGTTGCCTCCTATGCAGTGCTTGATTTAACATTGTGGCACAATGCAATCATGAAGCACTTGATTTAACATCATGGTACAATGCTATTTCCTTGGTCACTAAGACTTTTCTATGGATCAATTCCTCAACCACTTTTACTTCCTCAGTGTTTCCCATGTAGTGTTTCAACCTTTGACCATTCACCTTGAATGGGGATTTAGCGTCATGTTTCACCTCTATAGCCCCATATGGGAATACCGTCACCATGGTGAATGGTCCATACTATCTAGACTTCAAGTTGCCAAGAAATATATAATGTCTCAAATTATACAACAAGACCAAATCACCGGGCTAAAACACTCTTTTCTCAATTTTTCAATCATGATACAGCTTTATCTTCTCCTTATATAGAGTAGAACTCTCATAAGCATGAAGCTGAAAATAATCCAATTCATTCACCTTGCTCATCCTCAACTTCACTACATCATGCCACTTAAAATTACCTTTTTTAGTGCCCATTGTACCTTGTGCTCAAGTTCAACAAGAGACTGACATGCCTTTCCGTACACAAGATGGTTCAGAGAGGCATCTATGGGTTTCTTATAAGCTATCCGATAGGACTGCAACGCATCATCCAACATTCTCAACCAACCAGTCCTATTGGCATTCACAGCCTTTGCCAATATGGACTTGATCTATCTATTGGAGACCTCAACTTGTCTGTTAGTTTAAGGATAGTAAGGTGTTGCCACCTTACGCTTCACACCATATTTTTCAAGAAGACTCTTGAATAGATGATTACATAAATGAGATCCACCATCACTAATTATTGTACATGGAGGGCCAAATCGACAAAAGATATGCTTCTTCAGAGAGGCGGTGACACTTCTACCTTCATTATTGGGGAGCTCTACCCCTTCCACCCATTTGGACACATAGTCAGTCGCAACTAGAATATATTTCATACCATAAGAGCTTAAGAACAGACCCATGAAGTCAATCCCCCATATATCAAACACCTCTAACTCTAAAATATATTTTAAGGGGAGTTCATGGCATCGTGAGATATTGCCTTGATGTTGACATTGGTCATAGTCGAGTGCAAATTCATGAGCATACTTGTAGATTGTAAGCCAGTAATACCCACATTGAAAGATTTTCTGGGTTGTGTGGGATCCTCCATAGTGACCCCTAATATATGAGGCTTGACAAGCCTCAAGAATACGTATCATCTCCACCTCTAAGATGCATCTATGAATTATACCATATGCACAAATCCTTAATAGATAAGGTTTATCCCAATAAAACTTCCTCACCTCATGCATAAACCTATTTTACTACAGGAAGGATAAGTCTTCTAGGACATGATCACTTGCCAAGTAATTGGCAAAATCAGTAAACTAGGGGATTAGGTCTTGAGATGCTGCAAAAATTGCTCGTCTGGAGAAGTATCATCGATTTCAAGAAGGTTTGTTATTTTTGATATTGCTTCTTATTCAAGTCTAGACAAGTGATCTGCAACTTGATTTTCCGTGCCTTTTGATCCTTCACCTCGAAATCAAACTCTTAAAGCAAGAGAACCCAATGAAGCAACCTCGACTTTTCATCTTTTTTTGTCATTAGGTATCTAAAGGTTGTATGATCTATATGAACAATGACCTTACTCACAATCAAATAGGACAAAAATATTTTGAAGGCAAAAAACACTGCTAGCAAGTCTTGCTCAGTAAAGGTATAGTTTTCTTCAGCAGGGTTCAATCCCTTGCTGGCATAGTAAATTGGGTGAAGGATTTTTCTCGCCTTTGGCCTAGGAAAGTACCTAAGGCCAAACCGTTGGCATCACTCATAACCCTAAATGGCACAAACCAATCAGGGGACACAATGATAGGGGATGACACCAACCACTCTTTTAGGCACTCAAAAGTCTTCATACATGTATCATCAAAGTCAAACTACAACTCTTTCTCAAGAAGCCTGCATAGAGGATTTGCAATCTTTGAGAGATCCTTGATGAACTGCCTACAGATCCAATTATGTCCCAAAAAACTTTGAATCCCCTTCATTGAGCTTGGAGGAGGTAATATTTCAATCACTTCAATTTTCGCCTTATGCACCTCTACTCCTCTCTTTGAGATTTTGTTCCCAAGCGCAATTCCTTCCTTCTCCTAATTTAGCACCAAATTACATTCCTCATATCTATAAAAAGCATTGGATAAGTGGACCAAACAGTCATCAAAAGAATTACCAACAATATAAAAATCATCCATAAATGCCTCAATGGTGTCTTCCACCATGTCAGAAAAATTAACATCATGCATCTCTGAAAGGTAGCAGGATCATTGCACAACCAAAATGGCATTATCTTGAAGGCTAAAGTCCTATGAAGGCTAGTAAAGATTGCCTTTTCTTGATCTTCGGAAGCAATAGTGATCTAATTGTAACTTGAATGCCTATCAAGAAAACAATACCAACCCCTTCTTGCTAACCTATCCAGCATCTGATCCATAAATGGCATTGGAAAATAGTCCATTTGAGTCCATTATCATAACCCATTATCTTAGGTCATGATGGTGCCTACTATAACCCCACCAGTAGGCAAGCCAAACTCATAGTCTGGAACGGCTAGTAATGGACCACCCGAATAGAAAATGGATAGAATGTCAATTAAATGTAACAAAAGCTAAATTACATAAATGAATCCCAAAACCTTGTGGTATCAGTGCAAGAGCTTCTAATATAATAAGAGAGCAAAAGTGGAATAGACAAACTAAATTACCCTGATATAGCTTATCTCCAAATACAACATAGAGATAAATCTTGTACATAAGAAAGAGAAAAGTAATACTCCAAATGTCAGGAGATCTCTCTAAGTCTCTGAACCATGGCTGATATACACGACATACACATCAACGGCGATAACCCATACTATGATCTGCAGGCTGCAAAAGTGTAGTATGAGTACTATATGAATGGTGCACAGTAGGCAACTGATAACTAACCTCAAAAGATAAAGCAGATATATACAGAACGGAACTATACCCAAAAAGTCAAGAAATCATATAAAAAGTCGATGAGATAATAAGGATAGCCTATTTTAGTCATGTCCAAGAGACTAACATAATAAGACTTGGGAGTATCAAGGATGAACTATGCTTTTCAATCCATATTTGTAAATCTCAATACTATATAGTATATCCCAGGCCAATATATGAATAAAGGGAGAAAGAAGGATAGATAACAATATATAAGGCCAAGGAATGAATACACAATATGAACAAATGAATAAAGGGATATACGGTAGTACCATAGCAACATATAGCTACGTATATATATATATATATATACATATAAATATAAGGTCAACTCAAAGTTTAACCTTAATTATCATATCTTCAATTTAAGACCTCATTATAGTCCTACCAGGATTTAAAACTATCATGCGTAGGGATTCTAATTCACATGGATAGACATGAAATATCATGCACGATAAGGCAATCACAAGATAGAAGAGGCCAGAAACATAACTCAAATCTAGATACCAAAATGATGAGAAATCTATCATCAACTAGCCATAATAATAATCATAACAGTGATAATAACAATATCAATAACAACGCAAGTAACTGGCTATACCTAGCCGAGCCTAGGCGTACCCCCACCTCCCTAGGCTCGGAAGGTTCAATCAACATAGAATCAACACAAGGCATAGTCATCACCTATATCCATGTAATTGTCCTATATAGAATGACAAACATAGGTGCATACTGGTGATAGGCGATGTGCATGCAAGAATAAATGCAACAGAATTCATAATACCATAATCATCATTATCATAACTGTCATCATCATAATCAACCTCTGACCCTGCCGGGTGTATAATCATCACAACATTCTCTGGCCTTGACGAGTATTATCATATCATCATAACATCATCCGACCTTGCCGGGAATCATCACATCATCATAATATCCTCCGGCCTTGCCGGGTATCAACTCATCATCACAATATCCTCCGTCCATGTCGGGTATCAATATCATCATCATAGTATCCAAACCAATGTCACAAAATAGAAAGTAAGCCCCACAAGGGCTAAAGTAAAGTGAAAGCCCCACGAGGGCTAAATAAATGACAAGCCCTACGAGGGATAAAGTAAATAGATATGAAAAGAGAAGCAAGTAGAGTATATTTCCATAATTCATAGCTTATCATCAATATCACATCCTTAGTAAGTGTATGTATAATAGGTGCACATACTCAAACCGTGGATGAAAGAGTGCAAATTTGTAAGTTTGTTGCCCGGAGTGAACTTGGGGACTATCTCTTATAAAAGAGTGGAAAGGGTTGGAAGATCTCATGATCAGAGAAAATAAGAGTGTAAACTAAAAACATCGGCGTTTAAGTCAACTATAGCCAAATTAGGGTTCCAAGATCACCACACTAGCCCAATAAGATATAAATATGCTAATCATACTTCTACCGCTAAAACCACATCCCAAACATAGCATTATATCATACTGACTATGAATTAGTTCAATATAAGGAGAAGGAAATAGGAATCAAAAAGGTCATAGAATTCCACCTTATGGGTTCAAAACCCTCATCTAATCCCCAAATCATCAATAACGAAGACTAAGCTATTCTACTCATAATCAAGCCTAACATTCATATCCACATGCCATATATAACACACATCATCTTTGAAGATGCGTAGGTAGAAGTATACCTCAAAGCCAAATCACAAAATCTCAAATCACTCTCCAAGAGTCCATCTTTACTTCACAATCCCAAAATGCCATCACACTATCAAAATTATATTCTTCTTATCAGTACGAGTCTAACGATACCCATATTGCACCATTATGCTTTGGGTCCAAAAATAACAGTAAAAACTCCAAGTAGGTCTCACTTATAGAAAACAAATTTTCGAGGTCAACCCAGTGTTCATACACGAACAAGGAATCATATCCCTCAAGAAATGGGTGAAAATAAATCAAATTTTGGGCTAAAATCCAAGCCTAAGCTAAATTGGGTTTGGGTCAAATACCACAAAATTCTTTAATAAAGTGATAAAATCTTACCTTAATAAAGGTAAAAATCATGATAATAGATGTTTAGTAAGCTTCCATGTCACCCAAGATAATCAATTTGAAGTTATTACACTCATTTTTTGGTTTCTAGGTCTAAATAATGTAGGGAAATTGCTCCAAATGAATCTTGGGGTCTATATATAGCCCCTACAGGTATCACTCTATCGCGATCCTAGGGGCCGCTATCGCACTATCAGGATCGCCAGACCATTTTTCGCAATCACGGTATCCTCCCTGTGCACCAGATGACAACAAAGTCAAAAACTTATTTTTGACCCTCGAAACTCATTCGGAACCCAAATAACATGATTGATAGTGAAATTGGAGTGTAAACCACATTTAAAATCCATTGGAATCATCAAAACTTTCATTTGATATTGTTTCGGCAAAAAGTGAAGGCCACACCTATTGTTTCATTTTTCATAAAATTCGTTTAATAGCCCAAAATAAGTTCGAAAGCCTTGGAACCTAAACTAAGTGTCCACCAAGCCTAAAATCAATTTTCTGGATGCGATGGCAAAGTCAAATTTCCATCTGAGGACATTTCGACCAAATATGGGTCCCATACCCGTATACAGATTTTTTCAACTTTTTGACTAATAGGTCAAAATGAGCGCATTGGGACCCAAACCAAAGGTCTACCTAGCCTAAAATCAATATCCTGAATCTACTGGAGCAGTCAGAATTTATATCCGAGATAATTTCACTAAATTTTTCACCCGGTGGCCAATTGGAACCAGCGAGGACTTTAAAATAGGGAATTGGCTCTGAAAACAAAATAACTATCCAGTAACCAAACCGGCAGTCCTAGCAAGTAACAAATGACTTAGGGTAGCTATGGAGAAGCTCAAATGGCAAAGATAAGCAGAAATATGAAAAATGATTGGAAGGGTCATTAAAACATCCACTACAAAAAGGACTTTGATCCCCAAAAGTCAAGGATGGAATGAATCTAAAATGATCAAAAGGATGAGATACTAGACCTACATGCTCTATGCATGAATTCTCAGGTAACCTCCATAAAAAGGGGACACTTTTAAGGGATTTCGCCAAAGTTATCCCCTTTTAATCAACACCCTCACTTTATTTCCAAACAGCCAAAAGTCAGCTTCGACCACTAACTGGCGTCCAACTGAACTGAAAAAGGCTGATGCGTACAAACTGAGCCGCAACACACTGTTACCATCTCGATACAAGCATAAATCAACCCAAGGCTTATCCAAGATAAAATCAAACCAACACATGATTCTATCACTGACTCCAAACCTAAATATGACCTTATTTTACCATTTCGGACCTATAATTCACTCCAAACCAGAAGGAAATCACTTGAGTCTCATCTGTGCAGTCTCATCATGAGAACTCAAAGTACTGAAGTTGATCCACTGAATATCCAAATGGAAAATATGAGAATAAGGCACCATTTGGGCACACAAATGGAGACAATCAAGGAATGCAATCAAAGTCAATGCTACAACTAGTCTGGATGATAATAAAACTGAAATCAAGGAATTCAAGATGTAACTACTCATCGTTGAACAATCCACTCCAGGATATCCCATCAACCAAGAATAAACTGAATCAAAGTCGAGTATATTACTCCCACTGAGTAAATCATCCAAAATTCCCAATGAAAACTAGAGACTTAAGGCCAAAGCTTAAAGAACCGATACTTGATCCATGGTCCATCATCTGAACACTTATCAACTATTATCCATCTGAAATTGAGATGACCAAATTATTAACCACGAAATAGGCTCAACCAACCTATAAAAATATACAAGCGAAGTCAAATCTAAAATGAAGGATGCACGCAAGCTTTAGAACTACAAACAAAAATCTCCATATCAAGGCTGAATCGCTCAATCTTAATTACCCAAACTAAACCTGAAGACGGGTAGGCGTACATATTCCAACTCTATCATAACTCTTAAATTACCATTCCAAGGTATCCAATTCAAAATTTAGCAAAAGAATCCAAACTAAATTCAAATACTCACATCAATCATACTGTCTAAACCAGATATATTTGTACCATATCATGCCGAGCTAAAATCAAACCATAGCTTAAGAATAAAATCTCAATAGAGGATAAATCACCAACTAAAACTCAGGAGGTCCACTCTATCCTCTAGTGGTAATGAACTATCAAAGCATACTCAAGAGCTCATAAAGGACACCAAGCACACTAATGACAGCAAAAACTCTAGAAGCTCGAATAAACGAAACTTAAGTGAGAAACTAATCAATCCAACACTCTATCTCATTAAATAATAGCCATAGGCATATGTCATTGAGGAGAAACACTTCACCAAACCTTATTAGGTCATACAAACTCTAAAATAAGGATTTACCAAATTCGCCCAAGTAGGACAATCACCACTCGATCCATCCAAGAATCACATCATCGTAAAAGAAATATACCAATCACGAAACCAACGTCAAAGTTAAGACCACCACCAGAAAATCAACAACTTAAGATGAAGAATTTCTAATTTGCCAACTTAAGAAGTAATCATAAGAAAGGCCACCTGCCTCAAACTTTTTAACTTTACATAAGGCAAAACCATATCGAATGAAAAGAGCATCCAATCTCCATACGAAATACAAAGGAAAACCATCACAAGGGAACAAACCAATAATTTAAGAGATGAATCCACAATATCTCCATCCCAATATCAAAGTCACTATAGAGCGATGAAATAGCCACAAACAAAGAACAAACCTCAAACTAGTCAATATCACAAATGGGCTATACTGAAAAGAATAGCCAAGGTGAAAATCTTTGTAATCCCTAAGGCAAGTCTAAGGATTCTAAACTCAAAAATGGGTTATACAACTTAATCGCCGACCCTAGAATCATAATAGAGCCATAGAAGGTCAACCTGCTTTTGATATCATAATATATTCCCAAATCAATCTAACACTGCTAACCAAGATGGAAAACAATCAACCTCACCATGCTATAGGGAAGAAATCATCAAAATGGGCTATATCTACTCAAACCACCAAATAAGATCACAAGGAAATAAAATTCTAACTAGATGACACTAGTCTATAGTTACCCAGCGAGGATCAATTACATCAAGTAATAATATCAACAACCTCAAGCAGTGATAAGAATAGTAACAACAATATCAACATCAATATACTGAATAAACAGTACCAAAATAAATATCAATATCATATACCATTCAAGGGCCACAATAAGGACAATGTGCCAACATAAATGAAACTCAAACTGAAATCACCCAAAACTTGGTCTTGTCGTATGGCCACCTCAAGCCTAACTTAGACTGGAGATCGCCCTGTTAAATCAACCTAAACATCACATCCATCCACAAGAGTCAGAAGAACTCCGAACATACATCAAGATAGTAGAAACCGTACTAATGATCATAACTTAAACATGTCTAAGCATTTAATTAATGCCAACATACCCAAGTCCATAGTCACCCACAATGCCTCTACATAAATCCGAAGTCAATATATATATGTCAGGACATTCCCCCGACAATAGCCAAAACCAAATCCCAGAAAAGTCTATGACATAAACTAAGGGACTATGAAATGCATGACTTCCAAAGAATGGAAACTCACTATATCAATGTCAATAACACGAACCACTTGAACACCTGTCACTGCGTAGGAAGAGAAAAAGATGCTCTGGCCTCTATATTGCATAGGGACATAGCATCCAAAGACGATTAGTGGTAGGAGCGCTAGCATGTAACTCAAGGATAAGGACAAAGTATCATCATCATTTAATAGCAAGTTATCACATCATATTCAACCACATTCATAAACATAAGCATGCATATAGATATAGCGCATGCCAATCAAAGGACAAGGCTTAAATATTTACGAGGCACTTAATCATGAGATATGAAGTGGAGGACTCAAGACCTTCCACACTTATAGATTCAAATGTTTCTAATTCGGCGAGGGACTTTAACCACCTCCACACATTTATTAGTCAAGGGACTTTAACCATATACACACATCCTATAAGCAAAGGACTTTAACCATAAGCCATTTTATTATGCCAGGGACTCTAACCTCAAGCCATTTTATTAGGCAAGGGACTCTAACATCAAGCCATTTCATTGGGTAAGGGACTCTAACCCCAAGCCAGCATATTTAAGCAAGGGACTATGACTTTTAGCATTTTTACTAGGCAATAAACTCAAACCACAAGCCATTACAATTATCATTAGTCGACATTGGGACTTTAAACCTTTGTCCATACATCAAAAAATATTCCATTCAATAATTAAGGACTCTAACCCATGTAACCAATTCAACAGCATCTATGACCATGAGGTCTTATAGGGCATTAATCAATCAATCACTAATAAAGGCTAATTCCCTTACATATTTCATTATTCAATTCCATTTATGGTCATCCAGACCCTTACAACCTAGTTACTCCTCATTATGAATCTTATACCACACTTTAGTTCAAACATAATTCAATTTCATAGTTAGGGACTTTAACCCTTTTTGGCCATCAACCAATAAGGTTATAAATTAACACATTACATGGATAACAATACTTTTGAAATACCATTTTTCAACCATTCATATTCATTGGGTCATTGTCCTAGTTCAAAACATTATCAATGTGAATTCATAAACATTATGGTTACTCAAGACCCAATTGTTAAACCACAAGCAACAAACACCCACATATGAAAATCATCACCAATAACATGTATAAATACAAGTTTAAGCAAGAACAAACATTATTCATCATTAGGCAACAAAACCCTTATCATTTGATTTCAAATTCACCATTTTTGATTGTTCATCCATGTGTAAAATACATGGTTTGTGAGTTATTTAACAAGGGAAAGAGTTGCATGCCTTAAACAAGGTGATCATCCAAGAAACTTGACTCCTCCTTGCCTCTAGATGAACACCCTTGAAACCCTAGCCTCAAATTCTTCAAAAATGTGTTTGAGAGAGTATTCGGAGTATTTGATCCACCAAAAAAATTTTTAGGAGGTCACAATGCATTATATAGTGAGGGGTTTTTAGGGTTTTGCGGTGGGAAATGAACATTGGGGACCTTAACTTATAGGCTCGAAAATGACCCTGAGTTAGGGTACGACTCACTTAAGTCAAACATCCCCTAGGTTACAAGTGGCACCTTAAATCTTCCCCTAGGCTTCACCTAGGACTATACACTACTCCAGGTATGAACACACACCCTAGACTCATATTCAAAGTGCATTACTTGTACTCTAAATCGTACCTTTGACTCGTACCAAAAATAGTCCACTCTAGACCAAGATAACCTTCAATATAACTAAGTTGTGTATGACTTGTACACTGAGATACAACCAGCAGAGGCCAAGTCGTATTATAGACAGTATGCTACCCTTCTAGGTTGTTTAACATATGAGAGGGGGAGAGTAGAAAGGTATAACTCATACACTAGTGTACGAGACCTCAAAAAGTGAGATGAAAATGGAGTACCACGATCAGAATTGATAAAAGTCGGAGCACTATGCAACTTCATGATCTCCTCAAGATATAACTCAACTTAATCCTCCATCGAGTAACTAGTCCTTACCGGCAAAAAATGAGCGGACTTGGTCATCCTATCCACAATGACTCAAATAGAATCACATTGATTTTGAGACCAAGGAATATGGAAACGAAAGCTATGTAAATTGCCTCCCACTTCCACTCGAGCAACATAATTTCTTGCTGCAAACCCACGGGTCTCATATGTTCAAACTTCACTTTTTGACACACCTACACTTAGCCACATCTTATTTTATATTCTTCCACAAATAGAATTCTGTAAGACCATGATATATCTTTTTGAAATTGGGATGAATAGCATACCAAGATTCATGAGCCTCTATCCTTTCCCTCAATCCATCAACATCAGGAACACATAGCCTACCTTGGTACCTCAAGATAATCATCACCGATCATGAATTCAACAACCTTTTGATGACCCATATTACTCTTAATCTTTGTCAATTTGGAATCCAACACTTACTTTTCCTTGATTTCAACAACAAGAGATGAATGTGATACCAGATATACAAACATACCACCATTATCTGAGTCTGTGAGACAAACACAAAGATTAGCCAAATGGTGAATATCCTACACCAGTTCCTACTTATCCTTATCCCCATGGGCCAAACTCCCCATGGATAATCGGCTAAGATCATCGACAACTACATTAGCTTTACTCGGATGGTAATGAAGACTCATGTCATAGTCCTTCAACAATTTAAGTCACCTTCTTTGCCTGAGATTAAACTCTTTTTGAGTGAACACATACTGAAGACTCTTATGACCAGAAGATACATCAACATAAACACTATAAAGATAATGTCATAAAATTTTTAAGGTAAAAACCACAGTTAACAATTCCAAGTTTTGAGTAGGGTAGTTCTTCATATGAACTTTCAATTTCCTAGAAGTATAGGCCACCATCCTAGCATGCTACATCAATACACAACCAAACCAAAGATGAGAACCATCACAATATACCACAAAACCATCACTACCCTCGGGCAAGGTCAAAACGAGAGCTGAAGTCAATTTATCTTTCATCTTCTCATAACTACCCTCACACGCATCTAACCAAAAGAACTTGACCTTATTTTGGGTCAATTTAGTCAATGGGGCAGCTATAGTTGAAAAACTTTCCACAAACCTCCTATGGTAACTGGCTAGACCCAATAAAATCCAAATATTGGTAGGAGTCATAGGTCTAGGTCACCTCTTAACTACCATAACCTTTTGAAGATCTACCCTAATCCCTTCACTAGAGATAACATGACCAAGAAAATTATAGCCTTCAACCAAAACTCACACTTAGAGAACTTGGCATACAAATGATGATCCCTCAAAGTTTGTAACATAGCACAGAGGTGATCAACATGATCTACCTCACTTTTAAAATAAACCAAGATATCATCCATGAAAACAATGACAAATAAGTCCAAGAATGGATGGAAGACCCTATTCATCAAATCCATGAATGTCATTGAGTCATTGGTCAATCCAAAGGACTTGACTAGGAACTCATAGTGACCATACTGAGTTCTAAAGGTAGTCTTAGGGATATCCACCTCCCTAATCTTATGTTGGTGATAATCTGACCTAAGATCAATCTTAGAAAAACACTTAGCACCTTGAAGTTGATCAAACAAGTCATCAATTCTAGGAAGATGATATTTATTCTTTATGGTCACTTTGTTCAACTGACGATAATCAATGTACATACGAAGGGAACCATCCTTCTTATGCACAAACAACATGGGAGAACCCCAAGGAGACATACTAGGAAGGATAGAACCCTTATCTAATAGGACTTTCAATTTCTCTTTAAGCTCCTTCAACTCCACCGAAGCCATTCTATTAGGGGGGATAGAAATCGAATGAGTATCCGGAATAAAATCAATCCCAAAATAAATTTCCCTATTGGGAGGAATACCAGGAAGATTATCGAGGAAAACTTTGGGAAACTTATAAACCAAGGCAATGGATCCTAGAGAAAGCTCTTTCGAGCTAGAATCATTAACTCAGATCAAGTGATACAAACAACCTTTAGAGATCAACGTTTGGGCCTTAAGATAAGAAATAAATCTACCCTTGGGCACTAAAGAACCATCTTCCCATACAATGATTGGCTCATTAGGGAATTTAAACATGACCGTATGAGTCCGACAATCTAAGGAAGCATAGCACAAGTGGAACCAATCCATCCTAAGAATAACATCAAAATCAACCATGTCCAACTCTATCAAATCCACAAGAGTTTCTCTACCACAAACAGAAGCCACACACCCTTTATAGACTCTTTTTACAACCATAGAGTCTCCTACCGAGATAGAAACAGAAAAAGAAACCAACAGACTCTTAGGACCAAAACCAAAATGCACAGCCAAAGATAGAGTCATATAAGAAAGAGTAGACCTAGATCAAGCAAACAATACACATCATGGGAGAAAAGTTTTACAACCCATGAAAACATCAAGAGATGCCTCAAAATCCTGGCTAGTAGCAAGTGCATACAAATAACTTCGGCCAGTGCTGGTACCAGAAATAAAAGAAAAAGCAGACATATCACCCTTCGGTGTAGGAGTAGAGAAAGTAGTTATAGGGGCCCTATTGGCCCATGAAGCTAGCAGAGAAGGATAATCTCGCTGCATATGTCCAATCTGACCAAATCTAAAACATCTATTCTGCCCCTTTTCATACTGATCACCATGAAGTTGACCATAAAATCTACAAGGTAGGTAGGATGGAGCTGACTGAGCCCGACCAATCTGAGATAAGGCACCTGCTGCCTGGAACCCATCACCAAACTGAGACCGATAATAATTGGCTAACTCTTGTGGCCTCAGAAAAATAATAGTTGGAGCACCATGCTCTAATTAAGAGCCTACCAAATAAGTCAAGAGGTTGATAGAGCAATGAGACTCAGCATTAGAAATATCCCTAAGTGGTGACTTAGTAGGAGTGTCACTATCATATACAAGGTTAGTGGGCACCGGTGGAACCCCATGAGAATGGTCAGGATCCACAACCCTAACCTAGGTCAAGACCTCAAAAGTTGGATGAGCTCCATCCATGGGTCCTTCAAAAGGGTTTGCCTGCATATCAGATCGCCTTTGAGGCATGATCTGAAAGATAGCAAACAAAAATCAAAGAGGAATCTATGACCTTAGACTCTATAGGTTGAGATTCAAATACAAGAAAGGGAAACATTCCTAATTTGTCTCGTAGCGCCTCTCTTATAAGTGTGGCATGCTTCACACCGATAAAAGAGACTTTACTTGACACAGAATTGTAGATTCCCAACTAACCATAAACCTAGACTCTAATAACAACTTGACACGAATTGAAACCAGGCCTTGTCATATGGGAACCTTAAGGCTAACGTGGACCAGAGATTGCCCTGTTAACCCAACCTTAACATCACATCCATCCACAAGGGTCAGAGAAAGTCCGAACATACATTAAGATAGCAGAAGCCATACTAATGATCATAACTTAAACATGTCTAAACATTTCATTAATGTCAACATACAACCAACATACCTAAGTCCACAGTCACCCACAATTCCTCTACACAAATTCAAAGTCAATATATATACATACGTCGGGACATAACATCGACAATAGCTAAAACCAAATCCCAGACAAGCCTATGACATAAACTAAGGACTACAAAATGCATGACTTTTGAAGAATGGAATCTCACCATTTCAATGTGAATCGCACAAATTGCGTTAACACCTTTCACTGCACAGAAAGAGAAGATAATGTTCCAGCCCCTATGTAGCATGGGGACATAGCGTCCAAACACGTTAGAGATTGGAGCGCTAGCATGTAACTCAAGGATAAGGATAAAATATCATCATCATTCAATATCAAGTTATCATATCATATTCAACGACATTTATATACATAAATATGCATATAGATATAGCACATGTCAATTAAAGAAACAAGGCTTAAACATTTATGAGGCACTTAATCATGAGACATGAAGTGGGGGACTCAGACCTTCCATACTTATAGATTCAAATGTTTCTTATTTGGTAAGGAACTTTAACCATCTCCATACATTAATTAGTCAAGGGACTTTAACCATATACACATATTTTGTAAGCAAGGGACTTTAACCACAAGTTATTTCATTGGGCAAGGGACTCTAACCTTAAGCCATTTTATTAGGTAAGGGACTCTAATATTTCATTAGGTAAGGGACTCTAACCTCAAGCCATATTACACAGGGGATTCTAACCCCAAGCCGGCATATTTAAGCAAGGGACTCTAACCTCTTGCATTTTCATTAGGCAAAGGACTCTAACCACAAGCCATCATGGCTATCATTAGTATACATTGGAACTTTAACCCTTTGTCCATACATCAAAACAAATTCTATTCAACACTTAAGGACCCCAACTGATTTAACCAATTCAACCCCATTTATGACCACGAGGCTTCATGGGGCATATATCAATCAATCACTCAAATAAGACAATGCCTTGACACATGTCATCATTCAATTATATTTATGTTCATCAAGTCCCTTACAACCCAGTCATTCCTCATTAGCAATCTTATACCACACTTTAGTTCAAAAACAATTCAATTTCATAGTTAGAGACTTTAAGCCCTTTTTGGCCATGGACCAATAAGGTCATAAATTAACACATTACATGGCTAACAATATCTTTAAAATTTTATTTATCAACCATTCATATTCATTGGGCCATTTCCCTAGTTTGAAACATCATCAACATGTGACTAGACATTTCACTTAGACATTATCATAAACACCTTGCGTCTATACCGTTATATGACTAAATTCATGGTAGAATTCATCAACATTAGGGTTACTCAAGAACCATTTGCCAAACCACAAGAAAAAACACCCACATACGCAAATTATCATCAATAACATGTATAAACACAAGTTTATGCAAGAACAGACATTATTCATCAGTAGGCAACAAAACCCTTATTATTTGATTTTAAATTCACCATTTTCAATTGTTAATCCATGTGTACAATACATATTTTTTGAGTTATGTAACAAGGGAAAGAGTTACATTCCTTAAACAACATGATCCACAAAGAAACTTGACTCATTCTTGCTTCTAGTTGAACATCCTTGAAACCCTAGCCTCCAATTCTTCAAAAATGTGTCTGAGGGAGTATTTAGAGTATTTGATCTACCAAAAAAAATATTTAGGATACCACTATGCATTATATAGTGAGGGGTCTTTAGGGTTTTGGGGTATAAAATGACCATAGGGGCCCTTAACTTATAAGCTGGAAAATGACCCCGAGATAGGGTACGACTCACTTAAATTAACCCTAGGGTACGAGTGGTACCCTAACTCATACCCTAGGCTTCATCTAAGACTCATACACTGCTCTCTAGGTACGACCACACACCCTAGACTCATATTTAAAAGGTATGACTTATACCCTAAATCGTACCCTTGACTCATACTAAAAATAGTCCACTCTAGACCAAGACAACCTTTCATACGACTAAGTTGTGTATGACTCATACACTAAGCTACGAACAGGAGAGGACAAGTTATATTATAGACAGTATGCTACCCTCATAGGTTTTTCAACATATGAGAGAGGGAGGGTAGAAGGGTACGACTTGTACACTAGTGTACGAGTGACACACCTAAATCGTATCTTGATCAAAATGCACAATTCATGAGATTTTTCTAAAGGGACAAAGCCTAAATGTTTCACAAAACCAAAAGCTAAACTTATATGGGGAAAATATCAACATTGGTCTACTCCATCCTCTATTAAAAGAAATAAACCACGGAGTAGTAACATAATCATGAATTCAGTAATAAGGCACGTAATAATCAATATCAATTCATCAAGGCATATAATCATCAATGGGTCTGAAAACCCCAATACACATAATAAAAGATAAATGTAGGAAATAAAAGAACACCTATCATGGTGAAATCCGCAAGCACATGCCTGACACGCATAGGGGAAATAAATCTGAATGAAACCAAACTCGGACCGATCAGCTACGTCATCAACTGAGGCGCCAAGTACACTATCTCTAACTGAAGATACCACAACATCATGATGATGATTTGAATGAGATAAAATGACTAGAAATCTTATGTAGAGGACACTTTCTAGACCAAAAATTACTCCCTCTACGGTAGTAACAACTCCTGAAGCTCTAATCCTAGCGAACAATAAAACCTAAGGCCAAATGGTTGTCTAACTGACATTGAGAGCAAATTCTAGTAGAATATCTATCCTTTCGCAATCACCGTTTGTCTTAAGAACTCTAGGCTGGCAGGATATATGTGCTAACTATGGCTGATCATCTATCTCATAATTGGGGCATTCTCTGATCTAGTGTCTCATCATGACACAACTAAACCAAGATCCTAGAATACTCTTAAATACTTTCCCTCATAATCCAGAATGGCTGTCATGGCTCAAAGAACCATACAAAAACTCTACAAGGTTTGATAAGAACTCTGCCCACTATGATTATCATGGCTAAGTCGAGGAATACTCATAGTTTGAACTACTACCCGCGTAGAGTTGATACTATATAGATGAAGCTAAACTCTACCAAAAGGATCCTCATTCCTGGATAAAATACAAATATCATTATACGAATGACATAGCCTCCAAGTCTCAATATATGTGCTCTCTATTGTTCTCTTATAATCAACAGCCTGGGGGAAGGAAGACCCAGCTACTATCATATGCTTCGACACCAAGCAGAGTGATAATACTAATCCTCTAACACATCCATGCACCAGTTCCTAGATCCAAATGATATAGCAGAGAAAAATTCCTGGCCAATTCGAGAAATCCAATCCATACTAAGAATTGGTAAAGAACCCAGATCAACACCAATAAACCCACTCTTGTCTGAGAATTGCTTTATGATTCAAATATCATTCAGTACTAAGAAGGATCTACAACATGACTCAAATTCCCAATGCGGAACCTCAAAGGGCTAAAGTAGTCAGAACCTTAACTGGAGCCTAAGCTGGACCAAACCCTTTTTGGCTGCCATCGGAGATCATTGATACCCATCTCTAACTCTCTAATCCAATGCTATGGGGAAACTCTAGAAATGCATACTGAAGTATCATGTGCATTTTTCCATTACTTCATCCATCATACATCATTTATTAAGGACAAAATAGTCAAAAAATGTGTTCGAGTTTCATAGCAATACAAACAAACGACGAGGAGTGCAGAAGTGAATTTCTTAAAATGTCAATGTAACCTCCTAAAAATAGGTTACGAACATCTCCGCACTAATCCACAGGACTTTACTAAACACTTAGCTCTTGTACTAACAAACTGGTAAAACCTAGGCTCTGATACCAATTTTGAACAGCCAATTTTCTTAGGTCATGATGGTGCCTACTATAACCCACCAGTAAGAAAGCCAAACTCATAGTCCGAAATGGCTAGTAACGGACCACCGAAATAGAATATGGAAAGAATGACGATTAAATGTAACAAAAAATCAATTACATAAATAAATCCGAAAACCTGGTGGTATCGGTACAAGAGATTCTAATATAATAAGAGTAAAAAAGTGGAATAGATAAAGCAAATTACACTAATACAACTTATCTCCAAATACAACATGGAGACAAATCAGTACATAAGAGAGAGATAAGTAATACTCCAAACATTCAGAGCTTACTCTAAATCTTTGATGCATGTCTACTCTACCTGACGCACACATCAATGGTGATAACATGTACTATGATCCGTAGGCTGTAAAAATGTAGTATGAGTACTAAACGGATGGTACTCAATAGGCAACTGCCAACTGAGCTCCAAAATAAAATAGATATATACAATATAAACAAAATAGAAACTATACCCAAAAAGTAGAAATCATATAACAAGTCAATGAGATAATAAGGATAGCCTATTCTAGTCATGTCCAAGAGACTAACATAATAAGGTTAGGGAAGTATCAAGGATGAACTATCCTATTCCATCCATATTCGTGAATCTCAATACTATACCATATATCCCAGGCCAATTTATGAATAAAGGGAAAAAGAAGGATAGATAATAATATACAATAACAAGGAATCAATACACAATACAAATAAAAAAAGGGAAGGGATATACAATTCTCCGATAGATATATATAGCCAGGTATATACATATTAACATATAAGTATAAGGTCAACTCAAAGTGTAACCTAAATTATCATATCTTCCATTTAAGACCTCATTATAGTCCTATCTAGATTTAATACTATCATGCTCAAGTTTTCTAATTCACATGGCTAGACATGAAATAATCATGCACAATAATGCTATCGTAAGATTGAAAAGGCCAGAAACATACCTCAAATCTCGATTCTAAAATAATGACCAATCTATCATAAACTAGCAATAATAATGATCATAACAATGATAATAACTAAATCAATAATAGTTCGAGTAACTGACTATTTTTGACAACAAAATACCTAGTCCAGCCTATGCGTACCCCCACTGTCCCAGGCTTAGAAGATTCAATCAATATATAATCAACACAAGGCATAGTCATCACCCATATTCATGCAACTGTACCCTACCATCTAATAGCTATAGGTGTATACTGATGATAAGCAATGTGCATGAAAGAATGAATGCATCAGAATCCATAATACCATAATAATCATTATCATAACTGTCATTATCATAATCAACTTCCGGTCCTGTTGGGTGTATAATCATCACAATATTCCCAGAAGTGCTGTGTATCATCACATCATCATAATATCCTTCGGCCTCGCCGAGTATCGTTATATCATCACAATATCCTCCGGCCTTGTCGTGTATCATCACATCATCATAATATCCTCTGGACTTGTAGGGTATAAACATATCATCACAATATCCTTCGGCCTTTTCGAGTTTCAATATCATCATCATAGTATCCAAACAAATGTCACAAAATAGAAAGAAAGCCCGACAAGGGCTAAAGTAATGTACAATCCTCATAAGGACTAAAGTAAATAACAAACCCTATGAGGGATAAAGTTAACAGATACGAAAAGAAAAGCAAGTAGAGTATATTTCCATAATCCATTGCTCATCATCAATATCACATCCTTAATAAGTGTATATATAATAGGTGGACAAAATCAAGTCATGGTCAAAAGTGTGTAAATCTGTAAGTTTGTTGCCTGAAGTGAACTTCGGGGCTAAATCTCTTATAAAAGTGTAGAAAGGGTTGGAATATCTCACGGTCAGAGTAAATAGGAGTTTAAAATCATAGACCATGATATATCTTGGTCAAATCTTTAAAAACATCATTATTGACCTATTTTACACATTTAACTTATTCGTTAGGTTAGGCGGTTATTATTGTAAATAAATCCATTTTAAGGGTGAAAAGTGGATTTTAACCCTTGTCTAGGAAGAGCAGTTATAAGATCGTATTTCAACTAAAATCACATAATTATCGATATAATGATCATGAATATACTGAATCTATGCATGCCATCACTAGTATTCAAATCAATGAAATCATAAGTGTCATACTGCATCTTCTTTCATCCTATATCGGAGAGATAGGTATCTAAAATTATATACATATTCATAACCACAAAAATATCCTTTGAAAAGATAAATACCTCCCGGATATCCCACTCTTATCATTACACAATAATGTGTCCATAATAATCATAACATCATTATCATGGCCCTAGGCCCATATACATATTCATAACTTGTATCAATAATTATACTTATAAGCCGACGCATATCTATAATCTTCTCACATATAGGAGGCATCTCATATCTAAGAGGCATAATTTATCTATAAAGTATAACTCATAACTATGTGGCATAACACATCTATAAGATATATCATATCTATAGGTTATACATCATGACTTTGAGAAATAACTCCTCTCTAGGAAAATATCATATCAAAGAGGAAATAGTGTCTCTATAGGCCAAATAACATGTTTAAGAGGAAATAACATTTTTAAGGGACAACATCATGTCTAAGAAGAATTAGCATCTCTAAGACCGAATATCATTACTAAGAGGAAGTAACATATCTAAAGGTTCAATAATTATAATCCCGGGAAAGTTATCACAATTTATCAATTCGCCAAGCAAATCTCATAAACAAGGCTCATTAGTAACAATTAGGCCTAATATCTACAACTAAGCCCACAATGGCTAACACAAGTCTTGGTCTAAGTGGGTTGGATGAACTGATACGGGGAAGACAAGGGAATCACGAAACTAACACCAAATCAGTCCACTAATCTTAAGGATTCGAGGATCAAAATGGAGACCACACTCGGATTCGATACCAACAACAAGAATACAAGATACAAGAGTATATTTTAACACCAAAACAGCTACAAAACGTGATAAACAAGATGAACAACAATAATACAAGTTTTTGATTCAATGAAGACCCCAAAACAGTCCACTACACAATACATACACGATTTGCAAGAAAATAAAGATAGATAGTGAGACCAAAATAATTACAAGATTAAGAACCAAGTGTATTTCAACACTAACTCCTCATGAATGTAACAATCAAAAACACACTCTTACGGTGACCACCAAGGGAATGAACTCACCTCAAGATCTACCGTTTCTAAGCAAAGATCAATATTGACTTTTCCAAGCCCTATGCTAAGGATGACTTTTCCAAGCCCTACAACTAAGGGTGTTACACTCTCAAAAGAGAGAAAATATGTCTTTCAATTCTTCATCATTCCAAATCTAGTGAAAATAAGACTAAGGGGGCCTATTTATAATATATTATAAATAAAGTTAAAAAGACCACTTTGCCCTTAATGAGAAGGGCGGCCATGGTATGTAAATACATCATGTGTAATGTCCAAAATGCCCTTAATTAAGGACATAAACCGTGAGCCCTCAACCTTAAATGCTCCAAGCAATCTTCCACATGTGAGATTGCTTTAAGTTATGGTCAAAATGGGTCCTCCATGCATGTTCTTGTATTCTCGAGGTGACCAAGTCTTGAGCCTCTATGTGTTGGCCTCCAAAAATGTCATCAAAAGATAAGATGGTCATTTTTCCCGTATCATCCTCCCCTTCTTGAAAAGGATTCGACCTCGAATCCAAACCTTGAAAAACCGAAAAGAGGACAAACAAATACAAACTCCTCATGGCATGAGGGTTAGGGTTAGCATAACAAATTATCTCAACATGCCAAGGTTGCACATATTTGCAATATAACCAAGATTCCTTTGAAAGGAGTATTAAAAACTCAATAAAAAATGTACAAAGAATTTGGTTATAGGATACGTCAAGAGTGACACTTTGCTTGTCACGTAGACCAAGTAGCAATTTTGGTGCACCAACATCACCATTTCTAAATTTGGCACCGGGATCAAATGGGAAAAGTGGCCATAGACACGGGTCTCAACAACACTTCCCATTCCCATGGTCGACACCCTAACTAAATGACATACTCTCAACAATAACATATATATCATCCAAACCAAATAGAGAGTAGAGAAAGGTATCACTCAAATCTACTTCTACTAAGGTGATCTCATGTGTGGACTCACTACTAGTTTCCTAATAATCACCATGAGTACTCTGAACAATGAAATCACACAAAGTAGAAGAAAAAGTAGCTTTCGCAACTGCACATTCCTTACCCTTAAGAGTACTCTCATCTTCCAAGAAGAGATTTCCCTTTTTAGGATGAATGTTTTCACACGATAGTGGGTTAGCATATAGGCTATAGCTTCCAAGGCAAGCTATACCATCATTTTCACCACTAGGTTCATTAGGAGTGTTTAAATAATCTTTAAACAAGACATTATACATAAAAAGAGTGTGATCTACCTCACGGACAGATTTGGAACAAGCAAGTTCCTCACTCTCTAAATGATCAATATCAAGTTTTAAGGATGTTTCAAACACAACATTACCCCAAGAAGAGCTCTCGAGTTCATTCTCACTTTGATCAACATTTTCTACATCATCACACACTTGAGGTTCATTAATTACATCATACACATCCTCAAGTGGTGGGTAATTTTCACACATAAGTTGATCAACATAAATTTCAGAAGATAATGTACTTTCATTCAACATAATGGTTTCAACACTAGGTGGACATAAATCGATCTTACAAGAAGAGTCTATTCAGTTATTAATAGGATCAACTAGTGTATCTACACTCACAACATGTATATCATTATCAAGTGGCAAAGAAATAATACACTCACATATAGGCAAGCTACAACTCACACTCAATGGGATTCTAGCCACACAATTATCATTCACACGTACAAAAGTGTAAGAGTTTGCCATTTTACCTTGAAATCCTTGAGTAGATTCTTCTTTGTCATGGTGTAAAGGTCCTCCAAATGTTTGGGCAGCAAATTCCTTTTGGCATTGTTCTTCTTCGCTTACCATATTGGTACCTACACAAATGTCCTTAGAAATAGAAGGATAACCAATGTTAGCATGGTTTGGGGGTAATCCTCTCACTTTGCTCCACAGAACCTCTCCTTTTTCCACTCTTGGATTACCACCCTACACTTCCTTACTCCTCTCAATCTTTTGTCTCTCATAATAATGCAGATTGGAGTAGGTAGGCATTTCTCTTCGTGGCTTGGGCAGCAAGTAAGTCATGAGGTGATTGCCCCATTGGTCTCTTATAATATTTGGCCAATTTTGCACGTTTGGAACTCTATGTTGTGCAAACCAATCGGCACCTAATCATACATGACCGTATGTCAATGGAAGAATATCGCACCATACCTCCTCATGGTATTCAAATTGGGAGAAGACAGCCTTGACCCTCTCGGTAACCTTAAACCCGTCCAAGAAGTATGGAACAAGTAAAGGCTCACGAAACAACCCGAAGTAGTCAACCATGGATGGAACGATGTAGTTTCTATAGTACCTATCATTTAGCACAATGAGGCAGCCCGGTATCCCACACATGGTCACCTTTCCGGAGTCTACACTCCTTCTTGGATCAACATTGTAAGGAATACGAGTACCCCTTGGTTTTGGAGATGCATACCCTCTTCTTCTCATTGGACAACCTCCACTAGAGCTAGTATAACCATTCACACTATATCGACTTTGAAAAGAAGTACTACAAGGTGGAGAATATGGATCTTCATACTCCTCACGTGTACTCTTATCATAGCTCTCATAAGCTTTGCGAACAAAAGGGTTATACCTAACACCAAATCTAGGTCCGGAGTAAGAAGTGTAAGACTCCTCACATGCCCCAACATCATCATAAGATCCATCACAAGGTCCTACATCATCTCATATGTTACCATAAGCACTAGGCACTTCATTCACCTCATTTTCTCCCTTAAAATAGTAACTTCCAAATCTGCCCAAGTTTCGATCATGGCTATTTTCATAGCCTCCGCAATCTCTCTCAACTCCGTAGCCATAAAACCCCTCACTACAATCATAGCCTCCCATGTTGTAGTCACAATAATCCCTGGCTATCAAAGACATATTCCCCTTATATCACCTTTTAAACCTACAAAATGAACAAACAAGATTATTAGTAAAAACTTCTCACTAACACTTGTATTCACTCACCTTTGTGATTCTCACAATTGGAGCGGTAAATATTGAAAGTTGCTTATACTCTGGTAGTCAATAGGATGTCAATTCTACTTGGTGGCCAGAATAGATTCTTATTTGATCGACTCAAGACACAAAATTAAAATTTACTTATGAACTTGAAACAAAGAAGTTACTACGAGTTAAAAATGAGAAAAGCACACAAATAACGAAGACACGAAGAAACGGATTCATTAATTAATCTACAACTAAGTAGGTGATTACTAGTTGTTAATTAATTCTAGAATCAAGACATGAAACTAATGAAACAATAAGATGAAACTAAGAATCTAAAATTTTGAGCTCAAAAACATTGCGTGAACAGTAGCAGTGATGACATGGCAGCCATGTATTAGTTCGATTTTATCAAGTGGTTATTCTCAAATGTTCAAGTCTTGGTCAAAAAAATTAATTTAGATTGGTGGAATTTGTTTTAGGAGGGAAAATAAGTCTTGGAGCCTTTTTCAATTTTCAAGACTTGACCTTTTTCTTGTACTTCTCCTTAAAACATGGATCCTTAAATCATGGAAAAGTGTTGGAAAGTGGTTGAGACTTGATTGATAGGTCCTTGTTGGTTGTAGTGTCTTTCAAGACTAACAAATAATACACCCTTTTCCTTAAACTTTTTGGATTTAGCATACACTTTATCTTCAACAATATATGAAGGTGGTGATGAACATCAAGAACAAAAACAACAACACCAAGAACTACAACAATGATCTTCAAGAACACCAACAATTTTTCACACGGCCAACTCCAATCCACAATAACAATATCTCCAACATTTGGCCAAAACAACTACAAATTCAACAAGTTCAAGCTCAAGTTTAGATCTAGACTCAAAGTGTTAGTGGACAAGAAAACAAACACTAAAAACAACAAAACAAACAATAACACTACTATATCTAGACATACAATAAACAAATCTCGGCCAAGACACAACAAGAACGCAATTTTTGGCCAAGAACACAAAGGTGGCAGATTTGACTGTTTCTGGAATTTTCAGATTTCAATTTATTTTTTTTTGTAGTTTTCAAGGTCTCAAGCCCAGGATTGATCTTGTGGGAACAAAATAAAGCCATGCTTTGATACCAAATGATACGGGAAAGATAAGGGAAGCACGAAACAAACACCAAATTAGTCCACTAATCTTAAGGATTCGAGGACCAAGATGGAGACCACACTCGAATTCGCTATCAATAACAAGAATACAAGATACAAGAGTATATTTTAACACCAAAACAGCTACAAAACATGATGAACAAGATGAACAACCATAATACAAGTTTTGGATTCAATGAAGACCCCAAAACAGTCCACTACACAACACATACATGATTTGCAAGAAAATAAAGATAGATAGTGAGACCAAGATTATTACAAGATTAAGAACCAAGTGTATTTCAACACTAACCCCTAATGAATGTAACAATCAAAACCACACTCTTACGGTGACCACCAAGGGAATGAACTTAACTCAAGATCTACCATTTCCAAGCAAAGATCAATATTGGTTTTTCCGAGCCCTATGCTAAGGATAACTTTTCCAAGCCCTACAACTAAGGGTGTTACACTCTCAAAAGAGAGAAAATATGTCTTTCAATTCTTCATCATTCCAAATCTAGTGAAAATAAGACTAAGGGGGCCTATTTATAATATGTTACAAATGAAGATAAAAAGACCACTTTGCCCTTAATGAGAGGGGCGGCCATGGTGTGTAAATACACCATGTGTAATGTCCAAAATGCCCTTAATTAAGGTCCAAAACCGTGAGTCCTCAACCTTAAATGCTCCAAGCAATCTTTCACACGCGAGATTGCTTTAAGTTATGCTCAAAACGGGTCCTCCATGCATGTTCTTGTATTCTCGAGGTGACCAAGTCTTGAGCCTCTATGTGTTGGCCTCCAAAAATGTCATCAAAAGATAAGATGGCCATTTGTCCCGTATCATGAACCCACCTCTAATCCTCAATTTCTATATTAGGAAATCTACACCCCAAACTAGGCTAAGGTCTCTAGTTCAACTTTTATATGTCAAGGAAGCTACAACCAAGACTAAGATAGGAACTTCAACTAGAAACATAGGTGTTTAAGTCGACTCTACCTAAATGACGATCCCAAGATCACCACACTAGCCCAATAAGATTTAAACATACTAATCATGCATCTGATGCTAAAAGCACAACCCAAACATAGAACTAAATCATATCTAATCTTTGAATTAGTTCAATCTAGGGAGAAGACAATACGAATCAAAAGGATCATAACACTCCTCCGTACGGGTCCAAAATCCTCATCTAATTCCCAAATCATCAATAATCAGGACTAATCTATTCTATTCATAATTAAGTCTATCATTCATATCCACATGCCATATATAACACACATCATCTTCAAAGAAGAGTAGGTAGAAGCCAACCTCAAAATCGAATCGTAAAATCTCAAATTGCTCTCCAAGCATCCATCTTTACTTCACAATCCCAAATTGACATCACACTATCAAAATTATAATCTACTCATAAATACGAGTCTAATGACACCCATATTACACCATTGTGCTTTGGGTCCAAAAAAGACACCAAAAACCCAAGTGGATCTCACTTACAAAAAATGCATTTCCGAGGCCAACCCATTTTCATACACAAATAATGAATCATAATTTTGGGCTAAAACCCTTAAGCTAAATTGGGGTGTTGGGTCAAATACAAAAAAATTAATCAATAAAGTGATGAAATCTTACCTTAATCTAGGTGAAAATCATGATTATATATGATTATCAAGCACCCAAGTCACCTACAATGATCAATTTTGAGTTATAACACTTATTTTGGGGTTTCTAGGTCTAAAAGATAAAGGAAAATGCCCTAAATGCATATTGGGGTCTATATATAGCCCCTACAGGTGAGGAGATTTCTCTATCATGATCCTAGGGTCCACTATCGCAATCGGAACACCATTTTCCACGATCGTGGTATCCCCCTATGCATCAAATGACAGCAAAGTCAAAAACGTATATTTGACCCTCGAAACTCATTCAGAACCGAAGAACATGACCCAATAGTGAAATTTAAGTTTAAACCACATTTTAAATCCATTAAAATCATCAAAACTTCTATCTGAGATTGTTTAGGTAAAAAGTAGGGCCCAGACCTATAGTTTCATTTTTCATAAAATTTTCTCAATAACCTAAAATAAGTATGGAAGCCTTGGTACTTGAACCAAGTGTCCCCTTAGCCTAAAATCGATATTTCAGATGCGATGGAGAATTTTGATCTTCCATCCGAGGTTGTTTGAACCAAATAAGGATCCCACACCAGTATTTTGATTTTCCAACTTTCCAATCAATAGGTCAAAATAAGCTCTGGTGCATTGGGATCCTAATCAATACCTAGCCTAAAATTGATATTTGAATCTATTGTTGCAGTCAGAATTTTCATCCAAGATTGTTTCACTAAAATTTTCACCCGATAGCCATTTGAAACTAATAAAGACTTCAAAATAGGGAATTAGCTCTAAAAACGAAATAAATGGCCTGATAATCAAACCGTCGGTCCCAGTAAGTCATAAATGATTTGGGGGAGCTATGGAGAAGCTCAAACAGCAAAGATAACTAAAAATATAAAAAATGACCAGAAGATTCATTATATCTATGAATTTTGATTTTCGTAGTCCATGCACACTCTCCAACCTATGACTGGTCTCATTGGCACAAGCTCATTTTCCTCATTCGGCACTACATTAAATTTGCTTTTCTTTAGGATGCATTGAACAAGACTAACCTACTATCTATCCGCAATGGGGTAACTACACCAGCATCCACCCACTTGATAATTTCTTTCTTTACCGCCTCCTACATAAAAGGATTTAGCCGACACCGATGTTCACTACTTGGAATGCAGTCTACTTCAAGAAGGATCTTATGAGTACAAATTCCAGGCAAAATACCCAGAATATTTGCAATGGTCAATCCTATAGCTCTTTTAAACCACTACAACATTGATAACAATGACTCTACCTAAGTCTCAACTAAGTCAGCTGCAATAATCTCTGGCAAAGTATTGTCGGGCCCTAAAAATGTATAGCACAAGTGACAGGGGAGAGCCTTTAGCTCCAAGACTGGTGGATCCTCAATATGTGGTCGAGCAGGAGAAGTGGGTCTATTTTTTAGATCTAGATCAAATTTTTTTAGAAAATAAGTGTAAGAATCTCTCCTATATAGAGTGCCCACCATCTCATCATACTCCTCGATACCAGCACTATCAAAATTCATAATCACCATTGCCAGTGCCTTAACTCCAAGTCTCTCTTCAATGGACACAGGAACATCATCAACACTATGATCAATTTGTTATAGACATGGACCGCATATCATCAGACTATTTCATTTACTGGCATACAATAAAGATCACTTGCTCATTGTTTAATCTAAACTCTATTTGTCCTAATTTCATATCAACCAACACCCTACATATAGCTAGGAAGGGTTTACCCAGGATGATAGGGACTTGGAAGTCCACCTCAAAGTCAATAATAATAAATTCATCCAGACATATGAAGGATGATACCTTCATGAACACATCACAAATAATGCCAACTGGCTGCTTTACTATGCGGTTATCCATCAACAATCTCATCGATATTAGTTTGGGTTCCTGACAGTGCACATGAAAGTGTACGTGGTCTTATCAAGTAGTAAAGTGGCCTTCAAAAAAGCCCAAGTATCGATCTCTCAAGGACTTGCGTTCGCCAACTACCCAATTATAGTTCAACAATTGAGAAAAAGTAAATAAGAAAGTTTTAGAATAGTAAACTAAAAAGAAACTAAACTAATGCAGAAAACTAATGACTTAGGATAATCAATGGATAGAAGCCCAGAGTTACGGCTTACGAACAATCATACTATGTTATTGAACTTCATTTGTTAAATTGCTTATCTTGGTTGTCGATTCATAGGGTTAATTGCATGATCAGGGTTTCCCAACCTCTAATCCTTTGCCTAAGTTAAACCTTACAACTACATCGTTGAGCGGGGATGTAATAGTTCACTTAAGTTCTTTACACTATCATCCTACGTGAGAATCAAGTAAGGATTCTATGTACATCCCAGTCCTAGATGCTAATTCAAATCTCTTATTTTATAAGGAAACAAGAATCATTCCTTGCTTATTCCCATATTCTATCTCCCTATTCCCTCTCCTAAGATCACAAGGTTGACAATTGATGTATTTTAAGGGTAGCTAATTCTTAAAATAGTTAAAACAAGAATAAACAAATAACCAATAATGATAATCAAATCAACAAACTTAATTTAAAATGAAAGTACTCATGATCTTGGCCTTAACCTCGGATAGAATTTTTAGCCTTTAATGGAAATATTCATCAACCAACCCCTTGGATTGATGATACTAACCATGAAAGAAACTAAAGTTAAGATAATAAAATCCTAAAAAAAAATTATGGTATCCTCCTCAGTCCTCCAAGACGTCCTTAAGTATGTAAAAACTTGATACAATAATGTATTTATAGCATAAGGGTAAGCCAAATCCATCTAGGAATCGAATTTGAGTGAAACGCCCAGGGTAGAAATGGAGCATGTGTCTCACGTTGTATTACATAGGAATGGAGCATGTGACGCATGTATATCGCATATACACACTGTTATGGGTCCCTTCCAAGTCTTTTGGTGTGTATCCCATGCCCATAATTCTTCACATGCGCCCACACTTGCCCTAGACATTCCAGGTGTCCAAATTGTGTCAACTTTGATATTGTGCATTAGTTGAGCCATTCCGAGCCTTTTTGAGTTGTTTTCACTTGATTTGAAGCTTGTATATCCTTAATATATCGTCATAATCTATTAAAAAAAACATCCTATAGCATTAACCACAACAATTTAGAGCTCAAAACAACACAACACCCAAGACGGAGAACGAGAAACACAAGATAAGCATAGGTTTCATTCACTTTGATTTCTAACTTATTGTTCTGACTCTTGATACAATTGACCCTTGAACATTACTAACAATTTGTTTCACATATAAATACATAATAACAACCTTAGGAACTTATTAAACATGTTAGAAACCAATATGATAGACTGGACAAACACCTAGCTCAAGCTAGTCACACTAGTTTTCTCGTTGACTTCTAAATGATCAATTTGAATCAAAACTTGTGTGGAAACACTATTACACATTTTAAAAACATACATGAAAATTTAGATGAACATTTATATCACTATCACCACATTAAGAACATGAATCATCCTCAAAACAAGGCTAAAAAGGCTAGAATAGCAATGCTAAAATGCATAAATTCACCCAACATCACCACCCACATTTAAATCCTTGTTCATCCTCGAACAATTCTTAACTATAAGCATCATGATCTGAAGAAACTCCATACTTCTACTACATGCAAGATACTCAAGCTAGTACTACAATGACTACACATAATGCAAGTTACTATACTAAGCATTTTTCAACACAATTGAAAGCTCAAGAACACTAAAACACGACCTAGCCTCAAGAATTGACTCACCTAGTTGGCAAACTCATGCTTATTTCTCAATCAAGGATATCATACAAATTACCCACATTCATCAAACATGTACCCCTCATAACAAAAGAGTTACCCATAATCACTCATAATAATGCTATTTATAATATAATGGGTACAAGAATCAAATTACGCTCACTCTCTCAAAGAATTCACAAGTTACACATAATGAACCATAAGCTTGACCTTAGTGTAATGCTTCACTAATAATGGAATGTAAAGATTAGGATCAATTAGCACTTTTCTGGATTGTAATGTGGGCTAAGGGAAGGGTAGGAACTATTTTGGCCAACAATAGTGACTAACCTTTCTAAGCGATTTAATACACTACATTATACACTTGAAAACAACCTCCAACAACCAATTTATACTTTTCCATCTACCCATACCTTTTTTTTTGCCCCATCTCTTTTAAGTATTTTCACAAACACTTGGTAGATGCATAGTTTACTACCACAAGAATCAGTTTTTTCTCTTTTTTCACAACCATGAAAATATTTCTAGCATACATTATATCACATCCATCCACCACATATCAAATATAAACACCAAAAATTATTACCTTGGGGCATAATTTCACATTTTTCTTCTTCAATTTCTCGAACTTCTTACTAAATCAATTTTTCATTAAAGCACTTAGGAGCTTTTTGAATCAAATTACGATCTATCAAAAAAGGGATTAGGCTACTTATGAGGTATCTAGAAAAATAAAGCTAAAGGCTCAATAGGGGTTAACTAGGATTAAGCACAAGGGTAGGACAAATAGAAGGTATAAAACAAGTCTATCAAAGAAATGCTTATATCATCTCCTAAACCCACATTCTTTATTTCACTTTACATACACACCAGGCAAGTTCTAGACATCACATACAACAAGGAATATACAAAAATCTTACACGCACATGACACATGCTCAACTCAATGGGATCACCATAGACTCCCAACTAAACAATACCATAAATTCAAAATTAAGCCAATAAGTACAAGCGTCACATATATTAGACTAAGAGTCTTAAAAATAGTAATTCACTCAATCAACATGCTTTTACAAACAAACCCACTTGCACCATGCAATCAAGAATAGCACCAACTCAAATATCTCACTTATTCCTATCCTAAAAAAAATAAATTGAGCTAAAAATTGGGAATTTCCCCACCCTGTACTTAAAAATCTACTTTGTCCCCAAAGTGTGTTTTTTAAAGTATGAGATAGAAATACTCCCTAAGGCCTCTAGGCCTATCTAGTAGCATCTTTTCAAATAAAGGAGATCCATGGGACCCCACACTTGGTCCTTGCCATGCTTCTTAGCCCAAGTTTATGGTACTCAGGCTTCTTATTAATCTGTGACTTAACCAAAAACAAAAATTATGTGAAGTAAAAAAAAATAAAAACTAAAAAAAAAATACCTTAGCTTGGGTTACCTCCCAAGAAATGTCTAATTTAGTGTTGCGGCATGACCCATTTAACTTTTTCCTCCGCCACAATGATATAAATTTCACCCTCAATATTGCATCCATCTTTTTTCCTCGATCATAGAGAGGTGGTACAAAAATTAAGGAACCAGGTAATGGAATGTGCATGGTAAACCACTCATCCTTAAAGTGAGGTGTGTTTTTATATTGCTTAACTAGTGCAAAATCAAGAATATAGGATTCTTGTTCCTTTTCTTCACACTCTCCCACTATTTTGAATGATTCCATAGACAAAATATCATCTAAACATAATGTAGAAAAGTTCTTTGAATGAGGCCCAACCAATTCCACTTAAAAATTTACACTCTCCATAACACACTCACTCTTATTCACCTTCTTAATTTTAGTCTCAACATAAAGATGACAGCTGAGTGGCTGTGATTCTTGTGTTTTTCTCTGCCTCTGTCGACATAGTGGTGATGGTATTTCCTGAACCTCCTTGGTTATTTGTTGAGAATTGCCTATAAATATGATCGAATTAGGATTAAAAGAACACATATTTGCAGAGTGATACAAATATCCACAAGTCGCAAACCAACTTGTAGTCTGCTGCACAAGTCGGAAACAAGCAGGTCCCCTCCAAATGCTTGCATCAAAATCTGGACAAAAAGCCTCATGGTGGGGTCCTCCACAATAATGACAAGAAACATCATCCCTCGAAAGCCATCTATCCAAGAATGACATCTAAAGAAGAGTATGAGAAAAATAGAAATAAGGGAAAATAAAAAAAAACAAAAACTATTTACAACTCAATATAGAAAAAAACTAAAAATAAGATAGTTGCCTAGTTATAAGTCCTCGGCAATAGCGCCAAAAACTTGACAGTGCACATGTTAGTGTTCATTGTCTTATCAAGTAGTATAGTGGCCTTTGAAAAAGCCCAAGTATCAATCTCTCAGGGACTTGCATTTGCTGACTATCCAATTATAGTTCAACAATTGAGAAAAAGTAAATGAGAAAGTTTTAGAAGTGTAAACTAAAAAGAAACTAAACTAATGCAGAAAAGTAATGACTTAGGACAATCAATGGATAAAAGCCCTGGATTAAGACTTACGAACAATCGTACTATGTTATTGAACTTTATTCATTAAATAGCTTATCTTGGTTGTTGATTCATAGGGTTAATTGCATGATCAAGGTTTCCCAACCTCTAATCCTTTACCTAAGTTGAAACTTACAACTCCATAGTTGAGTGGGGATATAATAGTTCACTTAAGTTCTTTACACTATCATCCTGCGTGTGAGTCAAGTAAGGCTTCTAAGTACAACCTTGTCCTAGATGCTAATTCAAATCTCTTATTTTATAAAGAAACAAGAACCACCCCTTGCTTGTTCCCATGTTCTATCTCCATATTCCCTCTCCTAAAATCATAAGGTTGACAATTGATGTATTATAAGGGTAGATAATTCTTAAAATAGTTAAAACAATAACAAACAAACAACCAATAATGATAATCAAATCAACAAACTTAATTCAAAATGAAAGTACTTATGATCTTGGCCTTAACCCCGAATAGGATTTTTAGCCTTTAATGGAAATATTCATCATCCAATCCCTTGGATTGATGATACAAACCATGAAAGAAACTAAAGTTAAGATAAAAAAACCCTTAAAAAAGTTATGGTAGCTTCCTCAATCCTCCAAGATGTCCCAGAGTATGTAAAAACTTGATACAACAATGTATTTATAGCATAAGGGTAAGCCAAATATATCTAGGAATTGAATTGGAGTGAAATGCCTAGGGGTGAAAGGGAGCATATGTTGCACATTGTAATCCATAGGAATGGAGCATGCGATGTATGAATATCACATGTACACATTGTTTTGGGTCCCTTATAAGTCTTTTGATATGTTTCACACACTCATACCCCTTCACACGCGCCCTATACATTCTAGGTGTCCAAATTGCATTAATTTTGGTATTCTGTATTCGTTGAGCCATTCCGAGCCTTTTTGAGTTGTTTCCACTTGATTTAAAGCTTTTATATCGTTCATATATCATCATAATCCATTAATCAATCATAATATAGAATTAAACACAGAAATTTAGAGCTCAAAACAAAACAACATCCAAAACAGAGAACTAGAAACATGAGCTAAGCATAGTCTTCATTCACTTTGATTTCTAACTTATTGTTTTGACTCTTGTCTTGATCCAATTGGCCCTTGAACACTAACAACAATATTTTTCACATATAAATACACAATAACAACCTTAGGAACTCATTAAACACGTTAGAACCCAATACGATTGACTAGATAAACACCTAGCTCAAGCTAGTCACACTAGTTTTCTCGGTTGATTTCTAAATGATCAATTTGAATCAAAACTTATGCGGAAACAATATTAAACATTGTAAACACACACATGGACACTTAGATGCACATTTATATCATTATGACCACATTAAGAGCATGAATCATGCTCAAAACAAGACTAAAAAGGCTAGAATAGCAATGCTAAAATGCATAAATTCACCCAACATCAGTGCCCCTAACCCCAACTGCTTATAAACCACCAGTGCCATAAGATTAATGATGGATATTATATCAAATAAAGTGCAAGCAATATTGAAGGACCCAATAGTGCATGGAATAGTGAAGGCTCTTGGTACCTCCTTCTGCTTTAATAATGAACTAGGAGCAACAGCACTATAATTTTGCACATTATCAATCGGCTCAAATCTCACCGTCCGCTTCCTAGTGAATAAATATTTCATAAACTTCATGTAACCCAAACTTTGTTCTAATACCTCAACAAGGGGAATATTTATAGACAGTTTCTTCAATATTGATAAGAACTTTTGATATTTACCTTCTTCTTATTTCTTTTTTGGCCTTTGAGGAAAAAGTGAGGGAGGTCTCGGAATAGTCTTCAACATCGGCCCATGAACCTTCTCCTTCCCTTTATCCTTATCTCTAGTATATTTAACACCTATTGATTTTTCAAATCCTTCTATAGGTATCTCAGCAATATCAATCTGATCACCATCATTCCTTGGCTCTTCCATGGCTGGCATGGAGGGATCTATGGTGGATTTACCACTCCAAGTGGTAATGGCATGATAATGAATAAATTTTTTGGAATAAGCTATGTATTGTAGAGAAGAGTTTTAGGATATCTCTAATTCAATATAGCCAATATTTGGCAAAACTATTGCTCCTATTATTTTATCGCGGTGGCATGTGATTCAACTTTCTGGTTCAACCCTAATATATCTGCCTTAATCTCCTTAATGTAGCTATCCTGACTGTCTTGGACTTTGACTAACGTGGACAATATTGCTTTAATTTTTGACTCGGTATCATGACTACCAAGTGGAACATATTTGTCACTTTTTTGTTTATAGTCATCTCTTAGCCTCCAATCACTATCTCGCTCTCTGCTTATGTCTAGATATTTATCACTATAGTAGTTTTGACCTTGGTTTCCTTTCCCCTTTGCTCAGAAAACCCACCATTTTTCAATCTAGATACTTTTCTTCCTCATTCGCATTAGAATCATAAGCCCTAGAAGCATACCCATATGCCTCTACTGCATTCACTTTTTCAGAATTCATTGCTGCAAATATTATTATAAACAACCCAATATCAATTCTTAGTTGTACAACTTCTTGTGCAACAAATTATCACAAACTTTGTAGTCATTATCTAAGACCCTGTTTAATACCCTGGAAAATTTTTCGTTGAAATTTTGTGCGTAAACGTGTTGGGTTCTATCTTCTAGAATGAATTATAAATTTTTTGTACGAAATTTCTTATATTATAACCCACTATTATGTAGAGTAACGAATAAGCTTTCCAACTATATTTGTATCATCCAAAATGGACACCCAAGCGATGAGTTATGAACATTCCAATCGAACTATGAATAGTAGTGAACAGTAAAACATGCAGGAAAAAGTACTGAGGCCTGGCGTAGTTTTGCTCCAACTTTAAACGATCATAACTCCTTGTAAATAATAATCTGGGTGATCTTCTACATATCAACAGAAATATCTACGAGTACTCTTTCCAATGAAATTGGTTTCATCCAATTTGTCTATCAGAGCAAAAAGTTATGGTCGATCTACTTCAGCCTATCAAAAGCAAATTTTTGGGTCAACTTCAAATGATTATAACTCCTCGTACACAATGATCTGGGTTAGATACTATATATCAACGGATATATATGAGAGTCCTCTTTCTAATGAACTTGGTTTCATCTAATTTAGATAGCGGAGTAAAACGTTATGGTTGATTTACTTCAAACTATCAAAACAGTCCACCAAAGGATAGATTCAAGAATTATTTATTTATTGGGGGTGTTTTGGTCATTCCCCCTCACCCAAAATCCATCCAAACCCTATATTAAAGCCTATTAGAAGCATTATATGTTATATTTCATCAAATTCCCTCAAAAGGAAAACCCTAAGCTCCTACATCCAACTTCAAGAACCTCCAAAGTTCACCATTAATTTTGCAAATTTATTCAAGATTCCAAGTTCCTAGTTCAAGAACTCTAAGAACCATCATTCAAAGGCACGATTAATATCTCAACAATGAGTATCGATCTAAATTTCATCATTCAAGGTATGTGGGATTTTTCAACAAGAACTCTCTTTTATTCTTATGCCCAAAAGTAATTTTCTTTACAAAGGCATGACTTTTATTTGATTTTTACGAATTTGAAGCATGAACCCATATCTTATGATGATTTTTATGAAATCTTGAAGTTTATGATTTTGAAATTTGAATTTACATGTGTGGAGATATAAAGCATGATTCTTGAACGATATTTATCATGATTTTGATATTTGGGTTGTGAATCCCCATTGAAAATTGTGTTTTTGAGAAACTGTGTGTTATAAGTATGTTGATGTTGAATATTGGAGATATGTAGAATGATTTGACCTTTTGGTCATAATGGAGTAGTTTTGAACTCGAGTGTGAAAGAAACCCACAACGTGGTTAATTTTGATAGATGGGAAGCATGATGGCTCCTGATGTATATTTATATATTACTAAAATTATTTTTTTGTGGATTGTCTTTAAAATGATCTGAGCTAAGTCCGAGAGAAATCTTTAGCACCGAGTGGAAGGTATAAAGCGACCTTACTTCCCTAGAACTACGTGCCCCCGTAGGAGTGAGCCTGAGGCTGATTTATATAGTGATCACTAGTTTGTGTAGATTTGATGTCAATAGTCCTTCTTCTATGGCAAGGATAGGATGGATCTCCCCAACATGGGTTGTACGTTGGACTCCATGTAGCTCACATAGTTTATGTCGGTTATAGGATCTCCCAGTGTGTGTGTGTTTCCTTGTGTCTATCGTGCTTAAAGCCTCTTTCTGCTATTGATTAGTGCTCTCCTCTTTTAGAATTATGCCTCCACGTCGAGCGAGAAAAAATAATGATGGTCAGCAACCTCAACCCGCTGACCCATTGAATAAAAACGTGTCTCATGGTGAATTTTAGGTAGCCTTTCAGGCGTTGCCCCAACCTATTACTGGAAATTTTCAAGCCAACCCAGCCCTGGTTCCACAGCAGCAGGGAGGTGATTCAGCTGCTTCCAGGATCTGTGACTTCATGCGGATGAATCCACCAGAATTCTATGGGTCCAAGTCTGATAAGGATCCACGATTTTTATAGAGGAGGTGCGGAAGATTACTCAAGTGATGCATATATCTAAGGAACATAGTGCGGAGTTGGCTGTGTATAGGTTGAAAGACCTTGCTTATAACTGGGTTGTTGCTTGGAGGAAAGGTAGAGGTGAGGGAGCTGTCCCTACAACTTGGCAAGAGTTCCAGGATGCATTCCTGGATAAGTTTGTCCCTTTGGAGATGAGGGAGGCAAAGGTGGAAGAGTTTATGAACCTGCGATAGGGCTCTATGACTATTAGGGAGTACTGTCTAAAGTTCAATCAATTGGCCAAGTATGCTCCTGACTTAGTGGCTGATAATCGGGCTAGTATGAGTAAGTTTGTGACTGGAGTGTCTAGTTATGTGGTTAAGGAGTGTAGGTCTGCTATGCTGAAAAGTGAGATGAATCTTTCTATGCTAATGACTCAAGCCTAATAGATTAAGGAAGAAAAGATTAAGGAGAGAGATAGAATGAGAGGGAATAAGAGAGCTAGGTTCGAGCAGCACGGATTGGGTCAGACTAGATCGTAGGGAGGGAGTTGGCCTCAGTATCAGAATCATTTATCTATGCCAGCACCGTCATCTGCTAGTGCTCCCATACCTAGAGTTAGGCAGGATCAAGGTAGCAGGTCATACGTATCCAGGTCCCAGTACAGTGCTGGCAGTAAGCCAAATTATCCCCTATGTCCTAAGTGTGGTAGGGCTCATTCGGGTGAGTGTTGGGGTGAGAAGAGGGGTTGTTTCCGGTGTGGTGACATGGGTCACAGAGTTAGAGATTGTCCACAAGATAGACAAGGGCGTCATGACTATCGCCCTCAGACCCAGACTCAGACTATTAGTGCTACAGTTCCAGCGACTCGCCCAGCCCCAGCTCAGGGCACCTCTTCTAGGAATGATAGCGGGTAGCGCTAGAATAGATTCTATGTTTTACCATCCCACCAGGAACAGAAGGACTCTTCTGATGTTGTTGTTGCTATGCTTTATATATTTTAGTTTGATGTGTATGCTTTGTTGGATCCTGGATCTAGTTTCTCATATGTTACACCTTTGATTGCTGTGAATTTTAAAATGAGTCCTGAGATTATTCCTGAGCCTATCTTAGTTTCTACCCCAGTGGGTAATTCAATTGTTGCCCAAAAAGTGTATAAAAAGTGTCCTATTACCGTTCTTCATAGAGTCTTATTGGCTGATCTGATTGAGTAGACATGGTAGATTTTGATGTGATTCTGGGTATGGACTGGCTGTATTCTTCTTATGCCTCTATTGATTGTCGGACCCGAGTGGTCAGGTTTCAGTTTCTGGGTGCATTCGTGTTTGAGTGGTCTGGGAATTCTGTGTCACCTAAGAGTCATTTTATCTCTTACCTCAAAGTTAGAAAGCTTATTTCCAAGGGGTGTATTTACCATTTGGTTAAAGTTAAAGACACTAAGTCTGAGACTCCAACTCTCTAGTCTCTTAACGTCGTCAATGAGTTTTTCTGATGTCTTTTCGGATGATCTCCTAGGGATACCTCCTGATAGAGAGATAGAGTTTGGGATTGATCTTCTTCCTGATACTCAACCGATTTCTATTTTTCCTTACCGTATAGCCCCTGCAGAACTTAAAGATTTGAAAGATCAACTCAAAGATCCACTAGATAAGGGTTTCATAAGGCCTAGTGTTTCTCCTTGGGTTGCTCCTATGTTGTTTGTGAGAAAGAAAGATGGCTCTTTGCGTATGTACATTGATTACCGCCAACTGAATAAAGTCATCATCAAAAATAAGCACCTCCTTTCGAGAATAAATTATTTGTTGTACCAATTGCAAGGTGCAAGTTATTTCTTAAAGATAGACCTTCATTCCGGCTATCATCAACTCAAAGTTAGGGAGTGTGACATCCCAAAAACCATTTTCCAAACTCGTTATGGCCATTTTGAGTTTTTTGTTATGTCTTTCGGGTTAACTAATGCCCCAGCAGCTTTCATGGACCTCAAGAATCGAGTGTTCAGACCATATCTGGATATGTTTGTCATAGTGTTCATCGATGATATACTAGTGTACTCCCGTAGTGAGGATGAACATTCTGATCATCTCTGAACTGTCTTGCAAACCCTTAGAAATCACAAGTTATTTGCCAAGTTCAGTAAGTGTGAGTTTTGGGTAAGGTCAGTTGCTTTTCTGGGTTATATCATTTCTTTTGAGGGTATTAGAGTTGATCCCCAAAAGACCGAAGCTATTAGAAATTGGCCTAGACCTATTTCTCCGACTAATATCCAAAGTTTCTTAGGTTTAGCTGGATATTACCACCGTTTTATAAAGGGTTTCTCCTCTATAGCGTCTCCAATGACTCGATTGACCCAAAAAAAAGTGAAGTTCTTATGGTCCAAATCTTGTGAGAAGAGTTTTCAGGAGTTGAAGACTCGACTCACTTCAACCCCTATTTTGATTTTGTCTGATGGTGTTGATGGTTTTGTGGTGTATTGTGATGCTTCGAAAGTTGGGTTGGGTTGTGTATTGATGCAGAAGGGTAAGGTGATAGCTTATGCTTCTAGACAGTTGAAACCCCATGAGAAAAATTACCCCACCTATGACCTTGAGTTGGCTGCTGTTGTGTTTGCTTTGAAAATCTGGAAACACTATTTGTATGATGTCCATGTTGATGTTTTCACTGATCATAAGAGTCTGCAGTATGTATTTACCTAGAAAGAATTGAATCTTAGGCAGAGACGATGGTTAGAATTGTTAAAGGACTATGATATGAGTGTGCTGTACCATCCGAGCAAGGCCAATATTGTGGCGGATGCCCTAAGTAGAGTGTCCATGGGTAGCGTTTCGCATGTGGTAGAAGGTAAGAAAGGGTTGGCTCGTGATGTAAACCATTTGGCTAGATTAAGGGTTAGGTTGTTTGACTCTGCTGAAGGTAGTATAGGGGTTCAGAGTAGTTCCAAATCCTTCTTGGTTTCGGAAGTGAAGGAAAAGCAATACTTAGATGCTAGTTTGGCCAGACTGAAGAAGTCAGTCAAGGACAAAAAATTATAGGTTTTCTCCCGAGGGGGAGATGGTGTGTTGAGATTGTAGGGTAGATTGTATGTCCCGAATGTTGATGATCTGAGACAGAGGATTATGGCTAAAGCGCACGGGGCGCAAAATTCTATTCATCCTAGTGCCACCAAGATGTACCGAGACTTGCGGAAAATCTATTGGTGGAGTGACATGAAGAAATATATAGCAGTGTTTGTAGCTAAGTGTGCAACATGCCAACAGGTTAAGGTTGAACACCAAAGACCTGGTAGCATAATGCAAGACTTTAGTATTCCCACCTGGAAGTGGGAAGAGATAAATATGGACTTCGTGATTGGTTTACCTCCTTCCCGACGCCATCATGATTCCATTTGGGTTGTGGTTGATAGGTTGACTAAGTCTGCTCATTTTTTGCCTGTTCATACTTCATATACTGCTGAGGATTATGCTAGATTGTATATCCAAGAGCTAGTCAGACTACATGGAGTTCCCTTGTCTATTATTTCGGATAGGGGTACTCAGTTCACTTCGCAATTTTGGAAAGCTTTTCAGAAGGGTCTTGGTACCCAAGTTCTTTTGAGTTCTGATTTTCATCCGCAGACCAATGGTCAGGCTGAGCGGACCATCTAGATGTTAGAGGATATGTTGAGAGCTTGTGCACTTGACTTTAAGGGAAGTTTTGATGATCACTTATCATTGATAGAATTTGCTTACAATAACAGTTTCCACTCTAGTATTGGCATGGCTCCGTTTGAAACCTTATATGGGAGGAAGTGTAGATCACCCATAGGTTGGTTCGAGGTGGGTGAAGCAGCTGTGAGTGGTCCTGATTTGGTATTTGAGGCTATGGAAAAAGTTAAGTTAATTAGGGAA